>NC_080447.1:6911267-7554849 GCF_028018845.1 Melospiza georgiana
GCTCTGGACTTCTGTAACATCATTTAAGCTTGAACTAAACTTCATTTTTGCAGTAAACTTTTACTCAGAACTGCAACTCATTTTCTTTCAGTAAACCACCTTCTGCTACAGCTAAGGCACTGCCTTACCATTAAAAACTGGCTCTTCACTGGAGGGGAATTCACGCTTTCTGGGGCTGAAGCTATTCTAATCTTCTTGATTTGTAGGAGTAACAGGTGACACTAAAAAAAAAAGAACAGCAGAACCAAGTGATTTTAAGCTAATAAAAAAAGGAAAGGAGAGAAGAGCAATGAAGGGGGGGAGAAGGGAAAGCCTTTATATAAAGGTGTCTAAAAGTCTTACTACAGGAAAGGTTTAATGTGAGTTAAGGTTTAATGTGAGTTAATAAAAGGTAAGAAAATATATCTAGGGAACCATTTTCCACTACTTGTAGGGAATGAGTGGACTGTGTAGGTCTTGCTTAGTTTTATAATTTTAGTACTGTCAGAAATGCAGGACAAGTGAGATTAAGTGACAGCAATAATTTTTGTCTTGCTGTATAATCTCTTGTCAACTCCTCCATCTGTGGAGGAACTAGAGCATTTGCAAACTGAGCAGTGGAAGTCCACAGGCTTTATCAGTGCTTACACAAGGATGTATTTGAAGAGGGTCATTTGAGGTGCATGTCAGTGGGCTTTCCTTTTGTTCCTTGCTTAAGCATGAAGCATGTTGCTGATGGTAGAAGGGGCTTTCACCTTTTGCATCCCTTTTACCTGTGTTGGAGTTTTCTGTTTGACTGTGAAGATGCCTTTCCCTTACAGGCTCAGGAGAGTCTTCACTGCCACTGGAAAATGAAGAACAAATCAGACTTCAGGCAAGAAGGCGTCTGGAAGAGCAGCTCAAACAATACCGAGTGAAGAGACACCAAGAGAGAGTGAGTACCACACAACACATCTTCTAGATTGTGTTTTGTTGAGAAGCTTGAAAACTTTACCATTTTTGTTCCCTAAATTAAAATATTCAGTAGTTTTCTCAAATGAGAGAAAGCATTTTTGTCTTCTGGACAGGCAAAATGTGGTTCTGTTACCTCATCAGTAATGTACCAATTTGTGCTACTTAAAATAGGGGAGGAAAAAACAGACACCAAACTTAAAGCAACCTGAATGTTCAATTTTGCCTATATTTTTCAGTTACTTTTGGAGTCTCACATGAACATTTTCAACATCTATATACTGAAGCTTGATAGGGTTGGTTGCTGGTGTAATTCATCTTGTTTATGAAAGGACATACGTTTAATATCAGTGTAAAAGTAGAGCTTTATATCTTAAGTTACAGCAAAATAAGTCTTTGATGCTATTTCAGAGTTAAGATTCTGGAATTTATTGTTGTCTCTTTGCTTCTTTTAGTCAAGTCAGTCTACATCCAAAACCCGTCCCTCCAGCACCCTGGATCCCGAGCTGATGTTGAATCCAGAAATCCTGCCAAGAGCCAGCACTGTAGCAATGACTAAAGAATATTCCTTTCTGCGGACCAGTGTCCCCAGGGGGCCAAAGCTGGGTAGCCTGGGACTTCCAGCATCCTCAAAAGAAAAAAGAAGCTCAAAATCCAAGGCCAGCAAGATCCGCTCCTTGGCTGACTACAGAACTGAAGATTCAGATGCTCGAAATGCTGCTGGGAATTCTGTGGCTACTGACTTACCTGGGGGGGCTGTGATGCAAAGCAGAAGCGGCCCAACATCAGTTGTGTCTGAGATCAGTCTGCCCTCTGACGTGGATGATCGAGTGGAGAATTCCTCCTTGGCAGGAGACAGCATTTCAGAGATTGATGGCAGTGAAGTGGGAATGAGGCTGGATGGAAATGAGAGTGACAGCTCTACCTACAGCAGTGTGTCAGGGAAAGGGCTCTATAGCAGTTTGCAGAATGCAGAAGGCAAACAGGACACTCCATATACAATAAATGGCCAGAAGATACATCCTGAAGCCATGGGGCAATTTCCTTCCCTCAGTGAGGTGCTGCAGGCTGCAGCAGTGGAGCACCAGGCCCAAGAGCAAGAAGTTAATGGGGAGGTTCGGAGCAGGAGAGACAGTATTTCTAGCAGGTAAGGATATCTATTGTTAATGATATTTTCTTGGAATAGCCTATTACTTTTCTCTCCTACTCACTTTAGATTCAGTTTTAACTTACATTGTTATTGAGTCTGTTAGTAGCTTACAAATTCTAAAAGAATCTGAGAGGTCTCTTCACTTGAGTACCTATTTACTAAGTATATCTTGGAGAAAGATATTTTTGCCCTGGCTGTGTTAAATGTACTGCAAGCAGTTGTTTCTGTCTGTATGGAAGGACTTCATTCACTGAATCACTCACAAGGCTTTGTCTATAAAGTCTGAATGTACAGACTTGTCTGTCTCAATGATATTTAGTATTGTCTTTTTCCTCATCTGTGCATGTACCTTTCAGACCTCACATAGTTAAGGGATGCCAAGAGTCTTGTCCTAGATATCTTATCCTCTTCAGCCCTTTGGGAATGAGATTTAGTTTCTCAAGCTTATGTGTAAATGACAGGTATTAAACTGAGTCAGAAAGCAAATGCAGAACTGGTGAAGCCCTTAACAATGTGTGCTTTTTATCAGTTGTCTGCAGATGCATATTTTATATGTCCTACTTTTGAAATTACTTCCCCCTACTTTATTGGAATAAAGTGTCATGCCCAAATATGTTGAGGTGTACAGTCAGTTGTTGATGATTATTCTGGCTTAGATTTCTTTCTTATGGTAATGAGAAAAGATCTTTTTCTCCAGATGCCTTGGCTGTACAGCAAGGAATCAGCATAAGGAATCCCTTATGCCGAATACCTGTTATTCCTTCTTTTGCAGCAGCTGATGGCATTTCTCAGGCACATTAAAGCAGATAGTTATGAGAATAATTGTGAAGGTTTTGTGATCCCATCATGTCCAGTTGTCTACTTAAAATGGGATCTGTAAATACAGGATATGATGAAGTCAATGATTGCAGTTCTGAAAAATAACAAATACATGGTGCCACACTAGATTCTAGTTGCTGCAAGTACAGGTAACTAAAGTATAAAACCTTAGCATGAATATAATTTTTTCTTTTTATCAGAGGTTGTTACACTGTGTTCTGGGTCTGTCATAAACCAGAAAAAATGTCCGACAGTCTAAGCCACACAGATTCTGAGTACCTCTTAATTTCAGAGTCACTTTTCTTCAACTAGACAAGTGTTGTATTCCAACCCTGTAACTGTGCTTGTGCTGTCTCTGTCTCCAGTGTTTCCATGGAAAGCTCCATTGCAGGGACTCATGACGAGATGCTGCAGGTTATGAAGGAGAAGATGAGACTTGAAGGGCAACTAGAAGCACTCTCACTAGAAGCTAATCAGGTAGAAAATGAGTTTGGAATTCTGTATTCAGTAAATAATCAAAATAAGATTTTAATTAATTTTCAAGAACCTCTTGCTCATTACTTGTGGAATTGTGTTTTGTAAAAACATTGTTGAATGAGGTACTTTACAAGAATGCCGTGGTGGGCTGACCCTGGCTGGATGCGAGGCGTCCATCAAAGCTGCTCAGTCCCTCTCCTCAGCTGGCCAGGGAAGAGCAGAAATAACAATGAAAGGCTCAGGGGTTGAGATGAGGACAGAGAGAGATGGGGAGTCTCAGTTCCAGAGCATGGAGCACCTCCTTTGGTCTTATCAAAGCCACTTTGCTGGGCATCTTTTTTAGTCAGCCACTAATATATTTTCTCATGAGACTCCTGCATTTTGGTTTTCTGGACACATTCAGGCTCTCAAAGAGAAGACTGAGCTACAAGCCCAACTTGCAGCTTTGAACATGAAGCTTCAGGCACAGATGGAGCACAGCCAAAGCAGCCAGCAGAAGCAGGAATCCCTGAGCTCAGAAGTGGCCACATTAAAGCAGTCTTGCTGGGATCTGGAACGAGCAATGGCTGACCTGCAAAATGCCTTGGAAGCAAAGAATGCCAGCTTGGCTTCTTCAAACAATGATTTGCAGTTAGCAGAGGAGCAGTACCAGAGACTCCTGCAGAAGGTTGAAGATATGCAAAAAAATGTTCTCACCAGAGACAGTACAGGTGGGATGATGGAAATGTCAGTCTTTAAAATCTGTTGTTCCATAAATCATTTTATTTCAACTTGATTCTGAAGTCCAAGAAGAAGAAGAAATTTAAACTTGTGTTTATTTGATATCATACTAATAAAATAGTCTCAAGTTGAAGATGTTTGGATTTGATTTTGTGTCACAGAAGTGTCACAGTTTGCAAGCTGCCACTGCCAGCCTGGAGAGGGAGGCATAAATATTTAGTCCAGACAGTGGCCTAGTTGTTTTTTTGGAAAATTGTACAAATGCAGATTTGTAATGATGACTCTATGTGCCAGGACACCTACTTCCTGATGTTTAGTTAGTTCATATTTTCTGCCTCTAAGGAACTGTGAATGCTCACAGAAGTGATTCATTTAGTTTAATTTTATTCTTATGACCTGCTACTTTAGATCGTAGCACTTTGGCAGGAAAAACCAATCTTTCTATAATTAGCCATATGTGCTTTTGTTCAACAATTAAAGAAAAATAGATAAAATTACAAATACAGTAATAATCCTTGAAAAAGTGTGCATAAAAATAGCACAATGGGGTGTGTTAGTCCAAGCTCTTTATTTTTGTTTTTCTAGTTCATGACCTGCGCCAGCAGTTGGCTTCCCTGCAGACCCAGCTCCAGAAGGTGCAGCTGGAAAGGACCACACTGACCAACAAGCTGAAGGCATCTGAAACAGAAATCACATCTCTCCAGAATGTGAGGCAGTGGTACCAGCAGCAGCTGGTCCTGGCACAGGAGGCCCGTGTCAGGCTGCAGAGTGAGATGGCCAATATACAGGTTTGTGATTTATTGCACATGGGAGAACTGAGAATGTCTTTTTTGTCAGTTTTATCCACAGGACAAAACTGATTTTTTTTTCCTTCTTTTAGGCTGGGCAAATGACTCAAGCAGGGATGTTGGAACATCTCAAACTAGAGAATGTGGCCCTGTCTCAGCAGCTGACTGAAACCCAGCACAGGTCCATTAAAGAAAAGGAACGAATTGCAGCACAACTACAAAATATTGAGGTATGGTTGTAAAGGGTTTTCATGAGTTAGGGTCTGTCCACGTTGTGTATTTATGTTTTACAAAATCAAGATTATTCTGGCAAAGTAGTATAGAATTCTTATGAATTGGTTCAAATCCTGCATTATAAAAGCAGTAAATATGTGAGAGCAAATAAATTTTCATAGCATTATGAACAATTAGAGGGAAGAAGGTCATACATTTCCCATTCAAAGGTTATACTTGCATTTTCACTTCTGGTATTTGTTTTAATTGAACTTTGAAGGCAAATGTAAATGTTGTCCTTTGCCCATCGATGAACTTGTTCAAGAGGAAACTTAATTGGAAATTAATCTAAATCAGTAATGTGCTTTTTAAATGTGTGAAATTGCTCACTAATCAGGTTTGTCCTTCCTTCCCTCCAGTAAGAAAAGTTGGGTAAAATCTGAAGTGCAGTACAGTCACTTCCAAAGCTCTTAGAGCCTTAAAATCCCCTGATTTTCAGTGACATTTCTGCTTCTGAGTCTCAAAGGAGAGTAAAGCAGCAGGTTTGTGGAAGCACCCATCTGCAGTGTTACTGATAGCTTGTGTAAATGACAGGGCTGTTTCCTGAGTAGCTACAGCATCCAAGGAGTCCCTTCTGGTTTAGAATTTTCCCAGACAGCTTAATTTTAATAAAGATTCTTTTTCTTCATGTCTTGCTCATCAGCTGAGAAAGGACAAGGTGTTATTTAATAGGTATTTAGATTGTGACAAGTATGCAAAACATTCACTGTTATTCTAAGGTGTTTTAAGTATAGGAATGAGTGACTTCAGTAAAGGCATACAGTGTGTAAGGCAGACATCAGAATTATGTTTGTGTTTTTCCTCTACAAATTTTCTTGATAATTTACTTTTCTCTTTTCCTATTTTTTCCCCACTCCTTCCCCTCCATTGAAACTGTTGAAGTTGATTCCATGCTTTTTCTATGCAGGCTGACATGTTAGATCAGGAAGCTGCCTTCATGCAGATCCAGGAGGCCAAAACCATGGTGGAAGAAGACTTGCAGAGAAAACTGGAGGAGTTTGAGGATGAGAAAGAACAGCTTCAGAAAATGGCTGATTCTGCAGCAACATTGGAGCAAGAATTGGAACAGGTAGACTGTTCTTAATCAACTGCCCAGGAATTCCAAGGGAAATACTGGTTTGGCAGAAAAAGCAATAGTAAATAGATACTGACCTCTAAACTTCTTTTTGAAACCTGAAAGATTGCTGCAAAAACGAAGTGCATACGAAAGTCATTCTGTTCCTGGTGAAAAGGCCTTTTTTCCAACCATGTCAGTAATAATACTTTTTAAAAATTTTATAACTACTGTCTTGCCAGACGCTGGGTTTTTTTTAGTGAATTCAGTATGTGATTATTCTAAGTATAGACAAGAACCACAGATCCATGTTCAAAGTTGTCAGGCAGTGAGGATATCATTACATACTTTTACAGAGCCTTGCTTTAATCTTGTAACCTTATGCAGGCACCATGTCAAGGGCTGCAGTGACATGAAGTATGTGATAGCTCAGTACATATTCCATGTCATGATATGGTATTATTAATAATGCTGAATTTACCTGAATTTGCTGTGGACACATTTTTCAAGTAAAACTTTTGAATACAATGAATATTATGAATATTTTAGGTTTGTCATTCTGGTCATTGCTTAGCCTGTAAGGTAACAGATGCTGCTCAAGGCAGTCAATACAATTAACAGAGCAAATACAAGTGGCCTCAGAAAGTTAAAAATATTTTCACCTTCTGCTGTTTTCTCCTACAGGCTGAAATATTAATTATAATACTTGATTTTTATTAGAGTGCTTTTGCAAAGATAACTTTTGTTTTGTACTAATTTAATTTTAAAATATTTCCTGTCAGGTCAAGTTGACTTTGCATCAGCGAGATCTGCAGCTTGAATCCTTGCAGCAAGAACACCTTGACCTGATGAAGCAATTGACTCTAGCCCAGGAGACCCTGCACACCAAAGAGCAGTCCCTGGATGACCTGCAAACACAGTATGATGAACTAAAGGCCAGGCTAGAAGAGCTCCAGAGTGATGCTGCTTCTAAGGATGACACAATCCAGTATTTGCAGAATGAGAAGATTGTGTTGGAGGTGGCTCTGCAGGCAGCAAAAGCAAGTAAAGAGCAACTTGATGAAGGGGCAACACGCCTTGAAGAAGGTACAGAGGTAACATCAGAAATCTTGGAGCAGCTGAAGCAGGAAATGGCAGTCAAGGCAAGCCAGGTAATGATCTTTCTGAAATCTTACCAGGTTTTAAACACAATAATTTGGAGTACAGGTCACAGTTTGGGTAGTAATTTTGTAGTGTGCTCTTTTCTGTGGCATTGTGGGCCAAACATCTTTCCTATGCAGTAATTTGGTTCACAGTGTGGTGACCTCGTGAGTGTATTTCTGTACAAACTGTTGTGTTATCTAACCACTGAGATGCTTAGTCAGGAACAGGATCCTTGTTAGATTAGCCAATTGTTACAAATCAGACAGATGAGCTCACCAAATAAATCAGGTATAATATCACATTTGGCACATAAAGCAATGTTTGCTTTTTGCCCCTCTGGCAGGTGGAAAATCTGCAACAAGAAAATGCCAGCCTCAAAAAACAGCTTCAAAAAGTGAAGGAACAGTTCCTGAAGGAGAAGGTAAGTAAAACCAAAGACATTTCAAATACATAAACCCAAGGAGTACCCTCTTTTTTACAGCGAAGGCATGTACTTCTCTGAAGGTTTTGAGGATATTTACATCTATATTTTGTATCACAGAACTTTGTGACATTAAAATACAGAAAATGTATAACTTTCAGTTGATTTTCTGACTGTAACTAATGTGAAAGCTGATCCACCAACAAATGCATGTTTTGATAGGGCTTTGGCCTTTGCCAAGTGATGCACCATAGAGAATGTCTTTGATTTGTTGATTAGATTTGCTTTTGCAAAAGCACTCATGTAAATCTTCAAGTGTTGTCATTTCCTTGCAGCTTTGAAAAATAATAGTTGCTTCATTATTGCCGTAATTAGATGGTAAATAAGTGCTTTACTGGAAATTTTATTCTGAATTTACACAGTTTTGAAACAGTAATTTGAAATGGATATGTCATTAGTGTTGCACATATATGTGTCTTATTTATAAGGTGACACCATTAATTTGCTGCTTGATTGCTTATTAACCTAATGTCAAAGTTTGTTTTAGCTTGTTATATTTAAGTTTGGGAAGGCTGTTTAAACTGTCAGTCATAGTTAAACCCTCTTCTCATGGCAAAAGTTACTAATTATGTGCGTAGGATGGTTAATTTTTGACAATTAGTTTGGTTTTTAAAAGTGGCACATAATGCAGTTTCCATAAAGAATGTGAAGAAGAGTATCCCTTACTGCAGAGAACATTAAAGTGTTTCATTTAATAAACTGCTAATATGAGCTGTTATTTGATATCTGAGCTTGCATAAAAGCCTTTGAACCAGAGTAAATATCATAGAGAAGCTGGTGCTGGTTTGTATGACACCCTTACCCCCTCAAACTAAAAGAATATCAGTAAATACTTTCTAGTAAGCTAATAAAAAATTTTGCAAAGCTGAAACAGAGGTGACATTGTCCTCTTGAAACTCTTGTGTGCAAGGTGATGGTGGAAGCTTACCGAAGAGATGCCAGCTCCAAGGACCAGCTCATCAGTGAGCTGAAAGCGACAAAGAAGCGGCTGGACTCGGAGCTGAAGGAGATAAAAAAGGAGCTGCTGAAAATCCAAATTGAGAAACAGTCACTCCAATCTGAGCATTCAAAACTACAGAAGGAAGTATCTCAGGTTCACCAGCAGATGGTGGAACTAGAAAATCACCTCCAGTCAGTGCAGAAAGAACGAGATGATATGGAAACACGCCTGCAGGTATGGAAGGTGTAAGGCTTTGGAGAGTGTTACATCCAGGATACACTGCTGTTTCTGGTAACTTTGTTAAGAAACAGAATGACCACCTGCAAGTTAATGTTCTTGGTTATATATTTAAAATAGTCTAGACATTTCAACATATACCTACCAAAATTCTGTAAATGCATGACTGCTTACTAACATCTCATGTTAGTGTGGAGAAGCCCTACAGGAGTGGTAGAAGACTGATGTGGAAGCACTTTCCTACAGTGAACTCCATCTGAGAACAAGGTCCAAACACTCTTATGTGTTAACAGTGGTGGCCTCAAAGGAAAGAGTTAAAGAGAAAATAAAAGGGAAAGAGAATATGGAGGACTGGAGAGCAATTTATATTTAGAAATGGAAATAATTTTGAAATTTCATGATTTTTTTTTTTATAATCAAACATCACAGCAAACATGCTTTTGTTCTTACACTCATGGGTCTTCTTTTCCTTGCTGTTAAGTCTTTGCAGTTCGATAAGGAACAAATGGAATCTCTTGCTGAGGCAAATCAGGCATTAAAACAACAAGTAGAACAAATGCAAGAAGAAGCAAAAAAGTAAGTGTTCTTCTAGCACAGACAAAAGAACTACAGCATCTGGTTTTCATATTTGGCTTTCAGATGTTGGGTTTTGTTGGGTCATGTGAAAAATTAATCTTGTCAAGGAGCTTTTGTTTTTACCTGATCTTTTCTTTTCCTTTCACACCAGGGCCATTACAGAGCAGAAACAGAAAATGAAGCGTCTCGGGTCAGACCTGACAAGTGCTCAGAAAGAGATGAAAGCAAAACACAAAGCCTACGAGAATGCAGTCAGCATTCTCAGTCGGAGGCTGCAGGAATCTCTTACTGCAAAGGAATCTGCTGAGGCAGAGCTGAGCAAACTAAAAGCACAAATTACTGATGGTGGGAATGACCAGATTGCTCAGGTATGCAGATGTCCTTTGACACTGTACAAAGACAGAGCTATAAGTCTTGAAATCCTATTTCACCCTGAAGTGATGAAAATATTTGGAAAGTAAAGCTAGATAAGAGCATGGTGTCAGGGTTCTGAGCACTGAGAACTTCTTTAACTATGATTTGGCAAGCTAGATTTACTGATTAAAATTTTATTGTTGGCTGGTTTTTTGGTGGAATTGTTTAATTTTTTTTAAGGGTTGGTATCTAAAAGTTTTCCAGGATTCTAGCTCTTACTGTTTTTTTCTCATTGACAGCTAAAAGTTTTTCAAGGTAGCCATAGCTTGTTTATATATGTTAGGCCTGCAACAAGAAAATTAATTTACTAAGGAAAGCTCCAATTTCATGAACCAATGGAGCAAGATATCAAGTACACCTACAGCAGTAGCTGGATGCAGGGGTGGAAAAGTCTGACCAAGACCTTTAAATTAAACACTAGCACCTTGTTTCATATTTTCTAGAGAAGCAGGTTTTTAACCAAAGCAGAAGTGATTCCTGAAGATGGGTGATGCATCACTAATCATGTGTGACCCTCTTGTCTTTAGGAGAAGATCCAAGCTCTGAAGACAGAACTGCGAGCTCTGAGCAGCAGTAAGTTGATGCTGGAAAAAGAGTTGCAAGAAGTGATTTCACTGACCAGCCAGGAGCTTGAAGAATACAGAGAGAAAGTGCTGGAACTTGAAGATGAGGTGATTGCTTGAATTTGCTTGGTAGATGGGCACATGACAGTAAAAAGTGCCTGCGAGACAGGGAAAAATTGTACCAAAATTTTGTTCCAGTGGTGGAGAAAATCAGAATCATGGATAGGAAACATCATGTCAGTGGTACTTGCAAATTTTGTTGCCTTGTGCTGGTTCTTTGTGGTTTCATGAGTCATTGTCCTATAGGGAAAGAGGATGAGAGAGAAGAGTGGTTCCTGTATTAGATACCAGCTGTGTCTGGTCATGAGACAGTGAGGATACATAAACCATTAGTGAACTGCTGGGAGTCATGGATCCCCAGTGATGCTGGTGATGGTGTTCAGTTGTAGAGTGGCACAAAAAAATTATATATATCAACTACTCTGGATATGCATCTGAACAGTACTCCTGGATTCTTCTTTCTAGCAAGCATTTTAGTCTTCCAACAGAAAAAAATACCAAAGTGAACTTATTTTTTAATGTTCATTTAAAAAAGAAAAAAAGAAATGAAAAAAGAAATCCCACTCTGGAAAAACAAGATGCTTAATGAGTTTAAAAAAGAAAAAAAGAAATGAAAAAAGAAATCCCACTCTGGAAAAACAAGATGCTTAATGAGTTTAACTTACAAGTTTTTTGGATAGTAGCGTGAAGCTGTTTGGTTATGTTTGTTTGATTTGTGTTTTTCTTTGACTATAGCTTCAGGAATCTAGAGGCTTCAGGAAGAAGATAAAACGTTTAGAAGAAATGAATAAGAAGTTGGCCCTTGAACTGGAGCATGAACGTGGAAAACTTACAGGTCTCAGCCAGTCCAACGCTGCTTTGAGGGAACACAACAATATCCTTGAAACAGCATTAGCAAAAAGAGAGGCAGACTTGGTACAATTGAATCTACAGGTATTTCACTTTTTTATGTAATAACTTCAGAAGGGAATTGGCTCATATGAGACAAAGCTGGTGCATTTTCTCCAACTCTGGGTCCCCTGTGTGTTGTGTAACAGCATCAATATGGGGGTTGAACAAGAGATCAGAAGTGGGACTTGGCACTAAACAGAGTTTTCTTTAGAAAAAAAATTAATAAAATTGCACTACAATATTTGCAATAGTGAAAGCATAGTTATTTGGAACATACCAAATCCATATGTGTTACATATGGATTCATTGAGGTAAATAATTTTTATTCCAATACATTCATGTGGGCATAGGCAATGTGCTACCATTTAACCATTGTAAGGTTGAAGGTACCATGTGGAAAGAGTAATCAGTGAACAGCAGAGAGTTGTTCTGCAATCCCTGCATTGGCTTGTGTTTATATTTCCTCTACTTCCAATGAGCCCACACAAAGCAGGCATTTGTTTTTGTGATGTGTTACAGGTTCAGGCAGTCCTAAAGCGGAAAGAGGAAGAGGATCAGCAAATGCAACAACTTATTCAAGCTTTACAGGCTTCCCTAGAGAAGGAAAAGTTAAAAGTTAAAGAGCTTCAGAAGCAGGTAATGGCTCATCTTTTTATTTACTTATGATGCGATTTAAAGGTATTTAAAAAGTATATTGAAGTGAAATCTATGTTTTGTAACATCCTACTTCCTGCAGGGGGTCTGTCAGGATGGCCAGTGGCTGAAAGACCAGTTGATGTCTCCTCTGTTGTGTCCTTTTTTATTCACCTGAGAGAAAAAACAAAGTAAATCTGCATCTTGTTGTCCTGTTAGGAAGCAGCAGCCAAAGCGGACGCAGCCCACAACCGGCGACACCACCGCGCAGCGATGCTGGAGCTCAGCGAGATCAAGAAGGAGCTCCACGCCAAAGAGCTGCTGGTCCAGGCCCTGCAGGCTGAGGTGGACAAGCTGCAGTAAGTAAATGTCTCAAAAAGAACAATAATTAAAACAAATCCTCTCAAAAAGCCATACATCAGTGAATTTTTGGGTTTGCCCCTTTGGAGTGGATTATGTTGAATGTTCCTCAGCAGAACCTGACCATGGATGCTTGTTTGGACTCTGAGCAAATATCTGCATTTTTCTCTCTTTATAATTCTGGTACACTGTTTTTAGGCTTCACTATTTGCTTTTTTTTCTACTTTCACCACACACTTCTACTATTTCACATGGCTAGTAAGGATTAACATTTTATATATATCCTATTATTCTTCTCTTTTACATCCCTGAGGAACTACATAGAGAATTAATTTGATTATTGACTATGTTCCACAATGTATTAAAATTCAGTTTGCTCCTATATAAATTTTTTTCTTAATTATAGGAAACTATCAGACCTACATGAAAATAGATATTAGCTTAAGTCTGTTCCTCCAGAAACAAAGCAAAATTGCTGACAGGGTTTTAGTTTTGTGGGGGGTTTTTTTCTGCATAATCATTTGTTTGTAATTGGACTTTTACTGGTGCACAAGAATTAATACATATCTTTCATAAAATCTTCTTGTGATTTAACTCTTGCTCTATGAATGTGTTGGCAAAGCCCTCAGTGAAAGCTGTGATTAGCCAGGTTCCATGCACAGTTGTGTCATTTATAGTTAACTGGCTAACCCAGTGAAGTTCTTGTTTTAAAGAACAGATTGAGTAACTGCTGTGTCTGTTAATCTTGCTGTGCAGGGTAGAGGATGAAAAACATTCCCAGGAGGTGTCTCAGTTCCAGCAAGAGCTGGCAGAAGCCACATCTCAGCTCCAAGTTCTGCAGAAAAACCTGGATGACAAACTTAGTGAACAGCCTCTAATAAGCCAAGAGGTAAAAAGTGAACACTTACTGTGTGTACCTGTATTTCTGTTCCATTGTATGACTTTGGCTTTAATTCAGCATATTTAATAGTTTTGCTAGGTTTTCTTAAGAATGTTTTCATGAGATATAAGAATATATTTGGGATTTTGTGGTTGATAATTCCAGTTATGTATTTTCTTTTTCCCCTGGTAGGTGGAAGACTTGAAGTGGGAAGTGGAACGAAAAGAAAGAGAAATTGAAACACTTAAGCAGCAGCTGGACATGACTGAACAGCGCAGCCACAAGGAGTTAGAAGGGATACAAGTTGTCTTGCAGGTATTTAATCAGCCAATTCTGATGGCTGGAAATTTTGATTGCTGTAGTGGGATATTTAAAACTATATTTTTATTTTTAAAAGCATACTTAGACTTTTTTCTGAATTTTTATTTTGACTGTGCTGTTACCTTTGTAGTTCTTCAACCTCTATGCCATTAAAATAGACTACTGACTTTCTTTTAACCCAACCTCTGATTTTCTACCATTTGCCAAATCTGGCAAATTTGTTTCAAACAGCAAACAGTTCCATACAGTATTGTATATTGTTTTTTTTTCTTCTAGTTTCCTCTGGAAACTGAAAAGTTTATAAAAACATTAGTTGGCTGGAATTTTTATGCTGTTTCTCACATCACATTGATTCTCCTCCCATTTAGAACCTCAAGACTGAGTTGGAGATGGTGAGGGAAGACCTGTCAGCAACTCAGAAGGATAAGTTTATGCTGCAGGCTAAAATGACTGAACTGAAGAACAGCATGAAGTCACTGCTGCAGCAAAACCAACAGCTGAAGTTGGACCTGAAGCATGGCAAGATGAAGAAGGTATTTAAATAGAAAGAACAATTTTTGTGAAGTAGAGATGCTTTTTGTGTCCCTGCTAGTGCTCTTAAACAACCTAACATGAATGTGCCTGTGATTCCTGCTCCTTAGTGCAGATGTGCACCAGTAGTGTGATGTGGGGCTCTTTCTAGGTGGGAAAAATTATATTGATGAATTAAATTGTGTTGCTGACTCCTTTTTTTTTCCTTTAACCAGAGGAAAGAACTGAAAGGCGAGAATAACTCTTCCAATCCAGTGACTCCAGTCAAGATTCCTGATTGTCCAGTGCCTGCTGCCTTGCTGGAGGAACTGCTGAAACCAACAGCTGTGAGCAAGGAGCCTCTGAAGAACCTGAACAGCTGTCTCCGGCAGCTAAAGTATGGCCTGTTGTTTTAAACCATAGTAAGGAATCTTAAAAATGTTTTCAGGAAACCAGCTGCCAGCATGAGGAAAAAAGGATTTGTAAAATTAATTATTTATTGGGACTATATTTAGGACAGTAGGATGTTCTGCCTTTGTGAGTGCTTACTTATATGGTCACTGCCATAGTGAAAGAAGACTTTACAATAAACTAAACAAAATATCCATCCTGAATTGTACACAGCAGAAAAAAATCAAAACCAGCTATTAATATTTTTTAATCAAGCACATGGTATTTGTTTTGTTCTTAAACTTCTTGTAGATTTCTCTCTCTTGTATACAGCTATATCTTAAGTAGTCTTGGAGTAGGTATCAAAAATCAGAAAAGTAATTTTTTGGTCTTGCATTTAGCAGTCAGTTTTCTGCTTGCTAATTTTGGCTTTTTTTGTTCTCAATAAATCCAAAGGCAAGAAATGGACAGCCTTCAGCGGCAGATGGAGGAACACACCATTACAGTACATGAATCAATGTCTTCATGGACTCAGATTGAGGGCAAGTTAATGGACCTTACTTCTACAAGTCCTACAAGTGCATCAGACCAGCAGGAGACTCCTACTGCAGATGAAAAGAAGGAGAATTGTAGTGTTAGTGACAAGGAAGCTTTGACACTATAACCTCTTTATCAGTTGTCTTTCTTCCTATTGCTTTAAGTATATAAACAAATCTTTATAAAAATTATTTATTTCATTTTTTTAAATGGTGTTCAGAGTTGTGCTTTTGCCTGTAGAAGCAAAGGGCACCAATTTAGAATCTGATGGAATAGTAAATGCAGAATGTGCTATTCTAAGGGTTTGTTTGAAACAGTTCTGTCACGTTGGGTACTGCCAAGTGGTGAATCTAGCTCATTTGAGGGTTTAGTAAGAGATTGAGATGAAGATTTAAAATGAGGTCAAGAGGAGCATCTGGTTTCAAGTATGTAATTGTTCAATCTGGGTGAGTTTGTTAAGGAATTACTGTTAATTATGTAACATCTAGGTTTTCTTGTTTGGTTTTCTTTTTTCATTTGTGGGAGTAGGATGTATTTTTTCCCTCATCTTGGATAGTAGCCAAACTACAGTGAAAAACAAGTTCTCATGTTCAGCCATTAGCAGTGGTTGAGAACTGGACATGCTGAGTATTCTCCTGTCCCTCCTATAACCTCTTATTTTTGAAATGCAGATTATAGACATCTGTATTTGAAGGAAAATAAGTTATTGTAAGCCATTTCCAGTTTTGAAGATGACCTCTGACCTATAGCAGAAGAAACAAGGCTGTTAAGACAAGCAGTGCAGAGCATTGGTATCTTTGGCAGATTTGCCTGGCACGTTTGCTGATGTTTTTCTCTTACAGTCACAGGCCAGTAGTGAGCTTTGCTTCACTGCACAAATACTTTGCACCTTTTTATTTCAAGTTTTGAAGTAGACACCAAGTTAAAAGTATGTGTGTAAAATATATATATATATATATATATATACATAAGAAAAAAAATCATAATTTTCTGATTTTGAATATCTGGTTTAATATGCTTATATACTGTAAGTTAAGGCTACAATGAGGGGTTTTGTTACTGTCATTGTTTTAATGTTATGTTTAAGTTTGCTCTTCTTTGACATACTGTACAAGTGGCTTAGGGAAATCAGCCCCTAAAGCCAGAGCTTTTAGAAATGTAATTATTTTTACTTTAAAAGACATAATGCCTATAAAATTGTTATTTTTAATAGCTTTATCTTCTCCCACACGCTCCCTCTACTTTTTGCACCCTCTATTCCAAGGTGTCCAGGGTGAATGGAAGTGTTGGTATTGTGGCAGTCCCTCTGCAGAGCACCTTGACTAAGTTATTTTTAAAGCAGCTCACTTAAGTTTCCTTCCTTTGGTCCCATTGCTCCATGTGGCTCATGGTGCAGTGACAAGCCAGCCCTCTCCTCACTCTAAAATTCAGTGTTAGGGTATTTGGAAGATTTAGTGGTTACTTATGTACTAGAATGTTTTTGTCCTTAAAACAAGTCAGTTATATCCATTGTAGTTTGATGTTCACACAAAAAAAAATCTATTAAGTACAAGTAGATTCAAAGGCTGGGAAAAAAAATTCTAGTTCATGTATTTTTCCGAAGAGGCTGTTGCTGTTTCTGGGTTTGGTTGTTGCAGAGGAGGGGGAAGGATATTGCATTTTGTTTAGCAGTAAGGTGAAAAAAAAATAACCAAACAAAACTCCCAAACCCACCTATATTTATCCAAAGTCTGATTTCTCGCAGCTACCACTTCAAGCTCTAGTCCAGTTGAACACTTTGCACTATAAATGTTTTTACTGAATTATTTCATGCCCTGCAGCTACTGGATTTTAACTTAGATTTTACTGGGATCAAAGTCAAGTGATGCTGACAGTCAAGGTTTTGCAACTGGTAAAGGAAGAAATGCATTGATGTGGTATTAGATGCCCATCAGATGGATTTACCAAACAATTCAAAATCAAAAGCTTTACAAACTAGCTTAAGACATGTCTGCACACTGCTGCAGTCTGCTTTGTAGAGTAAATGGTACTGACTATCTTGCTGTTGTCATGTTCTTGAAGTTGCCTGTATATTAAGCTCAAAGAAGAAAAAACCAAACCACAGTATTGTTAAAGAAATAAAAATAAACTGTAATGAATAATATATTCAGTACAAGAAAACTACCAAATGTCCAGGATTTAAAATAATACTTGTGCAGCGTTAATGTTGCTGTTCACTTTATTAAATACATTGCCTACAGTTCAGAATCCACTGTGTTCTGTTAGTTCAGCAGTGGTTGTATGGATAAAGGTTTTATCTGGTATCAAAGAAGCCAGAATTTTTAGAAACTTTCCTAGTTGTTCTGAATGTCAGCTCTCCTCTTTGTATCCATTCTGCCTCCTGCTGCAGTTTCTCACTAGCTCCTGAAGACATCTGAGCTTGCACAATCTGCCTTAGATGTGTTTTTCCCTTTCCAAGATGAGGGAGCTCTTGTGGATTAGATTCTGCATTGGCCCAGCTGCTGCTGGCAGTACCTGGACACTGGGCATTGTCCTGTTATATTCACCATGTGCTTTTTCTACAAACACCATGTCATTTACTTAAATGAAGGACAGGGAGACTTCAGAGGGTCTAAATCTGGTGAGGTACTAAGTGAAGTTACAGAAGTCACTGGGAGGTCTTCTAAAGGAGATGCAGTGTGTGATAAAGGCAAGGCCATTTTTTGAAGCTCATCAGCTATGTTTTAATGACCCAGAGAAATAGTTGCTGCTTTATTAAAAAGCCTCACCCTGAGGCTGGCCATGCTCAGTCTGCAAAGCTTCAGGTCTCTGCTGTCTAGGCAATAAAATAACTTAGCTGTAGGAATGAAAATTGTCTCCCCTCTGCCTGTCACAGCACTGCCAAATAATCAGGAGAATCTGAAGACTAATCTCTTAAAATTTTATTTTGCTTTCTCAAGCACTGCAATAGAATGTATTTTCTGTGTTTCTTTAGTGGATGCTGTGTACTAAACCAAATCTAGTTAATGAAGGAGAAATGTCACTGCAATGTGAGAATGTTCCCCAGTGCTGAAAGCTGGTAAATGGTGCAGCATTATTTTTTCAGATGCTGTTGAGTTTTTGAGGGCTCTTGAATAACTGTGCATTTGAAAAAAATCACAACGAAGACCAGCAAAAACCCTACAAAAGAGTAAAATGTTACTGAGTCTCTGGCATTGCTGAATATTGCATAATGCTCCATTCTGTTGTCTTCCAGATTTCTTGGAAATATTTGTGCACTGTATTGGGATCAGCTGAGCCCCCTATCCACTCATGCAGCAGGAGGATCTGATCCCATAGTGTTTATTCAGGCAATATCCTAGCAGAAATCTATGGGATTTTCACATGTGTAAAGTAATATCCAGGATGAACATTCTACTGTTCATATTGTCATGGATTATATTTTCCTCCTTAGGGGAGAGAACTGCAGTGGCACAGCTATTTTAGTGTCAGCTGTGACAACATCAGAGGTGTGCTGGGGACAGGTGGTATTACCAATATAAATTTACCTTAAGGATGACAAATTCACTCCTGGTGATGCAGAAGCTTGTGATGTACATTTTATTAACTTTGTGAGGAAAGTGGGAATAGTTGCATGTGACTTGCTGTGATCAGAGCCTTTAAGTATTTTCTGTGAAAGCAATTGCTGTCCAGAGGAATTACTAATGCTCAACAGCTGTCATCTGATCCCTCTGCCTCCTACTAATGAGCAACACTTTGGTCTTGGGCAGCCTCATTTCCAATACAGATGCACAGATTTCTAGGGGAGGGAAAGATGTTCTGGATATTGTAAATGAAATGGTCTATTTCACGTATGACATTCAGTAATGTCTGCTTAGGCCGTATTTGTAAAGATAGAAGTTAATAATTCCATGTTCTTGAAGAATGGATAACCCAGGGGCTGGAGGAGTTACACTATGTACAATTAATGTTTATGATCATACTAAGCATGTTGATTATAAAAATTATGTGCATAGGGATTCCTTTAAAAGTTTTGTGCAATAAACTATTTTTGCTAAAGGGCCCCATGTTGTTTCTGCTTCGAGAGAGTTACCATTTTCTCTTTGGTTTTGGACAGTAATTTTTGTGTTGGGATGTTGAATATGCTGTGTAGCCACCTTTAAGGAAAAAAAATCTTATTTTGAAAGACAACATTATTGTGTATTGATTTTTCACACATCTAAACTTCATTGTGTTTGTATTTCCATTATATTTTCTTTTTCAGTTAGCTGAACTCATCAGGGAAGAAACACAATTCCTTGGCCTGAATTTTTCAGCCCGTGGAGTGTACAAAATGGAACAATGCAGAAATTTCATCTTCATTCTAATTTAGCAAATTAAAACTGAGGTGAGAAATTCCTGTACCTTCCTTGCAATACTAAACAGTGTGAGTTAAAGCAATACTATTTTCTTAAGGACAGCAACTTAAACCACCAAGTGCCTGCCCTGCACATAGTGCAGGTGCCTGTACCCTAAGGCAGGAATGCTGCACTTGCTGGGAGGGCTGGTTCACGTCTGTGCAGGGAATGGTTCTCCTGCACTAGAGGCCTCCTGCGCCCTGGTTTTCCACCTTCATGGCTCATACGAGACTGCTGCAGCATTTTAAGGTTAATACCCGGACGGAACCTTTCTAGAGCGGCCTCTGAAGTGCCCGAGTGTTCCCGGTCCCCAGGGCTGCTGCAGTTCAAACCCTGCCCGCCTGTCCCGGCCTAGGGCAGCGCCCGCCCGGCAGCTGCGGCTGCTCCGCCATGTGTTCCCCCGCAGCAGCGGCGCCGCTCTCCCTCGGCCTGCCCGGCCCTTCCCCGCCCGCCCGGCGGCTGCGGCTGCTCCGCCGCGTGTTCCGCTCCCTCGGCCTGCCCGGCCCTTCCCCGCCGCCCGGGAGCCGCGGCCGAGCGGAGCCGCGGTCACGGCGAGGCCCAGGCAGGCGGAGGAGCCCCGTCAGCGCCGGGCGGAGCCGCCGCCGCCGCGTCTGTTGGGGGGCGGGCGCGGGGCGGAGGAGCTGGAAGCCGCGAGGCCGCGGAGGTACCGTCCCTGAGGGCGTGCGGGCACGGCGGCGTGCGGCGGGCGGGCCGCGGGCCGGGCATGGAGCGGTGGGTCGGGGCCGCCGGGGGCTGGGATTCGCTCTGGGGAGCCGGCTGGGGCCGATGGCCGTGCTGGGAGCTCCTGGCCGCCTGCGCCGTCATCGGCGCCGTGGGCTGGCTGCTGCGGCTGCGGGACAGGAGGCCGGGCGGCCGCCGGGCGGCAGCGGCCGCCATCTCCTCCCCGACCCCCATCGCGTCCCCGGCTCCCCACTCGGCCCCGGCGCCGCTCGCCGCGGGGAGCCAGCGCTGCAGCGGGAGCCGCCCAGGTGAGAGACTCGGGGGAGGCCGGGGGATGGTGCTGCCCCTCGCCCCGCGGCGGGGCCGGGAGCGGGCACCGGGCACCGCCCGGGGAGGCCGCGCGGCCCTGCCCGCCCCCCAGAGCCCGCGGGCCCCGCCGGGCCCGGCCCCGCCGCCCCGTTCCCCTTCCCGCTTTGTCACGGCCGGGCCTCGCCGGCTCCGGCAGGGGCGGCTCCGCCCCGGCCCCGCTCCCGCGGCCCTGCTGCCGCTGCCGCTGCCGCTTCTCCCGCTGCTCCCGCATCCCCCCCGCGCCCTGCCCGTCCGGGTCCAGACATAGGTGTGCGTTTCTCCTCCCTGAAAAGTTGCCCCTTTTTCCCCCTCCCTTTTTTCTTTTCCCGTGGCTTATTTCAAGTTTGTTCGGCAGTTCCCTTTGAGCCACGTAGTTCAGAACTGGTGGCTCATTTGCCCACAGGCGGTACAGACAAATCACCCCATCGCGGAGCCACGGTTGCTCTAATATATGCAAATCCTATCAGCCGAATATGGCCAAAGACAGGATGTGACTCTCTATTCCTGCCTCGGAAAAAAACCCAACAAAAACAACCCAGC
The DNA here is from genome assembly GCF_028018845.1 of Melospiza georgiana. Taxonomy (NCBI): domain Eukaryota; kingdom Metazoa; phylum Chordata; class Aves; order Passeriformes; family Passerellidae; genus Melospiza; species Melospiza georgiana. Next base: position 6,932,360 of record NC_080447.1, read on the forward strand.
CAAAAAGAGTATTTTTCTTATATTATTCATTTATTGAAAGATTTAATGAGAGTAGTGGAGTAAAATAGTACTGCCATCCTTAGAAGTCAGTCGTTCATTCTGTCTTGGGTCTATTCTTAATTTTTTTTGGAAGCAGATTCTGCTGTTTCATTCTGACCCAATGAGATAAAGGAAAATACAATTCTTGCTGACTCTTCCAGGTTTTGAATTATATGGAAGAACCCTAGAACATGTTGTTGTTAAAGCAGTTATTCAGATTTGCAAAGGTAACTCGCAAGGCCTTACGTGCTGAACCAGAAGAGGCAGCAATCTCAGTGCTGGCTGTGCTCTGGATCATTTTTAGTTATATAATGCATTTTATGGTTCAAATAATCTCATTTTTTACCTGCACGTAACAAACGGGCAAAGGATTGTCTCAGTATGAGCAGTTGCTCTTTCTCAGGTTTGCAGGTCACACATTTTGTTTTGGACAGATTAAAATAGGTAATGAAATTAAAAACCAATATTGCTTATCTAAATTAGCTGAAATCTCATTGTCAGAACACAAATGGATTTTGTGAGAGTTCTGTGTTGTCACTCCAACAATGTTTTCCCTATTTCCACACCAAACACCCTGTAGAAAACTCTTCATACTACCAGCAGATCTTAAACCTCATTCTTCACTGCTGGTCTGCTTTGCCATCTCATTTTGATTCAGTTGTGCCACAGTTGTAATAGGTACACAAAATAAATAACTTTTTTTTTTTTTTTTTTAACAGACAAAATTTTGAGCACTAAGATTTAGGTACCAGGTTCTGTCAAAACATGAGAAAGCAGAGAAATCACTCCCTCACAGCATTTCTTTGCTTACCCACTAGGCAGGAAGGATTTTTGCGTGTTCCTGTCTACTCTCCATACATGAATTATATATATGTACAGGTCTGCTCTTCTGCAGAATGATTGTGCTGGTTCTGAGCCTTAAAAATAGGAGCCTTTCTCAGCTAATTCTTTAAAGCATTATGTTGACTGCTCAGAGTGTTTTCACTGAGCTGTGTTTGCCGTGAACTTTCTCACCCCTGAGTTTTCATCTTTTTCTGGTTTTACAATTAGGCAGTCTCAAAAGGAAAATCCTTAAAATAGCAAGTTTGGATATTTTAATTGACCTTAGGGGCACATCCCTTAATTAAAACATACTGGTATCAAATTTTATTTAAAAAAATAGAAGATTAAGAATTGAAAACAAGTAAGAGGATCTTTCATATCTGTCGTTGCAGTCAGATAATCTGTTGTGGGCAAGTCAGATAATCAAAACAGTGAGGTTGCTTGGAGGCTCAGGAATCACAGGGGAGCTGCAATACCTTGGGGAAGTGGCTCAGCAGCATCAGCTGTGGCTCTGCTGCTCTTTGGTGGGGTTTTTAATTGGAAATATTCTCATTTCCCATTGTTTCAGTGAGATTCCAGTTAATACTTGTGAAATGTTCAGGGGCTGAGGTTATGTTGTTCTCTAACCACAGGCATTCAAAATAAGATATTCATAAAAAAAGAGACAGCTCCCAAAGGAAATGTCCCTCCAAGGAAACAACCCTCACATGACTGTTGGCTTGTAATAATTGAAGGGCTATTGAAGTTTGGCATTAAGTACATTTTCATAGTGTTTCCTAATACTAGGAATGTGTTTGTTCTAACTCAGGTTGCAGTGAAACTTCATGTGGTGCTGTATTGATTACTGCTGAAAACTGCAAAAACTTACTGTGTGCATTTGGGTTTTTTAAATATACAAAAAGTAGTCTTAAGTTTCATTAACTGGGGATGAAACCTGAAATTGCAAATAAAGTACTAAAACAGCCATGCACCCTGTCCAAAGCAGAACAAGGCTCATGAAATGGCAGTGCAAGGCAGGAGTGAAGCAGGCTGAGGGAATAGCACAGCTGAATCATTCCTGTCTGAGCTTCCCTTCCTGAGCACTGTGTGCCAGGGGAGTGCCTGCAGGTACATGGCTGCAGTTCTGATGAAATAATGGGAAAGCTTCTTGGAGCTGCCCAAATCCTGTGTTTTTCAGCTGTGTTTTTCAGAGCAAGGAATTTGTGTTGGCATCAGCTTGGTTTTAGTGTCTTCTTGCTGACCAGTGTGGAAGCTGTCAGCGTGGATTACACGGAGGGACATGAGCCTGGGGAATTGGATCATAGCAGAGAGAAGGATGTTCCTTTGGAAATGGAGAAATTCTCCCAGCTTCTGTTTTCTGTTGGAGAGGGAGATCTGCAAAGATCAGTTGTTTTTGTCTTGTGGCTGTTTGCTCTCAAAACAGGCCTGGGAAACAACATGCTGTGTGCATATTTCCAGCCTTGCATCACAGCCAGAGAAAGCCTGCCCTGGCTGCTGCATTGTGCTTGTCCCCATGACTTCTGTCAGCCAGAAAGTCCTGAGGAAATACTAGAAATAGTTCTGTGCCTTTAACTGGAGGTGCAGCCCCTTGTCTAGGGGCTGACTGCTGCTCCTGTCCTTGTATTGTGCCTTCTGGTCAATATTTCTCAGCCTGTCATTAATTTTAATGAGTAAATGCTCTAGATTGAATTTTCACTCTAGAAGAAATTGAAAAAGGACTACCAAGAACAGAATGTAAGCTGCAAATACTCTTTTAAGTGGTCAAGAGAGGAGGAAGGAAACTTGCTGTGGGTCTGGTAGCTTAAAAACATTGGATTGAAAAATCTGATTTTTCTGCACCGCAAGGATCTTTTCAGAATCCCAAGAAATCGCTAAGAGGCATTGTTTCCTTTGCTTTAGTACACCATTTAAGTAGCAGAAGAAGTTTTGGTTTGTACAATTTTTCTCCTCTTCTTTGTTGCCTTTCCTGTAGGTGCAATAACAATGGATACAATATTATCCCGATTAAAGAAGCTCAGCCACGATGAGCTTAGAGAAGAGATTGTGAGAGCAGGACTGAAATGTGGGCCCATTACTGCAACTACAAGGTTTATTTTTGAAAAGAAATTGGCTCAGGCACTGTTGGAGCAGCAAGGAGCCCTGGAGGAGGAAGGGTCTGCCCTGCCAGAGGAGGCTGCTGGAAATGTCCCAGTGAGTCACAACAGCCATGGAAGTGCTGCTGAGGAGGTGGACTTTGGGTACTGTGTGGGCCTGAACCCTCCAGAAGAAGATGCTGTGACACTCATGAACTGTTCAGCTCCAGCCTGTGGTGCTGGAGATTCACAAATCTCTGCTCAGACACCATCCAGAGATCCTCCACTGTTCTATGGTGTTTGCCCAGTTTATGATGACATACTGGCCAGGAATGGTAAATACTCACTTCCCTTCTTTCCAGTGATAAAGCCTTTTGGTTATGGCTGAGTAGAGTTCTTTTATGTAGCAGGTGTTCTGAACACCACTGCATTAGTATTGTAAGCATTGTTTGAAGTATTTCTTTGTTCCTATAAATAATACTTATTCTAAGGCAAAGAAACAACAGTTCAAGGCATCCCAGGTGTTTGTCTTTGCAGTTCCTATATATGAGGATCCTCTACCCTGTGTAGCTCAGATGGAGAATATTATTTCTTATTGCTACTCTTGGACCCATCCTGTGCCTTTAATCCCTCTCAAGAATAAAAAGTAAATAAACAATCAAAAAACTATTTATATTGTCATCAGTTGAAGCTTAAATGATCCCTTCTAAAAGTTCTCACATCTTCCTTTCTGTTCCTGACAGGAGTAGAGTAGTGCACAGGATTATTTCCTCTGAGACAGTACTAAGAATTCTTACTAAGAAAAAGTACATTAAGATATCCTTATTTGAACAATATCATTTAAAGGAGAAGAAGAAGGATTTGTTTATTATCTGAGATACTCTGTAGAGATCCTAAAGTTGTGGATCAGTGACAAAGTTGGTCTTTCTGAAAAAAGCAGCATCAAAAGTAATGCAGGGTGAATAAGCTGAGTTTGCTTTTCCATGTGGAAGTGAAATGCTGTGTTGAAGGTGGCCCATCCATTAAAGGGTGTTGATTGATGGGAATGGCTGAGCCCTGAACAGGGATCACCTGACATTACCTGGAGAGTGTGGGAGGCTCCTACTCAGTTTCCAGGGGACAAGATTTAAAAGGACTTTTGACCTTTATGTCACGTTTGGAAGAGAAACAATCTGAGACCAAAGCTGGAATGATAGTGTAGGAATTCTGTAATCTGTCTAGGAATTGAAATCTGAGATTATTGAAACAATCTAACTGTGGTGGTTCTTGTTGCAGAGAGGATACATGTTTATGAAGATAGGAAGGAAGCTCTCCAGGCTGTTAAGCTGATTAAGGGTTCCCGTTTTAAAGCTTTTACAAACAGAGAGGATGCAGAGAAATTTGCTAAAGGAATCTGTGATTATTTCCCATCTCCAGGCAAGTCCTCTTTATGTTTGTCTCCAGTGAAAATGGGATCATTTAACAGAGGTAAGTGGGGAACTTCATCTCTCTACAGTAGATGCAATAGACAGCATTGATTTTTTTTTTTTTTTGTGAGAGAAGCAACAAATGCTTTACCAATACACTAATAACAGAAAAAATTCAGAGGTGAAGCACTGAATAAATTGAAGTTTAAGAGAACTTTTATTTTAAGTGTAGAAATGTTGAACATGTGGAAAATGTTTTAAATGTAAAGTACTATTGCTACTCTTCTAAAGCTGAAATGTAGGTAATGGTCTTCATGGATACCTTGCTTAGTATTCCGTGGTCATATTTGTTAGGATTCAGTTTTACTCATGGACTTCAGGATTTTCAGGTTTAGCAAGATGCTGATAAAATTGCACAGTATATTCAAACTGTACTCAGCTCTTAAGTAAATTTGTACATTCAGAAATAAAACGGTGAGCACTGCTCATATTTCACAGTGTTCCCAGTTGCTAGATTAAAGTGATTTAGGATTTATAGAACTGCAGAAGCAATTTTAACAATCAGAAAATGGTTGTTTCTTGCTGAATTTTGCTTTTAAATTTGGATGGGAGCAGACTGGTAATTACAAAGTTTACCAGTCCCTATTAAAGTCTGAAACACTTTTACAAGTTGATTCATCATTTTCCTCTCCCTCCCTATTACTAACAACTAGTGTATTTAAATGTCTTGTTATTGAGTTGTTAATTTAAATGTCTTGTTATTGTTGTTAATACACTCCTGTGTATTAAAGATGCCAAATTAATACATGGTTTAGATTAAAAGCATCATTTTCATGGCCTGGATGTGCAGATGGTGATCATGGAAAGAATGTATCTAGAAGGGAGTGATTTGTGTGTTGATAGATGGGTTGTGCTCCCCTGAGAGCGACACTGTGAATAAGGAGAGAGCCAACAGCTACAAAAGCCCACGGACTCAGGATCTCACAGCCAAGCTTCGGAAAGCTGTGGAGAAAGGAGACACAGCAACGTTCTCAGATCTTATTTGGAGTAACCCTCGTTACCTGATCGGGTCAGGAGACAACCCAACCATTGTACAGGTGAGAAACCAGCAACAAAACAGGAAAATCTGGGTTCTGGTTTAGTGATGTAGCTTTTGGGGCCTGAAAGCAGAAGTGGAAGGAGTGATGTTTCCTGCTCCTCCTTCAGGACACCTTGTTCCACCCAGTGTAGGGTTTCTCAGTTCCCTGACAGCAGCTGGGGCACTTCTCTGTAAGTCACCCTGAGCTGCCTTTGCTCCAGCAGAGCTAAAGGAACTGAGTGTGCAGTTCTTCACAGGAGGAATAGGTGTATTTAGTAGTGCAAGGAATGGTTTTGTCTTCTTATTCTTTGATCTCCTCCAAGTAATTGCAATCTTTTTTAAAACAGACTAAATGTAAGGACCAGGCTAGGGCCTAGGCTGTAATTAGGTGTTCCTATAGCATTGCTTACCAAAGCATCTCTATTAAATTCCAGAACCATGTATAAGGTGCCATTTAGCAAACACTGACTATCTTCAACTTGCATCAGACCAGCTTTGTGAAGTTGTTGAAATTTTTTATGTAATATAGCAAAGCAGCTGAATTTTTTGAAATCTGTACCCATTTTCCTGTTCTTTATCTAAACTGAACTTCCTACCTCCCTTTATTGTGTAATATCTTGATGCATTTTTTGCCACATTCTTTCCTTAAATAAAGGCACTGAGTGTAAGAATAATTTCATTAATTATAAAAATAATATAGGTGTAAAGATAAGTCTTTACAAAAATATCCATATAAAACTCCATGTAGGAACCCATGTTCACAGTTAAATCAGTTACATCTCTGGGTATAAGAAAGCTGTTTAGATTGAGATTCTTTCTAAAACTGGTCTTTTTTTCTAGGAAGGGTGTAGGTACAATGTCATGCATGTTGCTGCCAAGGAGAATCAGCCTGCTATCTGCCAGTTACTGCTGGACACTCTGGAAAATCCAGAATTTATGCGGCTCATGTACCCAGATGATAACGATGTCATGTTGAAGAAACGCATCCAGTATATTGTTGACCTTTACCTGAACACTCCAGATAAAATGGTAAGATTTTGGGGGTTTATCTATTTATTATTATTGTTACTATTATTATTATTACTACTACTACTACCACTACTATTATTATTGGAGGGGGTTAAGGGAGACTGAAAGAGAACAAAACAGAAGGGGAGCTGTCCATAAGTTCTGTGGGTTTTGGTAATCGTTATTCTGCACTGTGGTGGGAACAGATTTGTTAAGAGCTAAGATAATTAGTCATGACATGTATTTACTGTCCTCAGTCTCAAAATTAAATGTGTGGTATTGACTTTATAATCTTTCTAAGTGCATATGAATATTTTTCTTTTTCCCACTGCAGTGGTTTGATACTCCATTGCATTTTGCTTGCAAGTTTGGGAATGTAGATGTGGTTAACGTGCTTACTTCACACCCAGCCATTGTAAAAAATCCAAGAAACAAATATGATCAAACTCCAGCAGAAGTAAGTCTCTCCATGTCGACAGCAAACCCAGAAATGTTATCCTCATCAGCATTTTTCATATTCACACATTACTGACTACCATAGAAGACTTGTAGTAAGGTGCTAGTGTCATAATTAAAGAGTAAATTCTGTATAACATCAAAAATATTTTATGCTGATTGTGTCTTTGGAAAAGTTTTAGAATTTATTAAGTTGGATGTATTTTAGTTGCTCTACTATGAATTAAAAGTACTGGGTAAGATGGGTGGGGGCCAATAATGTGATTGTTTAGGAAGAACACACATTGCAGTTGATTTGAAAATGAGGTTACTGTGCTGCCCTAACGAGTACAATTACATTAACAGGTAGTCTGTGAAAGAAGCAAGAACAAATCTGCTGAATTGAAAGAAAAGATAAAAGAGTACTTGAAAGGTCTGTATGCAGTTTTGTACTATATCAGGCATGTATTTTGCCTCTTGGCTGTCTCCTGTTTGCTTTCTGTAGCATTTGAGTTTATAAATGATGCTGCTGTACAGTGCTCTGAAAACCAAAGAGAAATTCTAACATTGAGCAGGGACAGAGAAATTTTTTGTCTTTTAAATGACAGTCAGAACTCTTAATGTATGGATCACAAGGTTGCCCTCATGGCTTTGTAACGTAGACAAGGCCATGATTCTGTAAGCCTGGAGCAGAGTGTTCAATCTAAAAGAAACAAAAACCTTTTGCAGGGCAAGGGGTGTATCTCTCATGCTGGGGAGTCCTGTCATTTTATAATTTCCTTGAGGCAGAATTTCTCTGTTTTGTCATGTGTGTGTTTGTAAAAGGAGGTTGTGAAATTTGTTAAAGACCCTGAGAGAAGGGCTTTATGGATTGTTGCAGGTGTTGTTGTGTTTGAAAAGAGAAGAGAACCTACACTAAAACGTGATCTGTAATCACTGGAGCAGTGAGTCTGAATTACAAGTAGTTTTACTAAGATGGTTCTGTGTACGGGTGCATTGGTAGTCCAGGAAGAAGCAGCAGGCTGATGTGACAGAAGCTGAATGAGAAAGCTCTGTATGATTTATTTTAGGTCATTACTATGTCCCACTCCTGAGGGCAGAAGACAATTCCTCAGCCCCGGTCATTGGGGCACCGTGGTCGCCCGACCAGACGGACGATGGCCCCCAGAGAGCTTGGCCTAAATACCCTGGCAGCCCCAAGGACCCAGTGCTGTCCATCAGGGCTTTTGCAGGCCCCATGAGCCCCTCAAAGGTAAGGAGAGAACTCCCTGTGACTCCAGTGCCCATACTTCTCCTTTTTGTGAATAAAGAAGATCCTCATGGGTTCCTTGTGTGGTGTAGCTTGCTCCCGGTACAGATTGTGGCTCTCTCTTTGCTGAGGAGATGGATCTTCCTCCATGGAGAAGCACAGAAACTTGTAAATATTTTTTTTATTGCTGAAAACAGAAATGTGGTGTAAATAAGAAGAGCAGAAGTTCAGTAAAAAAATTTTCTTTTTCCTCTTGACATCTATTCAAAGAGCAACTTTGGCAAACCTTTCAATTCTTACAGATAATTGCTGTAACTCTCTAACCTGAAGCAAAGCCTGTCAAAGCAGCTATGAATGAGTTTTAAAAACCTTAACTGTATCTTTATCTCATTTCTAGAAGTTGCCACTGGATGATAACCTCTGCTTGTTGAATTAACAAAAATATATTTTTCTAGATGGAAAAATTGACAACCAAGTAGTAGGTGTTGGGATGGTTTTAGAAATGTATTGACTGTATAGTGGAAAAGCAAAATCTTCATTTTTCAGAAGGAATACTTAGATATCTGTTAAATATATTCCAATTTACAGGTGTTTGACTCATTTATTTAATGTGAACATGCTACAAATATAACAGCTTTAGAAACAGTGAATAAATACAGTGGAGGACTGATGGTTGCATTTTTTAAGACTGAGTTCTGCCAAAATGCTTAATGCTTTTTCTTCTAAAAGTTCTTGATCAATTTTCTGTTCAACTGACAGAAATTTAAATATTATTTGTACTCCAGAAAATATTCTCTAGGGTATAAACAGTTCATAATTCTCATTGCTGACATGTCTGAATGTAACTCTTAGTCATCATTGTGATCTTTGTCATAAGTGCAAGGATTTTGCAAAAAGTTTCCCCTGAGGCATTCCAACTTCAAAATAGACAGCAAGAATTTATTCTGATAATTGTAGCAAGTCTGTACATAAAAAATATCCCCTTTGCAGCCTAGAAAACAATGACCAGGAGGCTTTTGTAATTAAATAGAATGACATGGCAAAATCACAAGACACTTCTGTTTCCTGCTGCACACACATTAAGACCAGGCAGATGTGGTGTCTGTGCAGTTGATTTTCAGATGATTATGGTACATTATGGTCCTTCTCTTTCATGAGCAGTTAAGAGATCAGAGTAACCATCAGTAGTGAAAGGAGTAACTTTAGATCCAGTGTGAGATCCTTCCTAGCTGGAGTAGAGCAGCACTTGTGGACAGCAAACAGCTGAACATCTGTGGGTAGATGTGTAGCCAGCACTGAGTTAGTTCATACTGTGGGGTAGTTTTTGAATTTGTTTCTGTTTTTTGAAGGCTGAAGAATTTCGCAGGCTGTGGAAAACCCCACCTCGAGAGAGAGCTGGCTTCTTTCACAATGTCAGGAAATCTGATCTGGAGAGAGGTGTTGAAAGAGTTGGAAGGTATCTAAAAGACTGTCAATATAAAAACTTAATAATAGAGCATGTAAAAGCAAAAGACTGTGCTGAGAGTACAGTTATTGCTCACTGCACAATATCTTGGGGCAAAAGCTACTGCAGAAATATTCAATGAAATATTTTGCAGTTGGATTTTTACTGGTTTTTTGTGTAAATAAGATAGTTAAAATGTGAGACTTGGCTTTCTTAGCTTTGGCAATAAAGATATTTTGGCTGTTATTGATGATATGTATGGAATGCTTTTCACAGATACTTACTTGCCTCATTTGTCAGATCTAAAATGATGCATAGCCTGTTTGTTCTGTGAAAGTGAGGGATTGTTAAAAGGGAGCAGAATGAAAAAATCCTAATACAATTTTGCTGTTTTATAAAAGCTATATGTGTGTGGTGTGTCCTTGCAGCTAAAATACCTTCTACCAGCAACATATGGAAAAAAATACTTTGTTCAAAGCTGACTGCATTTCATTCTTTAAAATAATCCCTCACTTCCTCCTCCCTCTCCCATTCCCAAATAGAAAAAGCTGGTGCATGCAGTATCAGTGGGGATTTTTCTCTGTTTGATGTCTAGATACAGTCAGCTTAAAGATAGCAATGTTTATGCTGCCAACTGTAAAAATAGTAGATGAAATGTGAAAAATGCTCTAGAACAAATGAGGTGATACTTTGATTGCTAAGGATGTGTGTGTGCTTTTGCAGACTGTTGGTTGTGGTGGGATTGTGTTGCCTGGGTGTTTGTTTGTGCTCCTGTTTGTAGCTGTTAAAATGTGATCAGAAAAGTTGTTGTCAAACTGATATTTATGTCTTCACAAATGATTCGTTTTATTTTATTTATTGCAGGGAGTTAGCTCATGAGCTGGGGTTCCCGTGGGTTGAATACTGGGAATTTCTGGGCTGTTTTGTTGATCTGTCTTCCCAGGAGGGGCTGCGAAAGTTAGAAGAGTACCTGAGTCATCGTGAAATGAGCGAAAAGGCTCAGCCAGAAACAGGGGAAAATGAAACCTGCAATAGATACAAAACTCCACATCCCTCTGGTAAGAAAAGGGCAAATGCTGCAAACAATGGGTTGTACCTGGGGAGAAGAGAGACAGAAAAAGCTTGGTGCCCAGGGGAAGCAGTATTCACCTGTGGTGGTTGCTGTTATTCATCTGTTGTCCAGAGAGTCTGAGTACAGCATCAGAAAAAGAGCCAACTGTGAATGTGGAAGTACAGACTTTATCTTCCATGTGAAGTAGTTTATTTGAGTGTACACCCAAATGAAATCCCTGTAAGAAAACCTCTGTCTTCAGAATGTTTTCACTCAGAGCATTTGGGCATTCATCTTAAAGTATAGAATTTTGTAATCCACAGATACGGAATAAATAACATTTTAAAAACAAAAGTATAATTCTTCACAACTGTGAACCTGAAAAGACACAAGAAGCAAAACCCAGGAAAGCTTTTATACCTTAGATCACTGCTTGCCATGTGTGTATTTTGCATTTGTTGCTTTAGTCAGGTTAGTTCTTGCTGTTACATATAGTCAGAGAGGTCTTCAGGAAATAGAATAAGGCATAAGGATTGTGCATTTTTTTCCTAGCTTATGTACTTGACATTCTGTTTAAAGTCTTCTTATGTGTTGCTCTTTTTAAAATTGTTTACAGGCAAAAGCAAAAAGTCCTGCAATTCCATTTCTGTTGGAGCATTTTTGGATGAGGATGATGATGACATGAGCTTAGAAGAAATTAAAAACAGACAAAATGCAGCACGAAATATCAGCCCCTCTCTGGTGTCCAAGGAGCCCAGCATTGATGCCATTGGAGATGCTGAGTGTGACATCCTGTCCATGGAGTGTGCAGGAAACATCATAGAGACCTCAGCTCACCCTCGGCACTATGAGAAGGGGGCTGCTGCCAGCAAAAATGGGTTTTGCAGTCCTGTGTCCAGTAAAAGGATCCTCAGTGACAGAAAGCAGCTGCATGATGGGTCAGAATGCCTCATGTCACCTGTTTCCAATTTGATGTCAGAATTTGAAGGCCTGTCATTCCAAGAACAAGAGGTTGCAGGAGTATCTCATAAAATCACTAAACAAACTGAGAATGAGGGAATTCTGGACAAGACCTGCTCTGCAGTGTCACTGGCAAGTTCTTCTGAGCCAAGTGTTACAGGAAAATATGGAGAGACCAAGTTAAGGACAGACCACAGAATATCGTTAGAAAATGAAAGAGTGTCCCGAGAATCTGGAATTCAGACCAGGGAGTCACAGCAACGTCAAGAACTTTCCTCCCAGAAGTTTCTTTCAAAGACTTCACCCACAAACGACAATTTAAAGTTATTCCTTCTTGGGTAAGAATTGCCTTCTTTAACTCTACTTGCACAGACAATCTCTTTGCTAATATAAAACTAAGTGTTTTGGAATTGGGGTGTTTCGTTAGCTGAACAAATACATGGTTCTCTTTTCATCTAGTTCTGTTTCCATTCTAGGGAGCAGCCCTCGAAGCTGGATGGTGATGTCTTAGCAGCTATAGAAGGAGCAGAGATTGATCCCCAGAAATTCCCAATGATTTACAAATGGAAACACGCAGTGCAATCCTACTCCTCATCTGACAGGCAAAGGTATTGCTGCAAACTCAGTCACAGGAGCTGAAGTACATATTTAGCAGATCAGCTTGAATAGCAGATTTTCAGGCCTTGTTGCCCTCAAACCCGTATTTTAAATTCAGCAGAATTAACTGTGTTCTGAAGTTAATCACCAAAGCCTTTTTTACTGGTGTCTATTGATAAGGAGTTTCCTGGTGCTGCAGTCATGTTCTTTCCATTCTACTGCTGTCCCAGGTAACTTGAGCATGTCTCCACCAACAAATCAGATGTGACTGTTTTCCACTTGGCCAGTGTCTCACTTTGCTGATTTGGTACTTGGATCCTTCGCTGGACTCAGTGATAGTTGTGCTGTGGGTTTTGTAATTCATCCCTGTTGTTGATGAACGTTGTGTTTGTTGCCTTGTGGTACTTAGATTGTGCTGAGGGATATTAAGATGAATTTATTATCTTTATGCATCTTATTAAGTGGTTTTATTTTTACTCTTTATTACCCCAGTCTCCAAAATAACTGTTCATGTGAAGGATGGTGTGTGTCATCACGGCCATTTTGAAAGAAATGATGTCTTACTGATTTGGGCAACACAATCTGTATAGAATATAGAATCTAGAATATATAGAATCTATAATATAGAACCTAGAATATATAGAATATAGAATATTGGGCAACAATCCATTTAGAATATTTCATGCTCTTCTTGTTCCTTCTCTTCTTCTAGATCTGTCTCTTACCAGACAGGATTTTTCTCAGCTGGTGCCTTGGTTCTGAGATCTGAAGTGATTCTGAGTTAAAGTGCTGCTCTCACTATTGCAGTTTCCTTTAAAACGTGTGCAATGACTTTTGGTTTCTTTCAGTTGGCCAAGTCCAGCGTTGAAGGCAAGATTCCAGTCCCAATCCATGGCTGCTGGTCTTCCAAATGCTTCAGTGTATCCTAGTTCAGGCAGAAACAGTCCCGTCCCAGGGAGCCCGGGGAAGCACGGCAGCTCCTTCCCTCCCGAGCCCGGCAGCCCCGGGCGCTACAGCCCCGCCTGCATCCTGCGCTACTTTGCAGAGCCTCCTGCCCACTAGAGTGCAACTCCTCATCCTGGGACTGCAGTTCTGTTCTCATTGTTAGAGTGGAGGAAAAACTACAATGTTACTAAGGTGACATGAGGTTTGTACTCAGCTATTTATTTTTCCTCAATTGAGGACAACTGTATGTTTAAATAATGGAGTATCTGTCTTAATGCCACATACGAGGTAGATTATTACTGGTGATAAGCAAGAAGTTTGTGAGTGCAGTTGTCCAGTAGCTGAATTAACCCTTGTTGCCAGTACCACAGTGGGCTGAACTGTCCTTAGCAATGGTGGGAATTGCTATCACTCCTTATCCTCATTGTAATGAACACACAGCCCTCAACTGCCTTTCTTGACCTTGGATAGTCGAGGAAATGCATCATCAGCAAATAGAATGTGGGAGAGGAGATTGATGGCAGAAACGTTCTCCTGCTTGCAGGGGGAAAAACCTAAAGCATGCCTGGTAATGTGAGGATAGCTTTGCAGTGTGGAGCAGGGATGTGAAGCCCTGTGCAGAAGCAGAGAGTGTTTGCAGCCAGCTGGGCTGGGCAGTTGATTCCCACAGCCACCCTCACCTGTCTGTCCATGTGTGTGTGCACAGATCTGCACAGAGACCCTCGAGGCTCTGCTTGTTCTGAGGCTGTTACAGACACTGAGATCTGAGTGCTTTAGAAACAAGGCACTGTAGAAACTATTGGGATTCCTTTAGTGGTAGTGGAAGATTTAAGGAAAAGAAAAGCTTAGGAATTAGCTGGTTATTTTTTCCCCAGAGAAGCTATTAACACTAGCAGATTTGAATAGTTATTACACAAAAGCACATCAGCAATAATCTCAGCAAATTTACCAGCAAGATACTTTATCTTAATGGTCTGGTTTGTAATATATTAGCATGGTAGCCAGTGGCCCAGGAGGTGGCTATTTCCCAGCTGTAAAGAGAGAGGACTAAGGACAAAATATTTTTATGAAATCCGAGCTTTTACTGTGTCTCTAGTGTTGATGTGGTAATGAGTTTTTGTTACAGCAGTCAATAATTTTATTCTGCAGCCTTCTGTAAGAATGACTTGTTTTGACAGCGTGATGCTGAGAATAAGAAAGCTTTTCAAAACTCCAGAGAGTTTTCCATATCAAGCCTAGTGCTTGTAATGTTGCATGAAAGGCTTCCAGAAACAGCTCTCTAGTTTAAAAAAAAAGGGGGGAAAAAAAAGAAAAAAGACCTATCTACTGTTACAAGATAAATCTGATCAGAGTATGAAGTTCTGCAGGACTGTGCTGGTGAGAAGGGCTGGGTTGGGATGGGCTGGTGCCACAGTCAGTGAGAGCTCGGAGCCACCTGGCAGGGCTGGAAGAGAAGGGCACCGAGTGGAGCAAACACGGGGGGGCGGCAGGAGGGGCTGGCCCGGCCTCCCCCCGGTCCCACCCAGCCCTCGGGGCCATTCCCGAGCCGGGGCTCTCCACGGCAGTGACTGTTCTACACAAACTGTGCACCCTCACAGCTTCGTGATTGGTACAAACCTAAACACTGCACTTAATGCTTTTGCAAGCTCAGTAGTGCCTTTTGTAATATATTTTTTAATTAAATTTTTTGTTCTTTTGGAAGTTTTTTTTAAAAAGTGGCATCCACTTACTATGGGCAGATAAAATACAGTTTTTCTCTGGGCTTTCTGAACAGGATGTCTTTTAATGTCTCTAAGTTGGATTATTTGGTGCGATAGCTCTCCATGGGGGAGAGACTCCTCTTTTAGAAATTATTTAAAAAATAAAAAAAAAAAAGAAAAGGCTTATTTTACTCTTTTGTTAAAATTGAACCTAGTTCTATGGAGCTGGACATTAGGAAGAGCTACTTTACATAAATGCCTCTCATTCAGTCATATTCCAGACAAGTACCAGGGGCCTGGGGGGTGTCTTACTTTAGGAAACATGTTTTAAAAAGCCCAGAACCAAAACCATAACCTTCTGTAATAAGTATGTTACCTGATTTATTTCATAAGGGTTTTTTGTTGGGTCATTTTTAAAATTTTTTATTTTTATGTAGCAGGCTTCATGGTCTCAAAATATTTTAATATCCCACATACATAGAGATTTACTCCAAAAGGATTGAGATTGGCGTTTTGGGTTTTTTGGTTTTCTTTCTGGGTGGTTGGGTTTTTTCAATAATTTATTGTAAATTACATCTTTATCATTCTGGAGAAATTGATCAGCTGATGCAATTGCCTAATACCATGTTAGAGCCAGAGTGCTGGGGTAAGTTGCTGTGGGGGCAGCTGCTGTTCTCCACCCTGGTCCTTCACAGCTGTGGTACAGCAGCATTGCCCTTTGCTAAGAGTTTGTTACTGAGCCAGGAGACTGATACTAACACTCTAGTTCGTTGTCCTTTTTACTTTTATGCTTTGCTTTATTTTTTTAATATTTAAATGTATGTTACTGGTATGTACATGTAGCCAGACACCCCCCACACACCCAGCACACCCTTGCCTTTCACTTTGTAATGTTGTTTTGGTTCAGTCAGGAGAGTATTTTTTTAACTGTGTTATATAATGTGCATTAGTCCAGTTGTACTTAAGAGGTCATTTTTCTAACAATGTGTTACTTCAGCTATGACAGAAATAGCAACTTATGCAGCAATTTGATCATTTGTGATTTTGTGAAGAAAGCCCTTCAACACTGAGCCTGTGGAGACACTTTAAATCAGAGTGATAGTGCTTGAATTGTGTTTTCTTGGCCAAAAGTTCACTTTTAAAGGTGCAAAATAGCTGTGTTTTTGTTGGTTGTTTTTTAATTAGCAAAGTGTCATGTTAAAAATACAGAAGTATCCCACTTTCTATTAAAATCAAATAAATAGCTGAAATGAATGGCTGTGTTGAATATGGGATGCGGGGAGGAGGAGCTGGGCATGGCAGGCAACTCACTGGTTTGTCCAGGCCTTGCTTGTCCAGTACCTGCAGCTTTTGTGTGAGTGCACAGTGACAAGGAAGTACACCAACAACGACTTAAAGAGTCTGACAGTGTTGAAGAACTCAGCCTATGGTAAAAAAGACATCATTTAAAATTTCACACTTTCCACTCCCACTTAAAGTGTCACCAAAACTATTGTTAATTTCTGTACCTGTGCAAAGAGGTGTTGTGTCCTCTGATGCCCATCAAGAGCTCATTCACTGACACAGGGGATGTAGAAGGGGATGTGTGTGAGGGTACATGTGCACCCACACAACACTAAAAAAATCACAGAATTTTCATCTGGTTCCTGGCGGTGGTGACACAGTCCTGCAAAGGGCTGTGCTTAGGCTACAGCAGTTCCCCTCTTGGGCACCTCTGTGGCTGATGACAATTAACTGCTCTGGCTCCCACCTCCAGTTTAATTTCAGGTGGTTGGTGAAAGAGCTGTTGCCCTGAGCAGTGTGGGACACACCAGCTCCTGCACCAGCAGCCCCTGCAGAGCTCCAGCCACACCTGCTACAGCTGCCCACGCAGCCATTCAGCTGAAGAGACAGGAAAGACAGACAGACCAAGTATTTTATTCAAAACTTTAAAAAAGTTAATAGACAAAAACTGATAAATTACTCTCATTGCATCAATGAGAGATACATCATGATGGTTTCCTCTTGCCCCCCACAGCTTACACTACACAATAATCAGTTTGTTCCCTACCCTACTCCTTGAACTGATCCTGATGTAGCAGCATTCAGTATCAAGCCCTTAAATCCTCTTCTCCATAGGCTGTGTGATTATGCTTCATACAGCTCTGACAGGAGTAAGTTCAGCATCTCATCAACATCCTTATTGATCAGAGAATCTGTCAAACAAGTTAGTTACATCTGCTATCCTATTATTAACTGAGCCAGGTTTCTGCATGGGCTCAGGGTAACCAGCAAGCTCCAGAATGCCTCTGAGCCCTCCCCTCCCACAGGCCCAGCAGTATCAGAGCTGTCTGAAGGGGGCCCTTGGAGCATTCTGCCCAATGCCTGTCCTATACACTGGCCCTAGACCAGCCACCCCATGGCCACCTGCTCACCATGCTGGCAACTGCAGTTTGCTGCAGTGCTGCAGCACCTCTGACCTGCAGCATCACTACCCTGAACTCAGTGGTGGTATTGCTCTACTCTGAAAGTAAGGTATCAACTACAAACCAGCGGGAAAGAGCACTCAAAAATGTATCAGTAACTGAAAGCACTTTGAGAAGATTGCTGCTTTCCTTTCCTCCCATCTCACTGCTACAGCCTCATCCCTACAGCCTTCTCCAGACCATGTTTTGGTTAAAGGCTTTACAAGACTGAAAAATATTCTTAAGAACATCTTAAAGGACATCCTGAGGATGGTGAACACTTTATAGAAGCAGCAGTTAGTTCTAGCACCACAGCTCTGAGGCAAATGTTTTTTTACCCTCTTTCCTTCAGGCTCATAACCTCCAGGCACAGTTTACATGGGCTTTTTGGGGGCAGAGGGGAACAGTGACACAACATCAACATACACATTCAACAGCTTACAAAAACTGAAGCTTTATCCCTTTGTCCTTTGGAAAGCAGAATTCCCTGTTTGTCACTTCTGCAGGAGCTGGAACAAGCTGGCTCACCTTTGTTTTAGCTGCAGTGTGATACAAGGCTGTTCACACACCAGTCGCTTTCCTGCACAAGAAAAACACCCACAGGAGCAAACTTTGGTTAGAGAAATTCACAGCGGGGTGAGGGGAAAAGTCAGTGCTCTTGCAACTGCTGAGCAGACATTCAACCTGTATTTCACAGCTCAGCTTCGAGTTTCGGGGAATACTTAAGGACTGGACATGTTCAGGCTTACAAAGGTTTCTTCTTTTCCGGACTGAAAGGCAGATATGGATATGAAGGAGGAATGGGGCTAAAGGACATTTTAAGACAGCATCACACCCCAACGTAATAAAAATCTAGTGGTACTGTAGCAGAATGTGCTAGTGCAAAGAGACTAGAGGCAGCTCCTGGACAGCCTTCCAGCCATTTGGCTCACTCAGGTGCGTGTGATTTTGTCTGGAGGCATGAAACCCGTGTCACCCAGCGTTCGAAGGGCCACTCTGCCGTTGGGACGGATCACCAAGTGCGTGATGCTGCCGTTGTTGAGGGACAGTCGCAGCCAACCCTCTGGGGGGAACTGCAGGGCTCTGGGGACAGAACACACACATTAGTAATTCATCAACAGCTGGATTAACAAGCCCTCACAGCATCACCTTCTGTCCCAGATAAGGGGGAGAAGGAGGAGCAAACTCAAAACTGGTGGGCATTGTGCAGCTTGTACCAACACCCCCAGTCAGCCTTGGAAAAAAGCCTTTTCTTGTGGAAATGCTGTAAAACCACAGCGTTGGTAACTGGAGCAGGGCCAAGAGTGCCATTGGCTAAGCAGAGTCCAGCAGATGGGTGTGATTACTGCTGACAGGATTAGTTCAAGTGGACAGAAGGCAGCAGCTCCACACAGGGAGGCTGCCAGGAGTGCCCTGAGCAGCCCTCACAGCCAGGGCAGGGATGGCCCAGCAAGACTGCAGCACCACAACACCTGTGCAGGTGGGACAGAGCTGGCTCAGCACCCAGGGGCTGCCTGAGCAGAGGATGTGGCAAACAGTGACTGTCACACTCCATTTCAGTCACACCCCCACAGCAAAGGCAGTGACCCAGGATTCCCTCCAGTGGCCTGCACACACCTAGGGAAGAAATTCACTGGAACTACTTTCAATGGGCTACATCATTCCCCAGGAAGGACAAGTACATTGTGCCTTCCACAGAAACAGCATCACAGCTGGTCTGCAGCCATTCTGAATTTCCTAACTCAACAGCCTCAGGAGCTCCATCAATTGTATTAAACAGCTGGGAAAAAAACCATGTTGCATCAAACAGCTTTTGCCTCTGATACTGAGGAATAACTTTGTTTTGGCTCTTATGAAAGTCTTGTGGAAAGCTTGAAAAATTAAATACCAGCTACAGCTAAGCTAGATTTGAAGGAAATATTACATGGATTGTGTTCAATTGTACTATCAGATTCACTGCACAGAAGAGACATTAAAATGAAGAGGAATGCAACAGCAAAGAGAAAAGGTATGTAAGTATTTCAGATAAAGCCCTGGCAGGAAAAATGTGGTATTTTTTAGCACAGGAAAGAATAGCCTGTTTACCTGATCAATAATTTCAAGTATAGCAATTTTGAAAGTATAGCCCACAGAGCAGACAGGCTAGCATTTACCTAGCTCAGCTAAATAAAGCTAACTGAAACTGTTGTAGGTATTGATCAGATTAAAGTTTAATCACATCTGTCCTGCTCACGACAAATTATCTTACAGACAGTGCTTTGTTGATGGAGAAGAGAAATAAAATAGACTCAGCTGACTGGATACAGAGACAGGCAAAGATCCAGAACTGTTTTCTCCGTTATGAACAACCTTGATGTTATCAGAAAGATCCACTCTCCCTTTAATGCAATATTGGATGGTACTGCAAAGACACACTAATGCAACTGCAACATAACTCAAAAATATCCATTAGTAAAGAATTCCCAAAATGGAATCAATCTTTAATTATGTAAGCTCAAATTCATGTCACCTCAAAGAGATGCATCCAGTAATGCATCTATTTGTAATCTTTTCCAACAGGCACTACCCTCAGGTTTATGGAAGCAGAAGCATGCAGTAACTAAAGTAACTGTCCACACGTACAAAAAAGGTTAAGTTTCCCTGACTTAGCCATTTTTTCTTTAGAATTAGAATGAAACAATTCTAATTATCAAATGTGCCTTGATGCAGTTGCAGCAGCAGCTGCTCACAATGCAGATCTCCAGCACTTCAAAGAAGTGAAACCAAGGCATCTCCTCCCTCAGTGGTGGCCCTGTGGGAGGAGCCCCCCGAGCAGCCGTACCTGCAGACGATGTAGCGGATGACGTTGGCGTGGCACACGAAGATCTCGTAGCTGTCCTCCTCCTGCTTGGCGTCAGCTCGATGGATGAAGTTGCGGAACGCGGCCTCGATGCGAGCGCCATCTTCGTAATACTGCTGGGGGCACAGTTCCACACAGCTCACAGCAGCACTGCCTGCACCCTCGCCTGCTCAACAGCTCCTGGCCACTGCCTGCACCCCTAGGGATCAACTAATGCTCGAGGACTGCAGGTTACTTTAACTGCTCTGCACACTTACTGAGCAGGAGGAAAGAATGCAGTTATCTAAGGGCTGTGGTAACAAACATCAGCTCAGACACTGCCAGTTATTGATACTGTCCAAACCCTGAAACCATAAATAAAAAAAAAAACTTCAAAAAAAAAACTTACCACAGCTTCTGGTTTCCAGTGGGAGACTGGAGGGTCTGGTTCTATAGGTGCTCCCTCTCTCAGCAGATCAGTACTGATTTTTTTGACTCCTGAAATATTAGATACACATTCAGAAACAAGTTGTTCACATGCCATTACAAACAGCCCCACAACTCTACAATCAATACATTTTTCACAGTCTTTCTTTGAGGAAGGCTTACTCTCCAACATGAATCTCTCCAACAAAACTGTGTTGCCATCAGCAAGACAGCTTATTCCAACTGAACAGAACAGGCTCTCTGTTACACTTTGAAAAAGTGTATTTGTACTTTTAAAGATAATTTGGAAACAAGCAGAATTACATCTGTAGGTTTCTTTATAATACAGACATTCACATAGGGCTGGGAAATGGCTAAATAACATCTCAACCTTAAGGACAAGCTTGGAATTCTACTGGAAGCAGTTTTAAAGGATCAGAAGTCAATGAAAAATTGAGGGAAGTTTCTTACCTGGGAGATGTTTGCTTATAATTTCAGTTGTTTCAGTTGCTCTAGTCATGGAGGAGTGGATAATCTGATCAAATTTTAATCCCAAGCTTGCCAGCCTGCGTCCAGTCAGTTCAGCCTGCTCTCGACCTTACAAAGCACATTCATTACATAAATTGGTGACACTCCCATTAGAACCTCACACAAACTACCAAGAGAGCTGTCCAGCTGATATAAAAGGTCTACATTGATGCTGGGCTTTTTCCTTTCAAAAGCAACTGGAAAACATTTTCATCAGAGCCACTACTCAGCCCAAGCTTACTGGTTGGACAATTTCAAGTCATGCTTGCATCAGTATGAAAAAAATTATTTGTTTCAATTAGGAAAAAAACCCCCAAAACTTACTCAGCAACTTTCACTGAAATACTCAATATCCCTGCCACCCCCATCCCCAGGAAGCAACAATCCCCCTCAGGCCTGCAGTGTGCTGTTGTTCATAAAGGCAACACCAGCCTGGCACAGTTCACAGCACCTGGGCAGCCTCAGGCAGGCTCAGCCCACCTTTCAGGCAGGCAGGTGAAAAGACAACAGACAGGTTAAGTCACTTACTTAAAGCACAGGATGAGACAGGATTAACATTATGCTTTGTTACCAGTTTAAGACTGCACTTGAGGCCTGCAATTAGCATTTCACTCCTGTTTTCACACCAGTAATTGAGACGTGGGTGGGAAAAAAGTCCACAGTAATAATTCTTCCCCCTCTGAAAACAGTGTTGGCAAATATATAATCAAGGAAGTGTTCACTGCTTTTCCAGTACATTATTAAAAGTAATGCTAATTAGCATCTGAGACCTAGTGACAGGATCAGGGAGTTAAGATTAACACAGACAAAGGTTATCCTCATTTCATGTCAGTGATTAGCAGTACTCCCAGAAACAGTGACAAAAGTGCAATGTATTTAATTATAAACACTGCAGCTGAAAGTCAGAGGCGTTTTCTTTTTAATAAATCAGCAGATTAAATTAAGAAACACAAGAAAAATCCATCTCAATGAAGTTTAAAACCCACAGCCTTTAAGAATTACATCAGGTGGCATGAAAGTGGCTAAGGCAACTTTAAGATAATTTGGGGTTTCCTTTGACAAGTTCCTGAATGTGTTCAGAACTCTCTAAATCACATCTGAGTGTCTGGATCAAAAATGAAGAAAACAAACTCATTCATGACATCTTTCTGCCACAAAACTGAAGAAAACAAACTCATTCATGACATCTTTCTGCCACAAAGGAATACAGAAAGCAGAATGAGGTTTGGCAGCAAGACCCAGAACAGTGCTGAGTTACTGACCTCATCAGGCAAAAAATCATTTCCTCAAGATGCAAAGCATGATGCTGCTGGTGGTACCTACCCAGTGGGGTGAGAGTCCTGTCCTTGTCAGCCCGGCCATCCAGGTGGTACTGGGAGTGCCTGATCAGGAATATGTGCCTGGTGGCTTTTGCTTTGCAGTGGTCCAAGCGAGAGGCGAGCTCTTCCTCCCCGGTTTCTTCATTTTTCTTCTTGAGGTTGACAAGAGCCAGTGGCTCACGTCTAAACAAACAGATTTAAAGAGTCATTTTTAGATAGGGGAGACTAAGAGGCAGGGGATTTTTACAGATATGTAGCCTTGCCTTAATTCCAGATATGGCTGAAGAACTAAAACTGACAGTTTAGCCCCTTGTATCATGAAACTGATTCAAACCTTTGTGCAAAAAGTAAAAATAAATGCCTGCATGAAAAGAAAGTTAATATCATGGGTTAAAAGGCCTAACCTGACATAATTAAATTTGCCACTTAGTGCCAGACACCTGAATTAATTATTGGGAAAAAAAAAAAAGCAATGAGCAACAGAAAAACTTGTAGGGTGTAACAGAATGGTTTTTGACAAGAAAAACTAACCAGGAAGGACAGCCAGGAAAAGAGGAAAAGGTGCTGACTGACCATTAAAGAAAGAAAATGCTTCATGTCTAAAAGGCCCTGTGATAACACCTACAAAATTTGCACTTTATCAATCACATTTACATCAAATGACTAAAAAGTCATCCCCGTAACAACATCCTAGAAAGACTCTGACCTTCTTCAGTGCACATTGAGAATTATTTTCTGCTTTAAACTAGGTCACATCAGGTCTCTCCAGTAAAATTTTTATTTTTCAGCCCGGAGTGTTTTACTTATCCTTTCATCTTTTCAGCACTCTCTCCCCTCATGCCACTTTAATCTCTCTTCCACTTGTCACAGTGCACAGGAGCACCCTGCTCTGCACATCACCAGACAGTGACCTGCTTCCTCCTGAGCACAGGGATCTCCCCCTCTCTCTGCTGTCACAGTTTGGTGCTGCAGATCTCCCAACCCTGCACCATCAGCACCAGCCCTGCCCAAACCTTCCCTGGTCTGGGCCCTCTCTGCACTGATTCCCCACCCCATTAATGCAAATCCTTTTCTATGTCACTCCACCTCAGAGCATATTTTATTCATACCACACCTCACTTCTTCCAGTATTAAACTTGTTTACTTGATGATAAATTTTTTTAATGGAAAATAATTTTTATTCAGTTTGGGACAAAGTAATTTGTTCACAGAAAATTGCTTCTTCCCACACATATTTCTCACAGCAAGACTGGCTGTGCAAAGCCCTCCTGCCTCCATTTTACTTTACTGAACACAATTTCCATTAGACTATGAGGCTCTACACAGTCCTCAAGCTGTTAATTCCTCAGCAAGGCATTAAAAATGAAACAACAGGCCAGTAACAAGAAGTTCTATTGCTACTTCACAGGATACTTTTGATTCACTGGAAACTATACTGCTGGCAAGATACAATAGGAAAACAAAAAAAAAAAAATCTTTAAAATCAATTCAAGCACATTAGTAAAGCAGCAAGGGGAATAACTCATCTGATCTCTGCCATTATGTATTCCACATGAATGAAACCAGATCTGTCCTCTCTGAGAACTGAGCTGCACAACTCCTGTGCAAGTGGCAGAGACGAACATTCCATGTGTGATACCCTGTCAGATTAATAATAAGTTTGATATTTGCATTTGTTTGTTTCAAACTCGAAAAGCCATTGGTTGTTAAGAATATTGCAGCATCTAGTTATCTGCTCAAAACTTGACTTTCTAAACATTCCCTGCCCCCAAAGAACAGTGGTCAAATATTCTGTGTATTTATAAACCATTTAACAACTTTGCACATTAACTGCTTCTGCCAGTAATATCCAAAAGTCAAGATTAAGATTTCAAGCAGGCACAACCTAAGGCACAACTGGTAAATCACAGGAAGCAGAAAAGAAATTGATCTGGGGTAAGTAATATATTCCACTGCCACTGTTTGCACACTGTGACAAATGGTGGTTGGCTGTCCTGACCTGCTAGGAAGTATCTGGCCATGTTTGCTCAGGCAGTGGTGACAGCTCTGCAAGCTAAAGCACAATCTCCACTTCCTGGATTGGTTTCAAAAAATTACTTGAGTCTGAAAGTACTGTAGAATCCTTGAAGAAAATCAAGCATTTAGCAGAAGCAGGAAGGCCTGGAGCTGCAGTTAAACAAACAGCTTTAGTACCTCCCTCAGTATAATTGTGTAACCAGCTGTAACCTTATTTAATGAAGGTATTTTTATCACTGGGGTGTACATAGCCCTATTTACATGAGCATTTGATCCTGTAGCCTCTCAAAAATCAAAATGATGCATTATACAATAAAAATCTGTTCGTGCTTAGGTTTGGATTTACTATGATTAAGCTGGAGCCTGACAGAAGTCTCCCCTGGGAGATAATTCTACCAGACCGAAGCCAAATGAGCCCAAGCTCCATGCAGATATCTGCACGTTCTAATTAAAGATTCAGAAAAACGTAGCCAACCATTGCGTGAATGTTTCAACGCCGAAGAACACGAGTGAGCTTGGTTCAAAGCCTCAGTGCCTTTAGAAGGATTTCAGCCCAGGCAGCTCCACGAGCAGCAGGCCCCGTGCCTGCCCAGCACGTGAGAGCGCCTGGCATCCTCAGGCAGCTGAAAACCCTGCTGCAGGCACACAGCAACACCGAGGCACGGCTGGAAAATAAATAAAAAAGACAAGCTTCTGCCCAGTGCTTACATTTAACACAAGCCTGAGGCTTGGCAGTCGCGCTGGCAGAAAGCATCAAATAAAGGGATCTGCACAGGGTAAGTGTCCGAGCTGTCTGAACAAAACCCAGCGCCCGCTCATCCCTCCAGCATTCCACGGGCGCTCACGAACTTCAGCTGGATTCCGCTCTGAACAGGTCGCCACACGGAATTTCACCGGGAAACGAGTCCCGTCGAGCCGGGGGCTGCTCCCGTGGGGACCCGGGGCCTCCCGACCCCCGAGGGGCCCTGCCCTGCCCCGAGCCCGCTCCCCCCGGGGCTCCGGAGAGGGGTTCAGGGCAGCTCTCGCCGCCCCCCGGATCCCCCCGGCCCCTCACCACAGCCGCGACCTCCCGGGCGAGGAGGCGGCCCCGCCACCGCAGCCCGGCCGCGCCCACCTGTCCCAGTTGCTGTCCCAGTAGCTGCCGCTGCCGGCGGGTCTCTCGATCCAGCCGGCGGTCGGCGGGCAGGAGGCGGTGGGCGGCAGCAGCAGCAAGCCGGGCGGCGCGGCGGAGGGCACGGCGGAGCCCCCCGGGCGCGGCTCGCTATCGCCACCGCCACGGGCCGGCTGCTTGCCCACGACGACGGCGGAGAGCAGGACGGAGCCGCCCGCCAGCCCGCAGGCGGCGAGCGCCAGGGCGCGGCGGACCGACATGGCGGGGCGGCCGCGTGCCCCTCACCGGCGAGCCCGCCCCGCTGCGCCCCGCCCCGGACGGAGCGCGGTGCGGAGCAAGATTCCTCCGCGAACGGGGAGCACGGGGCTGCACGGAGCCCACCGACCCCACCGACCCCCCTGGCCCTCACAGACCCTCATGGGCCCGGCCCGGCCCCTCTGCCCCAGCCGCGGTGCCCGCGGAGCTGCGCCCGCCTCAGGCCGGGCTCAGGGGCTGGTCCTCCCCGGCCGCTCCCAAACCGGTTTCCACCCCAGGCGGGTCACCGTGTACGGCTCGGCAGGGAATTCCCGCCAGCCCTGCCTGGTTTAATCGCCTGATGCGGTGATCAATCAACCTTCAGGGTGGAAAAGACCTGTACATTAAGTCCAACCATTAACCCGGCACTGCCGAGTCCGTCATATTTAATTATAAGTCCTGAGCCTTATCACTGTGCCCAGCTGCTCCTCAGTACAACAAAGACCAGGAGTGCTGGAGAGGGCCCAGCACAGGCTGCAAGGTTCATGAGGGGTCTGGAGCCTCTCTTACGAGGGCAGGCTGTGGGAGCTGGCCCTGTTAATCTGAAGACTCTTTTTCACTGCTGCCCAGTGATGGGATAAGGACCAATGGCCTTAAACTGAAACACAGAAAGTTTCACCTCAACATGAGGAAGAACTCAGAGCACGGGGACAGCTGCCCAGGGAGGTTGTGGGGTCTCCTTCTGTGGAGACGTTCCAAACCCACCTGGATGCGTTCCTGTGTCACCTGTTCTCGGTTCTGCTTTGGCTGGGGGTGGGACTGGATGATCTCCAGAGGTCCCTTCCGACCCCAATGAGTCTCTGATTCTCTCATACAGGAATAGATCTCTCACAGGCAGCACTGGGTCCCTGGCACTGGAAACCAGGAACCTGCGGTTTGGGAAATAAAAGCGGTCACCAGCCAGAGCTGAGCTGGCAGAACCCACCTGGGCATTCCCATCCCACCTCTTGTGCCTCTGCCCTGAACGCTGTTCCCCTCTCACACAGAGCCTCCCTTCAGAAGCCAGAGCTCATTACAGCTCCACACATTGCCTTGTGCAGAAGAAAGGCACGGTGGAACTGGAATGTTAATTACCTGTAGATGGCCAGTGGAGATGTCTTAACCTCACAGTAGAGGCCTCAGGTTAAGAGAATCAGAACAGAGCCCCCTTTTTCTGAGCCGACGTCCCAAATTCAGCACTGGTTTCTACCTGTCAGATTCAGTAGTTTGCAAATGGTGACAGAAGTGCTGCTGAATGTGGACCTTGGGATGCCAGCAGATTCTACAGATTCCATTATGCAGCCTTTGCTTATTTAATTATGCATTCTTACCACTCCTGTCCACCTGTTCAAGCTCCAACTCCACACCCACATTCCCCACACCACAAATTCTATAATACTGTTCCTGCTATTCCCCTGGCATGCCAGCTGGGCAGACAGTTTCCAGCTGCCAGATTTCAACCAGAGAGAGTGACTACAGAGCCACTGAGACCTGAGCCTGTCCGCTGCCGAGCACACAGTGATGTGCTCCCCTGAGCCCGGGGTTAACAGGGACAGCAGGGCTACACAAGGACGCTGTGCCTGCCCAAAGAAAATGGTCTTTCTGTTAAAGTTCAGCCACCTTCCAGCTTTCCCAGCGGAGTGTCTTTCCCCTGCCCACCACTCCGTGTCTCTGTCTCACACACATACGATGCAGAGGAGGCACATCTGACTGGAGAACAGGTCCTTTGGCTCGGGGGCATTTCACAGACCGACAATAGCTCCCAGGGGTCACATAAGTAAATCAGACCCTGATGAAAATCTGCTACACACCCTCCTTTATCCTTCTTGACTGCTCAATCTCTGTATTTAAGATACTCAGCTTTCTGTTTCTTCTTATATAGCTTTAAAATGGTAATTTAATTATTTTCTTCTGTTTATCTTATTATATAGGCAGGTGTGTGTATTTATACTGTGCATGTTCTTTCTTACCAAGAGCCCAGAAAAAAAAGTTTGGTTTCAAAACCTCACATCCAATTCCTCCGAAAGTAGCATGGTCCCTTTTCCCCAGGTCTCAGTCTCCCAAAGTCCTGCAAATGCTTTCAAAATCTTTTCTCTCATAATGCCTTTTCTCTTTTATCCCTAGTAATACTTATTCTCTATTAAATGCTCCCATTTGTGTCCTGCCTCTTCCTCTCCAGCCTACCCTCTAATCTGAATACCATTCGACGTCCAGCATCTCACAAAAGAAGGAAAAAGCTGCACCAGACACCATCACTCACCTGGGGACAGGGACAGGCTGAAGCTGGATCGGACAAATAAAACTATTCCTGATAAATCTCTCAGTAGCTTGAACTGAATTCTAAAATCATATGGTTCCATTTGAAATTTCAGTGCTATTCGAGGTGCATTGCTCACACAAATATCTGCCATTTGAGGTCAAAATCCCAGTAATGAACACAGGAAAGGTTCTGGATGACAGTGTCACCAAATGCACCAGGGCTGAGCTCTGCTCACCACCAGAAAAGTTTCAGACTGTTATTAAGCAATAGTCAAAATTGTTCCCCAGCACAAAAAAACGTACTGCTGAACATCTGAGCAATCTCATTATGCCAGAAAATGAGAATGGCTAATATTGATTGTTTGTCTCAGTGCTGCATTTTGGCTGTCATTCTTCTGCACTAACACTTCTCCATCAGGAATCTCCTGTGCCTGTGCTCCATTCTGCAGTTTATTTTTGCTTGGGTTAGGTACTAATAACACTAAGACAATTTATGTTGCAAAGTCTTTTGAGATTACCTTAGATTTTCTTCAGTATGTTCAAAAATGTTATTAACTAGATTATGTTTACCACTTTTTAAAACTTGCAATTCAATTAGGTAAAAAAACCCCTCAAAAATAATTTGTTGAAGATTACCACTAGCTTGAATACACAGTCCTGTGTTCCATCAATAACTACCCAGCTTTTTTTTTTTTCTCTTTGTTCTTTTCATATGTATTTATATTGCTGCTATTTTAATCCAGTTTTATTGTGTTGTATTTCATCTGTAAGCAGAAAATCCATCTAAGAGGATAACAACCTACTGATGCCCACTAATGGAATTATTCTGTTAGTGAAAACAGTAAATGCTTGTGCTACTGATGCCATAGGTCCAGTCCTCAGGGATGATTCCCAGGGGCTTATCCCATTTCTGTGGTTTGATGCAGACATACCTTCAAGGAGGATGCCCAAGGTTAGGGCAGCCTCTCAACTGTGCTGTGACCAGAACAAAGAAAAGAGAAGTCAGAAAGCCAGCAGAAGGTTTCAGAAAGGTCAACACAGGTGAGGCCAAATAAATGGTTTCCCCTGGCAGGCAGAAAAACCCCGTGGTTAAAGCAGGCCCAGCAGCCCTCGGGGTTCACTTCACCAGGAACACAAACAACTCATCTCTGGATGGGACTTGGATCAGCACAGGGATGAGTCAGTGTTTGGATGTTTTACCATTAGCTACAGGGAGAGCAAGGGCAGGTCTCTAGCTTACAACTGGCAAGCAAAGTTTATGAACTTTCAGGCTTATTTTTTTTTAGACAAAACAGAGTAATAACAGGACATTTGAAACAAGGAAAATGTGGTTTTGAAAAGCCTCTTCCATGACCTCAAAAATTTTTACTCACCATGTATCACCTTCCTGCTATTAAAAAAAAAACAAAACAAAAAAGTGTAAATTTATTCTCGAAAGAACAACAGAGAGAGGGAAAAAGTTAACATTATGTCATTTGAACCACATGTATTCAGACATACACTGTGGACTTACTGCTGGCCTTCTTAAAGGAAATACTGATGTCATCCTGGCCTGCTTCAGATCCTGCAACATTTAAATGATACACTAAACTTTTGGGTTATAAAATGATGCTACTTAAGTTCACTTTTTTATTTTTTAAAGGAGCAAGAGAGAATACCAGTTTTAAGCAACTTTGGTTAGTATGATTTGATTAGTTAAAAAAAAATATTTTGAAGCAGATGCTGGCTTCCTGACTGTGTCTGACTGCATTGCTGAAGGGTAACCAGGACAAATACTGTGTTGGTTAAATACAGCAATTTTGGGAGATGGTGGCATGAAAGAAACTCTGCATGTATATACTGTAGCAGTGATTCAGATCTTGAATTTCATCTAGGTGGTATGAATCATCTACTAGAGGATTCTTCAGATTTACTTTGACCAGAAAAAAAATAAGAAGCACATTTAAGATGAAAGACTTGTCCTCTTCCCCAGGCATACTCTCTATGAGCATATTTAAAAGCAGGCTTTGCCTTATCTAAAGCATACAAAGTCTTTATATCATGAATGATGAATCTATTTCTTAATTTTGCTCTCCCAGTCACCATCCTTCTAACTGAAGTAGACTGATTTTTTTTTAGTAGCAGTGGGCATCACTGGCGAACTGAAGTATCTGAAATACACCTATAAAGAACTGCTCATTTCCTGGGATGGAATCCTTTTCCCTACTCCTTTAGTAAAGAGTGAGTGAGCCTCTTCAGTACACTGCGACTGAGAATTAAAAAAAAAAAAGTCTCCTTGCAAGGTCCTGTGTTTCTTAAACTGTCCCCAAATGGTTGAGATTGCAGGGACAGAACAGTTCTAGGACCAAGGCCAGTCTTCTGTCTAGTGGCATGTGAAGCTTTGCCTCTGACAGAAAGCTTAAAAAAAAAGAGTTTCTACAGAGGACAAGAATGAAAATGTAGAAAATTCCTTCAGATGTGGGGGTATTACCTGCCAGATCTTTGTGTGCTCTAGAATCACACGGGGTGTGCCTTGAATGCTACAGGGCACTGGAGATTTCTGGAAATGGCTGTCACCTCATCATGTGCAGGGACTGTGTCCAGCCTTAGGTGTCTCACAGTTTGTTACTGACAAGTCCTGCTCAGTACCTTTGCTTTCAGTCATCTAAAGCCACAAGTTTTCACTCTACCAAACGCATTCAGAATTGCACACCAGAAATGTAATTGTGAAAGACCTATAAAAAAAGTCATTTCTGAACTGGAAAACCAGTTTTATTAACAGTCTCTGGCCCTTTCATTAAGTAAACACCTCAGTTGTGTCCCTGAAGTCAGTCACACTCATGAAGCTCAGGGTTTGTAACAGCCGTACTAACACTGCATTATCGAATGTAACGCTCTAATAAATGATGATGTATCCTGCCAGAAGGGTTTAATTCGAAACAGATGGTCTAAAGAATGGAAACATAAGCAAAGTATTTCACTGTAATCATTCTCCAGGAAACAAAAGGGGATTTGATATTATTGCCTCAAGGACCACCTGCCCCCCCAATGTTTTTGTCTTAGATAACAGTAAACTTTGATTTTGCTAATGAAGCATAGGTGCTGCTGATAGCTCCCAACAATGAAACAACTCAGGCATTTCTTCTAATCCTGATTAGCAAGTGAAAATTTGCTTTTGCAATAGCACACACTGCTTTTGCAAAGTTCAACTGATCTCCCTTTGCACAGTTTTCCTTTATTTCTCTGTTTTAGAAAGAAAAATAAATAGATGTAATAGTCTTGACAGTGCTGGCTTCTATTGTGTTTGATAGTAACTGTCACCACTGAACATTTAATATTTAGGCACTGCAGTCTGTAAACCCAGCGCTGCTTTTAGGTGCCCTTGCAAACCACAAAAAAACCTGCTCTGCAAAATTTCCTTAGCAGGAAAGAGAGTGCTCTGCCTGCAGAACCATCAGAGACACCGTGACGTACATAATTACACACTTTAAGAGATTTCTAGTTCTAAGGATCCCTTTAATGCTTTACAAGAAATACAAAGGCAAAATGCTAGCTCCCTCAAATATTCTTTCCTATCTCTCTGCCAGGAGCTGTTTTAGATATTCCCTGCTTTACTTCAAAAAAATCACCCTAGGGATGAGCTTGGCACAGGCTGTCTAAACCCTGCTGACTCTTTTTTTGGCAACAGCATTTAAATGCAGTGTTTTCACATACAGGCTGCATTGAGGATGTGTAGGCAAAACCCTGGGATGAAGTAGTTTTGGGGGAAGTGATGCTCCAGGTCTGGAGAGATACTCAGCCACCCAGGTGACATTCTGTGCTGGCCACAGGGCAGGGATAGCAGCTGTGGCAGCGATTCAGCCAGATGAGCTCTCCCAAAAGCCACTCCCCCTTCAGAGAAACCAAGGCCCAGGCCAAGCCAGGCACTTGCTTAAACTGCACCCACCTTTAAATACATGAATAATCTCTCTGAAGGCACTGGACCCTGTCAGTATTGTGCCAGAGTTTAAAAACTCCCATACCGTGCAGGGAAATAATGACCTTTGGAGGGACTCCATTTTTGTATTTCAAGCTTCTCTGCAATGCTGAAGACTATTTCTTCCCCTCACCTCTAATGAAAAACTCAGAAACCCCCAAAGCAACCATTTACTTGAGACTGCAGGAGCTTCAGGCCATAAAAATCCCAAGCATTGTGAGACCAGTCCAAACAGCTTGGAAGTAAGAAAAGTTAATGGGATATTCAACTGTTTCCACACAGATGTGTGCTTAGGTGTCTCCTACACAGTAGTCACGCTATCTAGTAAGCTTGGTGCAAAGCCAGGAGCTAAGAAATCTTTAATATTAATGGCAATTCTCCTGACTCACTGTGAGACCACTCCTTGTAGTAACTGGCTGAGAGCTTTGTCCTGGCTGCTGTGCAGTCTCTGTGAGCACAGGTGCCCTCCCGACCCTGCAGGGGGCAATTTCACACTGTGCTCACTGGATTTATACCTCTAGGGAGAATACCAGTAGAAAAGTGAATTTGTCCCAGTATCTCTTGAAGAAAAAAAGGGATGTAACACACATCTACAGGACTGCTGGAACACAGCAATAGCCCTGCCTCTGCTGACAGGGATGAGCAGAGCACCAGGCAGCACAGTGCTCTCTCCTGGTGGTGTGGTTGCAAGCACTGTTTCCACATAAAAGCAGTAAATGCAGTTCCTATGTCTGATCAGGGTTTGTTTTTGCCTGAACACAAACTGAAGTCCAGGACAGAGGAAACAGAATCTCATCTCAGTTATGACAGTCAGCACCTGGATCCTGTGGAAGTATTCCAAGCTTCCATTAGCCTGAGACCTCTCCTAGAGCATCGTACACAAACTCCCAGTCTGAATCTCATAGCTGGGAGCAGCACACAATGATGTTATTTCACCTGCGAGGGTTTTTTAAATTCTTTTCCCTCTCAACAATTAGAAAATCATGGAGAGCATCTTCTCATATTGCAATACTCATTACTACACTTGCCGTCTTTCTGTCTCATCCTCAACACTAATAAGCACAGGACCTAATTATCCCCATTTATAAATAACTTCCTCATCCTATCTCTGTCCAACAATGTCTTGGCAGGCATCCTCAGCAGAAAATTTGAAATTATGTCCCTGCCAACAACTATTGCTGCTGATGAATCACAGCACACACAGTTGAAAGGCTGTGGTTGGTTTTATAAATATCTGGGCACATACATATCTATGTAAATGTATGTGTATATTTATGTGTGTGTGTAACAACTTGGAAATTGCTATAGGTATAGATCAGACAAAATGGCATTGTGGCTCTTTCTCTCTTCCAAATTATGTTACTGAACTTATTCCATCAAATTTCCACTAATGTATTCATGCATTTCCTAGGGAATTGTTAAGGACCCTCAGGTGAAAATCAGCCTGCTGCACTGAGCCAGTCTGAGCACCACATTAGTGTAAGTTATTCAAGTCACTAGTTGTAGGATTCAAGTGATTAATTTATCCTTAAGCCTAGGATTAGGCAGTCATGGAGCATCCAAGGAACTCAGCTTCAAAAATCAAGTAATGTCAACCCAGGCTAAGGAGAGCATTGCTTCCCCAGCCCATGCAGGGGATTGCTAATATTAGTAGCAGAGTGTATATATATTTTTATACATATAGAACTGAACCAAAAGCAGAGAGCACACCCCAAGTCTCCTATGGCCAAAAAGGACTCTTTCCTTCCTTTGTGTCACAGTGCTGAAATGCAGTCCTGCAGCATCCAGGGCTTCAGAGATACATAAACAGAAGCTGCATAAATACCTCTAGATTTTGAGTACATATAATAAAAATATTACTCTCAAAAAGAAATGAAAATATTCATAGAGAACCATATTAAAGGTCCTGTTAAAATGAGGGAGAAATACACTAAATTTCTATGATATTGATTAATATGAAGGTTTTTACACGTTTTTAAAAATGTAGCTATTTTGTTTTTCAATATAAGTGGAAACAATTTTTTTTGCTTTTACAGTTGCATAAACTCATGTGACTTCTGTTTACACATGGGCACACCTATTTTTTCCTATTCCCTAAATCAGGATGTGCTTTCCTGTGTTAAAATCTCAGGAATTAATAATTTCCATCTTATTCCTGCTCCTTGAGTGAAAGACCATACTAGAAAAGGAGGAATAATTTTGTGCACTAATAGACATTATTCCTTCTTTGACAAGCTTTATGTGCTGTTAATCTGATAACGTAGATAAATGGATATGTACTTCTGTACAACACTAAAACAGACCCAAAAAAAGACAGAAATTAATAACATTTTTCATATGGCAACACAGCAGCTCAGTCCTTGCCCTCAAGAGATGTAAAGCCTGGGTTCCTCAGCTGCCCACGACATGTCAATGGCTGTGGAACTCAGCTGTTGATGTGTTCTGTGCCTCAGCAGCACATCAGTGTTCCCCCTTCTCGAGGTCACTCCCAAGCTACAGCCATTTCTTTTACTGCATTTCTGCTCAGTCATTTTGGATATTATTATCCATATGTACAACTGCTCCAAGAAGCAGGCAGGGGAGAGCAGAACTGCTTAAGGCAATGAAGCATATGGTCTCTTGGAATGAGGATTGTGCTGTGTGGGTAATGTGCAGAGGCTTTGGATTATAGGGAAATATGCAGGGAGTCAATGGAAGGATCAAGGCAGAAATGTCTTTATCTGTTTACTAAAACAGCTTGCAAAATCAGCATGAAGTACCAAGATTATTGTCAAAAACATCCATCACAAACACCCAAAAACTTCCTCCTCAAGTACACTACCTAAGTGATGCTTTCATTTGAGGCTAAATGTGCCCCAAACATGCCCTACTGCTGCAGAATACCTATGGGAGGCATCTGCCTGTCTTCAGCTCCAGAGCTGATTGCAGAACAGCAGGGCTTGAGCCTCTCACAAACACAACACATTTGTGAGTCAGGAAGTCACATCTTCATCCAAGATGGAGCAAAGAGGCACAGAAAGACAAACAAGGCAGCAGGAATCTGCAGTAGAGTCAGAACTGCTGCCAGAATTCCTGAAGCCCACTCCTGTGCCTCACGTGCAGCCCGTGTTTGGAGAAGAACATCTGGCTGGTACCTCTGTCACTGTGAGTCACAGCTGGAAGCTGAGAAGCTCCCAACAACAGCAGTGCAAAGCATGTGAGTTCTGATGGAGGGGATTGTGGACAACAACAGAGCAGTTTGTCTCCACTATGTCACATTGTGCCCAAAAAATTAGTCATAACCAAGTACCACCTATATATAACTACTTACTTCTCTGTTTTTAAGTCTCTTGTTTTAGGTATCTGTCAATGAGACAATAAGGGCTGATCCAAAGGCCAGATGGATCCATACAGGCTGCAAAAAATGGATTATGCTGTTACTCACTGAATTTACTCAGACACTGCGGTTTCTACAAGAGCTTTTCCTAAGAAAAAGTAGCATTGCTTGTATTTAAAACAGACCCTCAACAATCCTTTCACCATCTGTTCCAATGACTGTGCAAGAGAAAAAGCTGACAGCAAAGCTGTATTCTGCTAAACCACCTGGGCCCATGACTAGAACCAGAATATAATGCAATTTTATGAGCTTCCACAGTCAGCTCTGACCCAAAGATCCCCATGTGCTCTGCTCCTGTGTAACTGAAAGAGGCTTTCAAGATATATGAGTGTGCAACTGGCACTCCAGGAGCCATCCACCTCATATCCATGGGAACAGTGAATGCAGGAGGAAACCACTGCCCAGGAGCCACTCCCCTGCACACTGCAGGAAAGGACAAGCCACAAGGCAGAAGAGCCCCCACTGCTGCTCCACCACTAATCCCAAATTCCTCCTTGCTGCCTGCCACTCAAAAATGCCTCCATGAAGACTATCTCTGTTCTGTGGAGTAGGAACAGAAGTTCCATTAAAAATAGAGTTGATCCCAGAATGGGATGTGTTTATGAAATTCCACTTTTCCTTTTGTGCTGTTGTGAGAAAAAAAAGGATGGCAAGTATTTTGTTTGCTCCAAGTCAGAGGCTTGAAGAAGCCCTAATGTCAATAAACTACAGCAGAGAGCAAATTCCTGTGGGTGCCACTCCTAATGGCATCTAAAGTATAATGAGGCACCATTAATGTGAAAGGAAAAACTACCACTGATTTCAGGGGAAGTGAGATTGCAGTGTGAGCCAGGCATGGCTCTCATGAGTTTGATATGCTACTGTTATTCTGAAATCAGGAATTCTTGTTTTACGTGTTCATTTGGGATATCCAATCTTGTGATTTTGGTGCTGAAAGCCCTATTTTGAGTCCTCATGGCTGACTGTGTGCAGTGGTAAGGTTTATTGAAGCATGGTTTAGTTCCAAAACAACAGTGCTAACTAAAGGACAGCTCTTCACTTGTATGGAAGACAACTTTTGCCTCAGAGAGTTCCAGGCATTGCCATTTCTCTGGCCAACCACACATATCCTTCCCATTATTTCTTTCAGTTACCACTGAACTCAGTGGGAGGGTTTCACACACACACAGACAGTGCTCAAATAAATCCTTGAAAATCCTGCTCTTACCCCATATTGAAGAGATAGATGGATAGTCCAAGCCCCATGTGGAGGCTGGAAGTTAAAAAGTGTGAAATAAACCTCAGAAGGCAGCACACAGCCTTTATGGCTTTTACATGGCAGATACTTCACCAAGTCTGCTGAAAGAAAGGTTTCTGAATTACTTATGTTCATAAAAGAATTTTATTTCAGAAAGGGGATATTTTTTAAAATAAAAGACTTACCTGTGGTTCTCCTTTTTTTCTACAATGCAACTAAACCCCTAGAAAAGCTCCTGGTCTGGCAGAATCTGCTGCCTAAGCCATGTTGTGCACTTCTGCCATGTAGTCTGATCAAACTGGCCATGCCCACAAAGGCAGAAATTACTTCCATTAATGAGGAGCAGATTGACAGAGTATCTTAACACAGTCTAGAAATGTTATTAAACCTCAGCACTGCCCACAGTGCTCACTGTCCATCCCAGGCCAGGGGTATTCTACATCCAATGTCAATGGACAGGCTATGTCAGTGCTTCATAAATTACTGCCTGAAAAATCCACACAGGGGATGGACGTGCAAAAGGTGAACAGGATGGCAACACAACTTCTAAGGCAAGTTGCTCTTACATATTCTCTACTTTCTCCAAGCTTCCAGCACTGCCTCCCTTCTCTCTGAATATCCCTTAAAATGGTGTGTCTGTTTACCAGTCTTCCACAGCCTGGAACATAACCACTGGCAGAAACACTGTTTCCAGTCTACTTTATTTGCTTACATTTTTTAAAAGTAATTTCGGTTTTGTATTTTGGTGCTGCTACAGCCATTTTTTTTCTATCAAGACCGATCAGTTCCATTTCAAATATATCAGATAGAGACACCTGTCACTAGTTTTACCTGACTCTATGTACACAATTACATATATATTATACACATATAGGCATTATATATATACATATAAACATATACACATATATATAAGGCACTGTAAAATGTACCATCACTTCTCCAGGACCGTTTTAATCTCTAAAAGTAAATCATATTTCTTCATATAATTTGAAATGTTTTTAAACATTTAAAAATGTTTCAGGGTTAGAGATATCAGCTGTGAAATAAGCCTTATGTTAAATTTCAAGTTATTGTGACAAGATGAACAAAACCAATTTTGACAGTAATTCTAATCTATTTATTGTAAAACTGATTCTCTCTTTTTAAAAGACATATTCACCTGTATAAATAGTTTCCTTTGTCTCTCCTTATTAAGCTCCAAAATGTGAACCTAAACTTGTCCTGCAGAATGAAAAATAACAACAATGAAAAAATGAAACACAAACTTGGATAATTTACATATTACTTAGAGAGAGGAAAGCTGAGATTCCTGTAAGCCAAGATATCTTTAAATAAAAAGTATTGAAACAGATCATGGCCTTATATAATCCTGCTTGATGTAGCCAACATCCATGAGCCTGGTGGTTACAGTTTGGGCCATTTTATATAAAAGGTAATCTCTGCCACGTGAAGACACAACAGCACACAAATATGACTGGCATTTATAATGAACATGCTCGAATGGATCCTTGCTTAATGCAATTAGCCTATATATGCAAATTATGGCATCAGAAATCCTGCAGCAGCTGCAGGGCTTGGCAGCTGTGTGTGTTGTAAGACAGTCTGACAGATCAAATGGACATATTTCCAAAGACTAGAAACACATAGACAGATGAAGACAGATTAAGAATTGCGCATGTTTGGGATTTCTAAACCCACATGACCTGAACAGAATGTATTCAACAAATACCAATATAAAAATTTTTCCAGTTACTCTGTGGCAGTGATTCAAATTGTGCTGGACCACAGCATCCCTATTAACCCCACAGCTTAAAGAAACAGTACAGAAAACTTCATTTGGTGTTGTTTCATGGACCACTTGCTGTGACCTCCCAAACAAGATTCATTGGTCACAACTGGGAGACACTCTTTTTAAAGACTCACCATATCTCCTACTCTACCATAGGCATCTTGAAAATGAGATTTACTGTGCAGTCACTTCTTTTAATATTTTGTCAGTTTTGTCCTTTGCACTGGAACTGGCCTTTCCAGTTCTGCTCTTCCAGTTCAGGTTTTGCACAAGTGGAAGTGAGAAATGGCAGCGCACCATGAACCATCTCAGCAAATGAATGCAGCTGAGGCAGGAACAGACACTTGAAAATACTGAAGTGACCCAAAGGTTTAAAAAATATATATGTATTACGAGAGCCACAAAAAAGGTTACAGACAGAGCTCCACAAAGCCTGCACGGATACATTCCAACAATTCAAGGTGGCAGAACAGGTGAAATACAGACCATAAAAACGGTTCGACATTAACTTTCCAGACTGTCAGAGACAGAAAAGCTTGACCCCATCTTTCCCACACACACAAAAAAATATTGACTATATATATATCTCTCTATATATCTCTAGTCTGGACCACAGATATAGTCCAAAGAAAACCACATTGCAATTTCCATATTAGGCTTGTAGGAGAGTAGGCATCATCTGAGGAACGTGCACTGTCAGGCCCGGGAGGGATCCTCGTGGGCCGAGTTGACACAACATCACGCTTGGTTAGAATGAGAACAGCAACACCCCACAGCTCATGTGCTGCACATGGCTACCAACACAGAGCTCTGTGCAACCCCCCGAGCTGGCTGAACCAAACTGAGTAAATACATTTGTTTTGCTTAATTAAAAAAAAAAATAGCAGATGTAAGATATTAGGGCAGTTCCTGCTATCACCTTCCTTAAAAATTCAAGACTTGAAGACTTCTTTAATGTACTTGCTTACAGACATGTTTTGAGACTGTAGTAATGATCTTCAGGAAAATATGCCACCCTGAGGCTTTTTCCCTTGTTCACTTCAGGTTATGTCTGCATCCAGTTTTGACATGGGGGCCAAATGCTGGTTGTCTGTCAGTGCAGTATTTGGCCCGGAGTTTCAAAGTCTTTGCTATTCAGACTTTCCTATGAGGTCAACAAACAAAGTAGTAAAAAAAGAAAATATTAAGGCTTCAAGTAAAAATATTTTCTCTCTCTCCCACCCATGTAGTAAGGTATATTTAATTCCATAATACTCAATATATTATACAACTAAAGATATAGAGATCCAACTTTTCAAGCCAGAAAAGTACTACAATGAAAACCTGGAGGCTAAATGGGAGCATATGAACAGGGAACAAACAGATAATAAAATGCAATATGCAATGAAAACTGATGCGTAAACTAAAAAAACCTATTCATCTTTTTTAAATAAGTAATACAATCCACAGCTACAAATAAAAACATGTTGAAAATATTTAAGACTTTTGAAACATGAAATAAGCATGACAAAAATAAAAAAGCTACTTTACAGGATGTGTTAACTCGTGCTGGATTTTCATGGCTGATCCCCACCTACTATAAATTAGCATCAATTAAATGAGCTTTCATGGAGCCACACTAATTTATACAAGCTGAAGATTTGGCCTGCAGTGTCTGTAAAAGCAGGGTATCTTGACAGAAGAACCTTACTGCTGATCTGTAAACTGCTTCAAGAACTATACTTTAATATGGGCTGGATTCTGCTCAAAAATTAGATTTAATAAATAGGTCCCCAGTCCCACAACAGGAACTATGGAACAGACACTTACATTTATGAGTAAATAGCTGCAAGTTCAGTGCCTTGGATGGAAATGAGGCTGGATTTGCTGCATGCAATCTCCTGTTAACAGTTCTGCTTAGATTATTCTTTCAGAAAATCTGAATCATTTACTCCAGGCTATGTGCACTGAATTAAAAGCAAACCTCAAAAGGAAAAAAAAATACTTTGGTACCATTGTAAACCTATGAAAAAGTTGAATGTCTGTCAACTGTGGGCAAAAGTACTCACAAAATACATAATCCTTACTGCTGAACCTGTACTGACACAGTGCATCCTTTTTTTCTCCCTTCCCCCTTGTGAACTATGTCAAAATAACCCTGGATATTAGTGCTTTATACACACAATACTGTGTTTAGTCTTACTGAGAAATTCTCTCATGAACTAATGTAGTTAACTTCAAAGGCTCTTTGGCCCTTCAAGTTCCTCAGTAGCTTTTTCATTTATAAATGCAAGAGAAAGAACGATCAAAGTGGAGCATCACTGGGATGCAAATCTCAAATATTACATTGGTGCAAATTTTCAGCCTTGCTTGCATGAATTTCATGTACGTATTCAAAGATACATGATAAAATGTGCCCTTGTCTCACTCCCTAATCTCATGTGTTTCCTACCCCCTCTTTTTCAGGGCTTACATATGGCATACGTGATACTTTAAAAACAAGTAATTTTGTGATACTCTATGCACCAGAGTGAATTCCAGTCCTTAAAGAAGTACTGCATCTTCCTGAGGAGTTAACATCAGGGTAGACTGCAGATTAATAACAGTTAAAGATGGAAGAAATCTGTAAGGCCATCTGGTCTACCCCTTGTCCCTACAGACTCACCTCTCACAGAAATTTTTTGATGACTTGTCCAAATACAGTTTGACTGTCCTAAACAGTTTGTCCAAAACTCTGCTTGGAAGACTATTCATTGCCCCTTCCTCTCCATCTTTTCTGCCCCATTCTAAATGTAGAGCATTGGCTACCAGTGACAACCCTTGGATTTACCTTTGGTTTTACAACTTTTAAGTAACATATTTGTAAAATTATGATACTCAATTTCCACGTCATTGCTTAGCCAGTGGCATGTTTTAGCCCTTTAAATCTTCTCATTAGCCAGCCCATCCAGTTCTTTAATATATATTGCTCCATCTATACCTGATCCAGTTTGCCAGCATCCTTCTGGCACCATGGTGCCTCCAACTAAAGACAATGTTCTACATGCCAGTGAGAAATCTGCACAGAAACACTATTGCTTCTCTGCTCTGCAATATCCCTACACCAGGCATTTAAAATATCACCAAGGCAATAAAATGCACACTGATTTCTACTTCACTCTCTCAGAACTTCAGCCTATTGCAGATGCATTGCTTTCCACGTTTCTTCCTTCAGGCAACATAGAGCATTACACAGAGAGATGATTAACTTTCTTATGTTCTCTTCAACCTTTGTCTCCAAAAAATAATGTGATATACAAGGGACATAATAACCATGTATTGCAGCAGATGTCAAGATTCATCAAATCAAAATATAAATTGTAACCAGGCAAAATTAAGGTCAATATTTGCCTTCTGGAATAATTAACCTCAACATACATGAAAACAAGTAAGATATTATTAACACATTCTGAATTGCTACCAAATACCTGGAGAGCTTTCCATTATAGTCAAGGACTGAAAAGGATTTAACCCCTTGAAACGAATATCCTGAAAAATGATGGATTTAGATCTCTAATCAAAACTATTCACCAAGAGAACCAGGTGGGAAGTCGAGGTCTTGTATGCTGACTGGCTCAGTGATAAAGAACAATTTTTAGTGACTTTGGCAACAGTCGCTCAGGATATTCTTAATTGCACACATGATCTGGCAAGTTAGCATTGATCCAGATCTCAGTACTTTTGACTTCTGAGGTGGTAACTGAATGGTAAGGAAAAGGAGATAAGGAATAGAGAAATAAAAATCCATTTGTCCCAAAATTAGCTTTGCCAGAGTCCTCATATTTTTGACAAAAGTAATGCACCCCTTTCTTGTTTTTTATGGTAAAGTTGTCTTTAAATCCAACAAAGTAAATGTAGTTTTCTGGAGACAGGAAAAAGAAACCTCAGA
Source organism: Melospiza georgiana (assembly GCF_028018845.1). Taxonomy (NCBI): domain Eukaryota; kingdom Metazoa; phylum Chordata; class Aves; order Passeriformes; family Passerellidae; genus Melospiza; species Melospiza georgiana. The sequence continues at coordinate 6,974,627 of NC_080447.1, forward strand.
ATGTTAAATAGATTTGATTGATATTATTTTAAAAAGTTGTTCCCCAGGGGGGAAAAAACCCAAATTGAAAATCCTTTGTCTAACAGTATTGAAGACCAGAGGGAATGTGCTAGTAATTAGGCAGACAGAAAATTTATATCCTTTAGATGCACACTTGGCTCAGTTACACACACTGTAAATTCGACAGCTTATGATAACCTTGCTGTGGGATTACACTGACGGCACCAGGGCGAGGCAGTAAACTCTGTTATTGCCTAAATCCAACAGGTAAGGAGGGAGCAGGGAAAGCAGCTGATGGCTGTTTAAAATATGCTTCCATCTGAACATTTCTTTTCTCATCTGCTTGGTTCTGTTGCTGGGTCAGAGAAGCCTTTCAAACCCAGAGGGAGCAGGAGGTCAGAGTGGCAGATCCTCGCCGGTGTTGCGGTCCTTTTCCATGGAGACAAACACGCACACACACACACACAACTTCACACACAGGGAGGCCAACGGCAGACAGGGAGAAGCTGTTGCTATCCCTTCTCCTGCCCCCATCTGGGACCAGGGAGGCTTTTGAAGAAGACATGGTGTCTGCAGCCCAAGTGGCCTTGCCTTGTTCCTTCCCAGGAGGAGGAACCTGAGCTGCAGTGCCCGGGGAACGAGGAGAAGCTCCTGCCCAGTGCAGGAACCCCACTTTCCATGTCAGCAGGAAAACAGCAGCCGGCCCTCTGGCTCCTGCCAGACACCTCGCTGGCCAGAAGAACTGGGAAGGGGCATGGGAGAACTGACTGATCCTGGCTGACTGAACTGTTTCACAGCACAAGAGCTGCACAACAGAGTGGTTGGACAGACACGCGCACAATGGCTTTAGCGCTCTCTTGCAGGAAGGAATTCCGCTCCCTGTGGTCTTAGGTCGTAGCCAGTTCCTGCCTGTCGGTTCAGGAAGAGTTTGATAGACTGTACAATTTTATTATTCCTTCAAGAATAAGGCTGCAGCTGGTTTTTGGCCAAAAGAGAAAGATGAAAACAGAACAAACCCAAAACAAGAAAAGGAGAGTGGCCGACTGCTGCTGCTCCTTCTTTGTTGTTGTTTGAGTCTTCACAGTGCTCCTAGCTTCATGGCTGGCTGAGTGGATGGCTCTTTGTTTTTAATTCATTTTATTTTACACTGAAATTTCATAGGTTGTTCCACCAACTCCAGACACCTTCTTAACATTAGAGTGTCTAGCAGGGCTGACTGGTGTCCCCTGGGAACTTGATGTTGAACCCAACCTGGCTATTCCTTTTGGCTGTCCATTTATTTTACTGTGAGGTGTCTTCAACTGCATGTCATCCCTGCACCAAAAGAAATATAAAAAGATGCAATATTAGTGACAAAGTGTGATTCAGAATGGCTTCATTCAGAATAAACAATTACCCCTGTCATCCTGAGTTCCCAGCATTGCAAAATATTCAAGCCTGGGAGCAAGATGGTTGAAGCCAGTGCATTTGATGAAAAGCCACTGAAATGAGAGAATTAATTTGGCCATTAGGTTAGTGGACCACGCCTGAGTAATATTTGTTAATTTAATTACTTGCTTAAATGCTTTGTTGTTCCAAACTAATTGCATAGGCATTTGTAGGACACAGGAGAGTTTAACTGTTACCACTGTTCACCACTGACCTTAAGCCAAACTGTGTTTTAAAAGCAGAAACAAATTCTCAGAAAAAACATTTCCCAGTTAAATATCCAGGTAAACAAAACTTTGTTGCTCATCTCTGAAACAACTTGTTTGCACTTAACTTCAGGAGGTCTACAATAATAGTTCTCCCACATTTCAGTACGTTTTCCGAAACTGTTGGATAACAGGAGAGAGAAACCTGGGATCTAAACCAAAGGCCAGCACAGCACAGTAAGTACCAGAGACAAAGGAAACTTAGATATTTCTGAAGAGCTGCCCTCAAGGTCCCAACTAAGCTGAAATACTGCATCCTCAGCAGGATCATGATCTTTTCAAGCTTTCCAAGCTTCATAGCTTCCAGAAGGAAAACAGAAGCACATGCAGAAGCTGCAGCTGAGCATCTTGCTCAGGTGGCAGTTACTGAGGCTTTCAGCACAGCAAATCCTTTCTCTCCATGCTTTCTCACAGAAAGGAAGGAAGCAGAAAGGCCTTAAGGTAATATCATGAAGCTCTGTGCTTTTATCAGCAGTTCTGTACTATGGACACTCAACACTGGTAAATACAGAGCTGTCAATGCCAAGCACCAGGATCTCAGCATGTTTCCCTCAGTGGAGGGTATGTTGCACAAGCAGGATCCCAGCTCTGCCTCTGTATCCATGCAATGTCTGGGTCAGCCTCCCTTCAGGCTGCAAAGTAGAACAGTTCCACCCTTTTGTGCCTAAGGGGAGGAATAATCTGCCTCACACCTTGGAAATAATTCCCCAGTTCAGCTATGACATCGTTTCACTATGAATTTACAGCAAAAGTGACCACCTGCAGTTCAAGGTACAGCAGAAGTGCAAACATTTTGTCATGATGAGGTTGCTGTGGGGGTGTGACAGAACTGAAGAGCACCCACAAACCTCCCACCATCATGGCCCACAGCAAACACCTCCTCAGGGTGTGCCTCCAGCGCAGCTCCAGCTCCAGCCCTTGCTCACAAGCAGATTCCCAGTGCCCTCAGCCCCTCAAGCAGTACATACCTCTGTGCTCCCACTGACTGCACCTCTGTGATTTCCACAGTGTTTACAAACGACACAGCCTTCGGGCCTCCGTAAGAGGGTGACCTAGGCATCCCTGTGGGGGACGATGGGACCTGGTGGCCTGGGGATTTGTAGGAGCCATTGCTCACCCTGCCCTGCAGTGCTTGATGGGACTGCACGTTATTATTGGCTAAATCAGCTTGCAGAGAGGTTGTGGAAGTCCTTGGGGCTCTTGTCATTGCACTTGAGAGTGAAGACACTGAGGACTGCAGTACAGGGTTCCTTGTGCTAAAGCTGGTGGCAGCCATCAGATTGTCCCTGGATCCGTATCTCATGGCCATGCTGCGCGGGTCTTCCGAGAGCGTGCTCACTTGCTGCAGGCTGTAGGAGCTGGGCGTGTCATAGACACCTGAGTCTGCAAACACCGAGTCAGGGTGCGAGTGGAGGAGCTTCTCCCTCTCTTCCATCTCTTTCCTCTCCTGGATGGATGCCATAATTGTCTTGGAGAGGTTATCGTAGCGCACGGGGGAGGGCTCTCGCTGATGCGGGGCCGGGCTGCCCAGCACTGGGCTGAAGCTCTGCGGGGGCTGGCGCTGCAGCTCGCTGCCCTGCAGGTGGCACATTTTGGCTGACAAGTATGGGGAGTGGTACCCAACAGAGCTGACTGCAGAATGGGCAATGCACTTCCTCCCCGAGGGAGACATGGGGTTCAGCAAACTGTCATAGGAAAGACTCCCATTTCTGTTTGACAGGGAATTGGGAGAAAAGATGCTTTTGTAAGGGGTGGAAGCCGCTCCTTCGGACTTCATTGGATGAAGGGGCACTTTGTCTGTCCCTCTCCTGCCAGCAGATTTCAGGCTCAGGGATCGTGAATTGATGGCAAAGGAATCTATCTGGAGTGGGGAAGACTGGTAGGTCTTGTGCAGGGAGCTCTTCCGGTAGCTGGGGATGTCCAAGCTGGGTTCAGACTGGTAATCAAGGCTTCTGCCATCCTCTTCTATCAGAGCCCCCTGACTGTGTCCCTCCTGCAAGGTGATCTAAAACAGAGGTGAGTATGAGAAACAGAAGCCAGTGACATGTAAGTACAGGTTTGCTCTCTCAGTGAGTGTATGGAAGGACAGAGCTGAAGGTCTTCCCTCTGACTGCCAGCCCAGGTTCATTACAAGAAAATCTCCTGACTCCTGTTCAACATATGGATTAGAACCTTAGAACCAAGGAGGAGTTGCTAAATAATATTGACAGTAAAATGTAAGTTAATACTCAAGTCTCAGTCAAGGTAAATCAGATTGTTACCTGATAATACTGCCCTTGGAAAAAGCACTGCACTTCACATTTTCTACAAATAGCTCTTGAGTTGAGGGATGTCTGGACTTGTGTGCTGAGACAGAAATATTTTGAGCTTCATTTCAAAACACTGGGGACCAGCACACTCTTATCCACTCTACTCTGCACTGTGAATATTCAGTAATTCTGAACTTCTGGTCATAGGTCTTCAAAATTAGGCACTTAACCTTAATTAAAGCAGAGAGGCTCCTTCCCACCATTTAGACAATGAAATGAAGCAATTTTCTCTTTTTTATTGCCTGTGTAGGAGAAAGTGGCCGCATCAGAAAAGGAAACAAAGTGCATAGTTTATTTATGTGCTCTAAAAACAGATAGGACTTCACTTTGTTTTACTCTGTGAAAATTGCTCAGCGTTCTGTTCACTTAAAATGCCATTCTGTGCTAAGCAAATAGTTTTCACTGTTATTTTTAAGGAAGAATTTCCATAATGCACAATAAATTGGCTACACTGGCTGTGCAAACAAAGAGTTATTATCAGTCACATATTTAATCAGAAATGCAGTTGGCACAGCTTGTTCTTTAGTTTCTTTTAAAGGAAAACGATTAAAAAAATAAACTGAATGACAAACCCCTGGTTTATTGTGAATGTTTTTAAAAAGCTTTTTTCCTTTCAGCTGGAAGATAGAGAAATATGCAAAACAGCTCACTCTCTTCTAGAGCATGGTGCTAAATTTGGCCTTCTCTGGAAAAAGGAGACCAAGTGACAGCCTGTAAAGGAGGATGAGAGCAATGACGTAGCTTTTAAGTGTATTTGTGCTACTTATCCTTGTGTCCCAATGCCTCTTTCCTAGCAGCTTTCACTGCTCAAAAGCAGAATTACACTGACAGGCTGAAGAACTGATACAGAACAGACACCATGGCATTCCTCACAAAGCCCAGTCTCTTTCCCTCTGTACCTCCTACTTAGGCTTGGCAGACAAATCCATGCCCTCCTATCAGCTCCTCACATGAACCCCATTTTATGATACTCCCAGCTGACTACTACAGAGTTGTGACTACTATAAAACTGAACAAGGCCCCAGAGCTTGTACACCAGTCAGCAACAGCAACAGCACTGTTTTGAGTTAGGATTGAAACAGGAGCCCTCAGAGTGAAGGTGCTGTTCCCTGTTATCACTTCACAGCACTGCCCAGTCCCCTGGCCTAATCAGAACCTGCCCTGTATCTATATTGCATCTCTGGCTGTGCCCTGAATGAACACAACAAGCCTACCTTCCTTGGCTCTTTGACTTTTGGCATTATGACTCAGAATGCGGTGGCTTCCACAGCTCAAAATTGCTACATGATGCCTGTAAATAGACTATTTTGAACGGGATGAACAAGCCATTTTTCATGTAATAAAATGAAAATTATAGGATATTAAACTTTCTGGATACAGTGAACACATTGTTCTTGTGTTCCCTCTCATAAGCCACTTGTTTCCTCATTAAGTGGACAAATCCAGAGAATAAGATTTACCATTACTGCAGTAAGACTAAAACTTAAACTTGGTCATAGCTGCAATTACACTATCTATCACCATCTTTCTTTTCAAAATGAGGAGGATTCAGGAAAAGCTTTCCTCACTATTTAAGGAACATTCTGTCTTATTACAGTGTTGCTACAGTCAATTGTTTTTATCTACCATATTTTCCTTTTTTACTTCTTTCATAATACTCCTTCCTATCACCCCCTTCTTGTTATTCCAGGGGTGATACTGAAGGACCTGATGAAATTAATTTTGAGAAAACTGCACTGTGTGTGGTATATGTTTTTTAAGGGCGTCTCCACCGGTGCATGAAGACTTGGATACATATTGCAAATATGCAAGTTAGAGCAGTGATTTTCCAAATGCTGTTCTCAGGTCCCAGGGGCCAAGGAATATTTGCAATAAATCCATGAGAAATAAGTTTCATAACTTCTATGCAAAAGAATAAACTGCCAAAATTCCCCAGCAAATCTGTCTAATTGTTTGGACCTCAGTTTTCTTGATAGGTGAAAATGATGCCAAGAGTTAGGAAGGTGTTTTTTTCCATATAATCCAAATGCACTGAAAAGGTGCTAAGGAAGGTCAAATGTGAGGACTCTTCTGTTAATTTTTACTAAAATATCCCTTGGGATGCTTTAAAAGTTCTTTCTATTTTGCAAGCTGACATCTTAAGGAATCAGTGAGTACACTGAGTGTTGGCTAAGCGGTCTGATCCAGAGAAGCACTCAGCATGCCCAGCTCCCTCTGAAGGGAATGTGAGGTGGCACCTCTGCCAGGAGAAGCCAACGGGAGGTGACACTTCTCAGCACCCCAGGATGAGGCTGAGACACTGCAGCAGTGGCAGCACACGCCTGGCAGAGGGACAGACATGTCAGCAGGGGGAAGCTGTGAAACCAGACACGTTTCCATAAGGAGCACAGTGAAAATAATACACTGTCACACAACAGTGCCAAGCTTTGTTATTTACTTTTCCACTCTGGCACTCACTGGAGCCCTGCAGTGAATTCCCCCTCAGCTCCACAGTGCCTGCTCTAGCTGGGGCAGAAACTCGGGGTGCGCTCACCTGCTCGGCCGTGGCGTGGTAGTGAACTTTGGGGGTGTTGCTGAAACCTGGGCGGTATTTGTACATGGCAGGAGTGGGAGGGCTGATCAGTTTGGGTGAGAGGCCACCTTCTGCAAAAGAAAAAAAAAAAAAATTTCTATTAAAATGTGTGTGGACAGAAAGCTGTCAGCCGTGATTCATTGCCATCCATCGTGCTCTGCAAGCAGATCTGTTCTGGAGAGAATAGAACTTGCAGTACTTTGTGCAGAATTCCACCAAAATCAATGGGCTCCCAATGGCAGTAACAGCACATTGCTGCCATGTCAGCCATCTACAGAGAAGAAGAAACAAGACACAATATGTTGAATGGGGTGACATGTTTTGGCGAGTAGAAATTTTGCCTAATTTGAAATACTAAATATTTGGGTTGGATTCAGCTACTAGTTCTGCCTGAAAAAAAAAAGTTTTTTTTAATAGTATCAAAGCATAAATTTCACATTCTTACCAATGAAATAATTCAGTTTGCAATGCCCAAGAATGTCACGCTAATATTTCTGATTCCTTAGATGTTTTTATTTTTAAAATTGATTTAAGAAGGGGTTTAAAAGTGTTTATAAACTCTGCAAAACTGGCATGAAAAATTAACCTAGGCTTGAATAAACCACTTCAAGCAGGCTTTTCTCTCCCTTTCCTGCTGTTAATTCCCCTAGTCTGGAAATCTTATAAATAGGAAAAAAATATCCATCACCCAGATCACAAGTTTTGAAAAAATACAAGAAGCATTTTAAAGAGGCTAAAATAGTTTCTTATAAATAAAAATAAAACACTGATCATACATACCTTCACTGGTGCCCAGCTGCCCTTTTAGCTCAGAGTACTTGCTTGGATCTCCTTTGGGTGGGAGAGTTGGTTGCACATCCATACTCTTATCCTCCAGGCCTTCCAGGCTGATTTTAGACTGAAAATGATCCAAAAAAATCAATCATTACATGAAACTTGGTTCAATAACAGCATGTGGCAGAGTGCTGGCTGTACCAAAGAACCAGAACTACCTATACCTATAATGACAAACAGGATTTAGCAATCCACTGCAGGCAAGGACTGCCACATGTAAAATTAGCATTGTCATAACCAGCCAGTAGAATTTTAAATGTACTATCCTGGTCTACTTGGCAGGCTAAGTACTATAATCATCATGCTAATTAATATGTGGTAGAAGACAATAGTGCTTTCTAGCATTTTTCAGCAACTTTCCAGGTAGCTCTCAGCAAGTAACTATTCAAAGTTTCTTCCAAAGGAAATAACTATCCACAAAAATCTTACAAGTTGGCTTCATTTGAATCCACCACTTTTTATGGGACTAAATAAATCCTTCTTTATTATTCATGACAGGAGAAACTGAAAAGAGAACTCAGCTTCTGAGTCAATATTCCTTGCCCTTGACCACAAGCCTTCCTGCAGCCTGGAAGCTCAGAGCGTTCTCTGAAGTAGAACAGCTGACCTGGTCTGGTGGTACAAGGGTTCATTAAAATTAATTTGAACACGAAGAGGTGACAGCTCTTGGGACAGAAATTAACTACTGCAAAGAATAGGCAACTCTTCCAAAAGAATCCCAGAGGGATTCCATGCTAGAGCTGCCTCTTACTGGATCAAGAGCTGCAGTTACTGAGCTTGCATTACTTTCAAAGCATGAAGTACATGACAAGGACTCAAACTCCAGTTTCTGCACCATCTCAAAGAGATTTGTCAATGACAGACTCATTCCCAGGCTTGATAATGCTCAATCCCTGCCCTGCAAAAGCAGAGCTTGGAGATTCCCTCACCTTGCTGCGGTTGAGGTTGGCTTGGATGCCGTTGTCGCTGATCTTCACCGTGATCTGTCGCTCGGACAAGTCTGGCCTCAGGAAGGGAGGCTTCACACTCACAGCTTGCTTCTTCTTGGGCTCAACCACGTACCTGATGAATTGTGCAACACTCATCATTAAAATAAACAGCAACCTAAGAACGAGGCTTAAAAATCTTCCCACTTCCGGGTTATGATTTAAGAATATGTCAGAATCTAGGTAAGAACCTCCATTTATTTCAGTGGATGTAAAAATTAAGCAGCAATTAAAAAAACCCACAATAATTAGTGAGCAAAAGAAGATGTATTGAAAAAATCAGCAATTTTTGAAGCACTAATGGAAAAGAGCACGAAGAGAGCAAGAAAGGCCTTCCAACAACAGAAGTGACTGACTACATGATCCCTGTTACACCAAACAGCTGCCCTGTGGTGGGAGTCAGTGACTGGGGAACAAGACCCAGCACATGGGGAGTTACCATGGAGAAGATGATGTGCTGCCAGTTCTAACTTACCACATGGTGACTTGTTTCTGTAGCATGTTTAGTGTTCAAATAAATGGAGGTAAAAAAGACTGCCAAGTCTATAGGAAGCAAAAAATCTAAGAGGAAATGGCTGATTTTAGATAGAATTCTCTAAGTGCAATTGGCCAGTGTCTGTACAATGCCTAAATATCAATACACACACCAGCTTTCTCTGTTTTATGTAGTGAACAGGACATTCTAGTAGTGATGGCTCAGGGACCTTCAATAAACAGAACAATATGAACAGGTGTTCACAAAACACAAATGTTCTGCTTGTTACAATTCTGTGAATAGCCATGATGATGGTACTCACAACCCCTCTCTTAACACAAGTGTCTCACAGCATTTAATACCCAGTTCTTCTCATCCACCTTGACCTGCTTTTCATGTTTGGAAGGTTTGAGAAGCAGCTACTCCAATGTCTTTAACACATGAAACAGTCCCTTAGGAATTATTTGTTGTATAACAAAGGGAGAAAAAAGGCAGATAACAGTGTCAGGGTCTGGAATTGTTCAACACCCTAAAAGGGCTCAAATAAGTCTTGTAGTAAGATTATGAACATGTTTGCAGGCTGGACAGCTCAGCACCTAGAATTATTTATAGTCCATCTGATCTACTGCATTAAGATCCTGATTTCAAAATGTGAAACGATAAATCCATTTCCCCAAAAATAGAAAGCCATAAATAAAATCTCAAGTTTCGTGATGTAGATCTCATTGATAATCTGTTTTATGATAATGAAAGTGCCAGTGAGATTGAAAACCACAGCAGCCTGAAATTAGATTTAACTCTTAAGAAGAAAGGCTGATTTTAGCTTCCTTCCTTTTCCCCAGCAGAGTGGACACTGCCTGTAGAGTGTAAGAAGTAGTGTGGGCAATATGATAACATATGGATATTTACCTTGTTACTGAAATCCACTGGATAAACAAGCTGGTGAAGACAAGGGTATGAGCTCAACATAGTTTGACAAGCTCATGCCAAAAAATATTTCTGGGATAAGGGTGGTAAGTTACAGGTTACAGCCATGCATCAGGGAAGCAGCTATCACAGAGCTCTACGTTCACGACTGTTGTGCTTTGCTGTCCCCTTATTCCATCAATGATCCTTGTGTTTGTGAGCCAAGCACATTTCTCCCCCTGTCCCAACAGGGATTCTTGTTCCCTCATTCCAGCTGAGAGCATTTCTCTTACCTGGGAGCCAAGGGGCTGCAGAGCACATGTTCCACGTTTCCACAGCATCCGCGGGTAAAAGGATTCACTCCCCCACGGAATTTCCCTGTCACCTGGAAACATGTTCAGGACACTGCTCAAACCTCTGGTTACATAAAAGTCATCATCCAAGCCTCAGAAAGCCAACAAGTCTGACCCTTCTGTCCTTCCCAAACAGATAATTTTTCTTTGAATGCTGCACTTTATCACTCCAGCTCTAACACACCACCTCTGTCAGCTAATTCCAGCTAGGAGGCACTCCACTCAAGATCCTTCCCAAAAGGACATTGCTAAATATGACTGGATTTCAAAGTGATGTGTTCACCTCTCCATGCTGCTCCTGCACTGGATTTGTGTCTGCTCCTAGCCAGACATCGTGTTTGGGTCTCTTTCATTCCCCTCCTCTGCCTTGGCGAGTCCCCTCCAAACCAACAGCGAAGTCGAATCAATGTTCCCAAATGCTGGATGAGAGCAATGTTTCCTCTCTCTCAGATCTCATCCTGAGCAGCAATCAGTACAAACCACTGCCTTATGTGGGAGGGTGCCAGGAACTCCCTGGTGATTACAATGTTTGCTTGTAAATGAGCAGGTTTAATAAAAGCCGAGCCTCATTAGACTGGCGAGATCCATTCAAGGCTTCATAAGCATTATAAAGAGTTTGTACTCTACAGGCACATGCTCAAAAGTCACCATATGGGGATAAACACCAATAAAGCCACGGAGATTAATAGTGGTTGCCATTAAAAGCATTACTGTTGTTGTTGTTTGCAAGTAAAGCATTTTAATCAGCTCATAGTTCTGATCTAGCAACAAGTTTACACAGCACCAGAAATACTTTAATAACTTGCACATAAAATAACAAGGATTAAATGATTCTGCAATATATTATGCTGGCCTTGTTGATATAACATAAAGCTCTTTAAAAGGCCAAGAGAGAGAGGCTGGAAGTTCTGAGATTTGGAAGAACAACCTTTTGATAAAAACATGGGCCTGGGACATTTGGCACGTCTGCAATCAATCCTGGCCTCACACTGACTGGTGCCAGATGCTGGCAAAGCATTTCATATCTCTGTGCCCATTTTCTCAAACACAGTATGAAAATAAAATTTCTCCAACTACCAGATTACAGTACTAATTATATCAGTTTGGTTTCTAAAGTAGTTTGAAAATCACTGCTAGAAAGCAGTCTAAGAAGGAAGGGTATTTATTTACTCTATTCAGAAACTAAAAATACCAGGATATGAGCAGATGTTGGGTTATGGGTTATTTTCATTCCATAAAAGAATTTCAGAGGCATTCAGAAAGCTCAGTAAACATCTAAACCCAGCCACTATGCACTTTTCAATCACAGTCTGCCTACTATGAATGCTCAGAACTTACAAACTTCAGAATTATTAAATACCAAAAATTTACAGTAAAAGCCCAAAAATGTCTGTACCACTGGCCTACAAAATGTACTGGGAAAAGAGAACAAGATAAGCTGAGCATATTGCAACTGCAAAGCTGACAGTAGATAACCACCAGTGTGAGAAAAGAGAATCAGCACTGAGACTGCAGGAGAAAAGAGAATGTTTTATAACAGTGGCAAAGCCAGGAGCAGATCTCACATCCATCTCTCCTGGTCTGGTGCTCTAATTACTCAGATATGCTTCCTCTGAAAGGACCTCAGGGCTGGGAACATCCATCCTTCAGTTACAGATAACCCCTACATATGACTAAGCAGAAATTAAGACCAGATTATATTTAATTTTCAAAATGGCATGGGAAGATGTAATAAATCTCAAGTGGTTTGGTAGCTCAGGAAACCAAACCAAGCTAGGATACATTTTCCAATGGTTATTTTGATCACAGAAAAATCATCAACCTTCCTAAATTCTAGCGCAGCCATAAACATATGAAATGAAATTTAACATTTTTTAAAGTTAAATTTTTCCTTCTTTTTCAGCCTAAAATTTTCATGGAGAGTTTATATCACTGCACAAAGACAAGCCTAAGGCAAACCATGATTTGGGCTATGAGACCAAAATGCCCTGTGTTTCAAGCTACTATTGTTAGCACTATCAAATCTAATACTTGGCCAAAATAATTTTAAAATTAAGAGCAGATGATTCTGAGCAGGACAGAGAAAAGCATTTGAAGATGACAGCTATGGAAGCTTGCTTTGTTCAAAGGCCATGTTAGGCAACTGCTCAGGATGACTTCAGATTCCTTGCTTATGTAAACCTCCCACACTCTTCTGGATAAGAGTTTTTATTGTCTCTTGTGGGATGGAGACAATGTCATCTCAGTTTACGAGGGCCTGGTCTCAGACAGATGTTTTCATCGCTCACAGCCTGCCCAGGAGCCAGACAGCTCCCCAGCATGGAGCCATCAGCCCCCAGGACAGCCAAAACAGCTCAGTGGAGCTGCAGAGCACCCATGGGGCCAAGGGCAGCAAAAACCCATCTGAAAAAACCCCCCAAACCACAAGGGAAAAGAAGTATGGTGGGGAAAAATGTGAAAAAAGCCCAGATCTGAGGGGCACTTTGGAGCTGGAGCTGTGCAAGGGTAAAGCACTGGGATGCACAGAGTTCAGGAGCCTTGGGATGAGGGCTGAGACCTGTGCCACACCTGCAAACTGCCCTTGGGCTGGCAGGGACCTGTTATTGATCCCATCACATTGACCTCTGTCTGCCACACCAAGGCATTAATGGACACATGAATGCAGGTCTGCATCAACCACAGGGATGTGGGTCATGGACATTTGAGCAACTGCAGGGGAACTGGAGTTTTCCAGGCTTTTTGGCACAAATGTTGGCACTTAGTTTGGAGAAGCAAACCAAGCTGGGTCCAACAGCACTCTGTGTGTGTGAACTCATATGCATGAGAACAAGAGAGAGACACAGAGGGAGACAAAGAGCTAACTCAGACCCTATTAAGGGCAGTGAGGGCTTGCTGGGGAGCTCAAAATACCAGGAGAGAGGGCAAATGATTTAATCTTTTCCTTTCTGTTTCACTCAATCTCATGGATTGTTCAATCTGACTCATAAAGTTTGAACTTCTGGGTTGATGGTACTTACCACATAAAACCTATTTCAAGGTCATGAGTAGATTTTAAATAATAAATAAGCCTGGGGTAGTGCTCTGTGGCTAAAAAAGGGAAATCTTTCCCTGCAGTGTATTAAAAAAAATCTGAAAAAAAAAAATAGGCAACCTTCCTAGATCTTCACAGAAGCTCCAATAAGAGCATTTCTGGTAAGATTTGGACCATCATTAGCTTTACCCAAGCTGACTTGCTGACTTTCCTTCCCACCTCAGCACCTAAGCCACAAACATGGAGAAAGGATTGCTTCTTACCTGCTCATTGGTTGTGCGCCCTCGGGCCACCAGAACAATGTGGAAGCCAGTGAGACCAATGACTGGGATAAAGAACAACCCAGCCACACACATGACAGCCATTCTGTATCCAAGGGTTAAAGAAACTGGGATGAGTGAAGGGAAAAAGGGTCCGTGAAAGACAGGGAGAGGAAAAGGAGAGAAAAAAAATAGGGGAGTGTAACAGTGTCATAGAATGGTTTGAGTTGGAAGGGACCTTAAGGATCATCTAGTTCCACCTCCCCTCTTGTCAGGGGAGTTTCATTTTCATTGTCCCAGGCTGCTCCAAGCCCTGTCCAGCCTGGCCTTGGACACTTCCAGGGATCCAGGGGCGGCTACAGCTTCTCTGGGCAACCTGTGACAGGGCCTCATAGTGAAGAATTTTATGCTAATATCTCATCTAAACTTGCCCTCTTTCAGTTTGAAGCTGCTCCCCCTCAACCTTTCACTCCAGACCCTTGTCCAAAGTCCCTCTCCAGCTCCCCTGGAGCCCCTTTAGGCACTGGAAAGGGCTCTTAGGTCCTCCTACAGCCTTCTCTTCTCCAGGCTGAACAACATCAACTCTCCCAGCCTGTCTCCAGAGCAGAGGGACTCTCTGAACACCTCTGTGGCCTCCTCTGGACTTGCTCCAGCAGCTCCACATCCTTCTGATGTTGGTACAGCACTCCAAGTGGGGTCTCATGTGTGCAAATTATTCCTCACCTTTAGCAAGGCCTACCTAAATTCCATCTCCACGTTAAGTCCATCGGCTCCTAGTCTGGGTCCTCACCCTTGAGATGGTTAAAAAGTTATGTGAACTCAGTGATTCTGAGTTCTACCTTTCTACCTTGCAAAGAATCACCCCTCAGAGCCAGCAATTCATGTGTTACACCAGCACACAGGGGGCTACTTCCAGAGCACACTCTGCTCCAAAGCACAGCAACAGAATTCTAAACTCAGCAAACAGCAGTTGAGAGCTACACCTGCTTTTAAGTTAAATTCAGGGAGGCAGCTCATCCTTCTGCTGGGCTGTCATGACAAAGATTGAGAAAGACAAAGGGTCACCTACAGTTTCTGGAGCAATCCATGCTCACCCAGGTACAATGGGAACAGAGGAAATCCTGCACTGAGCATTTACAGGAGGAGAGCAGTGGGGGATCAGGAGAGGCTCCACCAGCTCCCTGAGGACAAATATACAGATTCATTCTTGCCCATTCTCCTCAGTCACCTTGAGTCTGGAAAGACCAACAGGAAGGATACGTGATGGTGGTGTGAGCTGCTCCCAGCTTTTCCATGTGGTTCAGGACGAAGATGAGCCCAAAGGTGAACACTCCAACCATGTGTGTACTTAAGGACAGCAAGAAGAGAAAAAAATAGCGGTAGTTCCTCCGTCCTATGCAATTGTTGACCCATGGGCAGTGATGGTCAAAATCCTTGTAAAGAAAGGGAGAGATAGGGAAAAATATCCAAACAGTGAAAGAAAATACATTGCCTCAGAGATGAATCTTAACCCCTGTCATGTAAAATTACATCAGACTAGTTCTGCAGCTTTACAAAATGCTTGACTGTCTTTTATAAGACTTTTTAGGACCAAGTTGTTTCTCTATCCATGAATGGAGAGGTACTTGAGTGTTTATAGGGTTTGAAGAGAGGATATATCAAACATAAAGGACAGGCTATTTATCTGCTAGCAGCAGAAGCCCTCATTTTTATCATCCTTAGCATGAGTCAATTACAATGAAGTTATTATAGCCTAGAATGGTTTGAAGATGTAATGGTGCTGCAGAATGCCCTGTCCCACATTTCAGTATTTATACATCACTGAATGAGTCCACTTTGAACAATGAGTCCATTTTGAACACAAAAGTACCTTTTTTACCAAGCAGGTCACAAAGAAAAAGAACAGCAGGATCAGACAAGAGGCAAAGTTATGCATAGGTCCATTAAGTTATGAATCCAAACCTAACTATTTGTCTCAGTTACAAGTCCCTTACAAAGTCAGATCCCTTTTAACAGGAGATTTAATAATGAGGGCAAGCCACAGACACCCTCCAAGTGCCTTTACACAGTTTTGTAAGCTTGTAAATCCACTGTCTCCAATGGGATTATTCCTGACGTGAAGACAAGATCAGGTGCAAGAAATAAACCCTTCTTACCTCTGTGTTCTGCAGAGCAGATATTACATGTTCATTGCACTGACAAATACACTGTGTATTCTTCACTTTGTGGCAATGCTATTTTTAAGCACTGCTCAATGATGACACAGGGGGTTTTGTATTTCTAATTTTGCACAATGCATTTACCAAAAATTTACAAAATAGAAAAAAAATGGATTAGAGCTTTTTCAAAGCACATTAGAAAAGGACAGGGGCGACTTAAATATTAAGATCATTTCAGGCTATATCTGAAATGCTGACATAACATCTGTCTGTTATGCAAATCTGGCTGTATGCAGCCCAAAATACCTATGGATTATGAAACTATGTAAGTATACACTGCAAACATTCCAATTAAGAAAACAAAATTCTGACTACTTTTGTCACAGATTCATTTTGGGTCCCTCTGCATGCTTTAAGTTTTAATTTGTTTTATTTCTGCAAGTGTTGTCTGCTTTTGCTGTTTATTCATTTTTATCATATTGGTTCAAAAGTTTTATATTTGGGAAAATAATTTTGATTGTACATTCTAGACTGACAGTGAAAACATGGGAACTACAACCCTGAGTGGATCCTACATGGAAAGCCAGCAGAGTCACTCCTGTTACTGTCTCAAAGCTCTTCTAGAATATGACAGGTGAGTGGGAAATAAGCATCACAAGAATCAATAAAACATGTTTAAGGCCATGATTTATTGATTCAGAAGTCATTAATACTTTTTGCCTACATTCCTGCACAGCAGCAGTAATTTAATTACAAGCAGAGCTCTTTACTTGTGCACCAGAATAGTAGAGAACACTCAACTGACCTATCAATAGAACTTGTGGAGAGCTCTATTCTATCAATAGAACTTGTGGAGAAGCCAGAGTCACCTTGCCTTCTGCTATTTTATGCAGGTTCCTTTTGGATTCCCTCCCATTTTCATTTCTGCTGCAGAACTGACTCCCATGGAGGCCTTACATCAGCATGAAACTTCAACTGTTCATACCACTGAGTTTTGAGCAATCTTTTTCTCAGAAAACTTCATTTCCTGAAAATGAATTTTTATGCTGAGCCACCGGGGAAGGTGGAAGAAAGAAACTCCATGGGACAACTGAGAATTTGCCATCGTCTAAACAATCCTCAGAACCTAGAATTAGTGAAAACATTTATGTTTTAAAACTGGTAATGTATGATTCACATTTTCTACCAAAAATCCAGCTCTGTGCAACAATTCACAGCAGTCTAAACAAACTGTGTGTCAAACTCACAAATAGCTGTGGCTACTTCTCTCTACCCAGGGACCTTAGCAGCTCCTCACTCTCAGGCTTCTAAAATCCCACATCCTTCTAAAGCCTTCCAAACCAGGACAGCCTTGTCCCATTTATCAATGGTTACTAGGCACAGCACTGCTTCCAGATAATTATAACTTAGATATATGACTGACACAAGATAAATCCAGCCTTTCTCTCACTTGCAACTGTGCTGCTCTCTTTGGGACTATTCCCTTGCTTATGGCAAAGAGGATTAGGACAAAGGTAGTGTATACAGCATTCCAGCTGACTCTGGTATTTTTTCTCCTTCTGATTAGTAATTCTTTTCATTTTAATGGCACGGCTGAATATATTTTAGACATATTAAGATTTCATCTTTCTATTGAAAAAAATAGACCTTGCAGCAGAAATGAACCTTTAGAAGTAGAACTTTTAGCTCAGCAATAAAAAGTCCCCTGGCAATACACTGCTGTGAATACAGTGCTCTGTACCTACATGTCTGGGAGATGCTTATAGCCCAAAAGCACATCTTACTGTTTAGGGTTATTTTTTAAAAATCCTGTGTGACTCACGAAGACCCTAAGGGTAACAAGAATCAAGAAAGTCCCCTAATTCACAGCAATCAACATTAGAAACATGAATGAGCTCATGCTCTGAGCTGGGGTATTGACAAAGACATGGGCTCCTTCCATTGACTGGAGACCCATTTGCTGAACTCTGAGTTTTGCTCTCCTGAATTCACACACATTGTGGCTTCTCTGCTTGTCCAGTAATGTAGGCACCAGTTTGCACCAAATTAAATTATGAACCTTAAGCTCACACATGACAAGTTGAAATGGTTGACCCTGAATTTCTTGCTCTCTTGAACTCTCCACCAACTCTCCTATTCACTCCTTTTTTACATTCACAATCCCTTAGCTACCTCAAGGAAGATGCAGCCAGCATTACAAATTTCTATTTTGATCACCACTGGTGACAGGGCTGACAACAAGCATCGTTGCATTTGTAACACACATAACTGAGGGCTGTGCTACGAATGGCACTGCTCAGTGGGAGTCCAGCTGTGAACTCCCCAGAACTCCCCAATATGCTTTTGCTTCGTGTGATTATTAAAAAAAAAACTTATAAAGTAAGTCATAACATTAAGTTCTTAGTCTGCTGCCTAGAATATGTACTGATGGCCTCTTCCCATTGCCATAACCATGTAATGAGACTGATGCTAGAAAATAAAACAGCTCAAGGCATGTTCCTCAGCAGTCCCGTCCCGTTTGTGATTTGTACACAGACCCCCGGCCGGCGACCGGAGCCCAGCTGTGAACTCCCCAGAGCTGGAACTCTGTCCCCAGAGCAGGGCCAGCCCAGAGCCCATGTTGGCCAGCCCAGCAGCCCATTCCCAGAGCAGGGCCAGCCCAGAGCCTGTGTGGGGCAGCCCAGCAGCCCGTTCCCAGAGCAGGGGAAAGGCCAGAGCCCGTGCTGGCCAGCCCAGCAGCCCGTTCCCAGAGCAGGGACAGCCCAGAGCCCGTGCTGGCCAGCCCAGCAGCCCGTTCCCAGAGCAGGGCAGCCCAGAGCCTGTTCCCAGAGCAGGGCAGCCCAGCACCCCGTTCCCAGAGCAGGGCAGCCCAGAGCCCGTGTGGGGCAGCCCAGCAGCCCGTTCCCAGAGCAGGGCAGCCCAGCAGCCCGTTCCCAGAGCAGGGCAGCCCAGCAGCCCAGCAGCCCGTTCCCAGAGCAGGGACAGCCCAGAGCCCGTGCTGGCCAGCCCAGCAGCCCGTTCCCAGAGCAGGGCAGCCCAGCAGCCCGTTCCCAGAGCAGGGCAGCCCAGCAGCCCAGCAGCCCGTTCCCAGAGCAGGGCAGCCCAGCAGCCCGTTCCCAGAGCAGGGCCGCCCAGCAGCCCGTTCCCAGAGCAGGCAGCCCAGCAGCGTTACCTCCACGCAGTTGTCGCAGACGCTGCAGTGGGAGCAGCGGGGCGGGCGGTAGAAGTGGCAGGTCGCGCACCACTTCATCCGTACTTGGATTCCTTTGATCTCCACGTTCTTGTACAGCGGCGCACGGAAGTCGTCGTCCTTATCCTCATCCTCGTCCGCTGCTCAACGCAAAACTCAGAGTTAGGGCAGGTAGCACAGGGCAAGGAGAAAAGAGCTAATCCTGTCAGCCCCTGGGCCACAGGGACACTGCACAGTGCCCTTATTGTGTTGTGTTATGTGATGGTTTATCACCTCAGCCCTGCTTAAGAAAAGAGACCATTTAAAAAGAAATGCACAAAAAAAACCCCAGTCTATAACAGACAAATATATACTGGGAAGAAAAAATATTCTTCTAGATTCCTGTGATCTTTATTTGTTTCCTCCTGACAGAAAATCTAAGAAGTTCACATCTATTTAACACCTGGTTAAACATTATAGTGCAGCTGGCATTGGTTGACTGGCTCCAAATTAGGTGGAATTTGATAATGTTGTCCCAGAGGAGCATCAATTACTGTCATGCAGTTCTATATTAAATCTTCTCTAGATGTGTTATCATGATCCAATTTCCATTGACTTCAGAGGGAATTTCTACCTTCACCTAGATGAGCTTGGGATCTGGCTCAGCTACAGTATTTATCTGCAAGTATTCTCTGGATTAACGTTTGTGTGTGGAAGCAGAGTGCTGTACTGGCACCATTCCCTATAATTTTCCTTCCTAACTAGTCAGTGGGACTCTCAGAGAGAGCCAGACTCTAAATCCCTTAGGCACTTCTATAAATACAGTCTTTAGGTTCTCCAATACCATTATAAACCTGCCCAGGCTGTGTAATACATGTGGGCAGATGAAAACAAGACACCGGAACAGTCAAACCATTTAAGCTCTTATAAAAAATCTGACTATGCTGACAAAAAGTCTGTACATTATATATACCTACATGCATTTAAACATGTTCCTTTTGCAGAATTCAAACACAGAGTTTGTACAAAACAGATCCACATCAAAAATACTGAAAGCCGATTGTAGTTGGTATAATTAGCCAGCAAAAAACATTGCCAGTCTCAGCCTAGAGACTGTAAATCAGATTTTTCAAGGCAGCCCAAATTGCAGTTACTTGATACTTCCTTTCCTACTCATTCATTCTGGTGTATTACCAGAAATTCACTCACACAGAGCCAATACTGATTCATAGCAGAAGGATTCAGAGAGCCAACAAATTAAAAAAAAATATAAAAATGAGTAACAGAGCTGTGAGCTTGATTAAGCTCCTCTTCAACAAGCTGGGTTTCTGCAGCCCAACTTTTATCATTTCCCCCCACAGGCCAAGTTCTATCTGCCAGATGGGCAAGCTCATATAATATAGCTGGAAATGTGCTTACTTCCAGTTTCCAGAGACCTGAGCAGAAGAATACATTGACAAAGGAATGTATCTTACTACACAGATTCTCATACACTGACCCACTGACATGGAGCAGCCCAGTCTCATATTTTTCTAACAGATTCTTGATGGCTTCCTTAAGGAATTGTGTGATTTCATTAGTCTCAGCTTTTGTACTACTTATTCATTGGTTTTGTTTTGAAGTAAATTCCTAACTATCAGAAATGTGCTAAGAAGCTTGAAAACCAAGAAGACTGAACCTGATTTCAACAGCAGAAAGCAAATGGAGTGATTGTGTATTCATTTTAAGTCCCTCCTACAATTCCTGAACTCCTTGCGCTGGCAGCTCTGCGGGCGGCGTGGGGTGGTGATAAGCTTTTTTTCACATGCACACTTGTGATCTGAAATAACATCTGCTCCTCTTTCCTCCCAGCACTGGTATTTATAGTCTTTTCCATCTTCTCCCTTATCAGTTTGCTTCCTTCACACATCTGAACTCCTACTCCATTACCTTCTCCCAGGACGAATGCCATGTCTTTTCTCTCCCCTTGCTCCCAGCATCTTCCTGATAAAGCACAGGCACAGAGATGCAAGGCCAAGGCCACAAATGAAGTGAGAGACTGTAGAGGGGTGAACTTTAGGAGCTCCTCCTCTTCCTGCTTTGCTCCTGACTCCCTTGTGTAAAGGGAGATGGGATGGGAGGGAAGGTGATGAGGAAGTTTCTGTTTGATCTCCCTGTGTGTTTTTTCCTTAAATGCAAAGTCCAAAATGAAGAACTTGTTTGCAAAAGGAAGTTAGAGAAGCCCAGAGGAAGGAATGAACTGACAATACATTGAGCACTGATCACTCCCAGGGCCCGGTGATGTCCAGCTCTGCTCTGAGGGAACTGCCCTGCACAAACACACTGGATTCTCAGACTGATAATGTTTAATGTTTAATTAACCACGGCTATCTCTGCTGAGATAAAGAAACTAACAAGTCCAGGAAACTCCTCAAAACTCCTGCATAAGCTCTTTTGAAAGTCACTAGCATTTGTAGCTTTAAGTACCTATACAGCGTATCTGTTGATCTTACACAAGTGACTGGATCTTGCCTCTGCCTTAGATTGCCTTTACACACAATAATTTCCTCAACTGGAGTGCTGCAACACTTAATCAGGGGTTCAGAAGCTTCAGCTGAGAGGAATGGCAGAGAGATGCTCATTATTAGACCATGCTACCTGGAGAAACCTGGCCTTGCTATTCAGGGAAACCAGCAGGACTGGTGCCTTGCTCTTGTCAGGTAGCAATGCAAAACAGACCCTGAACTTGGTGAACAGAGGTGAGGAAGCACAGCTTGCAGACAGCACAGATCCATTGGTTTAGACAGACTGCCTAGAGCAGTCTCTGCTGCAAACTGCATGTGAATAATTATTGGAAGACAGATAAAATGAGGTGATAATTCTCTCATTAGGATGTGTTAAAAGAGATAGCTGCACTGTGGTTCCCATTACAAAAGCTGAGTGATCTCTATCCTATTTAATCAGCTGTGAATCAGTACTAATTTAAGCAGGAATATCTTTCTAAATGTATATATTTTTAGACACTCTAAGGCAAGCCTTAATCATTATCTGTTCTAGCGTTCAATGCTTCTGCATTTCTTTTAAGGTATTCTGGAAGGACTGCTTTGATGAAACTTGCAGGAAGTTTAGCCTCTGCCATGCTCTGCTACCTCTGGTGAAGACAGTGACTTAAATGCAGTGTGCCAGCATGACACAGGGGATAGCAATCAAAATCACATCACTCAGGAGAGCTGTCCAAGGAGAACCATTCTACACAACCCCGTGCCCTCGAGTGCCAGTCTGAGCAAGTGTGAGGACACCCAGGAGCTCAGAAGGGAGCTGGAGGGTGCCCAGCATTTCACTGCCATCTCACCCTAATGACAGTCAAGTATAGTAAATAAATAAATAAAGTATACAAGATCAATCAGCAACTTGTGTGTCTGGATACCTGGCACCTCCTTTGGCTTGGATTTTCAATGTCCCCCTCCCCCCATCCCTGCAACATCCCGATTTCTGTTACCTCGTGGGAAAACTCCAGGGTCCATGAAAGTTGCCATGCTGAAGTTTGCCAGCACAAACAAGAAAACGAGTCCATTGTACACTGGGATGGCTGGGGAGATGGCTTTTGTCAACCAGGGGCACCTGTGGAGAAGAAGAGTCATGGGTAAGGCTTTCAGCTGTAACTCATGGTTTCTTCCCACTCATTACCACCACACAGAAAGTTCTCTGGGCCACCCCAGCCATGCAGCAAGGCTGAATGTGCAGTGCAACAGAAAGTTCCAGGGAGCCAGTTTCAGTGATCACTGCAACACCCTCTGTAAAGCTGCTTTGTTCCAGAGCACAGAAAGCCCTGATTGTTCCCAGGGCTCACAGGGCTTTGCCACCCGATTGCCTCATCTGCAACCTGGCGTTTTACAGCTCTGTGCAGCAGCTTCAGCCCATTGTTGCAATTCTTTTACCTTCTCTGCTGCCTTGTTGCAGCTGGGGTTACTTTCAATTTTCCGTGGTGTAAAGCACAATAGGATTCAAACCACTGATCCCCAAAGCAGGGGCAAAGAGAATCACATTTGCTTTTCACTAAGCTTCCATGGTTTTTAACACTCAGAACCAATACTACAAAACCTCTCCTTGGGGGAAAGTTTTGTCAGACCAGGCTTTGCAGGTGTCAGCAGAAAATGCAATAGCAAAAAGAAAGTAGATGGCATATGCCATGTGAACAATGTTCAGAAGCACCTGAAAGATTTGTTGCTTACCCAGTGAGTGTAACTGAGAGGAACTGAAGATAAAGGGTAAAGGAGAACAAGTAGAACACTTTGGAAAGAGGATGGGGAAATTCTTGTTAATTAGAAGAAAATTGTTCAAACTGCAAAAAACACTTCCTACCAGCAGAGAAGGGCATGATGAGGCAGAAAAGAGCCTGCCTTACAGGCAGCTTCACCAAATAAAAAGCAGTGTGCATTCACTCAGCCATTCACAACCTCTGAACACTCCACCAAATGCATTTCTCCTGCAGGAGGAGGTTTGGTGTTACAGGGCCACTGAGAAGAAAAATCTGATCAATCTCATGATACTTGCAAATATAAATAAGGAAGAATGTGGGTCAAAGTATGCAATTGAAAAAAAGACCCCTACTGAGCTGCTCCTTAGATTTCCACTTGTTTTGACAGCCAAGGACCCTTCCAAGGCTGCTGAGCAGGCAGACATTTAGCAATGCCTGCTGCCATTAGCATAAAGCACACTCTGGCCCATGTATTCTGGTATTTTCCCTGCATTACATCTACAATTGGGTCTGATTGCCTGCCAGACTGAAGCCTGAGCAAACAAGGAGAAAACAACAAGCAAGCAGCCCTCTTCCACGAATTTGCACTGGGTTTGCTAGCAAGAGGCTGCTTTGAACAGCTGAGAATGGTGTTACTGACCTTGAAGGGACACTGTCAAACCTGCTCTTGTGACCACTGTTAGGAAGTCACCACGTTTTCTTCTCCTGTTTCTTTGTGGGCAGACAAAAAGAGATTGTTCTGCATTCCCCGCCTCTTCACTGCTGGGCTTTTACCACAGCACTGGTGCAAACTGCTTTTAAAAGGACTTTCCTTGTGTGTGCTTCACTCAGCCTAGCCTGGAGTGAGAAAATATGCACAAGTCCTGCCCAGGGTGAAAGAACTATAAAGCCATGAGCAAGACACCTCTGTGGCCAGGGCCAAACCTCCAGGCTGACTAAGGGAGAAGGAGAAAAAACCAGCCAAAGACAGCTTGACTGCAGGAGGTACCTTCCCTAGGAACCTCTTGTTTCCCAAAAGATGGAATTTCAACAAGCAGAGAGCTCACTCTGACTTGCTGCCTTGCTCAGTTTGCCTCAGAGCAGCTGCTGATGACTGCAAACCAAAGCAAGGCACAAGTTTCTCACTTGCCAGGAAAGGTGCTGCTGCAGTGACCTTGCCAAGCAAACTGCAGGCCTGCCACTAACAACAGTTTCTGCCACATCCTCTGGAGGAAAGTAAAATAAGTCCTGAAGTAAGCGGTTATAAAATCAATTCTACTCAGGGAAGAGTTCTTCCCTCTAAATTATAGTAAAATTAGATTCAGTAATGGGCATGACTGACTTAATTTCTTCCCATGAAGAAATTGCCTACACAGAGAAAGATTATGAAGTTACCCATTGCTTGTCAAGCATGGAGGAGAGATGTCCTTGGCAGTAAAGTCACGTAGGTTGGCAAATCAAGGGACAGGAAACCCTTTCTTACAGATAACCAGTTACTCTGAATGAGATTATAATTGGAGAGACTGTCTCAGATTATTAATGCAAGCAGTTTTTAACATTCTCATTTATGATTTATTTTGTCATGTTCCCAACAAATATATCAAAATATTAGGAAGAATTTTAGCCATAAGATAAACTGCACAGCACATTTAATGAGTAAACAGTGTATCTGAAAAGACTTCACGGAAGTTGAAATAAAGAATAGAGTGAGTCACTGCACATACTTGCCACAAGGTCAGTTCACAATCCTTCCATTTCTTCTTCCCAGAATTGTTATGCAGCATCACAGATTACATAAAATTAGATGGGACAAAAGAGGACTCATTTGTAAACTTAACTGGCCAATAAAAACAGATGTGGAGATCAAGTCCTGGCTCATAACTGTAAAGAGGTCTGAAAAAAAATAATCCAATAGGATTCACCAAAATGATGCAGCCTCCCTGCCCCTCACTAATGCACATATGATTTCTGGCAAAATGACAGAAATTCTAATCAGAGCCTAGCAGGTTGTTTTATCACTAACCCATCATGTGAAAGCCTGGCTTCTGCCCCTCTGCCTCAAGAAGAAAGCTGCACAAGTGTTGAAGCAGGACCTGTAGCAAGTTCTTTTTACTTTGTGCATATCCTCTCTCCAGGAGATCTACTTCCAGCAGCAATTGTGCCTATTATATAGGAACAATTATAGCTGAACTTCTCCTTTCCTTTTTCCTAACAGAAGCTGTTGTGAATCCAGACAAACAGCACACAGGATTTAAAGCTTTCTTTGGCTGGTGAACCCAAAATTTCAAGAGGCTGCAGTTTTGTGTCTTTAAATCATCTCATAGTGGAATTATATATCAGGAAGGGTACCACAACTTTTATAGGGCTACAAGAATTACACAGAGCCAGGACCAGTGTATGATCCCCTAATGAAGCACCACCAGATTTTTCTCTGAGACAGTAATTGTACAATGTGTGTCCTATTCCAAGTTAATTTGGATTCCTCCCTTGAACCAGAAGACCTGCAGGGTAATGTTGCAGGTACCAGCCATACTGCTCAAGGACTGCTCCAAAGAACAACTTCCCTTTCTTTGTTTACTGCAGAGGTTCAGAGCCAGCACACAGCACCATGGCACGCTGGGGATAATTACAGATCTCAAATTTTCCCAAACAAAGCACACAATTACACAGGCAGCATTTCCCTCATAATTATACTTCTCTGACACACAGTGATTCTGTTCATAACTCAGTGGAGAGTAATTCAGGGCGACAGATTTAATCTCATTTATCCTATTTGCTCTTGAAACCCTATCCTAATAAAACAGAAAGTTAAAAAGATTAACAAATAGGATCACACAACTTGCTAGGTGTCAGATAGACTTAGCATGATCAGCTGCCTTCCTCTGCTAAATTAAACAACAAATAATCCTTTTTGCTTTTTTGCCTGGTGCTTTGTAGCAAGACATGTTTGTGTCTTACAATTCTAGTTCACCTATGATTAAGTAATTGAACAGGACATTTTTCTTGAATCCTGCTCTAAATTAATATTTTGCATTTTTCATTAAAACATTGTTAGAGGACAGTAGGCCACAGAGAATGGAGCCTGGAATTGCAAGAACCAGGTTCTAGTCTTGGTTCTGACATTGCCCCACAAGCCACCAAAAGTCACCTACTGCCCCCAGCCACCCCAGTTCCATATTCTGCAAATGAGACCAAACCCTGCCAGATCACCACTCTGCAGGGCAGAGAGTCTGAAAGTCTGAAAGCACCTCTGTTAGGGCCAGGCTGGTGTCTGTGGTGTTTGTGCCCCTGAAGGCAGCTCTGGGCACCCAGCAGCCTCCCCTGAACAGGGCATGGTGTGAGGATGGGTCTGTGATTTAGCCAGCAAACAAGGCTGGTTCATTTTACACCTGCCTGCAGCACCACAAGCACAGGTGAGCACATCTGGAGGCCAGAGACAAGGAGCAGGACATGGGGCAGGAGGTCACAACCCTGCCCTTTGCTGAAGCTGCTTGTGCAGTGCACAGAGATGTGGGAACCTCAGGAGATGGCCATCCAGGTTTGGACACTTATCCACATCTAACAAGAAGGCTCTCAAGGATTGTCTAATTGGCTGCTCAGCTGCACCTGATATTTGATCTGAGATCCTTCCCCTCAGCCTCAAAGAGATGGCTGATGCACAACAAAACTATTTCTCCACAAATCACAAGGCATGGGGTCACATGGAAAAGAAAGCACCTCTTAGCTCAAATGTGCTCCTGCCATCACAGTGGTAAAAGAGTAATGTGGAACAGCTGATTCAGTGCATGCAAGTAGAAGCAGTTCAGTAAAGTAGGGACTAATTAGATAAGAGGGGTCAACAAGCAAATATAATTTGACTAAGAACAAGTACTAATTTCACTGGAAACTTTCAAACAATGTCCACAGACTGTA
Organism: Melospiza georgiana; assembly: GCF_028018845.1. Classification (NCBI taxonomy): domain Eukaryota; kingdom Metazoa; phylum Chordata; class Aves; order Passeriformes; family Passerellidae; genus Melospiza; species Melospiza georgiana. Next base: position 7,001,503 of record NC_080447.1, read on the forward strand.
GAAGCCTGTCCCTGACTCCTTTCCAAGAGCTTCTAGCCAAACCCTGACTGCTAAGAACATATTTGCACTGTAAAATCCATACAAACAATTCCTAATCATCTGACCAAAGATTTAACATTTCTAATATCAACCCTAGGAGCTGGAACCAACATCTGGGCTATCCAAAAGCTGCCCTGTCTTGTAAGGCAAAAGAGCCAGGAAGGCTGAGAGGACACACCAGAGCAGGGACAGGTCCACAGAGGTAAAAGTCCTCAAGCAGCACTGCACCAGCTGGAACATAAATGAAAGGGCTGTCAACTGTCTGATTCTTACACCCACACTGTAGAAGGATCTGGAGTTGGATGTAAACATTGTACTTTAAAGACCATTCCATCAGTTTTATGTGGAACAGAGAAGGTGCAAGACATCCTGAAGGCTGTGCATGGCCCAGTCTGCACCACAGAGCAGAGAAGGGCAGAGATCTCTTAGTCTTTAGCAGTGTTAATCTAAAACATTTCTCACATTTCCCAGTCTGGGCGAGTTTTTTCTATTTATATGATTTTTCCTACCCTGAAATTACAGAAAAGTACCTTTCTGGAATAGTAACAGAAGAAAAAAAAATTGCTCATTTTCCATTTTTTGTCACTATCAAAGACAGCATGAAGATTATTGTACATCTAAAAATATTTTCCAAGGTGCTGAGACATCTGTAGGTTTAACAAGGCATCACTGGAAACAGTCAGAAGAGAATTTATGTGAGTGTCATAACCAATGTGAAACAGAACAGCAGGTCTTGTGAAAATAGCAGGAGGTTCTGGACTGTCAGGTTCTTTGCTCAGCTCTGCACATCAGATTTTGATAAGTGAACTAATTTCTGCACCATATCTTACTCATTGGCAAGACTGCAGATAATACATCGTTGCCATAGCACTACACTCTGTGAGTATGGCAGTTGTACTGACAGAAAGTGATATCAAAGTAAAGGATAACAAATCCAAATGTTACCAAAAAATGGGAAAAGGACGAGTAAATACTGGAAAATTTATTACTGAAAAGCAGTAAATTATGAGAGCTGATTGCTACATAGAACAGCTCACACTGGTGATAAATAGGACCTACCAAAACATCTACCCTGATTCTTCAGATGAAATTATCCAGCAGAAGAGGCAAAAAATCACCCCAAATCCCACCACCAAAAACCTCATTAATTTCATGAGTCCCTTGCTCACTGAAATATAGATGAACACTAGAGACAGAGGTTCAAATCCATCACCTGCTTAACTGTGTTTAATTATTCACAAGAAATGTGCTGGGCTGGAATTCACTCAGGTTTAACAAGAGCTGATGGGGTTTCAGTGAACTTTCCACTACACTCTGGACTCCATCCAAAGGCTAGTGGTTCATGTCTGGCAACTTCCAGATCAGAGGAGCTAAATCAATTAAAAAGTCAACTTGAGATGTAATGGTCCTTGGTGAAAAATCTTATCCAGGCTATACATCACCCCCAAAGTAAAACACAATCTGCCCTTTTCACAAAGCTGCCTGAAAGCTCTGGATCATGTTCCCTTCCTCCCTTTTTTAACAGTCTCCAAATATCGGAGAAAAGCCAGTATTGTCATGTGAACTAATGTGGGAGAAACACAGAAAGTAACAAGAATACCAACAACCCAGTCTGAGTGAGACCACCACAGGTGCAAACTCACCCACCACCCTCACGTTCAGAAGCTGTGCAGCCACCCCAGACCCACTGTCCAGGCACAGGCTGACCCTGCAGCCAGTGGGCAGCAGGTGCTGTGTGAGCTGTGTGACTTCACATGGTGTGCACAGCCAGCAGAGAGGCCTGGCCTGGGCTCAGGGCTCAGGGCTCAGGCCTTGCAGAGATGCTCTCTGCACACTCAGTGAGCCCAGGAAGCTGAAAGAGCCACCCCAATTATAGCCAAGCCATTGGCTACTGCCAGGAGCTGCTCTCACACTGCTCAGAGCAGGGCTTGGGCAGGCAGGGCTGGGCTCACCTGCAAACACACAGCAACCCAGCAAAATCCTGCTTTGAAATGTGCTCTGTTCTGCAGGAGTTCAGGCCCTACTCAGAGTCAGTCTGCACTTACTGACATCCAGGAAGGCCCAGGAGAGAGGTTTTGATGTACTTGTAGAGGAATATTCTGTAATAGTGCAGCAGCCCTTGGAATGCCCAGCTCTTGGTTTGCACTGCACACTGATCCGGGCACAGCCAGGCTGCATTTCAGAGCACACAGGAACATTTTTGTATGACAAGAGGATGATGCTCACAAGAGGATGATGCTCACAGCAAAGTGAGTAGGAGGTCTTCGTGGCACTTCAAGTGTCTAATGGGCTGTGAGCAGCATCACCAGAGCAGCAGAGAATGCTCTGGTGCCTCAGGAAAGGAGCCAATTGCCAGTGCTTGGGCAAGTCAGAGCAGATTGTGGGTGCAGGCACATGGAGTGAGCACGCAAATCCAGAGTCTAACACCTTTTGTTTGCTTTTTCAATCCTGGACTTTGCAAAGCCTAAAATGCCACACAAGCTGGAAGAGGCAAGGAAAATGCAATCCAGGGCTTCCCAGACATGCATCAACCTTTTGTTAATCCCATGCTGGGCAGCTGGAAATGAACTCTGCTTTTTCCAGCAGCCAGTAGGAGAGCTGAGTGTATGGGTGGTGTTTGGGTCATGACAGAAGAGAAGGGCAATAGCTGCAAAATAATCACAGCAGGAGAGACACTAGTTGCCCTGTCACACTGAAATTTTAAACACACTTGGTTGGCAAAAAAAGGAGCTCAGTAACATTCCTGTGCAGTTCTGTCTGCACAGGGCTGGCCACAGGCATCCCTGCAGTGCAACAGCTGAGTGACATCCAGCCCATTCCAAAGGTCACACAAGCAAGTCATCAAGCCATGGAAACCTTGCTAAATAGGAAATCAGAGAATTATCTCTGAAAGATGCTGTATGAACCAGTAATTCATAACACAGCAGGGCTCTCAGTGCATGAGGCTGCACTGCCCTGTCTGTGCTCCCCTGTGCATCACTTCAGCAGTAATGACAGTGCAGCTGCCCAGGCCAGTGTCCAGGGAGGGCAGAAGGTACCTCACAGTGTCTGAGAGGGACCCACAACTCTACACAAGCTGAGCTTTTCTGAGCATTTTTGCAAACACCATGTGGAACGCAGACTTGTGCTTCCAATTTGTAAACATCAGAACTATGAAATGAATGTCACACTGACTACAGCAGTGCTGAAAAGGACAGCCCCTCATCCAGAGTCCTCCAGATCCCATTTCCCTGAGGAGTAAAGAACATGGTTTATTTGGTCACCACCAGTGACTCTCATGACCTTCCAGACCTCTCAGCAATCAGTAACACAGGTTTTTGCTGGATAGCAGGAATGGCATTTGCCAGATCCCCAGATGGAAAAAAGGCACAGGAGAGCTCCTCCCTGGCTGAAGGATGTTCTCCTGTTTCTCTGTTGTCTTCATCCTTCTCAATACACACATGAACCCAGCAATGGGGAAAGCTAAGGTGGGCTGCTGCTACAGAGTTGCTTTTTAAGACAAGTTTAAATTATCAGCAGCCTAATTCAGACACACTCAAGGTGACCCCAGCTACTGGCACTCAAGGATTTGTACCCTTGCTCACTGTATTCCCCAACCACAGAACTTCTAGTACACATTCAGTGTTTGAATTCCTGACATAGTGGGGTAGTGGAAACAAGGCAGATCATTTTAAGTATGTGGTGATGAGAGAGAGAGAGAGAGAGAGAAACAAGAAATATTATGATATAAGGAGGGAGGTGGTGACTTCAGTGAAAAGGCAGTCTATATTACCCTTGTTGAAAAGTTAATTTGATTTTTTAGATATTCCTTTTCCACATGAGCTCAGTAGAAAGAAATTAAACTTCACAAGACACCATCCCTTTACAGCTTCTGGAGCAATTACCTAACTAAAAGACAGCATCTATTAGATTAAAGTATGTGCCACTTAAATTAACAATGAGCCAATATGCAGAAGAAGCATTCAGTGTGAGCTCTGAACTCTGTGATCATGTCCTCGATGGATTAGCAGAGAACAGGGTACCACAATGAGCTTTCAAAGATGCAGGGCAAAAGAAGAAAAGCAGGAACAGCAGCAGAGCTGGCCCTGCCAGGGATGTTGCATGACCAGCCCTGGAGGGACAGGATGGACCATCCACTGCAGGTGAGGTCTGACACTGTCCCCACCACCGAGGAGTCTGGCAGGGCAAATGTACCAATGCACCAAATAAATGTACCAGTGTACCAAAGGTACCAATGCACCAAATAAATGTACCAATGTACCAAATCACCAAATAAATGTACCAATGTACCAAAGGTACCAATGTACCAAAGGTACCAATGCACCAAATAAATGTACCAATGTACCAAAGGTACCAATGTACCAAATAAATGTACCAACGTACCAAGGGTACCAATGTACCAATGCCCCAAATAAGTGTACCAATGTACTAATGCACCAAATAAATGTACCAATGCACCAAATAAATGTACCAATGCACCAAATAAATGTACCAATGTACCAAAGGTACCAATGTACCAAAGGTACCAATGCACCAAATAAATGTACCAATGTACCAATGCACCAAATAAATGTACCAATGCACCAAATAAATGTACCAATGCACCAAATAAATGTACCAATGTACCAAAGGTACCAATGTACCAATGCCCCAAATAAGTGTACCAATGTACTAATGCACCAAATAAATGTACCAATGTACCAAAGGTACCAATGTACCAATGCACCAAATAAATGTACCAAAGGTACCAATGTACCAATGTACCAATGCCCCAAATAAATGTACCAATGTACCAAAGGTACCAATGTACCAAATAAATGTACCAATGTACCAAAGGTACCAATGTACCAATGCACCAAATAAATGTACCAAAGGTACCAATGTACCAAATAAATGTACCAATGTACCAATGTACTAATGTCCCAAATAAATGTACAATGTACCAATGCACCAAAGGTACCAATGTACCAATGTACCAATGTCCCAAATAAATGTACCAATGTACCAATGCCCCAAATAAATGTACCAATGTACCAAAGGTACCAATGCACTGATGTAGCAATGTACCCAAACCCAGCTGGCTCTGACAGATCTGCCAGCTGCTCTGTGCAGGGCTGGGGCACTACAGAGACTTGGACAAAGGAGGGGCAGGAAAATCCTGTCAGGTGGGTGATAACAGTTCAATTTCTTCCATGACTGGAAAATGCTGTTCAGGAAATTTACAACTAATTGAGACCAGAGTTTCTAGCAGACCTGTCTGGATCTTGTATTGCCTTTGAAATCTGGAAACAATACCTGTCCATGGCCTGAATAACATGCTTCAGAACTGCTGCACAGGGTCATTCATCTATGCAGTCGCTTGCCCATGTGGGGAAAGAAAACCAGTTCCAATCTGAACTCTCTTGTTTCAAGATTTCCAGACACATGGAGCAGCAAAATTACTGCAGTTATTGCAGGCTTCCCCTGTGTGAACCAAAATGATTAGGGACTTCATATTTTACAGAAGAGATGGAGAAAACAAAGAGATAAAGGCACCTCTATTGCAAATAGATACAGAAGATAGGGTAGAAAGCGTAAACATTCTCATATATCAAGTACTGGAGCAAATATATAATAATAAAACAAAAGTCTCTCTTAGAATCTCATCTTTAATTTCCCTCTGGAATATCCTCTTGAAGGGGTTTTATGGAAACCTGAACTAGGAGCATGACATTTTTATACCTCATTCTCACTACACTGAAAAGGAACATTTGCACAGCAGGTATAAGCCTTAATATATTAAGATTTTACACAGGGAATGAAAAATCAAAATTATTTTAGCTGATTTAAGAAAAGAAAAATATAAGAGACCATCATGTTTCAACATATAAAACTTTACATTTGGGAAGAACATACTCCTGTGACCACCTGCTTTGGGATGTTTCACCCAATCTTAAGGCATCAGCTTGAAGGTCCCAGTCACCTTTTGAAACTGGACATCAGAGGAGAATCATCAGTGATTCAGCCTATTATGGCAACACCTTTAATCATAAAATGCAACAGACCTAACATTTATGACCAAGGTAACAAAACTGACCAGGACACCACCCATGCAGCCCCCTGCTACACAAACACCACGTGCACCCCTCTCCTGGCCATGCACTGCCCTGAAACCAAACACATTTTTATACCCCACGTCTTTCCCTGCAGGGTGGATGCCAGCAACAGCAGGGCAGAACTGGGATCTTCCCAAACTGCTTCCCTGCCCATTTCTGCTGGAGGTCTGGGACTGTTCTGGGGCTCAAGGACTGAGCTGAAAAATCCTCATTTCTTCCAGCAGAGGGTAGTGGGACACACAAGCCTGCAAGCAAATGTGTAAGATTATATTGCAAGTGAGGGAAACAACAGTTCAAACCAAACCAAGGGTGCAAAAACACAACTCCACTGCCTAACCTGGTGGAAATGTTACAAAACCAAACACATTTCTTCATTTGTTTTCATCAAATGAAGAAACACATCAAACTCAGCTTGTTCTCACTATCTCCAGCCTCCCCCTGTAACAACATTATCTTCATTCCCCTTTCTAATTTTGGGAAGGACACCCCCAGGCAGCAGCAGAGTCAAAAGAGCCTTTTTCTAAACATCTCTACGAGAAATCTGCCTTTTCCTTCCCTCTGTGGAACTATTCTCCTTTCCTTGGATCTCCTTGACTTTCAGACATTGTTTCATCTTCTCTCCCTCCCTTTGTCCTGTTCTAAATCAAATGACTGAGCAGTCCCACACGTCCTGCTGCAGCAGAGCAGCACGATGCAGTTGCTGCTTTCATCTGGCTGTGTGGCCACTCCAAGGCATTCCCAGGTGCCTCCCTGGGTCTGGGAGCCCATGGAGCTGCACACAGGTGTCCCAGGCTCAGGGCAAAGGTGACACATGCAGAGGCTCTTCCCCAGCATTCTCTCAACAGACACCAAGAAGAACAACTAAGGGAGAACAGTCACAGCCTTCTCAAACTATTAAATCACTGTCCCAAGACTCCCCTGCCTGCACATCAATGACTGAAACATCTCTGCTTACCATCTAACAGGATTAGGGCAGGCTTCTGCAGGCAGCTTCTCCTGCAGGGAAGATCTTATTACAGAACCCATAAAAAACCAAAATGCTTTTGGGGACCAATAAAAACCTAAAACAGACCACAGTGACTGTCACATTAATAGTAATTTTTTAAAATTTAAATAATGAAACCTAGCAGCATCACCTCCTGAGGTCTAAGTGTCTCTGTCAGCTTAGACAAAATATAAAGCCAGTCTTCCAATATTTGTGCTGGAGCACAGGTATTCAATTCAGGCTGACAGAAAACAAAATTACTTTCTTAGAAAACATCCTATGAGGGGATAGCATCTTAATTACAGAGACAGGGAAATGGGATTCAGGCTGGTATAGAGACAGGGAAATGGGATTGAGGCTGGTGTATAGATTTGTTTCTTGTCAATCCCACTCCAAAATGCACAAGGTGAGGATCCCCCCCAGCAGCCACAAAGGTGGGGAAGTGTCAATGCTTCACTTTTGTATTACTGACGATACCCCCAAACTCAGAACTTTTAAAGGCAGAGGAAGAGCTTGCTCACACAGTGCAGTGGACACAGGGTAGCTGTTAATCCCTCACTGCTCACTAAAAGCCCATGGGTTTGGTCATTTTGGGGTGTGTTTCTTTGGCAGGATCACAGAGTAACCAGGAAAGCTACAATTATGCACTGGATGTGATGAATGAAAACCCTTCCAACTCTGTGGCCATAATTCAGGAACATAAGCTAATTACAATTACCTGAGATACATTAACAAAACTTAATACTCTCAAGTCAAAATGGGACAATTAGCAGCTCCTGTACCAAAATAGAAGACTATGGAAATGACATATGTGCCACCATCTGCTAATGATATGCAATACACAAACCAATTCAGGAATGGAAAAGAAAAGAAAAATAAAAAAAGAAACAGTTTCTTGATGAAACTTGTTCCTATTTCCAAGAATCAAAGTGAATATTCAGCTTAAACATTGCACTTTCCAGATTCCCAGCTTGGACCAGAATGAAGAGTGTCCAGCATCTTATGCTTTAACTGTTGAGAGACTTCCAGGCCAAATTTTCAACCAGAGGTCTGGCTCCAGATCTGAACTGTGGGATGGTTTGTCTGTGGAGTTCTGTCCTTGCTTCCAGTGGCAATAGCTTGCACTAATATGTGTACTTTTAAAATAACCAGTTGCTCCTGAACTTTGTTAAGTTCTTAATTAATATTTTTTCCCTTGATTTAATTTAAAAGGTAGAGACCATCATTCTCCTTGTCAGAAAAAAAAAAATGAACATTTACTTCTTGTTGAACAGCTGTCACAGTGTAATGAAAATAATTTACTGTTCAGTGTTTTTGAATGAATCTCTTATCCCTCCTGTCCTTTCTTCCTTGAATATTTCCTGAAATAAACCACCAGCAAACTAATTTTGGCTTATACTAGAGAACTTATTAACTCTGGGATACCTCACTGCCCTTTACACTCCTCTTTAAAAGCAGATGAATCTGCCACAGTGGATAGGGGAAATGTGGAGCTGCACATCACAGGAGAACAGCCACAGAGATATAAGCAAAGCATGCTAAGATGAAACTTCTCCATCATCTCCTTTTACTGAGGGGACAAAATAAAAAAAAAGAAAATCAAAGTAATCAGAAAATCCAAGCACAGAGCTGCAACTCGTACTCTGAGGAAAACTTTGAAGAAAACTTGTAATTTCTGAAATTGTAGTACAGTGCACCTGGTTCCACAGGTCAAGTACAAGGTAGAAATGAACCATGTTCTGGGGAGTTAAATCCCTGAAGTACCCTCTGGTGAATATGAAAAGCAATTTCTTTTTCAGAGCCAGAAGAGTGGCTTTTTTATGTTTTAGTTCCAGGATGCACATTTGATTCATCCAGATAATATTTTTCTCACCCACCCAATGGACTAAAAACAGGCTTTTGCTTATTTACCTGAAGAAGCACAGTCAGGTATTTTGAGTGACCTGGGTGGGGGGGACATTTTTTTCACCAGTTTGTTCATATATTCCACAATTCAGCACAGTTTTTTTCCCTCTGGAAACACCTCACTTTTAACATTAACTTCAGCAATTTTGGGAAGTTTTCCATTTAAACTAATACAAAGATATGTCAATAAAAGTTAACTGGAAGGTATTATAGCCTGTCCCAAGAGAAGTTCACCAACTAGGGACAATGACTTACTAAAAGAATGGCTGAAATTAATGACTCTCAGCAAGAGACTGGTACATCCTTAAACAAGAGATTTACACTGCTGCAGGTTGGGCAAGGAGATGCAGATGAGGAGTGGGGCCCATCCTCTTCCTCATCCTCTGTCACAACAGCCCTCCCAAAGCTTCTTGCTTGTGATATTAATCCTGCCACACTTACAGGCCTGCTTCCACACACCACAGAGAGGAAAAGAGCCTTTAACATTGTTTATTCCTTGGACATGAGTGACACACTCATTTTATCAGCTCTTCAACATCTGCTGTTCAACAATAAACAGAGATATCAGCAGGTTTTATTTTTTTTTTTACAATACCAGATCCATCAAGTCATTGACAAGTTAACAAATGTGCTTGCTTTTCATGGTGCTTTGCTTTGATTTTTTGTAATTAAACATAAGATTGTTTGGATCTTGTCTTTTCCCTCGAAATGGAGCACTGCCACACAGCAGTTTAACTCTGTATTTAACTTCTAAAGCATCATATTTTCTCTCCACCCTCCCCAGGACAGCTCAAGGCAAACCACAGTCCCTGGGACATCTGGAGGTTGGGGTTTGACTGCATCCCTTCCTGCCATGAACAAAAGCAATCAGCTTTGCTGAATTAATAATTATTTAGGAATTGTTAGTATTTCTGAATTGCAAAACTCCATGCTTGCAAAGGCTGTAGAGAACACAGCCCTCCTTCAGAGGGCTATTAGAAAGAAAATAAAAGCTCCATGTTAGCTGTCTTAACTGTGCAAGATGAGAAAATGCATCTGCCTTGTTTCTTTAGTAACTGCTATGCAGCAGCTCCTTTGGTATTCCTTGTTTCTCTCAAATTCACATAACCATGGCTTAGTTTAACCAGGGACTTTTTGTGGATGTTGGAAAAACATAACAGCTAGAGAGAATGATATGGTTATGCTAAAGATACAGTAAACACAGCCAGCAAGAAAATGCAAGTATCCTCATTCTGAATAGGAACAGATGCCAAGACAGCAGAACCCTGCCTTGAACTGGAAATGTTTTCAGTTATTCACAATTTGTGCCAACAAAACAAAAAAGGGGTTAAAGTGAATTCAGAACATCCTAACAGATGTAGAAAAAGCAGAGGCTGTGCAGAGGGTGTGCTCCCATGGAGCCCCTGTGCCAGTGCTCCAGACAGTGAGGGGCCTCTCAGTGATGGTTTAACTGAGAACTTAAACCATCCCAGCAAAGCCCTTTGGGAAAGCCATCCTGGGTGTGCACTTCTGGCAGAAGGGCTGCCTGGGCAGAGGGGAGGAGCAGCCAAGGAGAACAGATTCCCTTTCTACCAGGATTCTGTTTCCTACGTGTTTGGTTGGACTGCGAGCCCTCGCCTGCACAAACACGCGGGCGTTGAATTGTTCAAATTACACAGCCTTGTGTTGCTCATTTACAACAGCACAGCCAGCGACAAAGAAAAGAACTTGAAGTGCTCATTGCCCTTCAAACAGGAAGAAAGCCCGTGGTGACAGGCTAGAGAATGCGTGGCTTGTTTTTCCACCACCCCACGATGCACACACACACCACACGGAGCTCGGGACGCTCCAGAACAGTCTGCACACAGGCTCACTGTGTCTGCAGGAGAGTTAAACCTCCAGCTCCCCCTCCCTGAGCCAGGAGCACAAAGCACGAAAAGCAGAACCTCTCTGGAACATCTCTCTTGCAAATTGTTGCAATTTCCCATCTGTCTTCAGCTTGGATGACTTTGCCAGGTCCACGGGGGACGATTTCCAGCATTCGTTTTGGATTAAGGGTTCCCTGAGTGTGACTCAGGAGGCAGAGTAAATGACCTGCAGCTGCCTCTCACAGCCATGGCAAATGGTGAAAGTGCCAGTCCCAAGGGGCCCTGCTAGTGGGTCCTAAGCCAGTTAAAATCCAGCAGTGACCACCTGATCTCAAATTATAGGAACCAATGACTGTGTCAAGTTGATTTGCAGACTGATAACAATGTGAAAGATTTGTTGGATAACCTCCATCAGAAAGGACAGGACTTGTTCAGGCTATTTTTTTTTTTATAACTAGCAAAGTTGTTGGCTGAACCAATCCAATTCATTTTTTTCTACTAATGAAATCTATTGTTTGTCATTTGCTTTTGTGCTGAAAACTACTTCTAACACCACACCTTGCTTTGTGTGCAAACAATATTACAAACAGTTGTGTTTGGCTTGACACCTAGTCTAACTTCACAGAAGTTCACAAAGACTAACAGGCATAATAAGAACAGCATCTCCTGGATCAAAAACTGTTTTCACAAAGGACACATAAATTTGCTCATTATTTCTATGGAAACTTCTGGGCTTTGGAAATTTCTGGACTTTCCAGTAGGCACAAAGTACTTTTTCTAGCGAATAGGAAAAACATGTTTTACCTTTGTCTTTTATGATGGCATTTTCTATATACTCAGTGAAAGCCAACACTACAACACTGTGTTACTGTACCTTCCCCTCAATTTTCAGTTTCTATAAATTTTAGCCAATCAATGTTGTTGTCTCCAGTGCTACATGGACTTTCCTGTACTGTAACAGTCACAAGTGGAGGCCAGGCTGTGAGAGTCACCTTGAAATCTTTTGCACCTGAAGCATCCCATCTCTGCAGAGTGGATACACCCTCACAAGTGGATGCTGCCAGCCAGTATTGGGTAATTAACTGCAGTCTGGTAGAAAAATTGTATTAGCACAGCCAAGTCTAACATCGATCTACCAGGTCAGTGCAAATCTGCAATGCAGATGCAGAAGCCCATTTAGTCAGTTTGCTTAAGTATTTTAATTTCAGTAACTGAAGCAACTCTACCAGTTTGCTGCTCAGCATCTTCCACACTGTGGCAGATTCTGCAAAACTGACCTTAACTCACTGAGTGCTCTGTGTTTGAAACAGGGGCAGTGCCTGCAGTGTGTGCAGACTGCTCAGAGACTCAGACACAGCAACTAAATAAGCATAAAGAAACACAGAGCTGTGGGTATTACAATCATTTAATGCTCCCTCATCTCCTGCCACTACAGCTGTGTGAGAGGAAAATGGGTCAAGGAAAGATACACCCTCAACTTTCAGATACTTCCAGTTATGCCCTGTCTTAATGTGGCTGCAAACTCTGGTCCCTCAGAGCTTTGGCAACCACTCACTGCAACTCCACTGTGTCAGACTCTACTCCATATTCTCATTTAAACCAATTACAATGTGGACTTTGCAATTCATTGATAACATAAAACAGACTAACAGACTAACATGGTGCCTAGGCACACAGGAAGACAACTTTCCCTGGGTGTAAGTGCATCCCTGCCTTCTGATCCAAGATCTGACAGGAGCAGGACTGTAGTACAAGCACAGGAATCAAAAAACTACCTTCCAGCACAGCTGGAGCTGAGCACCGGCTGGAGCCAGCCTTGAGTCTGTCAAAAGGACAGACAGAAGCCTCAAACCTTTGCCTTCCAGAGAAGATGGGCACCAACACCGTCACCAACATGCTGCTGTACCAGCTGGTACTGTCTGCAGAGCAGCACACAGAAAGGAAACAGCACTTCCTACAGCTTTTCCTACAACTTCCATTTGCATCAAGGAGTGAACTAGTTAAACCACTGCTCTGTGCCAGCTGATAAATTCTGTTCAGAAACTAAGTAAGCATTTTGAAAAAGGTTTAATACAGCTGCCTGGGGGCCTGGCAAGATGCAGGAAACTTATGTGACCCACTTATATTGCTGATCAGAAGCCTCTTCCTAGCACATGGTGAGATGGTGCATGAGGACAGTCAGAGAAACTTCAGGGGAAAGCTCTGTACAAAAATATTCTGCCATTCATTGTCTCCCACTTTCATTACCATCATCATGTAACATCACAGCTCTTCTGGGCCTTTTTCCTCAAACAATTCCTCTAACTTTTGATTTGAACTTGTTTCATTCAATTGAGCTTTCTCTTAACTCTGAAAAACTTTGCATACTAAAAATGTGTCAGGAATACTCCCTGTGCATAAAGAATTTACACACTATGCAGCAAGAATCTTTTATAATTGTTTACTTCTGACCAGAAAGAAGCCCCTGATGGCTCATAAGTGGCAGCAATGGTAAAGTAGGAGTAAAATGCTGCAGCCATGAAAGAGAAAAATAATGTAGTTGAATCATGAAGTAGATGCTTGGAACATATGTCAAGGCCAGATCAAAACAGCCAATTGTTGCTATTATCTACTTAATCTTCTGTTGTGTGGAAAAGGGAGTTAGGAAATTCTTTTCAGCCAACGTGTCTGTCTAAGCCAATGCCCAAGGCAAATAATGCTCTAAACAATAAGGCATTTTGTTTAACTCTGCAATAAATATTAAATTTGCAAAGACAGCTGTTTGGTTGCAGTCTCCTCCTGCAATTTCCAGTCAATGTTTCACATTTACACAAATGTATAACAGTACATAATCCTCCCACCCTCAAGTCTCAGCTCCTTGAGAGAGTAGGCAAAGAGTGGAAACTGGGGCTTAGAAGTTTAATCCTCGAAACAAAAAATTAGATCTCTTCCTTGAGAGTTGCCACATGGTGTCTGTTCAAAAAAGTGACATTTGTAAATTTTTACTTTACAGTTATTGAAATCTTTTCACAAGATTATCAATCACAGAGCAGTTTCACTGCAGAAGGAAAAATTGACAGGAGCAGCTCTTGTGGCACAGGAACTTGGAACAACCATAGGTCAGGGCAGCAATTTTTAACCTTTGTTTTCAGGGGAGCCTGACCTTGACAAATTACCAGCAGCATCTGCCTGTACCATGAAGTGATCCCTGGTCTTTTAGCAGCTGTATTATTCATAGAGGAGATTAACATTATTGTTTGCCCTACTGTTTGATTGTGAAAAGCTAATAAATCAAATTTGGCTGGAAAAGGTACATGCAAATCCATGCTATTATACTGAAGATGTCAGTAAAGCAAGTCAAATCCAAACCAAGAAATCTTAATTTAAAGGAACAGTACCCTGAAGGTACACTTACCTTCCTCTAAACTCAGTAAAGCTCTATCATCTGTCTTTGACCACTGGGAACACAATATTCATTCACAGATTATAATATAGACTGTAGAAAGAGAGAAGCATGTAAGTTTTAAAATATTTAATAACCCTCAAAATGCAGGGTTCTGGAAGCTCACAACTCTTTGCCAAACAGTTATCCATTCTTGCACTCCCACCAAACTCTGCTAAATTTTCCATTCCAAGACCATCAGAGTCTCCTGAATAAAAATGAAGAGACATGGTTGTTTGCAGATACAGGAGCAGACAGAGCCTCTCCACCATAAGCATTCTCACCCATGATCAGATTTCTGCATGATGGCTCAGAACACCAGAGATGCTAATCCTGTCACTGCTGAAAACTCCTGAGGATAAAAAAGTTTTGAATCTAACATCATCCTTCTGGGAAAAAATGTAACTTTTTTCCTATATGATTCAATGCAAGGCACAAGTCCTTGTGTTCAGTGGGATGAGTACAAATCTTTAACTTGATTTGGATCCTTGACCCTTTCCATTTAGAAGTTAACTTGCATATAGCCACACTAAGGCTAAAATAAATACATTTTAATAGAACCACAGACCATCCATGGACTGGATCTACAGCACAAAAACTCAGGTGTCTGATGTGCTACTGAAACTGCAGATGTTTGAAGTGTGGAAGGAGGAAAAGCACAGCTCTTGCTTCCCCTTCCCTCCTTCCTCAGCAGGCACACAGCCCATGCCTTGACAGCAGAGTTCTCCCAGTTTGGTTTCCTGGGAGTTTCTAATGGCTGCACACCAAGCCAAATGTTCACTTTGCTATCAACATAGCCAGGGGGCTTAGAGATGCTCGCCAGCCCTTGTTCAACCACTGTTTCTGCTTTACAACATGTCATGCTTGGTGATATTGAAAGGAAAAGCCAATAAAAGGAAAAATTAATCTTGTGATTAAACAAAACACTTTGGATTGCTGGCTGCTGCCACTGGCACCAAGCCACCTTCTTCGAGGACAGAATAGAACCTGCCTGCTGTCTTCACCAACAAAAGGATTTTTACAAAATAAGGGTGTCTTGCAATGAATGATCAAAAGGAGCAGCTTGGCAAATGGACCCGGCCAATCCTTAATTACAGTTTGGTCTGACCCCAGCTTAAAGATGATTTTGCTCAGTTCCAGAATGACACGATCTTGCTCTTGCAGAATTTCTGCATGCCATATAACTTAAATCTAAATTCACAAAACACAGAATTTATAGCAAATTTGTAAGAGAAAAAAGTTTGGAAATTTGTTTTCAAGGTATTTGCATGTGTCAATACAGTGTACAGTTTGGAAATCAGAATCCTCAGGGCTTGCTAAGCACCTGCTCTTTCAAAAGCAGGCTTATGTGCCATTGAAAGATTTGTGCTAGCCCTTTGGATAGGGATTAATTCCTTTTCAACTAAGAATATTTGCATAGGGTACTGTGTTAGTTATGCCAAAGTCCTCTTTGATACTTGCATCAACTGTAGTTTTTGTCATCAGTTGTACAATGTTCCTTTTTATTCTGGCAAATGCTAAAGTTTAATTTAAACACTGCTTAGTAGGTCTCGCTTAGGCAAATACAGATATGCAAATAAAATTAATGAAAACAAAAGAGTTCATAAGCACAGTCAAATCATAACATGCTCCTGATTGGCTTCTCACCTTTGCTGTGCTAGAGAAACAGGACAGTAACTCCATACTATAAACAACAGGGGCTGGGTCTGTTGTTTGAGCTGGAAGACCTTTCCCAAATTCTATGATCTATGTTTCTATCTAGGGCAAATCACGTGAGTGACCAATGAAACATCACCACCAGAACCATCAACACCACCTTCACACAAAAACATTTAAAATGTTATTAAATCCAACCCTCAAACACTGTAAGACCTCTCATTTTTTATTTCAATGGGGTTGCTGATGGTGCAGTGTACTCATTAGTCTTGGCAGCACCAAGGCCCTTCAGTGGATCAGTGATGAATGTCACTGTGATGAATGTCAATTCTTACAAACCAGCTATCCAAAAACCAGTTCCATCCAGCAGCTGTACACAGCTGTCTCCCAAATGTGATGACAAAGTTGCTTCCCAGTAATAAATAATAAAGATACCACTGCTTCCCCAAATGAATGCTGTCTCTATGAAAACCTCTCCATTTGTTTTTTTTATGATCTTCAGTCATTCCTAAACTCATCACAGGGGACACTGGGAAGTCTTACTGAGAGGCAAGTTTATGAAGACATAAATAATTCGATCAGAAGAAAACTTTGACCAAATCTTTGATGTTGAATAGCAAAATACCACTTTCTGGAATCAATGTCTCAAACTTGAAATGGCTGTGGCAGACAGAAATGGTTCAGAGACATAAATCCCATAATCTGACAGGGAGTACTACCTGCCTGTTTGTGTGCTTTCCCTACCAAAGGAACTGTAAGAAGCTTTTCTGCAGCTCACCAGCCAGGAAAAATCATGTGTTGATAGAAAAGTTGTGCTACCCAATGCTGTGAATCTATAAAGGTGATGAATAGCCCAAATGTTGATGCAGCTGGTGAGAAGATGCTGTCAGATCATTAAGCACAGCCAGGTGATTTGTCAGTGTTCAAAGGCACAGAATTTCCTATCTTCCACTTCCTCCCTCAGGCTCCTTGCACATGCACATGTCCTCCAAAGCCATCTTTCATTACAGCCTGAAAATCATATTTTATCTCTTCTTCACCCAACTCACAAATCTGCCAGGTTTCCAGGGATGATTTTCAGCTCAGTCTCTCTCAGAGAGGCTGGGTCTGAGCACAAACCTTTATTAGTAAGTTTAGGCTAACACACAGCACTGTGATGATCATGTTCACTGTTTTAAGGAAAGTCTTTGCTGCTGCAGTAGCTGAATGCATGTGGATTTTTTTTTCTCCCTCTCTTATGGCTACAGACAATAAGTACTGCTGATGTGTGCTTTTTACAGAGCAGCAGATTGATGTAAGATTAATTCTAAAACCTATTTTATCAGATTAGTTTGATTAGCTTGGATTTCACATCTGTTCTGTAAGACATACTCAAAATCTCTCTCCAGTTTAAGTTCTGTGAGAAAAAACGGTGAATTCACAAATGTATCCTAACAGAGACATAAAGCTCCTCCTAAAGAAAAACCCAGAAGTGAGAGGCACCAAGGCAGTGACAAATGGAAGGAGTAAAAGCACAGATAAGCATGAGGAAAGCTCCTCCAATAACACCCTACCATGACCAGTGTGCCCATGACTTTGTTAAACAGCACTGCAAGATCACATTGAATTTTTTTACTCATGTAAGCAGTCCTGCTTGGGCCAGAATGACTGAGCAACCTGGCAGGGATGTTCATGGTTTAGTCCTACAGACGTGGGTAAGAAGATAATTGGAATATTCTCCATGCTGCTCACACGATGGATGCTCTTCTGATTTATTCATAATGCTTTAAGTGAAACACCTCACTGGAGACAAGAGGAACAGACACAAATACAGTGTGAGAAAACGATCCTCAAAAACACCATACAGAGCAAGTGTTTTTCACACTTGTGCAACTAAGATAATTTTTTGGAAAAATCTATGCCTCCTGCAGGCTAATATTTTACATATAGTGAACATAACCCTGAACATGGAGGTTTCAGCTTTGACACACAGAAAAACAGATACCTTTACATTCTCAAAGCAAGCAAACTTTTGACTGGCTAGGGTAGAGTTGGATACACAGGAACATCATTTTTGGTCTCAACTGACTGCCTTTCTGTAACTCAGCAGCAGCTCTGCACTACATCAGTCTTACTCTGCAAATGCTCCACAACATGGACTGGCTGGGCTTCAGGACAGTCAAAAAGAGCTCAAGTGAAAACTGCTTGTGTTTGCTCAACACTTCATTTTCAGGCCACTTGTCATCTTGGTATTAACAATGCAATGGCAATTCTACTGTGGAACAAATTCCTTATAAATATGGATTTCCAAAACTGAAATGCTTAGGTAATAAAAACAGCAGAGGCACAAACCCACAAGTAGGATCATGTTTAAGACTGGTTGCAAGATGTGACTTTACTGACAACTCTTCTTAACATCTTTATAAATTCTATATATAAGAAATATGCATTTAGACAATACAGTGAATAACAAAAGCAGCATTAGAAGACTCAAATGAATGCAAGTCGCAGAAATGTAAATAGAGTATTTTATTATTGCACTACATTTTCAGGCTGCACAAATAAGTGTGCATATATTGGTGGCTGTACTAAGCCACTGTGACAACTATGACTTTATTGTGGCAACAAAATGCCAAGAAATCCCCGGAGATTTAGCAATATTTTCTGACACGGCAATCCTGCAGCTATCTCCACAAGCAATTAAATGAAAATGCTGCACTGCCTCCTGCTACATTCCAGAGAGCTGTATCAGGCAATTCAGCCTCCCTAAGCAAAACACTGACAATGCACAGCCAGGGACTGACAGCTGCCAATCAGCCACTACCTCCTGAAATGGTTCAGATAGGCTGCCAAGAGAAATACTACAATGTATTACACCATAGATGTC
This sequence comes from Melospiza georgiana, assembly GCF_028018845.1. Lineage (NCBI taxonomy): Eukaryota > Metazoa > Chordata > Aves > Passeriformes > Passerellidae > Melospiza > Melospiza georgiana. Next base: position 7,020,317 of record NC_080447.1, read on the forward strand.
AAGAAAGCCTTGCAAACAGGTTAAAAGGAAAACTATATTCTTCAAGGGGGGAAAAAAATACAGTTGTGGAAGATGCCAGGTTGGTTTGCACATTCTGTGCCAACCCTCCCTGCCACCCCCACCACAGAGAGAGAAACTGGGCCATGGTGTGGGGAATGTGGCAGCAGCCACCAAGAATATCCAAAGGGAGATGCTCAGCTGAGTCCAGTCAGGCACCCAGTCTGCTGCTGTCAACTTCTTGCTCAGCTGGAGGAGAGGGGAGTTTGCAGCTGGCTGAGATGCACCAGTGCTGGCATTAAAAAAAGCCCCTGGGAAGGGAACAAAAAGGATACAGATGTTTCCCAGGGAATAAAGCAAAAACCCCAGTTAGAACTGACTGCCTTGGATTAAGTGTGTAAAGGAGCAGTAAGCAAAAAAAGGGAGAGATGTAAAGGAGAGAACAGTGAAGCCAAAGTACAGAAGACAGAAAGGAAAGAAGGGGAAAGGAGGTGGCAGAAAGAGCTGCAAGAAAACAATAAGCCTGTTTTCCACTGAAGCCAGTGTGGGTCATTTTTGTTCCAGCAATGGCTTTGGGGAAGACAATCCTTCCACCTTCTTTCCTTCCAGTGTGATGCTGCTCAATCAGGCACAGTAAAAACCTCTGCCTCAGAAGGACTACTAAGCTTGTCCTTAGAATAAAGCAGGGAGCTGAACATGGAAAGGCCTGGCATCACACAAGACAGGTCATTGAATGCTGCTAATAAATCTTGCACATCCTCAAGCTCAAAGCTACCAAGGGCACTTCCACAGTAAGTTTACAGCATTTCAGTGGTCAAGTCAGAATCATGTAGCCTTTAGCTCTTAGAGGTTATTCAATGACTAGCTGCAAATTTTGGCTTCTCTTTTTAGGGGGGTTCTCTTGCCTAGTTTTGGCTCTATGTCCACAGAGCTGGTTAAGCTTAAATAGTTGACAGCTCTGCTTTGTCATTCCAGAGCTGGAGTTCTCAGAGGTGCAACCTGTATGTGTGTGACAGCCTCTTCCTTGGGTTGCTCAGGCAATTCCTGTGTGCACCAAAGGACATTTGCTATGCAGGAATCTGACACACAGAAATTGATTTTAACACATTATTTAGATTATGTCTGTTTTCATCATGCTTTTCTATTACAAGCAAAATTACTTTCTGGAACTATTGAAGAAGCTGACATCAAATAAAGCAGAGCCTCAATTCCTGCCTGGAGGGTCCATGCTGCAGCACAGACTCAATCAAAAGGCAAAGTTTGCTGATAGACAGCCAGACTTTTAAACTTCGTTTGCTCAGGCTGTACCAGAAGCATCCAGCACTAATACAATTCTAGCAAACAGAGCAATCATTTGTTCTGCTTGACAAAGGTCACCAGACATCAGCTTGAATTTCCCACTGAAGTCCCTTCACCAAATTCAGCTTTCAGCGGCAGAACCAAAGCTGGTTCACAATGAGCTGGGCCCCATTTTTTATAGTAAGCAGTCAAGAACATTATGTGTTTTTTATACTCTGCATTTTTAAATTTACAGGGTATAATCCTGAAAACTAGGATTAAGTTTAATATGCTTTGAATTCACATGATCTCATTACAGGATGAGATGATGCACAGACTCTGCACAACTGCATGGTGAATGTACTCAGGGGCCCAGCATGTGACAGCTATGCACGTAACTCAGCAACTCTGCCTGCAAAGGAGGGTTTGTATAATTTTACTCAAAGAACCTTTTGATTTCAGTCTTAGTCTTCTGGCTAACTGGCAAATTCTGAACACTAAAGTAGTCTGCTATTTAGCAGCAACTTCCCCTAAAGCTCTTAGATTTTATTCTGGGGCACAAAAAAGGTACACAGTTTAAAGAACTTTAAGCTGGCCTCTTTCACTACAGCAAGGTATTACCTTGCTCTTATCTTGCAGTAGGATTTAGAAGGTAACAGCAGGTTGATACCTCGTCTAATTCACAAGTGCAGAGTTATGTGGCTCGTGTGTCTAATTCATACATGGACATTTCCAACTTTCAAAGGGGAAAATGTGATTTAAGTACACGATTGTCTGCCAAATTCCTCAAACAATCACAGATGTTTCATATATGTCTGACTTAAGAGGGCTGACTGCTGAAACCTAGACTTATCCAAACCACTACAAATTCCTCTACAAGCCATTTGTCTAGAGGCAAAGGACAAGATTTAGATTTATGGATCATGACACAAACTCATAAATCTCTGCTCTTAGTTTATGATTTAAAAAACATTTAAATATGGAGTTTGTCAGTCGAAGTAGCTTTTGGTCCTTTATTCCTGAGCTCCAGTTTAATGGAGCAGAAGCAGCACTTGTGTTTCCCTGCCTTAATGTGCACCTACTGGTTTTGTACAGCACCAGTGTCTGCAGCATGAACACAAGCAACCAAACCTGCAGAACTGTGGCAATGCAGCTGCCACCTCCACCGTGGGGAACAGCAAAGATGAGGAACCTCTTCCCCCCAGCCTCACCAGTGGCAGGAAGAGCCCGCAGGGTTCCGGGTTCCCTGCAGAAAACTGCTGCTGCCACAGCAGCTACTGCTCCTCCATCCTCCTGAGGAGGCTGCCTGGCACAGAAGGGGCAGACAGGCTCCTGAAATCCCACCTGCCCAACACACAGAGTCTGTGCTGTGTCAGTGTCACTCAGCTGAGGATGGGGTTTGGTTTGTCAGACAACTTGTCCTGATAACTGTGGAGCAGCCCCAGAACTGCCTCATGTTCAGCTTCTATTCTACAGCAGGTTGCCCTCAAATCACTGCTGCTTGACAATTCTAAAAAAAAAGAACCTGTCTTCAGTTTCATCTAATGTACCAAACTTCAACAATTTTGGGATGACTGAACATAAAATTTTCAATCTGTGACAAATGTCTTTTTCAGTTAATTTTTTTAATAAGCAAAAGAAAACCACTTCTTGCCCAGTTAAAATCCAGTAACCTAATCTTTACAATACTAATGGTGATGATGTTTGGGGCCTAAAATTTGGCAGGGTGTTGCCACTGATTCCTTCAAACCAAAACTTTTAATCATATATTATCCCAATTTTTAAAATAGCTTTAGCTAGTTCAAAACACCATTTTTACAGTGAATGAGCTATTCAAAAATCCTAATCAGGGACCCATTTTACTAAAAACTGTATAAACACAGCTGCTAGAAAGGCTCTGGTACAGATTGCAACATAATGGTTTGAATTCTGTTTGGAGAAGAACCTCACAGTGGCAACTTAAACATGTCAAACACACTTCTGTGGCCCCAAAAAGTAATGTGATATGGTTTGATTAAAAAATAAACCATAACAAGTGAAATGTAATACTGAAATACAAAGAGCAGAAGGTGGAGCCAAAGCAACCATGATTTAAGTTAATAAGAATTTGCTCTTGAAGAGCAACACCCACGAGTAAAAGAGGAAGAAGAGGAGCTGATGAGGAAAGACAGCTCTGAGGAAAGAGAAGTGAAAATAACCTGAGGCAAAACCAGAGCCAAGGAGGCCACCTGAGAGGTGCTCTGCCTGTGAGAGCACTGCCAGCCCTGGCCATTGATGCATTTGAGGAACCACTAATCCTTAAGGGAGGCTTCCAGGATATAGCACTAACATGTGGAAGACTCTTCAAATTGCATTCTGCTTCAGTCAGGTCATTTTCATTCAAAAGAATTCACTGCTTTCAGGGTTCAGGAGAAATCCATTGTGGAGCCAAAACCAGATGGGAAAATGTTTAACAACAACTCAGTGCCAGGAGAAAGGCCCAGTGCAGCTATTTGGAGACAAGGCTCATGAGGCTGCAGGTGGAAAACAATGAGAAGGCTGCTCCAGGTAGCTGCTTCCACAGACTCTTCTGGATGCTGCAGAAAAAGATGAAATATAGGTTATACACACTCTGCAGTGGTTTTAGAATGGGGTGGGGAATGGGAAGGTTGTTTGGTTTATTTGCTCAATGCTGAAATAGCTCTCAGTTGCAGCAACAGAGGGCTATAATCCCTGCAATCATTTTATTGTGTCACAGAAGCATATATTTGAGGTAGTCTGGCTGGGATTTATTCAGTGCATATAACAGCAGCAAGGAGTTTTCAAAAAGGGGTTTGTGGTTGGATTGATGGACATGTAATCACTTTGGAAGGCAAGATGAATCACTCAAACTAGTGGGGTGAAGCAAAAATACACACTGAATTCCCCTCAGCCAAGGAAACAAAAGAATAAATTATCACATTCTACATGAACTGGGTAGAAAAAAAGGACCAGAAAATTTTCCAAGACAACTGACTTCAAACAGTATTTAATTTCATATTCAAAGGATTTCTAGGAAGAATCTTTTTGGAATAGATGTGAAATTTGTAATAACTCACAGCTTACCTTCTTGCTGGTACTTGAATTCTCATTCCTAGGAGAAAAGAGGAACATATCAGTGTTGCATCACTGGGCTGAAGCTGGGGATGCTCTTAAGGGAATTATCAAAAAGATCTACTTACCAAACTCTGTGCCTCTCAGGTGAGGAAGGTCCCTGTAATGTGGGTTCTTTTGGCCATCTTCATATAAAAAAAAAAAAAAAGGAAAAAAGGCAAAAAAGAAAAAGAAAAAAGGGGCTGCACTCTCAGATTGCTGGAGTTACCCCACTTGAACAATCAGTGTTGGCTGCTGCAGATGAAATTGGCTATGGCAAAGTATGCACGTTGCATAGCAGATGACTTAAATCTCTTCTCAGGCCCATCTGTACCATACAAAGAGAGGGCTGCATTCAATTCAGTAACCAGGCTGGGTTGCCTGAGCTTTTCCTTGGGTATTTCTGCTTGTTCCTTAAACTTATCAGCTCTTTTGACTGGACAATTTTGTACAGAATAAATGGTTCCTTCCAAAAATCCCATTATAGACTATGGATTTCCTCTCCCCCCAGATTCTACTTCCACTGAAGTCCAAGTCTTCTCTTGGAGTTTCCCTGCTGGCAAGGCAAGAGATCATTGCTGTCCTTTGGATTGTTTTTTCTTGCTTGTTTATAGGAAAGAGTCTGGACTTCCTGATAGGCTGCACCTGTGAGAGATTTGCCCAAGCAGCAAAATCACTCCCAGGAAAACAGTTCTTAGCCACACTACTTAATAATGATCTTTGGGATGTACTGCCTGAACTGTGGATTTCAGCATGCTAACTCACAAAACGTTTCCATGAAATGGAGCTTTTGGTCTTATTATGAAGGATACTTCTTGCTGGGAATGATCTTGATGCTCATTTTCTTTATGCAGAGATTGCTAATTTGGGGAGGGAGATGAGGATAGCCAAGGAGAGCTCCAGAGGTGAAATCAAGGACAGGAGTCAGGCCATGTGGCAGGGTAGCTATAAACCCTGTGTTTTGCTGCAGTATTTGTACATCAGGCACTGCATTAAGAAATCTGACACAAAAGCCACAAACTCTGCACCGTGCTCAGTTCTGGCAACCTGAGGGAGCTATGAAGTCCAGGCCCAGTAGGAGGAAATCTCTACAATGTGTCTGACAGAGGTTTGTTCTTACACAGCCCCTCCCTGCAATGGCACCCACAGACCCCAGTACTGGAGTGCATGGCTCTCTGTCTGAGCTCAGTTTTGGAAGGTATTTACAATCCTGACAGAGGAACTTATTTCACCATAGCAGTTACTCAGACTCTCTGACAGCACACAGGACAAGAAGACTTCAGGCATGAACTGATTACAGGAGAGTTCAATGTGTTTATTTTGCAGCTCTATGAAGAAAACACTGATGGATTTTCAATGCCTTATCACATCTCTTCCACGGCCATGTGGCTGGCATTACTGTGGACCTTTAAGCAAAGAAAACTTCCAATTCCACTAACAGATATGAGCCAAGAAATGCTTTTTGGTGACCTCACAGGACTGCTTACATGTCAACTAAATGTGTGTAATTACTGATAAATTCTTATCTGGGATTGAACATAATTAAGATTTCTGTTGATTATCCAAAGCCTTGGAGACTTCTTAACTTTGCACAGTGTGTTTATTCCAATTGACATAAGTCAGTTTAAGGAAATCCTTCTGGGATGGATGCTGAGTTGGTCAGAAGTGTTTGATTCAGTTGTGGAAGCTGAGGATTTCTGCCTTCCCCAGTGCAGTAAAAGACAGTCTAAGTTCAAGTTTCTGTACTTGCTGTGACAATTTGTCCTTTCCATCCATTTTTTTCTTGCTAGCAGAGTCTTTGCATGCTTTCTCAATCTCTGCTGAGATTAAGCTGCTATACTTCAGCAGACAATAGAAGCAATATTCAAGCCAGTAACTTAAATATGATGGGACTGCTTTGCTAACAGGATTTTTCAGGAGGATAATGGAGATATTTGTTCCAGTCTCAAACTCTAAAAGTTAAAACCTACAAGTTAAAACTTTCCCTTATTTTCTCTGACTCTCAGCCACTGACAGCACAAGCAGAAGTATCAGGGGTGCACAGTGTGATGCCACAAGTGGAGAAGATACAACTGTGTGGCCACAGTCAAGTGCCTTTCCATTTTCATAAAGCAGACAGAACCTTGTCTGATTGATTCTTTAAAGAACTGACCTAAGGAATTAGCTAAAAGATTAGGTTACATTACCTTCTGAAGTACAAGAATGAAGTTACAAGTGGGACATAGACTGTGTCAAGTTTTGATTTTTCCTTATTTAAGTCCTCTTGCCAAATATAATGAAAATATTGTTTAGGTTTCACTTACCTTTTTTGCATAGTACCAGAATACAAACAGAAATACAAATTACCTCATAGTTCTCAGTATTATCTTAAGATGGAGCTTAAAACCTTCTTTGTAATGTACACCTTTGATTATCTTAGGTTTTGATTATTAACAGCAAAGTTATTTTTGGAGAAATAAATTATTATTTCCTAATTAAAAAGACAAAAAATATTGCTACTAAACAAATTACTTTTCTCAGTAATCAAATTCTCCCCATCAAAACTAGACTCATTCTCAAATGAATGACTTCTTACATCAAGACTCCAGCAATAACCAGAGATAAACTGACCATTGTCACAGCACAGAAAGGGTCAAGTTTCAAGACTTATTTACCACCCCATTTCACAAACAGAGAAGGGATGCACTGAGGATATTCAAATACTTATCAAGTATGAAGGTAATACAAATAAATCTTCTTAAAATGTTGTGGGCCAGCTCCCACAGCTGGGATTTAGCTTTTATGTTGAAAGACCTTGGTTCAAACCCACAAACTCTTCTGAGGTCACTGCATAAGTGCTTTAAGTTTCCAAAGATAAGTAAAAGATCAGGTTCATGGTCTGTTCTCCTTAATAAATAACAGTAATAATATGAATCATTCTCCCCTTTCTGAGTCAAAGCTTCCCAGAATCATTCCAAACTTCCCCCCTCCAGCCTTATTTTCTAATAGAAATCCCTAGTAAAGTAAAATGAGGAAATTCAGTGCTTGTTTGCAAGAAGTATTCCCTCCCACAGAGCCAGCATTTTTCCACCCTTGGAAAAACATTGCTTCCCAAAATGGGGCACTGCATTACATCAATATCCCTGTACATGAACAGGCAGAGGCATGAATTCCCTTGTTTCTGGAGGGCAGGGCAGCCCCAGTGTGATACAAAGCCTGAGCCAGCAGGTGTCTATTCCCAGCCCAGGTGTCTGGGGACAGAAGTGCCAGAGCTGAGCTGCTCTGCCAGGGAACTGTGCAGGAAAAATCCCCACCAAGTCTGTTCCACACAGGCACACACAGTCAGTCTCCTGGGAAACCTCTTCCTGCTGCAGTTCTGAGAGCATCTGAAACTCTTCATGGAGTATTCGGCTCAGCCTTAACAAAATCAGATTGATCAGATGAAGATGTAGAAAATGTTACCAAAAACTATTAAGGTCAGTGTTTTCTCTGGCAGAAACAAAAATGAGTTCTGGTAAGGCTGAAGATGTCAGGGGAAAACATCCCCAAAGGATGAGAGAGAAACTGGAGTCACAAAGGCAAACACATGGTAGAGAATCAGAAAATCCTCCACTGGGTTCCAACTCCTAAATTAACAATATTCTGACGCACGCTGGGGAAAGGCAGCACTGAGACAATCTGGTTGTTCCCTTTATGAGATGAAAACAATCTCTTCCCCTTGCTCAACCATCCCATGAGGAATGGCTCCAGCCAGGCACACACAGAGCCAGCACACCCACCCAGCCAGGCTGCATGGGGCAGGTTTTCCCCACCACACATCTCCTGGGTCCAAAGGGTCAGTCCACAACCCCCCAGCTCTTCCAGGGACTGGAGTCAGAGCTGTCAGAGCTCCAAACCCACCTGCAGGACTCCATGGCACATGGGAAGGGGAGGAAGGTTATCTTGGGACGGCAGAAAAGAAATGCAAACTTTAATTGCTATATAGGCAGCGCCTAGCACATGTGAGCAGGGATGATAAGGAAAATACCTATAGCAGCTCAAATTGGGTTTTAAAGAGAAAGGGCTTAATCCATTTCTAATTAAGTCCCACAAAGTAGTGAATTGACATTCTAAGTGTGTGTATGCAAAAGCAGCTGAGCAGAGAAGCTGGGTAACTCCTCTAGCACAAGCTGGATCACTTCTGCAATCTGTAACTCATCCACGGACAGCACTCACCATGCCAAAACTCCACGTGGCCACTTGGAACTGGAAAAGAAGCCAGCAGCAGAGGACAGGCATCCAAAGGGAGCACAAAAACAGATTCCAGCAGCTTTGCTCAGGGGCTCTATTCACGCTGCTTAACCCCACACAATGCAGCCTGGCAGCCCTTGCCTGACCAAATTAGCAGCGTGTCCCTAATGAGCCTGACATCTCAGGATGCTGCCATTCACCAAGGACTCAATGAGACTTCCCTGCTTAGGTGACAGACCTGTCCCTCTCACTCACTTCCTTACAGGCAGGCTGGTGACCTGTTACAGAGGGTTGTGATTTAGGATTTTTACAATGATGTTTTCAGTTTACAGATAACTACAGCCTTAAGCCAAAGGGCAGAGAAAGCACCCAAATCGTCCTAGATTTGCTGAAATCACTGCTGCCCATAGAACTGTGCTCAATAAAAAGATACAGAATGGGAATACCCCTGCATTGATCTCCACTCAGACATGGCTCAGCCAGCAGCAGTCCAGGACTCTGGCAGCCAAACACCATCGTGTCCTTCCTCAGGAAAGCAGCCTTGTTGCTTGGTCTGATGTTTTTTGTAAGGACTCCATCCCTCCACCACTCCAGTTCCAACCTCCAATGTCAGACACTAAAAATAAGAGCCTTCTTACAAGCATTCCCAACCAAAAAGAAACTGACTGGTAGAACTGAGCCTTCTTGACCTTGAATTTTTTAATGGACATTCAAGATTCAAGATGGGCTAGCACCACACTACTGAACTTTAAATCTAAGCTGTGAAAAGGCTTGGAAAGAATTGTTCAATATTTAATTACAAAGTTTAGTCTCCTGATATATGATATTATCTAGATTCAGAATTCCGTGGTCTCCTTCTATTCACCTCTTTCCTCCCTAGTGTGTATTCAAGGGCTCTCACAAACAAAATTTTAATAAAAACAGAATCACCAGCCTAAAGGACACTTCAACTCTTACAAACCTCCCTAAATGTTTACAGTGCAAATGTAGCATGGGAAGCTTTCTTCTCTAAATTAGAATTCAGCTGGGTTGATCTCTAAAGCAGCTCAGACAGAGAGTGTAACCCCAAGGTTTTTCCTTGGCTTCATCCTCCAGCTGGCTCTTTCACTGAAAGATGGAGTGTTATGATACTGCACTGCAAATTCAAAAGCAGGATACTGGGCAAAAGATACACATTCAAAGTGCCTGCAAGGATCAAACATAAAAGCTACAGAGCACAGTGCTGCTTTCAGAGATATGAAAGATGATGATGATATTTGTTCTATGTTAGATTAAAATCTTCCAGTATCAGGTCAGCAGCCACAAGGCTTGGGAATGCTGTAATGACACTTTACTCACACTCCACACATTGGGTAGGCAATTGCCATAGTAAGGAGACCTCAGCTATCCCAAACTGCAGCCTCTTTAACCTGGATTAGTTAAGCTGCTTTCAAGCCTGTGGTTCCTTCCTTATTATTCAAGCACAGACTGGGGGAAGGTGCACAGTTTCAAGCAGGATGGAAATTGAAATACTCACTGAAATCCACAGAGACTCCTGGTCATCAGAACAGGACCTGCACATCTGTGGGAAACATGGGCTCCAAATATGTCAAAGCCAAAGCTTCCAGCTCCAGGAGCCTCATTCTCCAAGAGATAAATTTCACTGATAACAATTGCTTCTCCAGACCATGACTGCCTTTCATTCTCAAATCCTTGTTTCATCTCACTAACAAAGCAAACAGTACTTAAGCAGCCTGGAGATGTCATGCACAGAGAGTTAGGCAGTCTCATGGAGCTATTTTACATTTTAAAAAGCACTTATATTTTTACATGTCTAAATGTTATGACTTACATTAAAAAAATAAAGTCAATCAACATTTCTATCTGTTAACACTACAAAAATTTTTTTAATTTTACATAGGATATTTTTTCTTACATTCTTTTAAGCAGCAATTTTCAAAACTAATCATAGGGGAATTCTGGGTGGACAAACTTCTGAACAGGAGACATTTTGCTATTTGCCCCAACACTGACAAAACCGTGACAATAGCAAAGCATACAACTCACTCTGTCCCAATGATACTTCTGTTCAGCTTTTTTTCACACTTATTTAAGATGCTCTGATGAAAAGTTGTAAAAAAGTATCCTGATATATAAAGCCTAAGCAATACCAAGAATAAGGAAATATTCCTTTAAGGTAGAGTTCTTTAAAAACTCCAAGCAAACTCCTTCAGTTTCACCTATATGAGAGCTTTCTAAAAAGGAAGTACTATTGAAGAGTCTTATCTCTTATAAACGGATCTGCAATTAAAGCAGAACAACAACAACAAAAAAAAAACCTCAAACACCAACAAAAAAGTCTTTTGTGCCCCTTTTTACTGCTGGGTCTCCAGAGGGAGGATTGCAAACTAAACAAATCCATGAAAGCAGCACTACACATTGGTGTCCACTGGTTTTGAAGTTTCACCTCCTTTTCTACCACACAAAATAAACCAGCCTTTTTTGCTTAAGCCAACTGAACAATAATTTGTTTTCACACAAGCTCAGATACCTTACAATAATTACAACAATAATTCCAGTCTTGATTTTAGAAGTTAATTTCTCAGCCATATTGCTTGGGGGAGGAAAAAAGGGCAAAAGAAAACTCCAAAGCAGTAACAAAGATATTTGGGTTCAGATTTCTCTGAGATTGTCAAAAGTGTGTGTGAGGCACTAACCTAACCTTACTCTTGCTGGTTTAATGGCATTGCTCATCCTTGTTTTCTACATTTTGAAGAGCAAGCAGATATTAGAGGAGATGCAGATTTTTTGTCTCAAATCTGCCACTGTGGACTTTAGATCAAAAAGAATTTCTGGATGGAAGACAGAGAGAGAAGATACATCCCATATGACACAAGCCAACACCACACAAAATACAACCTTACTTAAGGGAGAAAAATACAGGAAGCTGTATTTAATTCCTGTCCATTTTACTAATTATTCCAAAGTGTATGTCTGTGCTCAGTACTGCTAATCAGAGTGTGCAGAAACAATACCCACTCTGCACTTAGAGCCAAATTTAGAGGTCTGCTGTCCAGTTCATAAAGTTTAGGGTTTCTATGAATAAGCTTAATTAAGCCTTGGAGAACATCCAGGCTCCAGGACATAATTCCCACACAGAGCCTTTGAAACAAGATTTCAGCATCATTCCTCCAGGAGACAAATGGATTGGAGTGATATGGCATCATATTTTTTTCTCCTTTAACCTGAGACAGCTTAAAATGGAACATTGTTATTGAGCAGGAACCAGCTCTTCCTTTATGTATTCTGTGTATTATGTCCTGGAATTTATCCAGATCCATCATTAGAAAGCATCCAGAAATAAAACAAGGAAAAGAGTATATGGGCAGCCTCAAGCTAGAATGAATAGCATCTTACTCTTGTTTTTTAAAATTTCATCCCATGTACCACCAAACTGCTGGAAAAACTCTTTTTTCCCAAGCCTTCTCCTCTCCCTAACTCATCACAGGTTCCCATTCAAGGCCAGTGACTCAACACCTCAACAGGGATAAGAGTCCAGGCTGAAATTTATACCCAACAGGATGGGAGAATGTTAAGATCATTTCAAGGAGGAAGGAAGGAAAAGCCATTAGCAGTCAGAAAGGAAGCACATTTCAATAAGGTTTTTTTGTCTTTAGAAAAGGGAAAGCAAGCTAAGAAAAGCTCTCCCCACTACACAGTTGTGCTTACATAGGCTTCTTGCTTGGAAAAATCTTTGATTTTGGCAAAAAAAAAAAAAACCACAAAAGAAGAAAAAAACTAAACTGCTGAAGAAACCTTCTAAATAACAATAACACAGATCTGCTCTGGAAGAGATCGAAATATTTGCACCTTCCAAGTAAATAGGAGTCAAGGCCTGAAGGTGCCAGATGAAGAACATGCACAGTCATTTTTCACAGGAGCAATGCCTGACTGTCAGGCTGGCTCTGGGTGAGTGGCTGGGCACACACCAGGGACATGGTGCTGGACCTTCTTTTCTTTTCTGTCTTACAAAGAACATAAGAAACAACACCCAGTGTGCCCCAGAGGCTTCTCTGGTTGCCTCTGTGAGCCCACCAAGGTACAAGAACTCTTTATCACTCAAGTGTCCACTCCAAACTGGAGAATTCAGCAGGGACACAGGGCAGTGAGGTGCTGCTGCAAAGGAGGTAATGCTGAGCTCCCTAGGACAGGGCCTGCAGCACACTCCAGAGATGTGAGACTTGGAAACATAAATGAGTCTTTCATGCACTTTTCTTCTACTACAGTGAGCAAATCCTGGAAACAGGCATGGGTACAGTGCTGGGAGAAATGCCAGGCAGGTTCCTCCCCAAAATGGCATCTCCCTGAGCTGCAGGGGCTGTGGGACCATCCATCCACTGGCACAGAGCTGAGGCCCTGTGCAGAACAGCAGTGCTGTCCTGGGGTCCCTGCTTGCAGCACATGCCTGGGCAGTTTTTCCAGAGAAGTTGCAGCTCCTCCTGCAGCTGTGCCCATCCATCTGTTTCCTGCCTTTAATGAAAACTCTGCAGCTTGGCCAGGCTGGATTTGAGCCTTAACAGGGATTGTTTTACTCTCCTCCAACCCTCTCCAGTGGAAATCAGATGCATAAGCACAGCTCTCTCTCCAGATCACAGAAGTATTATGGGTTATCATATTAGCTCCCTTCCATCTGACAACTCCAAGAATAGGAACATTATGTACCTGTCACTGCTGGCCCCCATTGAACAAAGCCACAGCACTTTATGCTTTCATTGACAAGTTTAGGCCCAGAAGAACAAGTTCAAAGCACCCCCAACCAGGCAGTCCCAAACCACCCAATGGTGGGTGGCACCAGCTGCAGCCCAGAGCACCTTTGCAGGCACTGCAGACACAGCTTGGCCTGGTTCATGCCACCACACATAATGTGCTCTTCAGAAAAGGGCCAAACAATAGAAGATTTGTGAGATAATGTACTGGAGCAAAGCTGAGTACTTAACATTTTGAAAAGTACAAGGGCCTGGTGGGGCAGAGCAGAGGCACACACTGAACAAAACCCTTCAGAGGCAGACTGGAGCTGCCCACATGTTACCAGCTACCGGCCTCCGACAGGCACGAACTGAGGCTCGATTGTGTAACGCAGATCAGAGCCTTTCACCACAAGTCTGGCAAATTGAAAAGCTCTCAAGTTTTAAGTTTTCAACAGTGGGGCTGTTTGCAGGAAGCACAGCTCATATGACCCTCACAGCCTTCCCAGGAAGAAAAGCACCAGCATAGAAATGCAATGGAGAGCTGGGATCGGCACTTCTGTGATAGTAAAACAGATCCTAATAACATCTGCTGCCCTTTACTTTATTTGAGGAGGCTTTTCCTCTGCATATTTCAACTCTCCACTATTGCTGAATAGTTTTTGACTATAGAAGGTGTCCTTGACTTATTTAGTTTTATTACAAAGATTATTTAGACTAAGAACCCATTATTCTTCTGTTATGCCCAAAACACAATATTGTTTGAGCTCAGGAAAGCAAACTCCCTTCCCAGGCTTGCTCTGAGCAGCTGTGTGTGGGATTGATGGCCAGGACCTGCTGGTGAGGCAGGACCCACACCCTCACCTGAGCCGACTGTCCCTCCTCACTGGGGACCAGCACAGCTTCTCCATGGAGACAGCTGGGGATGGATCTCCTGACTCCTCCACAAGGAACCAAAAGCTGGCAGCCCCAGCCCTGGCATGAGCTGTGCTGCCAGGGCACTCTCTGCAACACACTCTGTGATCCTTGCCTGACACTGTGCAAAAAGGCACCACTGCTGATTTAAGAGCACTCTGGACTGCAGTTGTGGGAATCAGGGACAGTATTTTGGCCAAGCATCTCATCTGGCTTGTTCCAACACTCCTTTTCAGGCAACTGCTACTGGCTGCAGTCACAGACAGGATATAGGGCTAGGTGGACCCAGCACAGCTGAACTCATAGTTGCAAAAACACCCTGTAAGAGGAAATACACATCAACACAGATTAAGTTTTTAGGTGTCATACTGGGAATAATTTGGCCTGCAGAACTTTGGCAACAAGGGCTGAATAGCATGCTGCAACTTCCAGATCTGCATGCCTCACAGAGCTCCTGAGTCAAACAGCAATTCTCATCAAGAGCCTCTCTGGTCATTCACTGTGAAATATTCTGTTCAGAGGAAAAACTACTTTCAAGTTAAAGCAGGAGTTTTTGATATAAAATTATTTTTAAACCTATTGATTTTTGGCCTGAAGCCAGTAGACAAAATTCCATTTATATTTATAGATCAGATTACCTCCTCATCATTCACACATCCATCTGTTTAGAAGGTGCACTTTTCATTTATACCTTCTTAGGGGAAAAAAAAACCATACAAACCCCATGCCTTTTAATTTCTTCAAAGCCTTTCAATGACTATAACTGAAATTAACAGCACCCACTTGTGCATAACTTCACTTCATTGCTATTTGTCATATAAGCCTACATACTGTAACTACAATAACTTAGATGACAGTAAGGAGTAAGGAATTGGGCAGAAATCTGTAGAAATATTAACAAACCTGTAGAAAGATGAATAAACCTGGGGTAGGTTTGGGCCATCTGATTCTGAATGGATGGGGAATGGAGCTCCTGCCTGCCAACACCCTGCTCCTTCCCACACTGCCACAGCTTAACACCACACCACAGGCTGTAAAACCCAAACTAGGGAAAAGGAACAGGCCAATACACTCCTGTACCACCAACAATCACTTTTAACAAACACTACCGGGGATGGATGCTACAATCAGAGAGTTTTAAGATTTGGATGGTTTTAAGGAATTTTTTTAGTAAAAGCTTGTCATCTGCCTCAGAGACAGATATGTAGTGCAAATTCACGTCACAGACCACGGATTACAAAAAATGATTGGACAGTTCTCTCCTCAGGTGTACTCACAAACAAGAACAGTATATCAGTATGTCTTCACACAATCATTCCCTTTTGCAGTTATCTCAAAATAGTTCAACCTGCAGAAATTCAAACTTTAGTATCTGCTGCTACAGTAAGCAAGAGGGAACCATGTCTAAAATGGAAATGTTGATTATCAAAGCCATTCATGCTTTGGCCCAGATTTTGGCAGTGGCAGCTTAAATCCTGGCTCAAATATCCCCCTGCTGCCCCTGTTTCAGCCCTGGCACAGCCCCACAGAGCCAGTCCCCCACTAGAGCTCTTCCCAGAACTGCTGTCACTCCCCTTACCCAGGCAGATTAAATAACACTGATATAAAGGAAAATATTGACTTAACGCTGTAACCTCAACAGTGATTGTTCTGGAAGGAGCAGTGCTAACAATCACTGGGAGCAAACCCTGTTCTGCAGAGCAGCCTTGGAAGCCCCACCTGCAGCTCTGAGCTCACCTGGCAGCAGCTGCAGATGCTGAGTCACCTCCTCAGCACAGCAAACAACCCAGCAGCCTCTCTGTGCCTGCCTCTGACTTCATGTGCAAAGTTACAGATGTGCCTACTCAAAAGCACCCTTTACAGGCAGCTCCTCACAACATTAAAGCCCTTTTACACCTTCTGAATCATTCTAGCTGCCTGTACAGCAGGGATGTTATTTGTTATCCCATCTTTAGGGATTACAGTGGAATTACTTTGCTGTATATTATCCTCTACCCAAATATTCAAAAATCACGCTGACTGCTTGTCTGTGCAGGAAGTAAGAGTTTCAGCTGTATCAAAGGGGAGGAAAAATCCAAGCTGTGTCTACAGTGAACCTCCTCTAACATCCCTCCCCCACCTGGTACTGTGCAATTTCAATGTCAGTACTACTGTGGTTCAGCCAGACTGCCAAAGCCTGCTTAAAAACTGAGCAACAGAGATTAGAGATGGAGTGGCTCAAAAATGAAGTTAGGCAAAACCTTTATGCATTTATCATAAAATGATAGGCTTCATAGTCCATGAGGATATTACTTGGAAAACAATCTGTAACTGTGATGAATTGCCTTAAGCTTCTGCAACCACAGGTCTGTACAAAATGGGATTAATTCAAAACCTTATCAGCAAAAATTCATATGGCCCAGTTCATGGATCCTGCTTTACAGGGTTAAAATTTAAGCTATCTGGTATCCTATGGACAAAAAAATATTGTTTTTATAACCACACTTATGATTCTCAGAGCACAATTCTGCCCTTGAGCAGGTTTGCTATTTCATTGTTAATAATGAAAGCCTAAAGGAAAAGCTCAAAGGAACTAAAAGGAAAAAGAAAAAATCTCAAACTATTTTTTTGCATTTAGGTCTTCTGCTGACATTGCCATTTCCCCAAAATAAATATTTATTATACTCCTTAAGCAAAAAAAGATTTAATCCATGGTTCAATGCTGAGCATACTATGGGTTTTAGTTCCAGCTTTGTTTCCTTGAGGTACAAGCCGTAGGTGAGAACACCCTGACCAAGTGTTTCTTTTGCTGCTGATGTAGAAAACAAAGCTTGGGTATCCTGAGGGACTTTGTTCAAGAGCAGTGAGCCACATGCCTGTGTCTACAGTGATATGACAGCAACGGCCTCTCCCATCACTCAGAGAGGCAGATCCATGAAGCAGCAGCTTGTGTTCATGGGCCATCAATTGGATTAATCCTGCTGTGAGCAGATGGCTCCCCCTCACCTTCCAGCATGGAGGCTGTGATAAAGACATCAGTCATGGATAATTCAAGTTATCAGAAGCTCCATCAGAAGCACGTAAAGGGTGCTGACTGCACACCAGCTGGCTTCAGAAAGTGGGTTTTAACTCAAGTTTGCACAATTTTGATTTCAAACCAGCCTTTTCCAATTTTGCAGAAGGCTAGCAAGATTAGCAAAAGCAGATTAAGATTAGTAAGGATGGATTTATGCAAAACTAAAATAGACTTGATTTTAAACTCATGACATTCTTCCCACAATGCAACAGATTCTTCTTTCAAAATTACAGTAAAGTGATATAAATTTGCAAAGAGGGAAGCCCTTGAATATTCTGAAACTTCTTCAACATTATCTTTCAAGCAGAAAAGTTCTCATCAAAGCAGCTCTACTTCTCCTCCCAAACCCTCAGTGTGTGATGTTAACAGTGAGAATCTCTTCCTGAGATACTGGGTCCTGGGAAGCTGCTGCAACAGCCACTGAACTTGAGACTAAAGCAAGAGATCAAGCTGAAATCTGCAGTAAGCACAGTTTAATTCTTGGTTATGAGTTTCTCCACTCAAGGAGCTCTAAGGTTTAAGAAATGCATGTTAATTTTAGCTGAACTGTGATGAACATTCCTATTAAGAAGTGCATGCTACATTTAGCTAAACTGTGATGGGCATTCCTATCTGGGAGCATTAATTAACAACGTCTCTTTCACTGAAGAAAACACAAGAAGAAACTAGACTTGTGAATCAAAGTATAAACAAAGACATCAAGTACAAACACTCGTTCCCAGAGATGCTGACCTCTGACAGGCACTTGGAACACAGAAACACAATTACCAGAGTCACCAGTGTCTAGATGGAAGCCAGCAGCCTGTGATCTGTTTGAAACACTTTCCTCACCCAACACTTAATAGATCAGCTCCAAATTTTCCAGTCTGTTTGCAGTTTTTAACAGCATTAACCAATAGTCAGCCTGTAATGAATTCCTTTTTAAATGTAAATCTCACAGGATGCCATTCTCCACAGCTCCCAGAAGAAATGACTGCTAACTTCATGCCTTGGCCACTGGAATCTCATTTGTCCAAAACCAGTGCTGGACTGAAACTGAAAAATTTGCATAGGTTTCTATTAAAGGACAGCAATGCAACTAATGGCAATCTCAAGGGGTTTATGATACCAATCTTCAAACAAACCTGATTTCAGAATTTGAAATCACACATTTGGCTGGTAGAGCTGACTGAATATTTAAGACTTTCAAGGCACATGACTTACACCACGTGATATTCTGACTACAAATTTGGCTTGTGTGAATAAAGCACATGCTAAATGGATTAAGGGTTGGCTAACTGACAGATCTCAAAGGAGTTGACAGCCTAAAGTCATTGGGGAATGAAATTGCTCTAGTTTGGTTTTGCATTTATCAATCAGTCAAATGCTCATGCAGATACATAAAAATGCTGAAGTCTACATGTAACCAGTTCCTTAGAAGAAATGTTCTGCTAACACATAGATTGGCAGAATGAAATAAAAAATAAAAGAATAAAGAAAAATGTGCACATATTCAGTTGACATCAGTTAAAACAGGCAAAGCCAGAGACAGAGCTACACCTGTGGTAACACAGAGCAGAGGCAACTGCTCCAGGAAAAAGGATGTCTTAAAAACTTCAGCATCCTGGCAGGTGAGTGACTCAGGAGCAGCCACTGCCACAGCACAATGAATAAATGACTCACAGAGCCTTCAGCTTGCTGAAATAAGGGAACAGAAAGTCAGGATGTGATTCCGTGGCACCACTGATGTATTACATTCAAATCTTAGTATCCAAAGTTTTAAATTTGCATTGGAAAATTGAAGGTGGCAGAAAAGAAGCTACCATGAAAAAAGTCTGAGTATTGAAACTAAAGGTTTCTATAGGAGGCTTTAAACATGCTTTCTGTTGGGAAGTGACAATTACAAACAGCAAGAAATAATCCTGAGGAATGCTAAAGGACTCTTGACCCAGTGGGGCTCAGTCCCAGAAGCTGCTGCACAATTCAAGCAAGACAAATTAGAAATATACCAATTTATGGGTGAGGCCAATTAATTACCAGAAGAAAACAAGAAGTAAAACATCAAATCCTTCACTTGGTGTCATTAGATCAAATCTATCAGTTTTTCAGAAAATGTACTTTAATCAACAAGGATATGGGAATGCCCATGGGTGAGAGATGGTGCAACAAGATAATTGTTCCTTTTAGCTGTACCTTTTTTACATCTGTGCCAGATCCTGCACAGACTTTCAGGTATAACTTGTGGGCATGCACACCTGTATCATTGTAATAAGGGTTGGATATGAAGTAAACACTGAGTTAGTTCAATATTAAATTTGAGAGTGGAGAAAGAAAAGGAAGTAATTCTAGGCTATGATGATGAACCAGGATAGAAACATTAAGTAATTAAATTAATATTGACATTTTCTAGCCAAAATTAGCACTTAGGAATACCAAATCAGTATTAAAATCTCCCCTGAACATTATAGGGAACAAGAAGGTATTAAAGCTAGCTTTATTATTATTTTATATAGACATTTATTTAATCTCGCAGGCATTCCCTTAGACCCTTATCACATTGTACCTTTAAACATTAAGTTAAAGAGCTATGTTTTCCAAATCTCACATGCATTTTGAAAGCTTCCTGTACCAGAGCCTCTTAATTACATATTGTATGCCTACAATTAGGTATTAAAACAAGTAAGAATGAAACAGGAAGGGAAGCAAAAGCTATGCAGAAAAAAACCCAGCAAAACTACCTGCACTCATTCAAAAACAATACTGCAAGGCAACTTTTATGTTTAGACAACTGGGCCTCAAATTTCCATTATGTGAAGTTTCAATTCATAATTCAGGAGCCAGTAGTCAGGTTTTGTTTGCAGCTGAGCTAAGTCTTAGCCTTTTCTTGGATTAAATCCAAACTCTAAAAAGGGCAAGGAGGCCATCTCTAAGAAGGCAAAAAGACATTTAATCTATTCAGGAGCTTTCAAGACCTGTCAATATTAAAAAGCATCACATGTTCCTTGTCCAAGGCTCATCCAATATGATCCCCTAAGGAGCAATGGAAAAGTTTAAGACCCAAACCTACTGAACTGGAATATTTACAAAGGAAAAAAATTAAAAGTTTAATTGAGAGATTATTCCACTCATATCTGTCCTGAATATTAAGATACAAAACACTGCTAGCCTTTATTTCCTTATTAAATCAGGAGTGGACTCATCATCCAGTTAGAAACAGATGCACCAGGATTATGTCAATGTTTTTACTGCTCACAAAGCTCTAATGTCAAAAGATAAAGTGACCCCATATGTGTGTCTGTGCAAGTGTTTGTAAGATCAGGGTTTTTAAATTCATGAATGTTAAAGTCAGGAAATTTCAGACATTCAAATTAATCAAGGAGGGAGGAAGAGCAGTGAACCAATAAATCAGCAAACTCAGAAACTATTTATGGTGAAAACATTATTATTCCTAGCACCAAGCTGAACTTGTTTATTTGCAATTTCAGATGTTCAAACTGGTCACATTTACACAAGTAAAATCTAGAGATCCTCCTAGAAAGTCAGATATTAGATAGATGGTAGATTCAATCATTTACAGTCTTAAACCTTGTATACACAAGTCCCAGTTCAGTCTTTTTCACATGCAGTCATGCCTTTCAAACAAAACAACAGAATCTCTGCCTAAGACACAGACAGCTTTGCAAAGTTAAAGATAAAACCAAACGTTTTGTTTCCAAGGTGGTGTGTAATGAACCTCTGATCATCTCTCTGCACAGCTTTCAGGTTTCCTTCAAAACATGAGTGTGTTGGAGCAGCCTCCCATTTCCACAGATATTCTCTGACACTTGAGCACAATGGAGGAAAAACATTTGGCCAAGCTGCTTCCCTGGGACAGTCCAAGGGATGGTGGAGTGTGGCTGACAGGAACGGTGTGCAGCCATCAGTCCTTGGGTGAAGGCAGCCAGCATGAGGCAACATGAATGCTCTGTTTGGAACTGCAGCCCTCCTCTTGCTCCTTGGCCCAAACATGCATCACAGCAGCCCAGTCATGCAGGACCCCCCTCCTTCCCTCCTCTGCTTCAGAGGGAGAGAGGATTTTCAAAATTCTTAAGAAAATAACACTTGTTTGATACCAGAGCACGAGTTCAGCAGGCTCAGGCTCCTGTCTCTGACAGCAGCCAACAGCAGATGCTTAGGAAAAAACCCCTAAACACTACTCATTCATCACTTCTTATCTATTCCAGCATTCTTGTGCCACTGACAGTAAAGCTCAGGGCAGACAGAGCCAGCAAACTCATAATTTAGCACCAACAGTAAAATGTTCCATTCTCATTCAAAGCAAGACATCTGAGCTATCAGAAATTTGAAGCAGTTCAAGACACAAGATGAAGGGCAGGTACATCTATCAACTGTGCTTTTGGTTGAATGCACGTTTTTCACGGTGCTGGATTTGATGACCCATGAAGTTCCTCCCAGCAATAATATCAAATCAAACAGCTCTTTGTTTTCTTTGACTTCAAGCAGTGAGATGAGCCCCAAAGAAAAACAAGCCAAGGATCACAGCTGTATTTCAGAGGAAATGTGTTTCAGGTTTGAGGTGGTCTCCTCTCTATCATTTGGTCTCGTTTGACATGCTCAGGTATTTCTCACAGCTCTTCCCATTGTTTTAGAGATAGATGTGTATATAGTTCATAGATAAAGAGACAAATCTAAGTAAAGATGACCTGTCCACACTGGCTAATTCACTGGTGCAACAGCTAAAGGCTGCAGCTTCCTCCTGAGCAGAAATGTTCACTTGTGTCACCCTCCCATTTCACAAAGAGCAATGCTGTTCCAGGCTCCCAGCTCTCTTCTCAAACCTGAAAGCTGACCAATGAATTCAGAAATTATTCAGCTGACAGGGCAATTGCAAAATCCTGGCATTCCTTAGGAAGCAGGCAGAATAGAGTAAATAGCCTTATACAGCATTCTAATTCAATCTGGGCATCTTTGGTTGGAATACCAAAAATAGTAAAGAGAGATAAGAAGTTGCTCAATAGAAATGTATTTTTAAAAGCAGAAAGTAGGAATGTAACATTTGCAGATATCTGCAAAGCTGGGAAACACCAATATCTGAATCATCCCAGCAGCATGCAAGCTCTAACTGTAACATTCAGTGCTTTTCAGCACCATGCCTCTGGCAGGTTCCTACCATCAGACAGAACCCACCTGGACACAGCTTGCCCTTAGTAAGCCATTTCAAACCTGGCCTAACAGTATATTAGCAGTTTCTATTCTCTTTTAAGGTCAATTTTGGTTTAATTTCTTCTACAGAGTTAGATGATTAGAACTTGCTCAATAAATATTTTTTCATGAAACAAAACCAGAAACTATAACTAGGCTTCCTACAATAACACCACACAGCATGCCCAGGTACTCACATCTGTAGTTTTCACTTCTTATGCAATTATGTAGTCTGCTTTGTGTGTTACTAATTAGGCAATTTTACCATTATATTGCATTTTATATAAGGGCCATTTATATAACATTTAATCTCACTAAGTGTCAGAACTAAAAGCTCATTGTTCTCAGGCAGGAAGGCAATAAAATGATCCCAGCAGAAAAGGCAAAGGCTTCCAGGGTCAATTGCCAGGGGCCTCTAACCAGGCACCTCCAGGCTTTCCACACACCTGAAACAAAGCTGTGCTCTGGAAATGGTCTCCTTATGCAGGAAACTGTGCAAGCAGGTCAGAAAGCAATGGCTGCCTCAGGACCTCAGGTTATCACTACAGCAGAGGCTATTTCTGTTCTTTACTTCTATTCTTTTCACTGAGATGAAAGCAGTAGATGGAGACACTGATTAAGCCCACCAATATTTTGTACCAGTTACTATCACAGGTCATTGTTATAAGATTTATGGCACATGAGCAGCAATACAGAGACATTAACAAACTACATCAAAGAAACAAAAATCATTGTTAGTGAAGGCCATGATGAAGCAGCATCAGCCATTTTGCTAGGCATGTAAATTTAAAAAAATTAATCCTTCTTTCTGTTGTGAAATAGGACACTATATAACAATTTATTTAACCAAATATTTTCCAGCTCAGGAGAGAAGTTGTGTAGCATTCAGGCACTCAGATTCCACTTTAGCTTACAGCTCAGCAAGCTGAGTGTAGGTGTGGAGGGAAGTTTGAACCCAGATGTCTGTTTGTTTAGTTACCTCACTGTAACCTACATTTTGGCATTCCCAAAGGTCTCAAATACCCACAGACACTGAGCACTCCATCTTGCCTTTCCCTGCCTTCCTGCCAACACACAAGGCACAGCAGATATGACCTCCAGAGCTGCTGCTGATTGTGTCAGTCTGGCACAGTGGAAGCGAGAAGAAGTTGTAAATAGTCCAATATGTTGCCTTCCATTATCAGAAGTGGAGGCACATCCTCCATTCCCTTCGTGCATCCCTGCTGGCAAATAAATGGCCTTGGAGGGCAGTGTCATTTTGTAGAGTCAACTAGGAAATAAAATAATCCCCATGTGAGGAAAGCTTGCATTAAGAATCTTTCCCACCTCCAAATCTACATCTCAAGCACCAACACCAAACATATTTCAGAGCACACATCAGCTGTTGTACAGAGAATTCAGGCTCAGTCTCCTAGCAGCACCACTATTAATAGAATCTGTTTAGATTAATCTTCAGCTTCAACCTCACCGAACTCTGTGGACTGAATTCCAAAAGCCAAGATTATTTAGGTATCCATAACAGATTTTTCCTCCTCAGTTCTCTGCAACTGATGTATGTAATGTCAGAATAAGTCTAAACAACAACATCCTCAATAAGTGGCTGATCAGTCCAAAAGACCAGAATAAGAATATTTCACCTTCATTACAGATTAATTGGCTCACAGGAGCTTGTGTTTTTGCCAACGTGCCTGTTCTATGGCAGAGATGTTTAGGAATTGTATAGTTCTACAGAGTTACTTTGAGAATTAAAGCAACTCTAATGCTAGCGTGATGCCTTTGAAATTAAAAATATACACACGCTGACATGTTTTCAAACTTGTCAGTTCCCATCTGGAGCTGCATTCACTCATTTCTGCCTTCAGCTTTAAAAAGAGTACTGTTTGTGGAAGCACAAATGGAAAAGCACTGTGTGCACAACCCTGGGCCACAGAGCCCAGGGATGGGATCCATTTGAGAAGTGCAGCAGAGACAGCAATTGCAGCTGTATCACACTGACAGGGACTCACACAAGTCTGACCTCCTTCTGCCCAGGCTCCCAGACAAAACTCTCTTCAACTGCTCTCTAATGCTCCCAACTCCCACAAGGACACGTGCTCTAAGCTCCAATGGCTTTTAGGTCTTTGGGAAGCAGAGTTCAATTGAGAGGTACTAACTACAAACAGGCAGTTTCTACTTAATAAACAATTACAACACATACACACAGCTGCTTCTTTCCCCCATGGTTTTAAAGCACTCAAGCCACTACAAAGCCTTCATTCCTTACAGCCTAAGTGTCTATCCCTCAGCTTAACCATTTACATATTGCTCAAAACTGTCTGTAATATCTCTTTGTTTTGGCTGTTTCCCCTTCAGTTCTACCACACCTGAACACCATTTATGACAGCTAAAAATATACAGAAATATTCCTGTTCTCTGAAAGAATCTCAGAGCTGCCTCTTACCTGCAGTCAGGCGTGCAGAGACAATCACAGATCTTCTCTTGGCAGCTATTTTGCTTACTAAGCTACTTTTGCTCCCCCTAGAAAAGAAAGGGTTTCTTTCTTTCACTCCTCTTGTATCCTGAACCTTGAAAGGTTGGTACCCTCTGTGTCAGTGTCACCATGACTCTGGAGCCCCTAAACCAGCACATTCTGACCATTGGTATCTGCTGGTGCAAATGACTTTTATTGCATTGCTTCTTATTCAAATGGTTTTTTTTTCATTATAAATGCAGTGCTTTGTGCATTTTCAAATCCCACCTACTGCACCTCTTACATCCACAATGACACCCCCATGGCTCTTTGGTGCCTTACATCCACTGAGCATAGAACAATTCCTTAGGGCAAGGATTATGTACTGCTTAGCATATTCTACCTCTTATTAGCCACAGGATAAATGATAATTATATTTAAAAAGGGACATTGTCAAATTCAAGCCCACAAAATTTCAGACCATTTTCAAATGATCATGAACTAGTGATATTTCTTTTGCATTCTTTCACTGTTTTACCCTCTCAAAATCCAACAGCACCAAACACAGACTCACATATTAAAGATGTAACCCACCCCTGGGATCCCTAGTTCCTGTGATGCAGAACATCAAGCTCCATGAAAATCTTATGTTCTTTTAGCTGAACCACAATTCTAGCAAATAGTTTATTGGTTATTTTATACTCACCCTTTAATGTAAATGATAAGCCTTTCTGTAAGTCAATATTTATGTGAGACATTAAATGAGCTCCCTAAAGGCTTTGGACAGGTCCTTTTATTTTTTTGTTGTTGACTTATACAGCCAATATATGACAAATGGAAGTGATTAATTCAAATATAAGTCTATATGCATAGCACCTGCATTTTAGGGGTGAAAAAACTTAGCTCTATAAGACTGACACTGTA
Source organism: Melospiza georgiana (assembly GCF_028018845.1). NCBI lineage: Eukaryota > Metazoa > Chordata > Aves > Passeriformes > Passerellidae > Melospiza > Melospiza georgiana. The sequence goes on from NC_080447.1 coordinate 7,046,160, forward strand.
ATTTAACACAAAAACAAAGGTGGTTTTGATCAACCTCCAGCTTAAAGGCTTGACACTGAGAATTTCAGTTGAAGTGGGGATACAAATCACTGGGTAGGTTTAAGTACAATCTGCTTGGCTGCCTTATGCCCCATGGAATCTAGGAACTGACAAGCCTGGTTGCATTGCACAGGCACAGAGAGCAGAAAAACATCCCATTACAATCAATTCACCATGCACTTTCTCTCCACTTGAATTTACAGGGTGGCACTTTGCTCTGAAGAGGAGGGAAAATAAATCAGCAGCCACCTATAGAAAATCCTTCTTCTTCTGAGTTCAGGTGGAAGCACAGGAAATCCAGAGGAGAAGAACACCAGTATTTAAGCTGAAGAGTGAATCTCACCCTAGATAAAGCTAATCCACCCCATCAGGGCTGACTTTTATCCATAGTTGAAAAGATACTTTGAAGAGAGAATGTTTTGTATTTCAAATGCATCTGTTTTGTATTTCAAATGCATCTCAATTCTTATGAAAGACCACGCAAGGCAGGATGTCTCCTAACCCTCTCCACTGCTTTTCTTTACAAATCAAAATGAGGACTGAACTGAACCCTGGGATCTGGGTAAACCTGCACTTCAGACACTTTGGGGTTTTACTGCTCATGAGTAAATCACCTCCTGGGAAATTGGGGAAATAATGCTTCCTATTTGCTGTACTTCCATCAACAAAGAGTTGGGTTTTTCCTGCAGGGGAAGGAGGAAGGAAGAAAAGAAACCTCAAAGAAACAGGTGGTGAGTAAAAAGAACTGGGTTTACTACTCATTTGTGCTTAGTAGGACAATGTGCTAACACCTCCTGGACTCACATAAACCATCTGAAAATCTCTCAGGTGGTTGGCTGTCATGTTTGGTTCCATTTTCAGTATCTATCCTGTACACTCTGTCCACCTGACTAAATGCTGCCTCCCTTTCCAAACCTTTCTCTCCTGTGCTTTAAGAGGGGTACAAGCAGAGGAGTGATTCAGAACATCAACAGTCAATTACCACAAGCATTTCCTTCAAAAGTGGCACTATGGCACACTTGGTAAGAGATAATTTTATGTTGAGCATAATCTATTTTATTGACAAAACAACAAACTTCAGCTTTCAGCTAGTCAGACTCACTAAATTCTCAATTTCTACATATACATTTAGACTTTTGCTGGCAAGAGACTTTGTACAGATCACCTTATGCAGGAAGTTTTGTATTTTGCAGGCACACTTCTTGGGAAGGAGAAATTAGATCCACCAGAGTCCTGTCCCTGAAAGGAACCAGCTGGGGTAAGTAAGCAAACATTAGGCAGACTGCATCTGATCACTCCTTCTATCATGTGCTTCAAAAGCCCAAGTTATTGCATTATTTTGTGGGAAATATTAGGGAAATAAGGCCTGCAGTTTCAAAATGTAGGCCAAGTTTTCAATACTTGAATGCTAAACTAAGGCAATCTGTTCTATATTGTTTCATACCTAAACTCCAGATATAGAATATTCAATTACCTGTATGATCAATATTTGGTGTCAAGGAAAGCCCATTGGGTATTTTATGGAATTTAGAAACAGATTTACAGTCTTTTAGGAATGGAGTAGAGAGATACAGATTCTCTCTGGAGAAACTGATGCAGGCTGTGGGTACTCCACAAGACTGAAGCACAGAATTTGGGACTAAGTTTGAGATGATCTGAGATGTTAATAAGGATTTCTTGAGCACTTTTCAAGATTCCAAGTCCAGTGAGTAGGGAGAGGGGGAAGAAAGTAAGGAACCATAATTTATTTTGCCATCACCCAAACACACATGCAATATTCTGTAGAATCTTCCCCAGACATCTTGAAAAGTACCACAGAAAAATGGCCTAAAAGTTCACTCTAATCTGCTTCAAAAGTTTAAATATCTTTATTTTTATACACAGATACCTAAGTAAGCAGTAATTTTGGCATTATGACTACAGTGTATCACTGATTCAGCTCTGCAACACTTGGGATTCCCTATGGTCCAGGTCTCAGCAAACAAGTAAGTCAGATCCTTTGGTCTGAACACATTGGCTGTGACTGACACCAATTTACTGTTGGATAAGCTTTTCCCAGATCTAAATTGATAATTTCAATAACAGAAACAGGTTTAAATCCATACTGTTTGAGAAGGTTTACAAAAAGACAAAACAGAAGCTGAGCTCTGAAGGAAGCAGAATTACTACAGAGACTCAGAAGCCTATGCATGATCTTATTTGGTTCAACTGCATTGTAAATCCACCCACCATCCCACAAAAATAACAGATTGCACTATTCTGTTTCTTGGACGAGATTTTCAAATACTTTCTAGCTGGCCAAAACATCCTCCAAGACTTTTACTAGCAACTTCACCACCAGAAAAGCTGCCACGCCTCTGGTAGCACTGAGAGCAGTCCCAGTATGGGATGTGTAACAGAGCACTCTCAGCCATGAGGGCAGCTCAGAGTAAACACTGCCCAACACCCATCTTGAATGTGTTAGCAAAAACACCCCCGGCCTGCAAATGATCTACACACGTAACTGCATGTTTGCATGAAGCTTGCAGATTTAAAGAGTATCCACAGGTTTGTTTCAATGTACTAAAATTGACTAAAAGCACTTTTAAAAAATATAGCACTCCTTGTAGATGAGACATTTCATGCCTTTATTACATGGTTCATTATAAAATTATATACAGCTTCCACTGTGCTAACTCATAAAGCATACATTTGATTTCCTGAACACTAAGATCTGAAACAGTGGGAAGCTGGTCAGCAGTTCTAAACCAAATCCTTCCCACTAATACACCTTCCTGAGCTCTTCTGCAGAACTTTGCCACTACAATAAAGACACATTTTGAAAAGAGCTCCTTTTGAAACATCTGAAACACCTCTCAATGGCTAGAGCTGTGTGAAATACAGCAGTCCTGTAAAGTTTCTCCCTAGACCAGTACTAAGCAGTGTAAACTGCAAACTTCTACAGAAATCTGATGAAGAAATAACATTACTTGGTACCTAATGAGAGCATAACCTGCTATTGAATCAATGAAGTCTTGTATTTCCCCAGATCAAAAGGCAGCACCTGGTTATGCTCTTCTATTGACTGAGATTGGGTTCAAGCTTTGCACAGGGCAGCCTTCACAGCCTAACACCTTTCTGCAGCATTCCACAGCCAGGAGATTAATACAGCAGCAGGGTTTCTGCTGGGTTAGGAAGCCAGAGTAATTACCAGTCATTTACTGCTAATGGCCATTCAAACTCTCAAGGTACTGTCAGAAAAGATATTAATTCAGCTCCTGCTTTTTGCTAACCAAAGGCCAGCAAGTCTGCCCTGTGTTAGAGTGAAGAGTCTATTTAAATCCCACTGGAAATAATGGGGCTAAAACACGGCAAAGAGTGAAGGAAACGGAACCCAGACTTTAAAAGAAGCACAAGTATTGCTGATGCCTTCCTTTAATGCAGGTTTTTTTTCTTGGAATGTCATCAGCCTTGCACAGCAGTCTGAGAAAAGCTCACTACAGAAAAAGACCTCTAGAAGAGCTCCTACCTCTAGAACTCAAGACTTCAGCTCAAAGCCCTGATTATATCAGGGATATACAGGAAAGAACATGAGGTGGCTTCGAGCCATTTCCCACTCCATCACCGTTTCTTCCCACTGATCCTGAGAAGTTCAAATTTGCTCAACACTATTTCAGTTATCACTTGAATAAAAACACTCATGCCAAAGCAGAAAAGACAAATCAATCTTGCAGATTTTTCTCTAACTATAACTTTGTCTAGTACAACCACCTTCATTGCAGTCCCACCTGAAATGACTACCCAGGAAACAATACCCTTTTGAGAAAGCCACTGCAGAAGCATATACAGTCCTGGTGTGTTTTAGGACAGATTGCAAACAAGTTGAATCATAGTCAAGAGTGGTTCTTTAAGAATTCCATTGCTTAGTTATCCTGTAGCATCTCACATTCAGGAACTCTCCTTAAAACCATCAGGGGAATTTTATCACTGACAGAATATTGAATGTAATCACAAAGATAACTACAGCCTGTGAAATAACGTGGAAGCAACTGCAAACTATCTACTGGAAAGTGTTAAGGCCAGTCAGCCAGGGAAGGGGAAGAAAAAACTGAAGCTTTTTTGTATTGCATACAAAATGCAGTTCATCTGGGTCTACTTTGCTGCCAAGATTTTATCACGGCTGAGTTTGGGTTTTGTTTTTCCCTTCAAAAGATTAGTGTCCAAGCATATGAATACATGGTATTTGTTTTGCTGTCGAAACATAAATACCATGTGTTTTATCCAGCAACACAGTTCACTTCAAAGATTCATCAGAAATGGAAGACATACCATAGGCTAAGCCATTCCTCAGTTAGGCACCAGAGTCTGAGGCAAAATTTCTGACTTTCAGCTCAATCTCTAAAGGCTGGTTATTTTATACTCCACAAGAAAGTACTGATACATTCTTTGCTCTTCTGTTGTTTGAGATCCATTCAGTCTCCCAGTGCATGTGTTTTCTTTAAAATTTCATCCCCATCCTTAATTACTTTCTCAAAGGCAACTGTCAATGGAGAGGCCCATATATTTGCTCGATTTATAGCCTTTTATTAGCTCCCCCTGCATGTGATGCCAAAGGCTTTTTTTTGCCAAGTCTCTTCAGTCACTGCTTAAAGCAGAAGCAGATGCTGTGCACTGTCAGCACAGAAATACATGCTCTGATTTAAGCCACCCTATCCTATTATTTATAGGTAATTTCAATTCTTGCAGAAGCTTGAATACCACTTTCTCATGGGTAGGACAAGAATGGCTTAGGAGTTTAAACTAACTTGTTCCCAGATCCCTTCTCACTATGAATTATTCCCTCTACATCTACAAGCAGTCCATTTCAGAGTAGAGCTGAGCAGGAGAGGATTTACCCCAGCAGCACAGCCCAGACCTCTCACTGTGGTTCTGCTGAGTGTCTGGCCAAAGCCCTGCCTTGTCCCCAAGTACAGCACAATTAAACCCCAAGGCCATTGCAGGTGCTGATAGACTGGAGAGCCATAAATTACCTGACCAAGAACACCACCAAGCAGTGCTCCAGGTGCACACTGTCCTCTCATCTTTCTTTTACACAGGCAGAGCTCCTACATTTCCACTACAAGTTCAAGTCTGCTCAAATTCATTTCTCCTCCTTCAGAACTGATTTCTCAGTCTTGGTACAGAGTAGCCATGATAAAAGGCATGTGTCCATCCTCAAGGACACAAGAGTCCCATTCTTTTCAAAATCTGCTTGCCAAGCAAAGCCTGCAGCTTCAGAGCCAGCAGCATGCAGCTCCTGGATTAGCAGTTAACCAGCTCCCAGCCACTGGCAGACAGCTTTGTGCACATCCATTCAATGGAATCCATTCCTTTCCTCAACCACACAGCAAATCCACAGCACATGCCAACATGGGTATTGTTAGTTATTCCTCTTTTCTCTCTGCATCCTTCTCATTCAGTGATCCAATTAGCTCCACTCATAAAGAATAAGTCATTTGTAGCACAATCCAAAATAAAGATATTAGAAACAATTACTGGCTATGTCCAGTAACATAATGATTGTGTTAGAGCTTTTACAGTCAAGCTTCCTATCCAACATATTGTCCAGACAGCCACATCTTCTTGTACCCCTCTGGACCAAAGTCAAACTGTACATTCCAAGTATGAGCCCCTGAACACACCTGTAATACTCTGGTACAGCCTCAATTTAAAATTTTCCATAGCATCAACACAGTAGCTCCAGTTGCCTGGCAAAAATCTCAGTTACGCAGGCTGAATGTTTAAACTCAGAAAAACAGACCTCAGCCATCAAAATTCACCCTGGAGATTTTATTACTAAGAGCAAAAAACCCCACAGTTTCCTTTTCCAAACCAAACAAAATCCTGGAGTAGTTTCAATGTACTAGTCCAACACCTGAAAAGTTCAAAACATTATCTCCTGTTTGGACATGGCTTTCACTCACACATCCCTCATAGGCAAATTATTTAAAAAAACCATTTAGGTGCAGCAGAAGGAGGGAACAACAAACTGTGCTGGATCAAACACAGCAATGAAGAAACAAAGTAGAGAGAAATGCAGCTCCTGCCTGATGGGTTTGAACTGCACAGGATGAGGAAAAAATTGAACTGCTGACTCTTCTGAACAAAGTATAATTGTCCTACTTCTATTATGGGTAGGTTTTTATTTACATATGTATGTGTATGTATATATTATATATATATATGTATGCTAATGCTGCATAAACCATTGAAAACACTATAGAGAGAAGTTCATTTTCCTAGTTCCCTACCCAATTACCTCAAACCTTACTGAAGCATCTTAACAAGTCCCAGGAAGCCAAAAGGCATCCAAATTACGTTTTTTAAAGTTTCAATTCCAGAAATACCCCCACAAGAAATGGGGTCCTATTCACAGCCCATTTAGACCTCGACCAATGGATCCAGCAATCTTTTTTAAGTCACAGAGAGACACGAGAGACAGGATCACTCCTCATTCTTTAGTAACACTGAGGCTGCCTGGAACTGAGCTCTGCAGCAATGCATTTCTACTGATGCTTTATTGGCCCAGCAAGCTATTTAAAGGTTTTGACAATTTTTGACAGTTATGAATTTGCAGTAATTTCTCCCTGCAGCTATTTTCTGATCTTTTCTGCATTCTGTCCCTTTCCTTCCCACCTGACTCCTCCAAACATCCCAGCAGCTGAACAGCAAGTGTACAAAGCCACATATTAATCCTGCCTAATAGACTCTTGAGCAGGGTACTAAGAAGGAGTGGCCCAAAAGCAGCAACTTTCAGTAAAGCAATGCAGAGGTGTTTATGCAACAGTGTCTCCCTCACAGAGCATTATATAAGCACAGTGATCACAAGGGCTGCCAGAAGAGTGAGGCATCAGCAGCTCTTGATTCCCCAGTCCAACACATCTGTAAGTTAATTTTACACCCAACACTGTTTAAATAGTTATGACATGAAAATATACAGCAGTGTTCCAGCATCACCTCTGATACAACTCAAACCTTATGAAACTGTAATCCTCAGATGTACATTGAAGACATGCACTAATTCATACCCAAACCTACTTGACTGCAAAGAAACTATCAAAAGTATGTAATTGGCCTGGTCAGTCAGGCCTACATAAGATAAGAAAACAGTTTCCTAAAGCACGTGTCCTAAACACATCCTCCCACTTACAATATATTCTCAAAACAATCTGATATGAAGGAAAAGGAAAAATCATTCCTTTAAATCCTATCTGGGCAAACCATTTCATAGCTTTTTTTCCAGCCAGTTTTGTAGCTACATCTATGCTCTTCTTTGTTAGAAACACTCCTCCAGTATCTCAGAAAAACAGTAAATATGTGAGAGACACAGGAGGGAGATGTTGGCAAAAACAAACTTAAGAAAAACACACAAAGAAAGCCAAAACATGCAGAGTCTGGAAGATCTTACAGTTTTTACACCGGTACTTGTCCTGCTTACTTCATGATGGGTGTTCAAGAAGAGGGGAAGGACATGAGTATAAAAAACAACAGAAGCTTGGGCTCCTGGCCCACAGGAGGGGACCTGAAGTCTAAGATAAAGCAGAAGCAAACTACAAAAGAACCCAGATGTGGCCTTGCTAGAAAGAACTGACAGAGGCTGAGGTACCGCCCTTCATCATCTCTTTGCTAAAAATATGGGCCAGATCCAGAACTCTTTCAAAATGATTGGAATCACTCCACTAAAATTCAGTAGGCTTTGGATCAGACCTTTAATTGGGCCAAAAGCAAACTCACCATTTGCTGATCAAAGCTCAATAAGAGCTTTCAAAAATTCATACTTTCCTTGGTATGGGCAGACAGCTTCTAAATTCTCTAAGTTTCTACTGAAAAAGCAACAACCAAGGCAATTGTTGTCTGATTCATTGGTGTCCCCTCCCTGTAGCTTGGGAATACACAAAAAAATCTTTGTGTATCTGTTCTTTAAGACTATTATAAGCATATTGACTGCACCATTGCCATTAAATTGAAGCAATAAATAAGAACTTATTAAAACAAATAAAATTTATGAAAACTTAGAATTGTAAAAATCTTTTAAAATTATATCCCAATGAAACATTTCTCCAAGCTGTAACTTGGACAAATGGCTCCACTTACAAAGAGTGGCTTTCTTTTTATTTGTATAGAAAGCTTTACAACTATGGTCTGTCAGAAATCTTGACAAAGCAGCCTCCCCATAATGCACCTTTACATGTAATTTACAGTCCTTCTAAAGCAGGGCCTTTTCCTGCAAACACATTCTTGTGCTCCATACCTAAAGAATAGGATATTACTGTAAAACATGTGTGCACTAGGAAGGAACTGTTATGTTTCCAATACAAAGTCAAGTGCCAAAGACTAGACAGAATATCCTCCCAAAAGAGAAAACACTGCTTAGCTTCCATAAGAACCCACAATGAACTCTGCCCAGTGGACTGGCTGGCACAGAGGTGTATGACCTCAGTGATATAACACAACATCATTAGTAGGAGAGTGAAGCCATTTCTTCCACTGGATATTAAACAGCAAAATATTTCACTGCCTCTAGTCCTTCCCCTAGAGGAAGATAAATCACTGCTGATGTGAAGTTTCCCTCCACAAAATGTTTTATAAAGCATACTTAAAAAAAAAAAAGTGCTGCTAAGCTGTCTTATTTCTACAGCTCTGCCAGAGAAACTGCTCTTGCCATAAAGCTCTTGTTCTCTTGGACAAAAATTCAGTCTTGGCCTCAAAAATAGGAAGACTTTCTTACCTGCACAATTTGTGCAGGTATTAAAACCAGTTTAAAGCTCTCCCATTGAAAGATGCAAGGTGAAACAGCCTGGCAGCTGCATCTCTAAGCAAAATGAAGCATGTCTACCAGCAGTGTCTTTTAGAGAATCCTCAAGTCTAAATGGGAGATGCTGCCAGCCTGCTTTTGCCAGCTTTTGAGGGAGATCATTTCAGTACAACCAGAATCAGACCCTTTCCACAATCAGGCTGTGTAACAGCAATGCAAAATGCTTTGGTCAAGCCCTTTACTAGGAACACACTGGAAGGGACTTCAGGAAAACAGCACATCTGTCCTTCTCTGCCTGAGGAATTGTTTGTTTCTATAGACAAAAGCGTTACAAAAAGGAGTCCAAAGTTACTCACACACTTGTACAAAATTGTCTGGCTACCTCCTAATAAGGCAAATTCACAGTGCAGAGGAAAGATGAGCTCTCTGGCCCACACCACTTTCAGTAACTCAAGGGGAAAAAATCTTCACCAGTAACCCAGAGATGAGAAACAAGCCAGAGAAGGGGCAGGGGGCCTATAGGGTCTGTGAAGCACAGCCCAGCCAAGTTCAGATTTTCTTGGTTCCAAACCACTCCTGCACTCCAGGGTTTTCACCAGAATAACTCATTGCCAATGAACAATAGCATTCTAGCATTTTTATGGTCACACCTGCACACACATTTAGGAGGTTCATTTCCTGCCTTACTGGATACAAGCACAGAAAAGCTCCTAATTTGTTTATTGCTCTCCAGACAATATTTTTACTCTTATGGAGAAATAATATGTACAAAGTTATTTTAAAAAAGAAAATAAAAAGAGAAGGGAAAGATATGAATTATCCTAAATGCTGGTAGCTGAGGAAATATCTGTGATTTACAAGTAGGCAGCCCAAACACTTGATGTGGAGACAGCCACATTTGCCAAGAGTCTGTTTTTTAATCAAACTGCCCAAAACTCAGGCATTACAGGACCTCCAGCATTAAAAACTGTCAATTATCTAAAATACTACACAGCACCCAAGAGATCTTATCTTCCAGGTGTATGCAAACTTCTTTTGCTTAGTTCCTCCAGCCTCAAGATTCCTGAAAAGAAAACTGGCCAGGGGAATGCCTCACAGGATCCTCTGCTGTGCTCCTCCCCAGACTCACAGAGGAGGAGATTTCCTTCCTCTGATGGAAGAAGTGCAGCACAGGAGCTGGACATCATCTCATGGCTGCAAGAAAGGGGAGGAGACCTTGGCTTCTTTCACATTCCCTGCATAGGAAAAGGGATTTCCCATTGATAGGGACACATGAAAGAGCTTGGCAGCTGGGAAAAACTAACTGCAAGGAAAAGGGAGGCTTTGGAATGGTGGTGACCACAATCACTACGTAGATAAATGCAGAGAAATCAACAGCACATAGATGCTACTACTGAGCCTCAAAGCAGTGGCAGTGTTGCTGCCTCTCTACATTTTCCATCACGATTTCTTAATACTCCTCCACTCAGAACAAAAATAGCCTCTTCAATATGCCAAATGTGCATGGCAAACATATTTGGCTTTTACATCTCATTTTATAAGCAAAAAAATTAGGAAATGGGACTGATCTGTGACAAACAGCAAGACAGTCCAGTTTAGCATGTTCTCTCTTCAGTGCAAATTTTTTTGGGAAAGAAGACTACAGATGTAAGGACTTGGGAAAGGATATTTTAGCATAGCATCAACAAAAGATTTTTGACTACAACAATAAATGAAATGAAATATTTCCCTGCTATCAAATCTGTCAGCCCCTTCTAAAAATTATTACAAAGACACAACATTTTCCAGGACAACCATCATCACAGCTCAGCTTTGTGAGACAGAGTCATTCCCTTCTCATTCCTCTTTACAAACACAGGCCTATCAAGTTCACTGAATTTTATTAGTTGTGCCTCTATCCTCAACTACCAGGCTATCATGCTTTAAACTCAGTTCAGGTAGAGATCAGTGAGTTTGCTTTAGGGGGACTGAAGCTCTTCCTGCCCAGCTCCCCTGCACTGTTCTGGAACCTCAGCACTGGCTTACAGCAGGACAGGATGAAGCACGGAGTAAAAGATCTCCTGTGGGTGGCCACGTGCTTGGAATGAGCAGATCATCACTTCCTGAAATTCCATCATTTGTCTCATCTTGTTTTCCTCAAGGTCACAAATCAGCTTTAAACTAGATTTTCTGTCCTTTCCCACTTTTACAGGAAATCACACCTCCAGCTGGTTAGTATGAAGCAATTCCCCTAGTTATAACCCAGGAAATCATTTCAGTAGCGTAGCTGCATTCACAGTATGAAACTAGCACATCTTAATACGGTTCATCCCTTACACTATTTTTAAAGTCTTTCCTTCTAATTTAATTACTTGGAAGTGACTCCAAGTTCAGTTCCCTCCAGCAAGGCTGAATTTAAAAATACCTCAGACTGGTCATTCATCAGTGGCATTTCTGTTGCTCTGCAAGGCACAAGGCTTCTTTTTATCATTTCTGATTAAGTTAGAGGCTTCTTTTAACAGCAAGCAAAAGTGTGTTGTAAACTGAACTCATGCTCAAAACCCAATTAACATTGAAATTCACCAGAAATACACGAGCTCTATTTGTTTTTACCCTCTAATGTTGCTCTGTGTCATGAACAACCCACCAGCCAAAAAGTAAAATATTTCCACTTCTAAAGCTCTGCAGTTTCCTTTCTGGATTGCCCACAAAGAAGTTCACACAATAAAATAAGCCTTTCTGCATGCCAGACGAGGAAAAGAAGCATGAGCGCTCCTTTCAGCCATTCTACACAAGATCTGATGAAAATTTGGAACCATACAAACCAAGATAATTATTTTTAAATATTGCAGTATGCTGTTACTCAATGGAAAAAGCCATGCAATTCTTTGTATATTTGGTACAAGTTCAATGATTATTCCAGGCTGTGAAATTTTTACACTACACATTCCTGGAATGAGTTCTTTTAGAGGTAGAAAGTTGCCATTTGTTTCCTCTAGAAAAAGAGATGTTTCCTTTAGCTGAAGCACTTACTGTTTGCCATAAAACACTGCAGGGTGCGGTGACAAACTGTCTGACAGCCACCACACCTAGCCCTGAATGAAGTCAGTGTGGCCCTGCACACATTAGGTGTGGCCAGACTGGACAACCTCATCGTATCCTGTTGTAAATTATTACTTAATGAAAAAAAGCAGAACTGGGGGCAGGGAGGGTTAAGCGGTGCTGGACTTTAAAACAACTCTACACATCCAGTACCCAGCAGGGAAAGACAAGGAAGCAGACAGAAGGATCCATGTGCATCATTTCCATTTGCAAAGTTTGCCAAGAAAATCCTTTCCTAAGCATAGACTATGCAGACTTTTTCTTCCTTTTTCCTCCTCTTCCCCTGCCAAAAGAGGTTAGAATCGCTTTTTTTCTGGTGAGATGATTCAACACTTACAGGGCTTTTACATTTCAATAAACAAATAACATGGGAGGGAGAAGGACAAGCAATAAACACATGAAACTATTCCAAACACCTCCTGAAGTCAAAGTAATGCTTAACTTGGTATTGGAGATCATCTTGACATTGACCAAAGCTCATTATGCTTTTTTTTTGCTAAAGCCAAATCAGGTTTAACATTTATATGAAATTTAGATTAACAGCAAACTCCTGACATGCAGGAGTTGAACTGAAAAAACCCATGACTATGGAAAGGGTGGCTTGGCATTTTACAGAATATTGTGCTTCCTTCTGGAACATTTCTTTCCAAGAAAAGTCGTCCCACAGTAGAATTATCCTTCCCTGAACTGTTCCTCTAGCTCAAATTCTAACAATCAAAATTTGAACTCTTTAACCATAATCCTACAGAGAAAAGCAACAGGACTCCTACTAGAGCAGCAGTGATTTAAAACTTGTGGCTGTTTCACAACAGACGTTCTCAGTCGAAATGTTCTTTTTCAGTATGATAACATTTTTCATATGTTTACACTTGAATCAATGTAATAGTGTCAATTTTAAGCGGTTGCTTAGAGCAATAATTATATTTCAAAATAAATGGTCCAAATATTTTCTCCTGCCCTCTGGGAAATGAAGAAGCTTTAAGAAGATGGTTGGTTGCTCAAGCAGCCAGGAGACACGGAGGCGACAGCTGTCAATACAGACAGAAACCCACAATTCTCATCATGCAAACCAACCAACATTAGGACATAAAGAAGTCTAAATATAAACCAATTTGATTTCTTTTCTTCCCAAGCTTCTTTCTTGCTATAGGATAAAGAAATTTTGATTGTACTATTCCAGACTGGAATTGTAACCACTTTCCCAGCAGGCAAGTCCTCCCACTCTACTCCTGTCCACCCTTCCCACTGCTGCTACTAAGCCCAGTTTGATTCCTGTGGGAATAAAATTCCTTTCTTAGCCATTTTTAAAGATTGCAATTTCATGGAACCCAGAATGTTACCAGGTTTTTAGCCTGTTTAGTCTTCTCATACACAGTACTTTTTTTATTCTAAAAACAATTCTGAGGATTTTTAGAGAATGCAGGAATTACATTTAGACAAGAAATTATTTATACTAATCTCAAAGCCCGAGAGACACAGAGTTTGGCTTTTTCTTTTTCCCTAATCCTTAAAAGTAGTAGAGGAAAAAAGGTAACTTAAATCTGTGCAGTAGGACTTTTAGGACACAATATCTTCCTTGTTTTATTGTGCCACAAAAACATGGTGATTACTCCTTCTCCCCTTCCCATCAGGGACTGATTTATTTGATGGATTAATAGCTTTGCCTATAAGAATTTGAAGTCCCAGTTATTTCTGCCTCAAATAGTTGCCATGCTTGTAATTATTTCAAAGAATAATAATTACTTTCACCCAATCTATTTGAAGTTATAAAAAATCCACCAGTTTTTGAACTCTAATCCATAAAACCACAACTTGTAAAGTCATAAAGGATTGCAAAAGAGTCAAACTTGTGAAATATTAAACATCATGGAGAATGCAAGGAGGCCTAAGGTTTTGTTCTTAAAAATAAGACTTATATTTATGATGCTGCTTAATACATCACACGATCCCTTTTTAGAAGTGAGAGATGGAAACATCCAAGATAGTCTTGCAGAAATGTGACCACAACAAACTGAGACCCATAATTCTATCAGTAAAAATAGGCTGTAGGCTAAGATTAATAGACTTTACTGTAATTCCTGGGGAAGCAAATGTTTTTCCGAATATTTCTGCATGCAGTAACATCTTTTACTTGCTCCAAGATCAGCTGTGATCATTTTGACAATAAAGAAAAAAAAATGCATTGAAACAATCCACATCAGTCCAAGGGAACCCAAGCTATTCATAACCTTAAAGCTTTTCCACTTTATAGATATAATATTGGATTTCTCACCTTCCTCAGACTAATAATTGAGTGAGGGAAAAAACCAGCCCCAAGCCCAACACTTCTTTTTGCAACTTGACACTGTAAGTTCATATTCACCATCATATTTTTTAAATACATTCATGTGACAACACTGGCATAAAGACAAGTGCTCAGAAAATTGGACTGCTGGAATAAAACTGTCCATGAATCTTTAAAGCCACTTGCATGTTAACAAGAGGGCCAGATTTAATCTCTCTGTTGCCTGCATTCCCCAGAGGGCTGCTGCTGCTGTGCATGCTGGCTGAGCAGGTACTGCTCAGGATCCCTGCACCCCGGCAGCACGTGGCCTCGGGCCATCCTCGCTGCATGCTGTGCACATTCTGTACTCAATATAGAATTGTTCTCCTTCTGGGATGTTCTGTTATAATTAACCTCATATGAGAGCTTTGCTAACATCAGCATTTATCATTTTAGCACCCCAGGAGTTGTTACCATCTCTCCATCTCAGTTGGATTTTGCAGATGGGAACCCAGAATGCTGGGTGTGCCCCAGAACTGACTTTTCAGGGACCTTGGCATTGGCAGTGAAAGGGGCACTGCCAACATAACATGAACTTGGTATTGCTCAGAGCTAGAAGTTCAAGCTGACACTGCTCTGCAAACAAAGCAAGACTGCAGTCACTGTGAGATGACTGAAACAGCTCAGCCAGGTGCTCACAGGCTCTTTGCCTTCCCCTGCCCAGCTCCCTGACTGCCCACCTTAGAAGCCCTGAGAAAGCACATGGCTATTTCTGAGACATCTGCTTCTGCCCTCAATTCTGCTGCCTGCAGGATCCAAACCTGGGCAAAGAGTCCCCTGTCTCCTCCTCAGTGAGCAGAGCTGCCTCCTCAGGGCAGGGCAGAGGCCCTAGGCACCAGATCATGCCCTGGGAGGGTGAACATCAAGAGACTGTAGCACTCTGCCCATGAACACAAACCCCACTGCTCTTGTACAGGCAGAAAAAGTTCAACCACAAAAGCAATCCTGTCCCACATTTCAAGTCCCTAAGGTTCAGTCCTGCTGAACTTGAAGATTCTGATAAGCAAAACTGGTTTCTTTTTAAAAAATCATTCTGGTTTAGCCTAGGCACACAAAAACCCCTCAGTGTGAAGTATTTCTTCACCCAAATGGCAAATTTCACAGAACTAAACCTAAGGTCTCATAGTGCAAGTGCTGGGGATAATTACGATTAAGGTACACTGCAACCTGCAATTTAAATTTCAAAGCAGTGATTCCATGCACAAGGGAGGCCAAGGGCACAGTTTCACAAAGAACTGATGCTAACAGCAGAGAGAGCACAGAACCAACCCTCTCTGCTATTGGCTACACAGGAACTGAATCACACACCTGATGAAAGCCACCACCAGTGCTGGCACACAATGGGTGTAAAGGGATGCCATAGGATGTATGGTCTGGTAACTTTTTCAGAACCAGCACAGGGTAAGTCACCTTCTGCAATCATAAACAGTGTCCCAAAAAATATCACAACTTTTAGAAATTCCACTGGTTGCTTCTCTCTTCTACTCATATCAGAATCCAGTTCACTGCTTGAAGTCTTGCTTTCCCATGTTTTCCCTCCTATTCACATAGTACCCAACGTGGCCAGCAAAAGTTCGAATAATAGCCTACATATTTTATTTGTTCAGTTTCCTTACTTTTGGAAGCCTTCCAGATGGAAGCCAGGAAAACAAGTTTTAGAGACAGAGAATACTGACCAAGGGGTTTAGAAGCATTTGAAAGTACTTGCTTTTAAGAGGACTACATTACAACTACTATTTTTAGTCCAGCAGTAGAAAACTGGGCAGGTTTTGATCCAATGCAAGCCTTGGTGGCTTGCTGTGATTTGAATAAGTGGTTTGCACTACTTTGACAGAGCTAAATAAATGCAGAAACTACAAAACAGTAAAAAGAGACATTAAATAATACCTTGGATCTCCTGTCTCATTAACCTGTGATAAACCTGGGAATGTCAGACAGAAGGGTTCCCCCTCTGAAAGTGTTCTATTTTAGAAGTAGTACATAGCACAAACAGTGGCTTCCTACAGCTTTAGTCATCTCACTTCCAGACAAGCTTGCTGCTCAGATGGGAGGACAAAGAGCAGAAATTCCAGCATCCCTTCATGCTGCTGTGGTTTTCTGAGCTGTGTACTCTGCTCCCTCATGCCCAGGTGCCCGTCCCAGCTGCTGCAGTTTGAGGGTCTGCAAATGGAGCTGCTGTGAAAGGGCACACCCAGACTCTGAAGTCCTTCTCAAGAGCGAGGTGACAAGGTCTGCAAAAATTGCAAGTCCTTTATTTTAATTAAACTCATGCAGATCAATAGTCACTCTTCTAAATATGCATAGTCTTGAGTTAATTAAACCAGTTAGTTCTTTTCTTTCCACAGCAATCAATGGAAACCATTTTCATTAATTAGCCCAATGGCATCCTGGCTCTGAAGAGTTCAGTATAAGCTGAAGCCCTGAACAAGAAGGCAATATACAGGGGAGAGGAAAACCCACATGTCTTTATTCTATGAAGAGGAATTACTTAATTTGAAGTTCGGTTTGCTTTCCAAACAAGGCTATGCTGAAAATAACTACGGGCCATAATATCTTTTTTGTTTTCAAAAGAACACTTGGCACAAAAGTTTATCAAGGCCAAATACTCACTCCCTTCACCACAGAGGAGATAAAAAGGACAGACAAACTTCCAACAAGTGAATTGCACTTTTCATTAAGAACATAACTTTTTGAGAACCTGCATTTTCAAGTTTTGTAACTAGAATATAAAAATCATGCAGTAAACAGCAGTGATCAAAGAAGCTGCAAATTACAAAACGAATTTCCAGTTCTGCTCGGCATCCATGCTAGCACTCACTCACAAAGATTAGTTGTTCACACAGCTACAGGAATGAGACTGGTAATCATTGTAGCACAGTTTATCACTTTTTTTTGCAGACGAAAGAAAATGAGCCAAATCATTAAAAAAATTAAATTAATTTGTTCTGTACATATTTGCTGTTTAGTGACAGACCAGGTATACAAAAACTCCATGTTGTAACTCGGTCCCCCTTCCTGCATTAAATACCATGACAACTTCAGTCCTTTGCATTATTTGCTCATTCAAGTATTCATAATTCTTTCAGTATGACACAAAGAGACACATCAGTTCCACTAAAATTTCAAATACTCTTTTGCACTACCTTAAATCAATGAAATTGCTTGTATACAGAAAGAACTGAAGTCACCAATAGGCACATGAGAGTCACTTCATTTTTCTTATGTGTTTTAAAACAGCTAATGAAGGACAGACTTTTTATAAAGCTTGGCATGTGTGTAAAAAATGTTTTAGCCTTAGGATCTGATTTTTATTAGCCTCTTCTTTTGGACCTCTGACACTGCCCACCTGTCTCTGGTCACTCTGGGTCACATTTCACCCCAGAAACAAAACAGGAGGCAGCAGGATAGACTCGCTTTCTTCCTGCCCAAAGACTTCAAAGGAAGGTCTCTCATGCCTCATTCCTGGGGAGCAAAATCTCCCTGCCAGTCCCTGAGCACCTTTCTGAAACTGCCAATGTGAAATGAAAATCCACATCAATGACCAAAGCACTCAGATTCACTTTACCTCTCACTCCCTCCTCTCTCCTGTGCAGGTTTATCCTGTGAGACAGCAAAAACCACTGCTGTGAGGAACAGCACTGTTGGAAAAGCACAGATTAAACACCCACTGGTTCCCAGTCACTCCTCCCCAAAATGTAATCACTTGGGCCTCACCTGCTTAAGCAAAACCCACTCAGGTGAAACAGGGATAGTCCAGTGCACCCCAGAATGAGACAACAGGGCTGGGGCACTGCCAGGTGCTCAGAAAGGGCCAGAAGCCTGAGATGCAACTTGGTACACGGGGATCATGTGTGTCTGCCTCAGGAAGCTGCAATTCCTGCTTGTAACAGAGCAGGTTTAAGGTTCCTGTGAGTCATCCCTAAGCAATATTGTCCTTCCTTTCAGCAGGTGCTGCAGGTGCCAGCCAGGGCTGTGCCTCAGGGGAGCTGCTGCTCTCTGAGCAGTCTCAGCACAGGAAAGGGGAAGGAGTGTGGTGAGGAGGATGAGCACTTTGCAGCACACAGCTGAGCACTGCAACCCCCCAGACAGACAGTGGGCTCTTAAAGCATGCACAAGGATGTTCCTCCCCAAACCCCCAAACTGCTCAAACAATCTTCACTCTGTCAGCAAGGAACAGCAATGTTCTTCGAAAGCCCAGGATGAGTTTGCTACAGGAGGATTTTTATGCCAGTAACTTACTGAATGAGCCAAGTAGGCTCACTACGTACAATTTGGGCTTCAGATACTCAATATAATCCTGGCAACAACTCTGCTACCTACTGAAGGAGCTCCTACTCCAGCAGATATTAGTTCCAGTTGTAATTTTAAAAAGTAATCCATTAAAATGCTGTCATGGTATGATAACGATGTTTTTAATATCCTGTAAATCATTTAAATGCCTACATTCTTTTGAAATTCAGAAAGATTTAACTACTGACCATAGTACGGAGGGCTGGCCAAAACACTGACAGAAGAGCTATTCTATACTCCAAATCAATTTTCTTCTCCAGTCAGCCTTTAAAGCTCATTGCTAATATTAGCTTTGGGACTGCATGAGATTTTAAAAGTGAACACAAGAGAGGCACTTTTCAGAGGCACACTGGAAAAGTTTGGTTCCTTCCAACAGGCACTGAAGCAAAATTCTCCATACCCTATGTCAGTGAACTATCAGCTGCAGCAAAGCTTTTGCAGTGGCTTTAAATTTGGGACAGCAAGGGAAAAGGATGATCACTCTTCTATATCATCCTGGCTGTGAGAAAGAGTTGACAAGTTCAGTGCTCTGAGCCTGGACAAAAAAGTGATAGTGAGCACCAGCTCCTCACCAGCCATGAGTAACTGGGGCAGGAGGATATTCACAGAGGCAGGGAGAGCAGATGTGGCAAACTGGCTTTTAAACCATTTGGAAAAAAATTGTGACTTTAAGCAGCAAGTTTGATTTAAACAACTCCAAATTTGCACTCTTGCAGGATTATCTGTTCAACTTTGAGAATAATTCTTGTGTTTCAAAGTAAACTTATAATGTATTTTATGTTTCAGTCTTTCTCCCTGTGTGGAAGATATTTTTATCAGAAGTAAAACATTTTCAAAACTGTCTCCCAGTTAACATGAAGTCTTTGTGCATCAAGCTAAAAGCACTTCCTTTGGGAAAGAAAGTGTGAAGAGTAGGAGATTAAACCCACTGCATTAATGTGGATTGAAAGGCCATCAGCACAGTAAAGAGCAGCTTATATCTCACTTATATTTGCTCCAGGCACTCACAGCAGAGTTATAACTTCAGTTCAATGTAGATAACACTATTTTCATATACTTGTATTTCTTGCATCTAAAACATTAACCAGATTTCAAAGTTAACCTGGAATTCGTGCTGCACAGGTAGACAGCAAATTAAAATGGTTTCTCATCAAGTCATCAAGCTTAAATACAGATGACCTAATGCAACTGGTGATGTTCACAACCACAGGTGTTCATAAGTCTGACTAATGAGCACCACAGTAACAAGGATCACACTATCCTGTGCTAAGGAAACACTGCTGCTCAAACTTAGCTTAGGTGGCATTAACTATTACTGCAAACCAGAGTCTGACATAAATACATATTTAGAGTGCACTGGCTTTTTCTACCCAGCCATGAGGCACTGAACTCTTAGAGAGGAGCCTCAGCTTGTTAGACTGTGCTATAAACATACTTCCAGCAGTCTGGATGCTGTACCAGAATAAACAGTGGCATTAAGAGCAGTTCTCCAGTATTTTTAAAGGGGCCCAGGAAGGACAGTCAATGTGGTTTACACATAATGTGTTACTGTTTGGCATTATTTCTAAATTAAGGGGGAAATAAACTGGTAGACCTGAGCAAGTACTATAAGATGGGCACAAGCCACCCCTGCTCTGGCAGGGCAAAATGCATTGCTGTCACACTGCCAAGCTAAATGCATAACAGTGTCATCTCTTGACAGGTGGATTATGAGCAAAGGCAATTATGATGGAGTGCTTCAGGACAGGAAAACAGACAACTGCGAACTGGGCTGAAGCTTTAGTGTTTCTGCTCTGGAAACTTCATTTCTCAGAATTTCTGACCTAGTCACTTTTCCTGACATTGACAGAAGATGATTACTTCTCCTTGGCTCTTGCTATGTAGTCTCCAATAATAGGGTACAGCTGCCAAAGTTACCCAAACATATCCCTGTAAAACTGTGGTAAATGTTTCACATTTTGTCCTTCTACTACATGGATATTAGCGTGGGCAGTTTCCACATCTTTAAACCTCTTTTAGTCCCCAGAGAAGAGGCAGCTATTTTCTGGAAAGTTTCCTCTAAAAATCTCAGCCCTATAACCAAACCCCAGTATTTAAGAGGGGTTAAAACTAACCCCGTCAAGTCTCCTCTGGGATTGGCAGGAGGGACAAGGCTTTTCAGCAGCAATGCAGTTGGCTTGTGAAGCTACACAATTAATTACCTGTTGCCAGCCCCTGGTGTGGGGACATTTTCAGCCACAGCCTCCCACCAGTGAACCCTCTTCACCAGCAGCTTGTAGAGCACAAGAACTGATGGGCTTTGTGTCCTGTGCTTGGCCTCCAACAACCCCCAGACCATGACAGAGAAACTACAGTGGAACACGCAAACGGAGGATCCTCGAGCTAAAGAAGCCAAATTAACGTGACTCACAGAATCACAATGGAAATTCTGAGGAATTTCATAAATCAGAGTGAGCCATTGCTGCACTCTGACATTCAGCAATTTTCCTGAAGAGAGATTGTTAAGCGCTACTGAAAAACAAGTCATTCACAAGCAGAAAAAATGGGCAAATCCATTTTCCTTCCAACTTGTTTGACTGACCTTGAGGTGCAGGTAGGGATGATGAAGGTCAAATTCATATTTTTTGGTAACAGTCTCCTTCTCCTGTATGTAAAGACTCATTTAAATGTAGAACTGCTGGAACATCTATGTAGAAATGTTTACTCTTTGGGGTTTGGGTGCCTGTTCCCAGACGCTGAGGGCGGCTGCAGCTCTGTGAGGGGAGGCCTCAGCCAGGCCGCGGCATCTCGGGAAAGGGCAAAACCCACACAGAGTGTGGGGAAAAGTGTGAGGAATGTCCCTGGAGTGAGGGGAAAAGTGTGAGGAATGTCCCTGGGAGTGGCTGTGCTGGATTCCCTGGCAGCCAGCACAGAGCAAACCCACACTGCAGCCTGTGGCAGAGGCTGTGCTGAAGCCAGGGGTATTTCCTGAGGGAACCGCAGCCCATGGAGAGCCCACACTGGAGCAAGCAGGGCTGAAATGGACTGACCAGAGCCCACACTCCCCTCCCTTCAGCCCTGCTCAGGGGCTGGAAGAGATAAAGGAGTTGGGAATAGAGGAATGAAGCTGAGCTTGCAAGAAACAGGGTATGAGGGGAAGGTGTTTAGGTTTTATCTTTGCTTTTCATCGTCCAAATGTAATTTAATAATTAATAAATTAATTTTCCCTGAGTTGAGTTTGTTTTGTCTCTGATAGCAACTGGTAAGTGACGTCCCTGTCTTTATCTCAACCGATGAGGTTTTCCATCCCATTTTCTCCATCCTGTGAGGGAGAGAGTGGCAGGGTGGGCACGGAGCCAGCCGAGGCCATCCGGAAAGGGCAGAGGGAGCGCTCGGAATGGGAACCGGCCCAGGGGGCTCCACATTGGGCTGCGAGCAGCATGAAACCCTTACACAGCACTAACTCTGCTGGTAGCCATGGCTCCAGCACCTGCAACAGACTCCCTGCACAGAGTATTTCCAGCATCTGTAGCTATAAACCAGCGATTCTAGAGGAAACATAAGCAAGGGCGCATTTAAACTGCTGTCAACACCAGCTCTGATCTTTCATGCTGACATTCACTACCCTCACAATCCAAGACTGAAGGAATGGATGGAAGAGTGACAGGTTTCACACAGAGCACTGAGGAAACAACAGCTTAAACAAAAAAATGCTTCAAAGAAAAAAAAAAAAAAGGAGAAAGATGATTTCATAAAAAAACAGGCAGCCAGATTTTATTAATCCTGACTGTACTTGCAGGATCTCCAAAGGACTGCAGACTAGTGTACTCCTTATGTAATTCCTGCCAATCACCTCTTTGAGCCAGGAACACCAGATAGAAAGCCGTCTTACAAAAAAAAAAATTAAATGGGGAAAATTCAACTTTTTAGCTTTAGATTCAATAAGATACTGGCCTTAATGAGAATACAGGGAGAGGAGATAAGAAAAAGAAGGAAAAAGGGCAAAACCCCAGCATTTGTTTTGAAGACTGTTTATTTAAAATTACTGCTGACCCAAAAATGAACAAAAGTAACAGGAAATAAAATATTGCTGTATCTAAGTGCCATGTTTCCATGATAATATGGAACAGCATCATAGCTGCAATAAAATGATTTAGCTGATCATTTCTTGTCTTTTTGGCACTCGGCTGACACACTTTTAAAGTGTTAATTAAAAAAAGAATCAAATCAACACTACAAATTGGATAGATTTGTGCCCTACAAACAGTCTCTTCTGACCAGTAATTTGTGGAGCTGGGGCTCAGCCAACTTCCAATGAATCTGTGGAGAGTTTCCAGCAAACTGTCATCGCAGCAGGATGCAGTTCTTGATAGGGTGATCATACATGGCAAGTGAAGTGATGCTGAACTGTCACTAAACAAGTCTATTTTATTGTGCCTGAACCTTCCTTTAAGGCTCACCCAAATATGGAGATTGACAGTTTATATCCAGATAAGCATTTATACCATAATGCACCTAAAGCCCCACGGTATCCACACGGAAACAAGATTTTTGGATGATTGTTATGTTGTGGGAGAACAACAAAGAACACTGGACCAGTCACAGCTCAAGAATACAAACATTTTTTTATATTTATAAATCAAATAGGCCATGACAAGAGACCTGAACAGGCAGTACTTTCCCCTTAGGGGTTCTGACTTCTTTCCCTTCTATTTTCTTTAGTTTGAAATAAAGAACTTTAGATTTGATATACATGAGAGCATTTTAATTGTGCCTAGCACAGCACTCATCCTGTATTCATCTATTGCTATTATTTTTAGAGGGCTATTTCCAAGATACAGGTAAATAAGCATAAAAGGAAAGCTAATCTGCATGTAGAATACTAACAGTAATTTGGAAATTCAGTGTAGATGCACTGACTTTTGACAGGTTTCTGCTTTCTGAACATGGATCTAGTCAAGGCTAGGCAAATACAGAGTAAGAATCAGCAGTCTAAGCCTCCCTTGATGTACCTTCTCTCCAATAGCCTTCAAAATATCACAGCTAATGTCAGGAAAGTGATAGTGAAGTGTTTGTGTACTCTTGGAGAAAACAGAAAATTCCTTCTGTGTTACTGCCATGGAAATCAGAATATCCCTGCTCACCCTGCAACTTCTTCCTTAGATACATAAGATGGGGAGGAGGGGGAGGGAATGGAAGAAATCCTTGCCTACTGCACAATAACTCATAATAGCACTATTTTATATTCTCCTGTCTTTCCATCCTGCCCCCTACCACTTAAATGGGTACAGACTGCAAATTGTTTGAATTGTCTTCTAAAAGAGATAATTTAGCTTAAAATCACTGTTTTCTGAACTCAGAACAAAAAGAGTAAACAATACATTTTTAAGACTGTCATCCTATGAAAAAAGCACATTTAAGAGGACTGACTTTCAAAGGGAAAGCTCAGTATTTCCTGAAATTTAGAAAGACCGACTTGAAAACCAAGGAGTGAAGAGAAGCATCTGAAGACTGGCAGCTGCTGGAAAAGCTGATGGGATGTGTTTAAATATCTGTTGATGGGACTGAGAAAGCACAGGTATAAAGCAATATTGCATATTTTCCATTCTGAATCACTTTGCCAAATTAACTGTTAGGCTGCAATCTTTCTGCTACCTCTGCCCTTCAAGCAAAACATTTGTCCCAATTACAGCTTCAACCAAAACAATTCAGATGCTTCCAAGAGGAAGCTGACAAATATTATTCTTTTCTCCTGTTGAAAAGCTCATCCCTTCAGAGCTACAGAACAGGATCTTGTTCTTGGGCCACAGACAGACATCTTTCAGAAGGGTAAGGCCCAGGACATGTGCATGCTAAAGGCTGCTGAAGGAACACAACCAGCCAAGAGGCCTCCAAGGGATCTAAACCAAGCATGCAGTACCTTGAATATCTTGGAGTAATCACTTTGCAGTGAGATTTTAATGGGAGATCAGATTCGGGTTCTAGCTTTAGATGGGCTTCAACCCATCTCAGTAATTCTTACACAGCTTCATCAGGTTATTTCATCAGGTTAAGTAGGCACAGTTAAGAAAAAGCGAGAAGGAAACTGAGAGATCTGAATTAGATGCAGGCTATTTAATTAACTAGCTCAATATAACTGTAAGCTTTTTTTATTAAAAAGGAAAAGAAATGCCTTCCAAAAGAAGAGGCCAAACTGGGACTAAAAGACAGAATGTATATTAAAACCTCAAGTTTTGTAACTGAGGAGTTGGCAGGACTCTCATGCCCAGGGGAATCAATCCCTCATCAGACATGCAAGCATCCATCCATCACACATGCATAGTGTGCTGCTTTGGAGACTTATCACAACATACACAATGGCAGAAACAGCCCAAAAGAAATGTATTTCTAGGGGAACCAAGAAAAAAACTGGCAAGAAGAGACACTTTTTTAATGATGCCAAGTCGATACTACACTCAAAATAGCTTTTTCTCATTTCCAAAACAGTTGAAGCAACAAAAATAAATAATATCACTCTCAAAGACACAAACAAAAGCACGAAACATATTAATTACAAAAATGCAGGATCAGTGCCTCACTCCACTAAACACTCCAATAAACAGGGCTCTCTTGTGTTCAGAGGAGGACAATGTAACTGGCAAATTGCTACACATTTCTTTCCCTTTCCACCAGCCAGCAACTCAGCTTACTGTTCTGGAGCAAATAAATTCACAAAGAATACAGAACTTCTTAGTGGAGAAGAAGATAGAAATACTGGTCAGCTTCTTTGGAGAGGGTGCCAAATATGTGTGAGTCACAGTAAAGACAGTGGCCCACTGAGAGCACTTACAGTTTCAATACAGAAGAGTTGTTTCATCAACCCCTAAAAGCCACCCCAGCTCGACAGATGGGACAGGATTTTGAATTGCATCTTGTAAGGCCTCTACTCTGGCATTTCAGAGGGTAAACAAGCAGAGGATCACCCTTTGTGTGTGCATTGGGCAAAAGGGCCTTATCCATCTGAACAGACTGAACTGGAGACCACCTGTCAAGAGAGACAGAGAACAGCAAAAAAAAAAAAAAACAACAGTAGAAGAGACAAAGAGACAGACAAGATGCAGCCAGATAAGCCCAGGAAGATCCAGAGTGATGGAAAAGATCAAACACAGGAAGTGAGAGAAGTGTTCTGTAAAGGGCTCCTAGCTCAGTCCTCAGCCATGCCTCTCTCTGAGAGGTGGAGTGGCTGGAAACAGCTACTCAGGACACTTAAAACCCCCAGAGTTCTCCATTTCCTTCTGCTGTCAAGTGCCTCTGAAAGGTAAACCATGTACTTGGGTTATGCTAAAAGTCACAGGTCATGGCAGTGGGCTGTGACAGCAGCTGTGACGTTTGGGGTCAACACAAGCCCTGGGGCCAGATCCTACAGAGGATAAAGACTCTCATGGGAAATGAGAGGTGGAGAAATGTGTCTGGAAACCTTCTTCAGGAGCACTCTAGGGCTCAAAATTCACAACCCCTCGGCACCTACCACAGAAAGAATTTAAAAATACCCCACCTAGATGTAAATGGAGAGATGATAGCTGGCTCAGAAGAGAATGTCTCTTATCAGATATAAATTATAAATCAAACACAACAGGCTAGATAAGAAATCATTAATTTTTCAGTTCTCAAACCATAGATATCATGTTTAGCTCCATCCCACTAGTCATTGTAATACAATGCAAGAAAAATTACTTGCAAAAGTAACTAGTCATTGTGGAATCACATGCAAATAAAAATTTAAAGACTACAATGTTACTATTAAACTTTTAAAGAGAGACAACAAAGATTTAGTACTGTATTTCTCTATTCATACATTCATGCAGTGTTCAAGAAACAAAACATGCATGATGGATGGCCCAAAATGACATTAGATGGAGTAGAAACTAGAATTAAGCAAATCTTCAGAAGCCCTCTCAGAGAGAATGATCTCCATTCAGTCCTGGGCTGACAGGGCTTCAGCCTGGAGTTGGCACATCTGTGCAAAGCTTGCTAAGCCCCAGCACTCCAGTGGTACCGTGCCTCTCTGCCTCAGTTTAAGAAGTGAACAGGGATCATAGCACTGCTGACTTTATTCAAAAGTTGCACTACTAGAGACCAGCAGGAATGGAGACTTCCTGAGCAGTAGCACAGCTTTGCCCCAGCAAAGTCTTCTCAACTGCAGGAGAGAAGGAAAGCAGATTTTTTCCAACCTGTTTATTATCATCAGCAGGCCAAATTCCAATGCCACATGTAAGACCTTGTATTCTATTATCATTGCAATCTATTTGCTAAATGCCTTATTCTAAAAATACACAAAGATGACACAACCAGAACCATTTAATTTTAATTAATCAACCCTTGCAATATTATAAAAACTTGTATCTGCCTGTCCTCCTCCAATGTCCACCAGATTCCTGAGAGCACTGCTCATACAGACTGGCTATGATTTCAAAATTAATAGATTATGCAAGATGAGGGAACATTCTCAGAAGAGCTCTGCCAGGAGGAGCTGAGTTGGTCCTGGCATTTTATTTCTGATAAACTATCTAGACATGGATTAGAAGTTTTGCTTCACAACTAAAAAAAAAATAAATCACATTGACTCAACGGCTGCACCAGAAAGTCCTGTTATTTTAATCCTGCATTGTCTTTGTACTGAAATTTCTGTAGCAGATATTAATTTCCTTTGTTGCTGCAGATGCTACAACTTCCATGCCTGGTTTAGAAATCATACTATCAGATTCACAGGCTTCATATCTCCTTGTGTTTGACTTGTACTGTGTATCAGAAAGCAGTCATTTTATATACCTCTTTCTACAGAATTCTCAAAACCTAGTAATTAAAAAAACAGTAGTGCCTGTTGATGCTCTTACTGTTTTTGCCACAAAGACTCATTAGCCGTTTACACAAGATACAGTATGTGCAAAGCCAGCTTCAAAGAGAAAAGAAAGATGTGAGAGTTATGCACCACACACCAGAGAAGTTAGACAAGAACCTAGAGATTTAGAGCTCCTGGTCAAAGCCACAGGTCTGAGCACATGAAGGTGACCATAAAGACACCCTCAAGACCCTGCTCCATCATTGTGCCCTGGAATGTTGGAGGATGAGCCAAGTTAACAGTGGGGCTCCACAGGGAAGTCTCGAGGCTCCTGAGCCCAGTGCCAGACACAAACCCCATGGAGGGAGAGCTGCCCACCTACACAACTCATGGCTCCTGCTGCTTGGAGCCAGGAAACTGCATCATCAAATGCTGGGGCTTGGGAAAACACAGGAGGTGGTTCAGCAAGCTGCTGACAGCAGACAAGGGTTAACCACAGCATTATTAGATCATAACACATCTGGAGAGTCTTATTGCTGGGGCACACATTAATCTTCAGAGAAAGCTAAACATGCAAAATGAGATCTCACTCATGAGGAAGAACTGAAAGGGATGTTATACACAATGAAAATAATCCTAAATAACTTTTGAAACTGAACTGGCTGAAAAGGGGGAGAGGAAGTGTTTTTCCATAAGAAAATACCTACCTCTCCTTGCTGACTGGGATCAGAGTAAGCAGAAAAGTTTTAAGCTTAATTTTTCCGTTTTGAAGCATTTCTATGATTGACCCAAGTTTAAATTAAAATTATACTTGTTTATAGAAATGTCCAAGCTTTCCTTATTCCCAGAACTGTACTTAAATTGTGTTGATATAGATATTACATTACATTATTTCCCTGAAGACATGAATAAGAGCTAATGTAAATGCCAATTTAGTTTTAAGAATCCTTGGAGAGTAATGCTTTGTCTGGCTTTATTTATGAAGACCCTTATATATTTAAGCACTTTCAAGTTTGCTTTGTTAGGCTCCAACTTAAAAAATAATTTGTTAATTTAAGAATATTCTACAATTACTTTAGTCTAAGAGTGTACCAAGCTTTTCTGGAGAGTAGTCATTTCATGGTGCACACGTACACTGGAAACAGCTGCTTTGGTGCTTACATTTCAAATTCAAGAGAGATTTTTTTCTTGCACCTGGCACCCCTGTCTTCTGTTGCTGGATGATCTCAACACACAGCAGCAGAGTACAGGTATTTCATAAGGATTTCACATTTGAAGTGCACAAATTCTGTGTTTACACTTGCACAAAGAACCATGGTAACACTGCAATATCTAAATATGGGTTACTGTACAGTTTATTCCATTATATCCTGAGAAAAAACAAAGAATCAGGTACCCACTAGTGTTTGCACAATACTTTAGAGTGCAGAATTTTAGGCACTTTGGACAGCTTTGAAGCTAGTCTAGCTAAATTGCATTAGTAATTGCAAAAACCAATCAGCGACTAATTAAATCCTCTTTCTGGATACAGATTACTGGCTGAATATTTACGTAGTAGACACTACACTGTGGTGTACTCACTGGAATTAATTTTTCAAATCACCAAATAAGGATTCCGAAAATTGCCTCTCCATGGTAAAATAAGATCAAGGCTGAGTAGGTTTTTCCAATCTATGGTATTCTTTGCAAAAGAACAATACAGAACTTCCATTACAAACTGCAGCATTTCTGTCTCAGCCCCCATGCCTCTTCCTCTCAATTTCATTAGCTGCTCCCAGTGACAAATGATCAACTAATAGTATCTCTGTAACAGAGCAGCCAAATTGAACACTACTCTTGGATTATAGAGAAATAAGTGTTGTATCTACTGGCTTGAACCAAAGGACAGTAAATCAGTGTTCCACTTCTGCACTGATTATACAAGTGTATCTCGTGTAGCTCTACAATACTTCTCTCCCACTCCAGTGTGCATCTCCTTCATGCTCTAAATTGGCTTACACCACTTTACTGCTGTATTTCAGACATCTCCCAGTGCAAACTGAACAAAGCTCATGGCCTCGAAATGTTTCCTTGTAGCTTATACATTACATGAGCACAGAAATGCAGTTCCAGGTCATCTCTCACAGGTCCCCCAGAGATCCCCACACTACAGGGCCCTACAGCTGATTTCAGCTGAGAAGCAGGTAGTAGCAGAATAAGTTGTTTACACAATGATCTTATGTGTATAATTAGTGACTATCCCAGGTAATGAATCTCAAAAATCAGATCTCCAAGATCACCACATGTATTTATCTCTCAGTTTAAGTTTTGTGTTTATGACAATAACATTTCTTAGTTGACTTTACGAACAAACCAATTGAGCTTGAACAATCCTGTAAAGATTTTTTCTATTTATAAAAGCATACACATATGGCATACTTGGACAAACAAGGACAGTATTTAAATGAGCATCTTGAAAAGGACTTTAGACCAAAAAAAAAAAGAAAAATTGCTTGTATATTCTTGTAGGGCTTGTATATTCTTCAAAGGCTGAGAGGCCCACCCTGATCTAACTGAGACACTCTCATTCCTATTTCCATATGACCTTAATCTCTGCTTATTAGGAAAAATAGAAAGGAGGTTGCTACTGGCATAAATCACATACTGACTACAGCTGTAGCCCATGGACAGCAATAACTTCCATTCCAGTAGCTCTCCTGCCTTTTTCAAAGTGGATCTACAGTGAGCACTGAAATGCCACTGCAGTGGCTGCAGAAAGCTCTGCATCCACAGCTGAACATGTGTAGCCATTTACTGCCCTCAACAAACATGGTTCTCCTTTTTACTTTCTCAAACTACAGGAAGAATAAAATATTCTCACTGATAAGAAATATCAAGTTTTTTCCTAAAGGAATGAATTTTAATAGCTTTCAGAAAGGTCCTGTACTGCCAACTTTGCTGTTGGAAGCAAAGATCACTGCCCTTGGAAGCAAAGATCATAAAATTAACTAGCTAAAAGTAGTAAAACTGAGGCTTCTTATGGTATTAAAAAAAATAAACCAAAAACTTTTCACACTTCAGTTAAATATATTTTCTTGTTGAGATTGCCCTTCTTATCTAGAATGACAAGCTTGTCTAGATTCTATTTCCAAACATTTTATAGCAAGATGAAATTGCCATGGCTTAAAAGGACATTTCTTTGTCATAACCAAAGTAAATATTTTTCAGAAGATTACAGACATGACAACTGAGATGACTCAGGTCAACCAGGCAAGTGTTTCCTCTTTTGGATTGCAGGTAGAGTGGACAGGAAAAACCTGCCATTAAAAATGCATTTAACATGGAAAATGTTAAGGTATCTCAGGAGGCCAAACTGCATTGCTTGAAATCAGTATGTGACTGTGAAGTCAGTTTTAAAATTCACCTGATTAAACCAATCCACACTTTTTTGCACTTTCTTTTTTCCCTGTACAGTGTCACCTGCATGGCCATCAGTGAAGCTGCTCCCTACCAGTTCCAGTGATTTCTTTGTTTGGCACATGGAAAGCAAAAAGGAAAAATCAGAAATACATTAATATTCCAAGTAGTGAAGAACGGTGTGGAGAGAATGTTCAAGGAGGGGGGAATTTGTTCTGTTTCATAATCAGCATTGCCACTATCAAATGGACCCCTAGCTAGAAGCAGACAAGGTAGAGGAGCTTTGTGCTCCCAAGTTTTCAGAATGCCAAGGATATCTGATATGACCATCTGGTTAGGATGGGGGAAGTGGATTTGTGGAGGGGCAGTGTTTCCATGTGCTCTCATGCAGACCACAGCACACCTGGAGCTTCTGGCATCACACAGCACAAGCTCTGCCACCAGAGCTCTCCCAAATCCTCAAGCAGCCTTCAGCAAGTTGCTGGGCAGAAGCCAAACTGTAAGAAGGATGTAAGACCACACTCCAAGGCAGAATTCATGCTGTCCAGCAGCATATCAAGATAAAAAATCCAAGATACAATTTTATCTTTATTATCTTTATTGTACATCTACTTCTCAGCATTCAGTTCTATTTTCTCTAGGCTGGTATAAAACACACCTGTGTTACAGATGAAGCTCCATAACAACTGCAATATACATTTTAAATCACATTTTATCATTTCATCTAACTGAAATCAGAACACTCAACTGGCAGAAGTGAACATCTGCACATCTGGAACTAAATACTTTAGGCAAGGAAAACATCTTTGGATACAAATCAAATTCACTAAAGCAAAGATGATCTTCTATTAGCTTGGCCTTTGCTTGTGACTTAACAAACCCAAGTGAAAACAGCAGACTGTGTTCTTCCCTCTGTGAATATATTCAAGTCATGGGAGGAAAAGATCTAACAGATAGTTCAAGAACTCTAGGTATCACTATATTTTCATTAACTGCCATCCAGGAAGGTTATGATAGTTTTAAGCTTCACAGTGCTATTACCTGTTTATTTTAAGGCTGTTCCAGTGCAGGATCAGATAACTGCAGGAAGGGGGTAGTGCTTATGATTTAAGAGGTGAATGTATCAGAAGTGCATCTGGATTCATACATGTCTAACTACAGAAATGCTGAGTCTTTCTAGTTCATGAAATGCAGTAACATGATGTACTAATGTAGCACCAATTTTTCTTTAAATATTCATCAACAAAGCCAAGCTTTCTTCCCTGTAAAGGTAAATCCAGCAGCCCTGCTATGGAGTACAGTCTGCCAGCCATTCTTCCTCCTTCTGCCATCTGAACAGCACAGGTTCAGCCTAGTTCTCTGTTTTCTTTTCCATCCCTACTGTGACTTCAACTTGAGTTGCTCTTCTCCACCAATTTATCACTGCTCAATTGTTTCCTGAAGGTTATTAGTATTAGACTCCCTGTGCCACAGACTGCATCAGAGTGCCAACTGCAGATGTCTGTGGTGTGTATCTATGATTATCTCCCATCATGACTCTTAAGAACAAAGGTGTTCGTATTTTCAGTACTGACTGAAAGAGTTTTCACCTTATTTGTGCTTTCACTTCACCCAGAAAATTACCCATTTTATTATCCCATTTAAAGAAATAATATACAGCAGTGTTGCTACCATTATATCAAAGAAGTAGTGGCACCTAGACCTTTGTTATGAATTACACGTTTCCACTGTATTTCAAAGATGCTCAAGAGGCTGCATGCTACAGAAAATAGTCTGAAAATGGCCATTTTATGAGAAACTTCAGGCCTACAATATTCAGTGAGAGAATGATGAGCATTTTTCTCCTTACTAAAATGAGCCACAGTTTCCCCTTAAAACCATATGCTTTCAGCTGGCTGTGTAATCTCCAGACACAGGCATTGCAGCTGCTGAACTTTCTCAGAAGTTCTCAGCACCAACACCTACAGAAAGTAGCCAATTTAAGCAGGTGAAGAGAATTACTAGCTCCAGAAAAATTATAGAATCATTTAGGTTGGAACAGTCCTTTTAGATCACTGATTGCAACTGTTCACAGGTGACATTCTGCTTGCTGATAATTAAGCTGCATTCTCTGCTAACACTGAAGTTGCACAACCTAAAATAAGGTGGGAAGTTCTTGAAACTCAGGGTCTTTGAATGAACATAATTAGGTTTACATCACAGCACTTGCTAGTCCAAGGCATAAGAGCCTAGACTTCACTGAAATGGGTTAAATTGCTACCTCTAACAAAATGTCTTATGAGAAATATGAAGAAAAAATTATTTTAGTAGAAATAAATTCAGGTTTCCTGGAACTGAATCACTGGATTTGCCCTATGTTAAGGAGCATTAGTTCTTCCTTCATTACACTATTTGATTTGCTCATATAAGTAAATTAACTTAATCATTCTATACAACATTATTGATAAGTTCCTTCATAATGCTTAGAGTTAATGCTTATTTACTCTCCCACTGTGACAAATTAGACCACCTACTCAGACACTGTGTTTATTACTGAAGGAACACACATGGAGTGCTAAAAGCCTGCAATAATACAACTCCAATATTTGGTTGCTTTTCCAGGCAATAATCTTGATAGCTAAATAGTTTAGTTCCCCCTCATAAAACCAGAAGAAATATAGCAGTGATACAGGGAATCCTAAATGCTTAGCTGAGGAAAAAAAGAGAAGGAGAATCTAAAATGGAATTTTCCTAAAGTATAACAGTACCAGTGATCAGCACCATGATGAACTAATAGCAGACACTGTGTATTTCAAACACTCATTATGTGCTGCTTTTTAGCAAAGGTGTTTGGAAAAAAGGCTAAAAATAAAGACCACACTGCTAAAAAGCTAACCCTGGCCTTCAAGTTCAAAGAGCTTTTTATCCAGCAGAAGACACTCAATGTGTGGCATAAGACCACAAACGTGTCTAGAGAAAAAGCCAAGTCAGAGGCTGTTTTTGTACGTGTTACTCAGAAATGTTTCCAGTGTCCTACAAAGCTTATTTTTTCTGTTCAGTAAGAGGTTTAAAAATAGTTATTATCAAGTTTTTCCACATATATTATCCTCTATTATTTCAATTTCACTGTGCTGAAGTTGCTCTAATCCCTGACATCCCACTGAGGTGATCTGCACCCAAAATTTGATAGGAATCCCGTCCATCATCAGATTCATGTATTTATACACAGGTTACTTCATTAACAGACACAGCAGCCTTAGAGCTTAATGACATAAATAAGTAATTAATAAACACACATGTAAATCTTCATCTGATTAAGTTCTTGTGCTATGACAAGCAAGCATGGATTGTATCAAAAGCACTGCTGAAAGAATTTTAGGCCTGTGTTTCAACTGCTGCATATCAGAGCTCTATCCAACACCAACTGAGTTGAACAAATCAACACACCTGAAAATTCAAGTCTATCTCAGCCTTTAATAACATATTACAACAAAAAGATCTTTAGGAGATAAAACATTGCCTGTGGAAAAAGATAAACAATTGAAATGCTCAGGAAAGGGGAAAAAACCCACGGCCACACAAAAGAAATTAATCGCATACATGAGGCTTGCTTTGATTTCACAACAAAGATAGATTTTACTAAAACTGCTCAGCATGAAAAACAACACCAATCCCATTCAAATTCATCTGAGTATTTTTGAATGGACAGGACTTCAGACTCTGCCTGACAACAGTTGCTCAATTATGTGTTACTTTTATTACACACAAGACTTGGCAGCAGCAGAGAACGTATGTCTGGGACAATCCTCGAAAAATTTACTAGCACTTCAAGATACACAGGCCAAGTTACAATATGGAGAGATCCTTAAAATACTTCATTTTGCATGTAATTATTCACTGATAACAGAGGGAGCAGAGTGAAGTTTCAGATTCAGTAATAGATTAGAGGCAATTGCTTCTTCTGTACAAATTGTAAAACGACCATCTCAGTTGATGTCCTGCTGCCAAAAGGATGTTTCAACAACAACTATGTTACCAGGAAAGCCTTACATCACTATTGCAGCTCTACACTGCAAGTATCATATGAAAATAAACATACAGCTTCCAAAACAACTTTACATCCATTCCTCAAGGAGCCACAAAAATAAATGCTGGCATAAAGGCCCCTTTTTTTTAACCATTTAATATTCAACACTCCAGTGTCAACCAAGTTCATCACAAAAGCCGACTTCTGTCCTGTGTTTGCCTGTGAGCACCAAACTACATCAAATGCACTGAAAACAAGCAAGGAAGAAATCAATGCACATTAAATCAAGAGCAAAACTGAGTGTCAAAATCTGTTCCGATGTAAGAAACTGTTAGACAAAACAACATTTACGGTTTATTCTAAAATCCTACATTGAGATTACCATACCAGTGACAAGCATTTTGAAACATCGAGAATCATATCACAGCCAAACCACAAAAGATAATGACACAGACACATACTCCCACTCTTATAGAGCCTTCTGCTTCCAACAGCTTCACTAAGCTCGGTTAAAAAATAGCAACGGCAAAACAAGGAAAACAGAGTTCCAAAATAAGTGAAACAATAAATCTTAATATGCAATAGCCATGTTTGCACTTTCCCGAACGCAGATTAGTCAAAGCTCCTTTCAGAGCACAGTTTTGTAGCATCTCTGGAAACACGGACACCTCTGCAGGGAGGTGCCGCTGCCCCCGCACAGGAAGGGTTAGCGAGCTACAGAACTCGAGTGGATGGAGAGGGAAAGAGCCGAAGCACTACAGCAGTCACATATTCATATAACTACAGGAGAGCTGCAAGCCGGCAGCCACAGCTCCATTCCGCATTTAAGGGAGAAGGGGATGAGAGAAGAAGAAACAGAGAGGGGAAAAGTTTCCTCGTCTTTCCTCCAAGCAAATGTAAATTTGTTCATTAGGTCCTCAAGCTTTCAGGAACAGTTACATAAAAATATGTAAAATCGGTAATGCTTAGAATAGGATTCCTTCCACTTCAAATAGCTGTGCCGGATAAACCCTGAGACATGCGAGAGATTGACGGAGAGGCCAGCTCCAGCCCTCCCTCCTGGAGTACAGAGACTCGGCCAGCGGAGCCACGGGCTGGATCCACGCCTGCCGGCAGCGGGGCGGCCGGGGCTGCATTCCCCTCCGTACAGCAGCCCCGCCACACGGGCACAGGGGCTGCGGGGCTCGGGCAGCTCTGATGCACACAGCCGGCAGCTGCGGGAGGCTGACGGGGTTTTAGTGCCATGAAATGGTGGATCTGACTATCAGGCACATTTTATGATAGGGAGAGATCGTGAGCCTCTGCAAAGCAAAGCCGGGCAGGGATAGCAGGAGGCAGGAGGGAGCAGGACCAGCAGCGGCAGGGCCTGGAGGACTGTCAAGCCCAGCCGCCTCCCCCCGCCGGGCCGGGCGGCCCCAGCCCGGGCCCCCCCTCCGCCAGAGCGGTACTTACGTGAAAACAAAAAATAAAGTAGTCGAACCCACTAATAAGGCAGCTGCTGTGGAGACCGGGATGTATTTCGTAGGTTTAAACCTCTTTCCAGTGCTGCTGGGCATCCTGTAGTTTACACATCACTATGTAAATCCAACCCGAGAGGAGGGAGCCGGGAGGATGCGGGTCCCTCCGGCGCGGGGAGAGCGGGACCCGGGCGGCTGGGAGGGACGGGAGAGGGACGGGAGCAGCTGACCTCCAGCACAGGAAATCCCACCCACACCGCCCAGCCCACTCGGCTGATGTCAACCAGCCCCTTAAGGTAGCGCTGCGGGGAGACGGGAGCGGGGCGCGCAGCCAGCACAGCCCCGCCGAAGGGCGGCCGAGCCGCGGCTGCTGGAGCTGCCTGCAGCGGGGCACCCCCTGCGGACGGGGTGGGGACCCAGTTCTGTTCTTTCTACAAGACAGCCCCCTGCCCCCCGCAAAGAAAAATGGCAATGCAGTGAGCTCTGCAGGGCGCTGTGTGGGACGCCGAAGCTGCTGTAGCAGCTCCCCGAACAGGGGCTCTAGAGGGGGCTGCGGACGCGGCAGCGCCGCAGGAGCCGCGGAGCGCTGCGGGGTCCGCGCAGGGAGCGGCGCCCTGCACGACAGGGCCAGCTGCGAGCGAATCCTGCCGTGCTCGTTAGGGAATAAACCCTGCTTTTCATTCTGCTACACCCAGAGTCACAGCATTAAGGGAACTGCTGCACTCTGCCAAATTTAGCTGATTCCAAGATCCATAACTGAGTGCAAACATAAATGAAATTACACTATACTCTGCTCTTTTAAATCTATCCATTAGCATCAGGAGGCAGACAGAAGAGGTAATTTAAGGTAACAACAGAAAGTTCACTGAATCAGCTTTCCCAAGAGCAGTGAGAATGGCTCCTCTGTTCACACTCGGGGGCACCACCCAGCAGCTCGCCGGTCTCAAGGAAACACTCCGATGGGAAGAAGGGTTCAAGGCCACTTGGAAGTTTAGAAATCAAGACCAGGAGCTGCATACATCCTGCTCCCTCCCTCCTGCTTTCTTTCTCAGCTAATCCCTTTTCTGCAGCTGCCAACATGCAGATAAAGTAACCCCTGCCTAACACAAAAGCCACATTTGCAGCATCTGCTGGGTGTTGTTAAAAGCAAGCTTGCCCTAGAAGGCATACACTGCAGTGCTGTTCAGAAAGGACATTTATAATTTCTCATTTTAAGAGACTTGATTAGTTCCACCGTCCTGGAAGTCTTAAGAACAGAACAAGTAAAACCCGACCAAAAATCTGTAAGGGTCCTCAACTTTGCAGTTTGCAAAAAAATACCCCCATAACCACAAACCAAACAAAATCCCAAATTTTGAGCATCAGCTTTAACAAAAAGCAAAGCCAGCAGCAAGTTCCAGCCTGAGGATATATGGCTATGTGAAATCTCAGCTTTTGCCAACAACTGCCCTGCTTCAAAAAAAAAAAAAAAAAAAAAAAAGGAAAAAAAAGTCGAATCCAAAAGGGACTAAAGCCAGAAGGCAACTCAAAATCATCTCCAGACTTAGATTTTTAAGGAACAGGAAAGAAAACATCTACCTAAAGTTATTTTTGCATGGGGAACTGAATGTTTCCTATGCTTCACTGCCCCCTGTCATGCCAGCTTATTGGAATTAATTATTCTCAAACCCCCTGTACCTAATCAAAAGGTCAACAATTTTATGCAGAAGCAGGCTGTGCATACGAAGCTGAAAGGCTTCAGGTGCAGCCACATGAGCATGCTAAATCAGATCAAAGGCACAGCTGGGAAGCAAATCTCCCCATCATCTCCACTTACCAGGTCTGATGTGTATTGCTGAGGGGTCTCCAGGGAATCAAGTGGGTCTCTTTTCCACAAAACTGGGCTGGAAGATCCATTTCAGGAGCACACCTAAGGCTCTGGGCCACGAGTTAGTTTAGCACCACTTACTTGGCAAAAGCAGAGACTTCATCCCTTACATCAGTTTAATCATCTTCCTCCTTCCCACTCAAGCAACAGTCTGGGTAAAGAATTTAAGTTGCAAACAGAACTCTGAATAATTAATCTAGAAAATGTTATCCTAAGCAGCATTATAGACTGTTTATGAAGTTGGGTGAATGTCCTCTAATGGACAGCATGAGATTTACTCAAATGCATTTCTTAGGTCTTGAAAAATCATAAAAAAGTTCTCTCCCAAGTGACAGTCATATCTGCATTTTTAGCATGGATCTGCAAATTTCCTTTCTAGGTGAGCCACAAGAGCATCCTGTCAATTTCTAGCACGAGCTGGGAAGCAATAGGCTCAAGTTCATTTTAAGATACATATCTGGAGTCTGATGATTTATTTAAATTTCATTCTTTTTAAAGAAGAAGCCTTTCTGGGACAGTAACATTCCCTCATGTGAATTGTGGAGTTATTCTTAAGGAGACTATGCCTCCTCTGCACCTCATTATTTTCAATTGTATTTTCCCCTAAGGACTCTTTCCTCTCTAGAAAGTCTGCTTCTCAAAGACAGCTTTGCAAGAGGGGAGGATTCAGCACTTCTGTTCATTTCACTCCTCAGAAAGGTTTTCCCTTTATCACTCTGACACAGTGATGCTGATCCAATCTTGCTGTATCAGACCCCATTTGTTGGGCCAATCTTTCAAGCCATTCCTGTTCTGAAAGGAGGCTCTCAGCAGCAAGCAACTTTGGCTTTTTTTAATATCCCAATCACATAACACTTCTTTAGAGGGAGACTAAAGATAACTGTGAGTTATCAGGACACAAAGAATTGTACCTTTCATAGCAACAAGAGGTGCATCTCCAGTCTGAACAGATCTTGAAGGTTGGGGCTGCACAATCATCCTGTGGATCATGACACCTGTGCTGAGCAGTCATGCAGACCCAGCATTTCCAAAAGGGGGCTGAGACATTCCATGGTACAAGGCTACAGGGTTATGCTGAATTGGGCTTTGGGATTACTTTTTTCTGGTGCACATTGTAGATTACCTATCACAAAGCAGCAATTTTCTGTAATTTTGTGTCCAAGAGTTCCCACAGCTCACCTCATTTCCTTCCCACTAACACTCCAGTTCCCAAGAATGCTCTGTTTTCAAGGCAGCACAAAGCACTGCTGAGCAACACTCAATCCTGTTATTACAAGCCAAGTGTATTTAAAGCAGTCAGATGACTTTACCTGTCAAACACTAAGGATGTCTGAGGAGGACTTGACTAAGGCAGAACAGGCATGGCTCAGAATTGCTCTCCTGGAACACCTTTATTTCAAGGACTGCAGTTTCTGGATCCACACTACCTTACTGGCATGCCAGAAGATTTTGGCAGCACTGAGGTAAACAGCAATGGCAGCATGAGTTAGGGAAAGATTTAATGACAAAGAACAAACACAGCTACAAAGAACCATCTAAAAATAATCTGGCAGAGCATGGCTAGCAATTGCATGTCTTCTTGCAAGATTTTACTCTGAGGTTTTACCCCAAAGGAGGAAGGGCCGACCACAGAAGCTGTGTTGGAGCCACATGGCAGGGTACCCCTCTCAGAGCTGGTAAGATGAAAGGAAACTTACAACAGAGCAAGAATCAAGCAAGCCTGAAAGCCATGCAATTTTCATATCAAGTCACAGCACTAATTTTAGCTGGAAATCTTAGCTTCACGATTAAGAAAATTATTTTATTTTGAACACTTGAAAATACTGAATATCCCTGAAATATTTTATTGGTCACTTGCAAGTTAGCTCCTAGCTTGAATTTGCTGTTGCCATTTAACAGTGATCACAATAAATAATTCTACTTTTCTTACTGCATTGTCTTACTACAACTACAAATGTTGTTGCCAGCCCATGTAGTACTGATGACCTGCAAACTGCTCAGGGTCATTTGGAGAACCCTCAAAGATCACAAATTCGTTTTTTAATAAAAGCTGTTTTTCCCCTCAAATTTACAGTGTTCAGACCAGAGAAACCTGCATCATCTTGTGCTGCACAGTGCTGCCAAAAGTCCAAGGAAGGGCCAGACAGTTCTGGGTACAAGCCAGGCCTAGTAAGTTACCCACTGGAACTTTAATATGACAACTTAATTGTTCATTTTTACCAGATAAATCAAGAAAATATTGCCTAATAATGACTTCTCAGTAACCTTAACAGATTTATGACAAAACTTTCTAGATGATTTCAATAGATATTTTTTGTGGGATGGCATTTACTCAGAACAGATCTGGTGCATTTCGCAACAGCAGTGATGGGGCAAGTCAAGTTGCATTTACTATGAGACTTTAGTACCTCTGCATATTGATTCCTAAATGATCCCCACAAAAAACTACTTACATTAGAATGAGGTAGGCATCCAAGCAGTTTTAAAGATTCACTAACCATCCTCTTTAAAACCATTAGTAAAGTGCAATTCTCCTCTTCTAAATGAAATATCACTGCAAATGATGCTGCTGAAACTCTGCAAGCCAACAGTGTTCATAAACCAACAAACAAGATGCACTGATAAGCACTATTTATATGAAGCAATGTAACTTTAATTATACCTGTTAGAATAGTCTTGAGAAATATCCTCCAAGCATACAAAATATTCAGTGATTTTCATGTCCAATTCATCTCTGTTGATGCTACAATAGCCATAATTGCTTTTGTGGAAAAAAAGCATTAGAAAATGATGAAATTTAAACTACTTGAAATGAGGCCAGCCAGCACATGAATAGGCAAGAGCTCATGACACTGTTAGCTTCTCTTAGGTTGTAAGTAAATTACACATCTTGATGAACAGTTCATATCTACAGTACAGTGAATCAGCTGATGTAAATTTGTACAGTCAAGACTGATAAACAATGAGCTGGACTTTCCCAGTTTGAAAGCTGGAAACATGCTTAAGACTGTAAAGTTGATGAAATATTTGTGGTAGTCAGACACTTTCCACAAAATAAATTTGCTGTATGCAACATCTAATCCAGATTTGTGCCAGTACCTTCTTTGTACTTAAAACGTTATATTGCTGTAACAGAAAATACACCCCACAAACATTACCTGCACCATTAATAACTAAAAAAAAGGTGCATTTCTACAAATGTAATTGATTTATGGATCTGATGTAGGTTGCATTTTCACTGGACTACAGCTAACTAGTTTGACAAGTCTTAAAAACATGAACAGGTCTTAAGTCAGTGGTTGGTGTCTAATGTGACTTAAGTGGACAAAGATATTGTGTACATTAATCTGCATATCATAAAAATATAGTGGTC
The DNA here is from genome assembly GCF_028018845.1 of Melospiza georgiana. Lineage (NCBI taxonomy): Eukaryota > Metazoa > Chordata > Aves > Passeriformes > Passerellidae > Melospiza > Melospiza georgiana. Next base: position 7,087,562 of record NC_080447.1, read on the forward strand.
ACAAAATCTGATGCATAGCTGTAGATACTACTCAGCTCTTAAATATTAGGAAGATTTTTGCTCCTGTGCTTGTCAGTTTTCACAACCTCAGTATTTATTTCCTTATTCTTACTTGCACAAGCTGCTTGCTTGTGAAGCACCTTGTTTTAACAGAAACTAGAGTCTGAGAAATCACTTACATGTGGAATCCACTCTACAGCTCATTACTTCAAGCTTTTCTTCCTCAAGCAAAATAATTCTGATCTGTTGCAGTTAAGTTTTCCTTAGCTCCTTACTCTGAAAATGATACAGTGTCAAAGATTTAGTTAAGGTTGGTAAAAAACTGGTAATTCCTCTTCTTTCTATTTTAAAGAGTAATTCTAGCTAAATTTAATTAGGAAAACCTTTAAAGTAGACCCTGAATAAACAGTCATAAAATAAAACAAAATCCTTTATACACAGCTCACTTCACTGAACTAGTGTAAGTTTACACATGACCTCAGCAATGTAAAAACACTTTGAAATTAGTTTGGCTAATCAAAATTAAAACACTGCATTGCCATGGATACCTCAGAAAATACAGCTTGCTAGAAACAACGTGCAGCAGCCAGGACAGATGGGTGTCCTGGGAGCAGGAGAGCATAAATAAAGACAGCACTGGGAAGTTAACTGGAGAGGTTTGAGGTTGTTTAAATAATCATCCAGTCTTTAAGGACTCATCACTGAAAGCCAATGGCAATTTGTACAGATAAAACCCAGCAGGCAGTTTGGAATGTAATCTCCACCATTGTCTCCATTTCCACATAAATAGGTGCAATTTAATATTACTAAGGAGTCAAGCTGAGTTTTCTGACTCTGATTTGTAGTCTATTCTTTAGAGAAAGGTTTCCAGTAACATTCAAGTTTTTCACTGAGCTCTGTGAAGGAATGCACTGAGATGGAGCAGCTCAAAGCCCAGCACTGCTGAGGGACATCAGAGTTCAGCACAACTCGTTGTGAGCCACACACAGCATCCACCAGAGGACAACACTCAAACTGGTGACAATAGTAGCAACAAAACCCAAAGAACTACTCAGACTCATTATTTCCCTTTACATACAGGTACTCCTTGAGCATACTGCATCAAAATAAAGAATTTACAACATTCTCCTATCTGCATAGTGTTGAGAATAATTTTAATTTTCTGATGTTTTGGTATCACTGAGAACTTGCATTTGATACAAGCCACCTTATTATAGGGCGGGGGGGATCAGGAAGATCAACACTTAGTGTTGAAAACACAACAAATTGGGAGTGTTTGCAATCTGTGAATAAGACATTTAGAAAACTTATTCCTGGAGAAAACCCCCCAACAGATTAGTGTAGTCTTCAAAATTAACATAAGATCTAGAGGGAACTAGTTTGAATTATTTTCTTATCTTCTTTAAGACCTGAACTTGCTGTTAAATAGATACTATTTTGATGCTTGTCAAAATGTGACAATTTTGAAGTTGAATTTATCACTCAGGAGTCCTCAGACATTCATCCATTCAGCACATACACCCAAAACCATTTGTACCACCAAAGACTGGATCACTAAGCCTGGCTATATAGCATCTTTCTAAACCTGAAGCAAACAGAAAATTTGTATGAATTGCAGACTTCAGCACCCAACAATGTTTTATTAGCACTGTTGTATTTTCCTTCTTTATAAAAAATGAATGACTTTTAAAAAATCTTCACTTGGCAGTCTACCTATAGGCAAATTAAATCATTAGAATGACTAGCCCAAACAACAAGCCTTATTTCACTGAGAACTTTAAAAATACTTACTGCTTTTTAATGTGTAGAACAGCTAAAGTGACCAGAACATCGAATGACCATCCTTTAGTTTAGAGGACTAAAACATTCTTCAGCCAAATGTTACCAGAGAAATTATTTTACTGAGTGCTCTCTCTTAACTTTGCTCTCTGAGACTGAAGACTCACAAGGATTGTTGCAATCCAGGAACTGTAAACACAGATCAGTTAAACCTAAACAAGAATGGAAACGTCTTGAAGTCATTCAAGTATGCTGAAGAAAGAGGGGAAGAAGAAAGGGTAATAACATTAAGCAAGAGTCATCAATAACTAATATTAAGACAAATTAAACCATTCAGGTGCTGCCCTCTCCCTTTTGTGCAATGTTTGACAGTGAAATGCAACTCGTCCATTTTGCTGCCTTCATCACTTTACCCCTGCAGACTAAAAATGCATTCCCAGTAAGAGTTCTCAAAATAAAAAGCAAATCCTTTAAATGAAAATTTAAGTTTATTTTGAAATTTTTAAGTCATTTCTATCAATTTAGACACAGTTTGACATTATCAGATCATTTACAGTGATTCATGGATAAAAGATTTGGCTTTTACATTCAAATGTTAAATACTTCAAAATAGCTTTGTCTTGTTACTTCCAAACCAGAAACACTAAAGAGCATTTTATTTTGCCTTTCAACCATCTCTGTTAATTAACAGACTTTTGATATCTGCTGTAGTTGAAGGGGAACGTGCAAAACACCAAAGGAATTATTTTGTTTGAATGAAGTGAGTACCTTAATTACAGTTCCAGATTTAAGACTCATTCACTGTAGCATCAAAAGGCAGTGCTAAGAAAGACATGATTTATTTTTTAAAAATATATTTTCCTTAGGTAGACTGCAGAACCTGACTGAGTTAAAAGCCTCTTAATGAAGACAAAAAGGTCTTGCTATCCCATGTTAACATCATTCAGTCTTACAGTTCAGCAAGTTTTGTACAGTTTTCATAATTATTTTGGAAACTATTTTAAATTTCATCTCTATTCCTAACACAATCCTTGTATTAGTGTTAAACAACAAAATTCAATTTATCTACCAGACTTAATTGTGTTGATTTTATTGCTTACTATAGTTTATTTTCTTACTCTCTAGCGCTAATTTGAAATTGGATAAACAAAAAACATTTGCAGGGAAGAGATTTGACCAATTTGCCTATTCTGGCAAGGAGGGTGTCCCTCAAAGCATGTGCACCATAATTAACTGTTCCAAAGTGAATTCCAGCCTACTGCTCTCCAAGGACAGCCTCCCTAGCAAACATCTGAGAAGTTCAAAACTCCTCCAGTTTGTAAAAACACAAGCTCCAAAGCCCTGGGAAAAAAGCTTATACATTTTAGACCTGTACATTCTTGAGACTACAACAATATGCTGGCAAGGGGAATCTCTCAGGAAGGTACTCAAACAGCTCAGATTCCTTTGCACAGCCCTCAGCACAACAGGCTGCTGCAGCTGCCTTCAGTCAGCAAGCAGCACCATGGAAGATCTGGGACAACAGCAGGAACTTTCTGCAAAAATCAAAATTTGGGGCAGGGGGGGAAGCACAGATTTCATTTTGTGAGAAGAAAATGCTTCTCAAATCTGGCACAAGAAACTTTGTCCCCCACCTTGTTTTTCACCATGGATCTTTCACCATCACCTTTATCTTCTGATGGATCAGCAGCAGCAGTGTGCCAGGAATGCTCTTATTGCCTGATTCCAGAAGTCTGCTGCATTTCAAGAAGCACAGGCACATTCCCTGCTCAGTACACACAGCAGCAGGTGTGAAAGGTCTGTTAGATTACAATTCAGAATCCATATAAGAAACACAAATGCAATCTTAATCTTCCCTGCTGACAAAGTCTATTAACCTACTTAATCCACAGGAATGATGATATGTAGCTCAATTAAACAAGTGTATCCATAAGCCTTTACAGTATACAGAAAACTCAGTTCTGTCCCCTGATGCTGTTTTCAAGTTTGTTTTATTCACTCTTTTGGATGACTGTAAATAAGTGTTTCCACTATGGAAAATAAAGTTAGCACAGTACATTTTCATGACTGGGGAATGAATTTTTCTGAAGACACCTTCCAAAGGGCAAAAGCCTAGAAAAAACAATGTGAATGTTGAATGCAGTTCCATATAAAGTCCCTTGTAAAAATTAAAAAATAACCAAAACAAAGAAAAAAGAAAAAAAAATAGAGAAATAAAAAAGTAAAGGAAAAACTGCAAGGCCCAGGATGATTTTATTGCTTTTCTTCAGTTTTTTCCTTGGTCTCTTTCTTCTCAGATTCTTTGCTCTCTTCCTTTACAGAAAGCTCTTCTAGTTTTTCAGCAACTTTATCAGCACTATCATTTTTGTCTGTGCCTGCTAAAAGATTGGTTAGGAAAGGTATTACATACAAGCAGTAATGCATTGGACAAAAATAAAGATATTCTTCACTGACCACTGGAGTGACTCATTCCATTTCTTTTCCTCTGGTAATTACTTCAGATGTCAGATTTCAAGTAACACCATTCATATACATTAATCACTACACAGGGACTGAGGAATGTGTAGCATCTGGCCAGCTGTGCTGCTACCAATAAAGTATCCAGACAAACCCTTTGTTTCTTGGCATCTTAACAAAAAAACCAAAGTCAAGTTCCCCAGTTTGAAATTGGGGCATAGGAATTCCTATGACTGCAAAACTCCAATCTAAATATCTTGAAGAATGCTGACTGCAGACCACTGGTAGTCTGTACTTAAGGAAGATAAAAATGTTTGTTTTATTTACATGGTGACATACCTCATCACAAAGGCAATTCTAAAGGGAGGTGCAATAATCTGTTAGACTTGTGAACAATCTCACACACACTAACAACTACGAAAAACATTAAATATTATACTTGCATGATTATACATTTGCAAAATTTGGGGAAGGGACCTGGAAGGAAGAAAGAGCACTGTGGTTGCAGTGTTCACAGCTCATTTGTTTACTATAAGCCATAAATATTTCCTTGACAGCCATTCCAAAGCAGCCATGTCCCAACAGCAACTGTAACAGCCTTCCACAGGAAGGAAGGCCATCGTCACTCCTGTCAGCTCTTACTCTTGCAGACAGAAAAGCACCTGAACTGAAGGCTGCAGTTCAGCACAGAGTGAGTCTGCTGGAACACAACACTCCAGGCTACTGGAACCACTCACACAGCTCAGAAATGACACCAAGTACACTGAGAGCACCTTACCTTTCTTTGCTGTCTTCCCTACTTCATTCCTGCATTCTTCAAATTTTGCCTTGAACTTCTGTGCATCTGTTTCAGTGAATATAAAATATTTTTTCATTACTTTTACTGCCTCACAACATTGAGTACTTCTAATCTTGAAGAAAGATACCCTAGGGGAAGATTTGTGTAAACCAAATTTGTAGGGACTTATGAAGTAATCTAGTAAATCATACAAGATGCAAAATTCTTCAATCACATCTTTGTGCAAAAGCAATTCATCTTCTTCAGCATGTCTACTAAAGCAACTTATTTTGCAAAATATTCAAAACGTAATGCCAGCAGGAGCTGTTTTGTAGTTATTGCAACTCCCAGCTGTCTGTAGCCTAAAGGAATAGGAATATGATGTCAGAGACTGCTAATACAACTATATGCAAAAGCCTGAAGTTTAGCTTTGAACTGCAATCCTTGCCAGCTGTGTTACACCTTAAGAGTCCTCCACAAGCTGACCATAACTGGGGGTTCTGAGCATCAGCAAAGGAAGGGAATGCCTGTTTCAACAAAAGATAATGCCTGTGTCACCAGCACAGCATTCAGACTCTGTACCTGAGGGCTACTCCTCACTGCAAGAGCCAGCAATGCATAATCCTTATTACATTCTGGTCTAAGTCACCACTCAATTCAGCAACCATTGCAAGCAGCTGATCAAATCCCAATAATGTCTCTCTACACAAGTAATACAAGCAAAAAGGGCCTGGGCAAGGAGCTTCCTGACACCACAATGAGCAAGGCAGTACCAGCCTGGCATCCCGGGCTGGACTGGCTGACCACAGGAGGTCACTGTTGCCCACAGGAATTCTGACGACACTTCGTAACCAGCCCAGGAAGTGTTGGTATCGATTCCTTTTCCAGCATCTCAAACAGCAGAGACACCTGAAGGACAAACCTGGGTCTGTTCACCTGACATCTGCTTAGTCAGTACTGCAAAGGGCAAACAGGAGGGAAGGACTATTCCCTCAAGACAGAACATTCAATAAGCTGAACAGCCTCTACCAGAAAGAAAGACTTCTTAGATATTAGCAAATAGTTGCCCCTCACTTCCTACTTGATCATGAAGCAAGCAATAAGCAGGTGGACCAGAAAGGTTTATTTGGCTAAACAAAATTACAGAGACTTAAGGCAAAGGAAAAGGGCAAGATATACTAAGTTCTTTCCTGATGTAGTCCAATCCATCAAGCTTTAAAATACTTAACTACTTTTATTATTCATTGAGTATGTAAGGAAAAAAGGAGGCTACCACACTAAACTTGTGTGGCAAACTGTAAAGCAAGAAATGCAACACTTTCTCATTTTGCTCCTTTAAAAAAAAATCCAACCCAACAACAAAACAATACAACACAAACCCCCTCTGCCTCCAAACACTTCTTTGATTTAATCCTAGCTGATCCATTATTAGAGTTACTCTTCTGGTACTCACTGTAGTCACTCCAGAAAAACCCACCAACTAGTATGATGGGCCTGACTTGCACTTTTCACTGAGGGTTCCATTTAATCAAAACAAAAGATACTACATACTTCATTAAAAAAAGAAAAACCAACACAGATATTCTGCTAATGCAGATGGGCCAGAAATATCAGGTCAGGATTTCCTTGTTTCTAATGCAAAAATCTAATCTTAACTACAACTGAGAACAGGAAAGTAAGCTGTATGTGAGTCTCTTAACTGCCTGTAGTTTTATTCTAATTGGCACAGCACTTACATGAAATGGCTTAGGTTAAGAAAGTGCCTAGGGCAGAAAATGTACAAATATTACTGCAGACCTAATTACTGCACTGTTTGTCAACAGATAAGGGTAAGTGATGAACAGACTTCTCTCAGATAAAGAATGAATTAGCTAACCCTACCATGCAGGGGTGAGATACAGCACATCTCCAGCAATGGTTTAGAGCAGCATTTAGACAAGCAGGGAAACAGAACAGGTTCCAGTCAGTGTCAGCTCAGTGGCAGTCACTCACTCTCTGCGTTTAGGAACCGGATTGCCAGAAGCTCGGGCTTGGGGCACTCGTCTGCGAAGTCAGCGTGTGTGTTCCACACCCACGCCCTGTCGCTCCCCGCGTTGGGCTTCAGCTCCATCAGGGGTGTGACTGAAACAAAAGCATTCCAAGATGTACAGAGCACAACAGCCTCCATAAATCTCAGTGAAAACAGGCTGTGATGGTTACATAAAGCACTTGACACTATTACCAGTTAGATTGTGCCTGGGCCAGTCTGACCCTCGCTGCTGGGCCAAAGGCAGCAACTGCGGTGTATCACCCCAGAGACACCTTGGCTTGCTGGTGGTTGCAGCTGGGCACTGAACAAGTCCAGGCTTGTTAGGAACCCCGTTTACCTCAGGAGGAATGGCTTCAGGCGATGGTGAAGAGAAAAAGGAGAGGATTCTGCTGGAAGGTTTAATGTCCATGGGTTTATTCCATGGTTACAGAGGTCTGAACGTGAGCAACTGCTCCACCAGAACCTCGGCCGCATGGTCTGATCACCTTTTTAAGCTCAGGGACAGGGGGAGGGGAGGTACAGGTGAGCCACCAACCAGGTGAGAGGGGCAGGGTCTCAGAGGAAGATGACACCCAGACAGGCCAATGACCCCCAGGCCTGAGGGGCATCCTTTGAACTTGACCAACCACACGACGCCTTGCTGGAATGTTCAGCCTGATTGACAGGACTCACTCAGCAAGGGGGCAAGGGGGAAGGGAGAGAGGCATAGGCACACCTGGGAGGTGACCTGGAAGGCCAAAATGGGACATTACAACACACCGCAACATGACACAGAATTACTTTGGGATGAATACAAGACAGTGATGTTCATATATATTTTTCCTTACATTGTCAAATAAAATTATGCAAAGCCATTACTGTTTGAGAGGATGCTGGATTCACTGCTGTTAGGAAAAAGAGTTGGATGCAATTTTTGGTTAAAACAGATGATTGTGATACTAAGAGATGCAGGCACTGAGCACAGCTCTGCAGTACAGACAAATGATTTAGAAGGAAAAGGTATCCAGACAAACAACACTCATTCTTCTTCTACCAAAATTCATTTTAAAAAGCATTTTTCCTTCCATTAGTCATCAGGTTAATTACTACTCCCATCAGTTTAAAGCTGTACTACAAGATATTACAGGATTCTGTGGTGCTGCAGAGTGTACACATTGCCTTTTCAACCAATTTGCTCCTTCCCAGTAAATGGGGCCCTGTCCCTCCAAGACACTACAATTACCTCACCTGACTGACTGGAGAAGTTGAAATGTTACTTCCCACAGTACTTTAAGACTTTTTACATTACAGACATGCAAAGTCTAAGCAGGGCTTTTTTCTCCTTGGGCTCTGTCTAGTTCAGGAAAATCTGAAGAGTCTACTCCCTTCCCTGCATTTTTAACATCTCGAGATCAAACTACATTTTGCTCCATTTAATGCTTTGCAAAAATGAAGAGAGTTCTTTTGTCTGACTGTGAGTCAGCAAAAATTCAATAAACAAATCTATATGGAGAGCAGCTTTTCCAGGAAAAAACACCTAAACAACTTTTGACATGAATACTATAAATTCATCAATTCTGTTTTCCTATGTGCAACATTTATATCCCTAAACAAAAGGTTTATTCCTGCTGGTTGGTGGCATTATTGAGGTTGGTATTAAGCTATTTCTTATTTCAAATTATCTAAATGTAGTTTATTTCCACAGAACACTATAGATTCCTCATATAAACATCTGAGTATCAGCAAAGCAAGCAAAGTATCACAAACTGGTCTACTTGTTGCAAGTTGTGCTGACTTTCAAGTCTGTCTTGCTCTTTAATGTTTTTTTTCAATTCAAAGAGGATTCTTTTTTGAATGAGTCAGCCCAATATAACACATTCATTTCAGTTTATTTCACAAGCAGACAAAGGCAGACTCAGATTTGCTTAGCACCTCAGTCTCTGTTTGCTGATGGTTAAGGATTAGTTTTGGAAATTCAGACATTTAGGTCAAAGTAGTAAATTATTACATCATGGTTTCTCTCACTCTTACAAAAGCGAGCTAGTATACATTTAATTCTTATTTTGAGCAGTATTAAGGCCTACATATTCTACACTTTATTAATCATTAAAATAAAGTACACACACACACACACTGGAAGCAACCACATAATGCCTGTCTATCACAGTTAAATTTTGAAGTCACTTTTGTTAGTCTTACAGCACTATCAGACTCTTAAAGAAAAAACCTCCAGCTTCCTTCCATTAATAAAAATAACCCCTCATGGTTTTTGATGCCTGAAGCCTTGTATGAAGAGCAAGAAACAACCATACTTCAATTCCACAAGCTTATTTTTTAAATCAAGAATAATTATAGAAATGAATAACATACTGTAATGGTTTGCACAGATTTTTAGGGTTTTATCCCTCCTCATGAGGAGGCGAATGGTTCCCTTCTCCTTGTGCTTGAGGAGTTTCACATCACCAGTTCCCCTCTCTTTCCACTCTGGAAGGTCATTCTCTGATGCAAACCTGAAGAGCTTCGCTCGCCTGGGAGAACAGGAAATGTAATTAGTCTGCAGGTATTAAAATATCACACCTGACCAAAGAGCACAGCTCTTTCTAAAAGCCACACACAAGAAGGAAACAATTCCTTAATAAGATCCCCTGTTCTGCTTCAATATACACATTCAGAAACTGATATGATGAATTAAAACCTAACAATAAAATATTAGGAATTATGTATTAATTGTACTAAAATTCAACAGGTTCTGGACACTCTTAGGGGATGATAAACATATTTGGTGTAGGCAAACTTTTAATCTCAGGTAACTAATTAACAGGTTTTTCCATAGCCAGAGTTCACCACACTACCTGTCAGAAACTGACCATCACTTCAGTTATTATCAGAACCCATACAAGGAGAACTGAAATCTCTCTTCCAGATGTGGAAAACCATTCTGTGATTAAGCAAGCAAAAGCATAATTTTTAAAATCTATTTCAAGCCAGCACATCAGGGATCAAATTCAAAATCCTTAAGCCCTAAGAGTACATTTTTCTTCAGGCAGATCAAGCCATCCTGATTTGACAATAAGCACAATCTAAGGATAAACTGTGTTGAAGACAACAGACAGGAACTGCCACAAATGCCCCAATACTGCAGCTGTTGCTTTTATTATTTCAGCATGTTGTACATCACCCTTTACCCAGGGATGCATGGCAGCAACACCACATACATCTCATTTCCTTCCTCCCAAGACACTTGCTTCACATTCTGTGATCACAATTTCAATAATTATTAAGTTGTTGTCTTCTTTCATGCAAACAATGCTAAAGCCAGATTCACATTATCAGCTCTCTTCTGTGGTTCCAGACTTCATTTTCTTGGGGCAACATCAATGACCCCCCACTCAATCTCTGCCATCACATGCAGAACAACCAAGGCAGCCTTCACACAGAGATTGCTGCAAGTTCTGCAGTTTTTGAACATGAACATGCAGATAATAGTGAAAAGTATTCTACTCACATCTTAAAGAGCTCTTCCTCATCCTCCTCCAGAGTTTTTATTTCTTGCTCTGGAAGGGAAACTATGGGCTCAAACTGAGGATCATGGTTAGAGTCATCTGCATTCTCAGCAGAAGTATCATGATCCTCGTGTGCCTCCTGAGAAAAAAAGAAAACACAAACTTGCTATGTACCCCAACCATGAAGTACTCACATCTGTGTTTAAAACTTTTCAGCAAATAGATCTTAATAACTGTAATATCCCATAAAATAAAGAAATACGATTGTACCCAAAAACAAATGCCTTCCAAGTCAACATACAGGCACACTAAGAAACAAAAAGGTGCTCATGCAGTGCTGGGTGTTTTAATCCTACCACTCATGAATTGTGCAGAGGCTTGGCCTTGGATTAATAGCTCTGGGTTATGGAAAAAAATTTCATCAACAGTTTTTCCTATGTAATGTGTTTTATGCTACTAACACCCTACTATTTCTGAGTGCCTAATGACCCACTGTTAATGGGAAAATTAGAAAAAAAACCCACACAACATCCACCTAACCCAGCTTAAGGGACATATTGCATCCCGAGTTCACCATTCTGTCTTATGTATTAGAATCACCCACAGTCAACACAAACAAAGATTCTTTGAGGCACAGCTGTAATAGTCAGAAAGTAATTTAGGTTTCTTGCTTTTAGACTCCTCAAGGAACTTCAGGTTACAGATAAATAGCCAAAATAATCCTTCCTATTTAAGTTGCTTAGGAATCTGTCAGAGCATTCATTAGGCCTAAGAATGGTTTTTTACTACCGTGATTAGCAGGTAAACGATAAACATCTCTAGTACTTCATACATAAGGACTGCTAAGAAGCACTCAGAACACAAGCCTGGGAGGGAGATTCATATGCAAGTTTAACAAAGCCACAGAACAGCTATCTCAGGTCTAGGGAAATTATTTGTGTTTGGTGATTTTTGGTGTTGCTGAAGCAACAGAAAGGAAAATCAGTCTTCACATACAAGAGAAAAAAGAGGGGGCCAAGGGAAAATTAAGTAGAAAATTGCGCAAAATAAAATCTAGTTGTGTCAACAACGTCACACAAGCTATCGCCAATATTATATCCCCAGCGTTCCAGCAAAAAAAAAGCGAGAAAGGAATTACGTCACATCTGTTTCAAAGAAAAAAGGAAATGTTAGCCAAACTTTTGTACATTGTATCCATGTGTGCAAGTAGCACATCCCGCATGGTCATTCATCACGCCTTCTGCGCCTGAGCAATAATCACACAGACCATGAGAAAAGCACAATCGCAGCAGGCACAGAGGACGCGATCCCGTTATCCCGACACGATCCCGCCCTGCCGCGACAGAAGCACGTGAGCAACTGGTGCGGCACGAGGGGGCCGGCCCGGGCCCGGGGAGGGGCGGAAAGAGGGGGAGAAGAAAGGAGGGGAAGGAGAAGGACTACCCGAAAGATCCCGGCTCGCCCGGGCTCCCTCGTGCCGCGGAACGGCCAAGGCGGGTACAGGGCCCGGCCCGAGCGGCCACGCGTGCCCGGAGCGGCCGCAAAGCCCAGGCCCGGCGGGCGCGGCCGCTCCAGCCCCCGGCGAGGCCCAGCGTCCGTCCCCCCCCGGGCCCTGCCCGACCTCGGCTCCCCCCGCCCGGGCCCCACCTGTTTCCGTTACTCTCCCACCCCGGCCCTCGGTGCCGCCCTCGCCCCCGTGCCGTTCCCGTCCCGGCCGCCGGCCCACGGCCGCCCCTCACCGCCGTGTCCGCCATGGGCCCGCTCGCCGCGCTCCGCTCGCCGCTTCCTGCCGCGCGCCCCGCCCGCCTTTACCTCATTCCCGCAGCCCGCGCCGCGCCGCCGCAAGGCCCGATGGGAAACGCCCGCTCCCCCTCAGCCCCGCCCCCGGCGCGGGCAGAGCGCCGCCCGCCCCGGCCCCGTCACACCGATCCTCCCGTGGGTCCTCGGAACCGGTCCCGATACCGGCCCTGTCACCGACCCCCGGTACCGGCCGCCGGCGCGGCTCCTCCGCCCCCGAGAAGCGTTTTTGTTGTCCCGTTTCCCAGGCGCTTTTCCCATCACCCCCCGCGCCATGGCGGCGACCGCCCGCGTCCCGGCCCAAGATGGCGCCCGCGTGAGGGAAGGGGTGATGTGTGAGCTGCTCTTTTTGGTGTGTTTAAGGGCCGCGGGTGCTTTCGGGCGCGAGGAGCGGTAGCGCTGAGGGGCAGCGCTTAAAAAACAACCAGATCGTTCCTTTGCCGTCATTCTCATCGCAGCGGCCCGTCCGTGAGGGTACGGCGCCGCCCCGGGAGGTGTGCGGGGTGGCTGAGGGGTGGCGGGACCATGGCGGAGGAAGGCGAGCGCTGCGACCCCGACCGCGACCCGGCTCCTGTGGCGGAGGCTGGAGATGGGACAGAGCCGGACAGCCAGGCCGGGGAAGACCCCGCGGAGGGCCCCGACGTGTACAGATACATTAAGGGAGACTTGTTCACCTCCGAGATTTATAAAGTAGAGATACAGAACCTGCCCAAATACATCGGGTTTAACGATGTGAAAAAGTTCCTTGCCAAGTACGGGCTCAACCCTCACAAGATAAAACTCTTCGGGAAGCAGACGTTCGCCTTCGTGACGTTCAAGAGCGAGGAGGAGCGGGACAAGGCCATGCGGGTGCTGCACGGCGCGCTCTGGAAGAGCCGCCACCTCAGCGTGCGCCTGGCCAAGCCCAAGGCCGACCCCATCGCCAAGAAGAGGAAGCAAGAGGAGGATTCGGAGCAGGGAGAGGCGAAGCGTCCGGCTGCCTGCGGAGAGGAGCCCCTGAGCAAGCGGATCGCGGACGTGGTGACCCCGCTGTGGAACGTGCCCTACGAGGCGCAGCTGGCCCAGAAGAAGCAGGAGTGCGAACAAGTGCTGCAGAAGCTGACAAAGTAATTCCTGTTTGTAACGTAATGTGTACAAGACTTGGCCTTGTGATGGGATATAGCTAAATTCACACCAATTGATACCTCTAAACTGAAGTGAGTTAGAGGTAGGTCAAAACTGTCAAAGTAATTAAAACATAATCTGCGATGCTACAGCTTAAAAGCTGTTCCATCTGACAAAACTTGCTATTGATGTTCTTGGTCCCCTTCAAAGAATTGCTTAGTGAAGGGAAATTGGTTTTAAAGTCTGTTGTTCCATAAGCAGAAGGATGTTTGTGCCCGTAAAAAAATGGCATTGTCACACGGTGTAAGAGAGAATCGGTCTGTAGAGATGGCAAATTACTACTAGGTTTTTCTCTTTTAAAATCCCCTCAAAATTTTATGCCTGGTCTTTGAAGATCAAAGTATCACTTCTGTCTCTTGCTGTCGACAAAACTGGCATTAATTATCATGCATGGTACGTTGATAAATCCAGTACATAACCATAATGTAACCAGTACATTTAACCCTTACTTTTTCAGGTTACAGCTCTTACCAAGTTGGAGAGAGTTTGCCTGTTAAAAAAACCTGGAAGAAACACTCTTCCATGTGATAATGTGGTTCTTTTTTGTGCCCTTTACAGAAAAGAAGTATTGTGCAACTCTTGACCTCAATATTTCTAAATGTGTGCTTTACATTTTTTTGTTTCTAATTTTGGCAGGGAAATAGGAAATAACAACAGAGCTTTATTACCCTGGTTGTTCCTGCAGAAGCAGAAGTTTAATAAATTATGTTGCCCAGTGGAGGGAGTGAAAGCATCACCCTTGCAGGTAATGTAATCTCAGGTAAAGTGTGGAACAGGGTTAATGAGCTGAGGGTTATGTTCATTCATTATTTGGTTTTGAGAAGACACTGGACAAACTGAGTATTTGACTTAGTCTTGTAATAAATTATGAATTTTTGTTGTGTTTCATGTAAATACTGTGTGGAAATATTAACAGGAAGCAGGGAAATTGATAACTGGGTATATAACTTTAAAATGAATATGCTGTCTTTGCAAGCCTCTGTTGTAAGCTAATGCATTCCTCAACAGAGGCAATGTTTTGCTTTTTAAATAACAAGATTTACAAATACCTTTTCTTTATTACTGTTAGTTCACACACATCAAAATCCATCAGTATTGTCCATATGAGCTCAATGTCCTGTGTCCATTTTCAAATGTATTTAACCACATGGGATTTTTTCCAGGAGCAACTTGGCATGTACAAATAAATGCTGTGTAAATATCTTACATAACTTTATTTTAAATCTAGACCGAATATCGCAACAAATGTGAGTTCTTGATTGGGATTGGTGTAAATCAAGAAGACAAAACTGTGGGTTGTCGTCTTGGCAAATATAAGGGTGGTACATGTGCTGTAGTGGAGCCATTTGATACTATTCACATTCCTGCTATTGCCAAAAAAGTAGTAAAAGCTTTCCAAGACTACATAAGGTGAGCATAAGTAAAATGAGTTATCCATAAAGGTTTTGATATCTTAATCAAAAATATTTATAAATTTAATTTGTGTTTGTTCTGAACTTTGAGATCTAAGATGTACCAGTCTCACATTTTAGCAAATCTTTGTTTCTGCCTTGTGCCTGCATCATGGGGACTTTTGCCCTTGCTCCTGCTCACTGCTCAGAGCTGGGGTCAGGTACCAGCTGAACCCAGCTTCACTGCAAGCAAGGGGATGTGTAAGTCTGCAGGAAAAGTGTGTGTTACTGCAGTAAAAGTGTGTGTTAACTGCAGTAAAAGTGTGTGTTACTGCAGTAAAAGTGTGTGTTAACTGCAGTAAAAGTGTGTGTTACTACAGTAAAAGTGTGTGTTACTGCAGTAAAAGTGTGTGTTACTGCAGTAAAAGTGTGTGTTACTGCACTAAAAGTGTGTGTTAACTGCAGTAAAAGTGTGTGTTACTGCAGTAAAAGTGTGTGTTAACTGCAGTAAAAGTGTGTTACTGCAGTAAAAGTGTGTGTTACTCAGGAACTTCTTCCACTAACTGTAAAGAAGCACTCATAAAAACACTTCTGAAGGGAGGAATGAATTAACCAAGGTCCATTGTTTTCTGGGATGACAATCATCATCCTACAGACAGGAATAACCCAAAAGCTGCACATTTAAATAAGAGTACTTTTTTAGAAAAAAGGATGCATTCTCTAAAAAGCAGTTAAATGCACAAAAATGGAACCTCAGAAGAATCATGAAGATGGAAGATTTGAACTTGGTGTGAAGCAGAGAAGCTAATGAAAGCATTCTAAAAAGTTATGTCATTCTCTGAATGCAGTGAGAAGCTGCCTCTTGTCTCTGTAATTTTGCATGGGTTAAAATGGGCAAGAGGATTGTGTGAAGGAGGGACAGGTTATTTTGCTTTAGGAGCTACTGTCCATCAGTCTTTCTTAGTTGGAAGTAATTTCTTGTTTGACAAATGAATGTACTCTCTTTTTGTACTCAGCATTTTTTCCATCACTTCTTTTGATTCAATGAATTATTGAATGAACTGTTTAATGTTAGACAAAGAGAGAATTGTCAGTGTGAGTGACCGAGCTCGTGCCCTTTGCAGGTGCACTCCTTACTCGGTGTACAGCCCCGAGACCTACGAGGGGCACTGGAAGCAGCTCACGGTGCGCACCAGCCGCCGCGGCCACATCATGGCCATTGCTTACTTCAACCCTCAGGTACTGCACTGATGGGGAATGGGCAGCCCAGGCTCAGCTTTACAACTGCTTAAACTGGATTTTATGAATTGTGCATGCAAAACTGAAATAAAAGAATTACTTGGTGTGGTTTAACTTGCTAAGTTGCTCTAATTCTATTTAGACTAATCTGATACATGGAAATGAACAAGTAATATTCTTATGTAAAGCATACACTAAATTATATCTTGAAGTCACTAAAATGATTATTCTCCCTTCTTTCACATGAAAACTTTAGAAATTGAGTAAAGAAGAGCTAGCTGACCTGAAAATCTCTCTGGCAAAATACTTCACAGAAGGGATGGGAAAGAGCAGTGGTGTTACTTCCCTGTACTTTGTGGAGGAAGGACAGAGGTGAGCGGGTTGACTTTGCTTTGGGGGATTTTGGTGGTGGCTGGATTTTTGGTGTTTGCAAATTTTATAGCATTGTTTGTCTATTCATAGAAGTAGCAGCAGTTGTTACTAATTTAAGTTACTCACCTTTGCCACAAGACTCCTGAAATCTCCCATTCTCTGAGTAAAGGCAGCAAGAGTTTCAGTGGGTGAACCCACTGACCATTGCTGCCTGTCAAGCTATAGAAGTGTTTACTGCAGTAGATGAATGTTTGTTGTTATCAAGTAACTTCTTCCCTATTGCTGTGAATTTTTCAATCTCCCATACTCCATGGAGCACAAGGCTCACACATAATCATCTAGAGATGGTGGAGGTCCTTGCACACTCTGAGACATTAATGGCCAAGGAGAGTCTCCAAGAGCAGATGATAAATGGCACTGCTTAGGGTGTAGCACTGCAGGTTTTAGGATGATTACAGCTTTGGTAACGATTGTAGCAAACATGTTTGTCTTCTTTTTTCTGGTTTTGATTCCCACTCTATTTTGTCTCCCCATTCCTCCCCTACCCCCAGGAAATCTCCCAATCTAGAAGATTTGCCTTTGGAGCATGTGGCTGGTGATAAGTACATATATGAAGAACTCCTTGGCCTAAAATTTAGAATTTCTCCTCATGCATTTTTTCAAGTAAGGATGATGTGAAGCTGTTCATTTAACTGGATCTGCATGAATGCTCTGGAGCTTGACTAATGCTGTGGAACAAGATGTTTCATACCTAGAAATTTAACCTTTTATATACTTGGTGTGATTAAATAGCAGTGTTATGTTTGGCTGTAAAAGCAGTGAATGACTGTAAGCTTGATGGGAGCACACCTTGAAGACAACTTTTTCTATTTACTTGTTCATTACAATTTTCCTTCTGTTTCATGGCAGCCTTTTGTAACTCTGAACATGCAGTAATACAGTTCAAGAATCTTGTATAACTAATCTCTGTTTGCTTTTCCAAAAGTTATTTCTGCCCTTTCAACACTTTAAAATGTGTTTTTAACTTATAATGATTTGTTTATTAGAAACAAGGAAACGTGCTTTACTGAGACTCATTAAAACATATTTACTGTTTATGAAGAAGTAGATCTATTGGAACCTTAATTTCCCAGGTGAACACCCAAGCTGCAGAAGTGTTGTACACTGCCATTGGGGAGTGGGCACAACTGAGCCAGGAGAGCACCGTGCTGGACATCTGCTGTGGGACAGGAACCATTGGGATTTCCTTAGCAAAGGTTGGCAATTTCTCTTCCTGGATAGAAGTTACTTTTTATTCGTGTTTTAACTACGGCTAGAAGGGAAGAAAATACCTAATGTATGTGAAATGCAACAGATTATATCTCAGTTTTTTAAATTAATTTGTAATTGAGCTGCCTGCAGCTGCTTTACCACATCCTTATGAAAGCTCAACCTTATGTTGACCAGGCTGGATAGGAGTTAAAGTCCCTGTTAAGTGCTGATGTTATGAAAAATGGTTAAATTCACACATACAGACCACAGAGGGAACTTTTTCCTTTGCTTCTGCAGAGAGTGAAGAAGGTCATTGGAATTGAGCTCTGTCAGGAAGCTGTGCAGGATGCCAAAGCAAATGCCCAGATTAATGGTGAGTGACCTGAAATGCTGAAGCTTTTGTTTGGTAAGGAGTAGGTGCAGCCAGTTCTTTACCTTATCTAAGCAGCCTGGAATTACATGTTGTTGATAGTGATCTTGTCCCGTTTAAACACTTAATCACTCTTGAAAACAAACACCTTGTTAGCCCATGAGATCAATTTTCCAGTTGAACAGCTTTTTTTTTAAATTGAAAAGTAAAACATTAATTTCAGTGTAAAAATGAGATGAAACCACAGCTACCCTCCTAAAGAAAACATTAACATAGCTGGTGTTTGTGGGCTTTTGCTTTAGTCCAGACAGTGGAAGATGCTCAAATTACTGTTGTTTGAATGGTCCGAAGTTAAGAGTGATTGTTTAAATTACACTGGGTACACAAAACAATTTGGAGTTTCTGAGGCATCAAAACTTAATATCCAAGGTAAAGAACTGAACCCTGCTTCGACTAGACAAGTACACTGATAACATCTTTTCTTTTTCTTACAGAACTGAGTAATATTGAATTTTACTGTGGGAAGGCAGAAGATATTGTTCCTTCCCTGATGAACGTTTTAGCTCCTCAGAACCTGATCACGATTGTAGATCCACCACGGGCAGGGCTGCGTAAGTTCACAGGGGTTTAAGGCAAAGAAAACACCATTGGGATAAATGAAATGGAAGCTTCAGGTGTAGCTTGGAGCAACATTGCAGTTTTGTTCATGCTGTTCATAACCTGGCATTTTTCTGTGGGGCTCTTGCTGCACACAGAACCAGTAAACAGCTGTTGTGGTTTTGATCATCTAGATTCCAAGGTAATTCTTGCCCTGAGAAGAGCTGAACATCTAAAGAAGCTCATCTATGTCTCCTGCAATCCCAGAGCTGCAATGAATAACTTTGTGGAGTGAGTGTTTCTTGCATTGAATTGACTTACTAAATGTGGTAAGAAGAAAATGTTTTTTGGGGAAGGGGTACCATTGCTAGATTTTTATTTGCAAGCCATGTTCCTTGAGGCTCACCTTTCACCAGACACAGCTGGGAGCTGCAGCAGCTGGCTGGGAATGGCACTGCCCAATACACAAGTCATAATGGAAATACTGGTGGAAGTGAATAAGCCTAGCATGGAATTGAGGCTCAGGGAAGGAAAACCTCTCAGAGAAGAGCAGCAGGGATGAGCAGTGCACTAAAATATTAATTCATTTCTCCCTGCTCTTGTTTCCCTTCCCCATCAAGCCTGTGCCGGGCCCCTTCCAACAGGGTGAAAGGAGCCTCGTTCCGGCCCGTGCGAGCCATGGCTGTGGATCTGTTCCCTCAGACCAGGCACTGTGAGCTGCTCATCTTCTTTGAGAGGGTGGAATACGCCAATGGCAGCTCTGCAGCAGCAGCACCTGCTGCCAGTGAGACCCCAGCAGCAGCCTGTGGCACCGAGGGCATGGATGGCACCAGCCCAGCCAGCGAGGGGAGCCAGGCAGCTGCTGGCCTTGGGGACTGCAGTCCAAGAGAGGGCTCACCCTAACTCCTCAGAGACTTCATAGAAACTACTTTGGCTTTTTAACTGCATCAGTAACATAACTTCTGTAACATGCAGGTAATAAATCTCTGTACAACAGAGTAATTGCAAGGCTTCCAACTTATTTCATCATCCTAATTTGAATTAAGTTTCATTATCATCGACTCTCAGAAGGGTTTGTGTTGAAAGGGACCTTAATGATTATCTGATAACCACCCCTTTGCCATGAGCAGGGACACCTTCCACTCAGCCAGGCTGCTCAGAGCCCCATCCATGGTCTTGAACGCTTCCAGGGACAGGATGTTACATCATACAATTAGCCCAAATCCTGCTTTTCCCTTCCTGCCTAGATACATACATACATTTATAGAAAGACACCCCAAATTCCCAGAGCAGGTCATCTTGCTTACAGGGACCTGGACCTACCTGTCAGTATTTCATCATGCTCTGACCCCTGTCAAAACTGTGCTGTGTTTTTTCAGTATGCAAGTTAAGATTAACCTTTTCAAAAATAATTTACTTGCTAAATATTAGGAAGTAACAACCTCAGTCTAATAAAAATGCTACACTTGCCACAACTGAAGTCAGTCTTGCTCTCAGACTGTAGCAAGACAAAGGCTGCAAGTTTCCTACAGCATACTGCTAAAGCTGAGAGGACTTTGCTCAAGGCAGGTCCTCACCACTGAAATCTGACAGCCAGAACTGAACTGTGCCAACAGCAGCACCTTACCCTGCACTGCCAGTGCAGCTGAGCTCCAGCAGATGCTCCAGTCAGCACTCACTGCAGCCAGAGGCTGAGCAGCCATTGAAGGACTGTGATCCACGCTGCAGAACACACAGCAACACTGCTGGAAGGAGCGACCACCTTCAATCTCAACTTATTTCTAATAGGCCATATTAAATGTATAACAGCAACAAAAGAATTCTACTACAGCCCATGGCTGTGCTGATACCACACCTTTGCAGTGTTTGGTACCTGCAGCCAACAGGTACCAAAACCAGCACTTTGAGTTATAACATTTCCAGCCTTGCCATGGTTTAAGTAAAAATACAAATCCCAATTCAAAATAAGGTAACTTCATTTCATTCCAAGTGTTTAACCATGTAAACATTCAATTCCTCACCAAAAAAGTGGTTGAGAATTTCCATAATCAATGAGGCTGCACTGATCTAATTTCTCTTTAAAAAATACCTAGAGGATTTGAAAAATAAGAGTTCCTTTCTCTATATATGCTTGCACTATCATAATACTGATCACACTGGCACATTTTATAATATCAAACTTTATTGCTCGAAACTAATTGTCTGAAAAATACACATGTAGTACTCAAAGACCGAACACAGAGGATTACATGATTGTGCAGAAAAAAAGCAAGCAGAGGCTCAGTGAAAATGAGGCTTTATAGTTGTACCAATTTAGCACTGGCACCAAGCAACTGCACCCAACACAACTCAAAACAGCAACCATTGTTACCTGCTGGGGCAATAAGGATGAACTTTGTTTTGTTTTCCCATGTTCTCAGATACACATTGAAATACTGTCACCGATCATTTTATTTGGTTAATAACAGCATGGCTTCTTGCACTTCACATTTCTTCCCACTAAGTTAGGAGGCTATCACTTCCTGAATTTCACTCCAGAACCAAAGTACAGTTTAGTGAATTAATAAGATAATCATGATGCTTTTAAATACTTGGACGTTACAAATATTATTTGTATAAAGTCTAACAGCATCACAGGAGAATGGAAGTTTACATACAACAGTTAAGTTTATGCATAATAGTCTTTCCAAAGTTCTGAGTACCCAACTAATTCAGTTTTGTCTAATAAATATGTTTAAAAAAGCTGATGACTGGTGTTTCAGTAGGTAGCATCTGACTAGTCACAGTAAGTTTTCCGTCAGTACCATGAAGATTTGAATGCACACGAATTTAATCCTTAAAGTCAATATACCACACTTTTGTCGAGAAGCACATAATATGCAAAGCAAAATCTGTCTAATCCCCAAAGGATGGAACAGTTCTTAAAAATACACTCCATCCCTATAAAAATACCCATCTTCCCCTGGATATAGAAGGGATAAATAACAAGTATCAGTGACAAAAGCAGCAGTTTTATGCATTCATACAATCAGATCTAAACCTTTACAGCCGATTACCTAGAAAACACACAAGAGTTACAAGACAAGTTTAGGATACATCTTGAATCACACTGTAAGTGTTCATGCAGAAGCTGAAGTTAATGCAATGGTCTATCCTCTATCACAGCAGCTCGTGCTTATGTGCAAATGCAAGACTGTTACACCCCAAACAATAGTAAACATTAAAACACAAGAATACTTCACAATGACAAAACAGCAGTTACGTTGTTTGTTCCAGCAGTTATTGCGCTATTTTCTGGACATCTCTCCAGTTAAAGGCTGCAGCAAGGTCTAATACCATCTTTTTATGTTTGTTTTTGTTTAGAATGCATAATATACGTTCTAGGCTTTGGTTCACAATGAAATCTCTGGATGTTTTAATTAAGGGCAATGGTCACCTTGTGATTCTGATAGTGGCAGACTGAGGTAATACAGCAATCCTCTTAAAATTAATGAAAACAAATTGGTAAGTGAGGCATCCATGGATATTCTGCAGGTGACCTGCAAATGCATTGACATTCTGATTTCAGAAAAATAAAAAGATCTACAAGGGTGATTTGTCTTTTACAGTGCCATCCAAGTACAGATTTTTCTGCTGAAAACACAAGCTGAAAGAAAACCTATCTAAGAGTAATACATTTAGGCATAGAAGGTAAAAGCCCTGTCTTCATGAAAACAGAAAAGTCCCAATAAAAACAATGAAAAGAGACAAACAGCAATCGCTGCTTGCCACTACTGCACCAATATTATATACCCTTCAAAAGATGGAGATTTATTAAAGCTATACAAAAAAAAAAAAGCAGAGGCAGTGTTTTTTTGTGATTTTTTTTCTTTTTTTTTTAGACAGGCCACTTCTTTAAATAATAGTTTATATATTGTCTTCCAACTACCCGTATCCTGTTATAACAGGATTACAACTCATGGAACTAAAAAGCTAAATATAATAATAAAAAATGCGTGGATTCATATTTGCAGAGACCTCCAAGCATATCACTTAAACACAGAAACAGGTAAGACCCCATGACTCTTCCTGTTTAACCTCTAACATTATATGAACATTAGAGAACACTAGTTTAAAATATAAATTAAAATCCACATATTTCGAAAGTAACGTGATGTTAAAAGGAGGTCTTACAATACTGATGCCAACATTTTTAAAATCCAGTAGGCACTAATTTCAATATAATGCATCACTCTCTATGTAACATGGTAAATTAAAAAACAAAACCACACCAAAATCAGAATAAAAACAAAACAAAAGAAAAAAACCCCTCAAGCCCCCAGATCCCTGTGAATGTAAGTACCAGGAGCTGCAGCAGGTACAGAGAACTGACCTTTCATTCTCAACAGGAGCAGAAGGAGTGTAAAAGTGGAGCAGTGCAGCTCCTGGCTAAGTCACTGCAGCCCTGCCCCAGCTTGGCTTTCGCTCTGTTCTTAGAGACCAAACCAAGAAATGGCTGCAAGAGCAGAGTTCCTGCAGCCACCCAGAGCACCCCTGTGAAGAACAGAAGCCAGGGAGCAGGGCTTTCACACAGCCACACCATTCCTTTTGTGCTTGGCTTGAGAAAGCCTCAGATGACACAGTGAGTACTGCCTGTTTGCCAGGATTGTGGTTTAGAGTAGTTGCATATTTGTAATTTTCTTATTTATGAGTATAACCGGTTATGGTCTCATTCTACTTATTACTCTGTCATATTCCAAACCTACATTCTAATTTTCATTGCAGAAGTTACACACTTTCTTTAAAAACTAAAAATGTAATTAAAAAAAGTAAAAACAAAAACTTGTTAAAAAATCTAAATTGCTGCAGTCGGACTTAAAGGTTGAGTTGATTTATTTTCTAAAGTCTTTGCTTTTATGGTGCAAATTAATTAAGACTTAACTGATCAAGTCAGATGCAATCTGACACCAAACAAATAAGAAATTGTTTTATTGCTGGGAAAAGGGAGTGGAAAGTCATTGGCAAAATATTTTCAGACTATCAACCATCATCAGCTGCATTTTGGCTCCAAGCTTTGAAAACAGCTTTTCAAATTACAGTTTTTACTTTAATCATATAAGTGGGGCCATATTTTCCCTGTTCAACTGATCTGTAAACCAACATAGGCTCTTTTCATTTAAAATAAACCCCAGTAATTTTGAATCTCCAACCTGTTACTCTTAACACTACCAGGTATTCTTGTTCTTTTCAAGTAATACAAAATCTGCATCCTCTAATCTCAAATAACTAAGCCTGGCAGGAGACAAGAAACAAGACAAAAAGAAACAGCGTTACTGGCCTAATCCTATGGCATTAGAAACATTGCTCATCACTTTCCTGTATTTGTCACCAAAGTGTCTTATCAGTGCATATTATTATGTGCTGAAATGCAACAAAACTTTTCACAAAAATAGTTCTAGGCATGTTCATACAAGAAGATGTACATATACTTCTTTTATATATACATATATATGAATGTGTATATATATATCAGCTTCAACCTGTACATAGATATTCTGAATTTCATACTTAAAATACATCCATTCCAAACAACATGGATGGCTTTCCAGGAGAAAGTGCTTGATTGGTTTTATCCTGTGTGAACATGCCTGTCCTCTGTGCATTTGCCCCAGTAGAGATCTTTATGATCAATTCTTTAACGTACATATCTCAGAGGTATTAAACCAGGAAAAAAAACCAAAGAAAATCAAACCAGGAAAAAGTAATATTGCCCTGATGATGCAAAACGAACAATGCATAACTGAAGCAGCTTGGATTTTAAAAGTTATCTTGCATTCTGCAGCAAACAATTTTTAAATAATTGTTGAAAATCTAGTTCCTCCATTTGTGTTATTGCTCCCCACTTGCACATTTTCTCATTAAACATCAACAGTACAGAGAGGTTCACTACCAGGTTGAGCTGATTCCACTATTGTCATCTTGGGTTTCTTTCGTGTTTCCTCCTAAAAAATACAAAACAGCCCCAGCACACAGTCATAAAGAGAACAGAATCATAAACCAGTAAAAATTCTGAACCATTTCAGCCAAACATGTCAGTTGTTGCAAGAGGCTAACTAGGGCTCATGTTAAAAATGAATGTACAGAAGTAGGTACAATCAAGCTATGAGCCAGTTCAAAAGACAGCATGACAATCTCCCCAAAAGTAGACCCCCAGTCAAATTCTGAAGAGCTCTCTTTACTTCAAATACTGTGTAAAATAAGCAAAAAACCCCTGATCCTTGGTACACATGACCCATGACATCCATGCAGTTTGTAAACACAGGAGAATATATACTCACTCTTTCCTGTGCCAGTTTTTTCATTTCTTCCTGTAACTTGTTCAGGATGTGCAGATTTGGCTTGTTCTTTTTGGCATACTGCTGAAGTTCTATCACACTTCTGTCAGAGGTTTCCTATTCAACAGAATCATGAGCAACAACTGATCAACTTTTTTTATGGAAAAAAATTAACATGGAGCCAAGTTTAGTCTGTTGTATTTCTGTAGTTTAGTCTGTAGTTAGTTCAATTCCTTAAGTAGGAACATCTACTTCCAATGAGTTAGTTACACAGGTTCTTTAATTTTGACATGGGAGATGCAAGATTAACATGTCAATGAAATCCAGGCACTTAAAGTTTTGTTGTAACTTAATTTAGAAGTCCAGAAGCAAAACTCCAGCCCCAGGGTAGGTTATACTCAAAGGCCTGCTCACCTGTTTAACCAGCTTGCTATTCTCTCTGCCATACATTCGCAAGAGAGAGCCCCAATTTTTCACGTGTGGATGCAGTAGCTGAAGGATTTTCTGAGAAGCCAATTGCTTCCCTACTCTTTTATTTTTGCCTGTAAAAATAACCATGGAAGTGTGTCAGTGCCAGCACATTATGTGATGATAGCCACAAATGTTTACCTGAGTTAGTCAAAACTGAGACACCAAAGAGCACGACAGGCACACAACAGGGTCAGTGGCTGAACAAGCACCCCCAGAATGGGCAGCAAAGGAGAACAGGAGGAGAGCAAGAGGAGAGTCACACATCACACAATTATTGTACTTACACCAGCCTCGCACTGTGTGCTTGCCACAAGTCATGACATATTCACTCTTCTGATTTTTCCCAGGAATCACTTCAAACTTTATGGATGTGTCACCCATTCCGTGGTTTCTTAAGCACAAACACAATCAAGATCACATACTAAGTAAAACTACAAACAAGTGAAGTGGTTGCAGTTATCATCTTGGACAGCCATTGCAATGAAATTAGATCTAATAAGAAATGTCAATGCATTAATTAACAAAGATTTTTTTATGTCAGCAACTTGAGTTAAATGAAAAAGCAACCCAGTATGAGAGAAAACAAAAGACATTTGTCCAACAACTACATCCTGATGTCCAAAGAGGCACAAAGAGCAAATGTGAATTAAAGAGGACTCAGCATGAACCAGGTCAGCCCCCAGCACGTGTCTCTGAGGCTCAGGCAGGGCCCCTGACAAACAGCAGCAATGGCTCCTGAGCCAACACCTCACATCTCACACGGTCCTCCTGCTGCAGCTTTACCTTTTAAGGCACTCATGGAGAATCTGATATGGAGACAAGAGTCCAGCTTTACTGGTGAGTTCATATACCCGTGAGTCCTCAATACTGATATGGTTAAAATACTGCAAAGGAATTGAAAAGGGTTATTGTGCTTTAATAAAACCCTAATATTGGCCTTAAATCTCATTTCTCCTTTGCTACATTAAATCAATTCTGTTGCTCTGTGCTTAGCACTTTAAGAAGTGTTTTTAAATCCATAATGGGTTAAAAGCAACATCATTAAAACTGTCACACCTAATCAAACATTTGCAGAGAGAAATTTTAACTCCGATCTTACATTCAATATGTACATAAAAATGATAATCTTATGAATTCTTTATCATCATTTCTCCCTCAGGACAAGGTTATTTTAGCCAATTATGAAACTCTATTTACCAAAATGCTGTTGTTTACTAAAAGAGAACAGAAGAGCTATTGGCACATTTGGTATTTTATTTTAAAAGAATGGAAAAAAATGTCTGCATTTCCTTAATGACCACTGCAGTAGTGCAGGGCCTACAATACAGTTCTAAGTTAAAGCAAGGGTACAAAAACTCCTGTATATGACTTCATTTCAGGAAATATTCCTTTCAGGCTGATCACTGATTTTTTCCTTTACTCCTTACTGATGGTACCACTGACCAATGAGCTATTTAATTCTCCTAGTACCTGAGAAAATAGCACAAGTCTCCTCTTAAAGATTTTTTTTTTTAAATTTTCTCAAATATCACTGCCCAAACTACGGGATTTCACTGTGTGGTAATAAAACCATTTCAGAAGCCTGAGCACTTTTACTTCCGAAGTGGTGTCCTAAGATGATCACACACAACCAAACAGCACCTGGCTCTGAACATTTCCTGCCATCAGCCAGAGGACTCTGGAAGGCAGGGCACTACAGGCAGGGCACTACAGGCAGGGCACTACAGGCAGGGCACTACAGGCAGCCTGGTGCCTTGGAACATCTCCGGTGCTCAGTGACCTGTTGGTCAATAAAGAACCAGTTCTCTGCATCAGAGTAAGTTTTCTGATCTATTCCAATAGAAAAAATAGTATTTACCCCAAGCCTTTCTCTAAATGGAGGATTTTACAGTTCCATTTGACTGAGAAAACAATCTTATTAATTTTCAGTAATGTTTCTGATATCAACTGTGCAATGTTTTGTGCAATGCCAGCCAGGAAGCACGAGCTCAGTACCTCAAGTTCTTGACTGTCTTTGGGCTTCTCCTCAGAGGTCTGTTTAACAAAGTCAGGAATAAGGATTTCCAGTGTAGCTCGAGCTGCAAAAAGTGATTAAACATCTTGATTAGATTTATTTTAAACAAAAACATCTCATCTAAAAATTGTCAGGCATTTTTTTCTGGTAAGAAATTTATTAATTTACACTTTTCAAGGGAAAAAAAGTTCTACTAGTTCAGCTTGATAACTAATTGAAATAAGAAGAAACTACTTTTTTAAAAGTGCCTACACAAGGAAAAAATATTCTCATCTCATTTTAGAAGTGACATGGAGCCTTTAAGACCAAAAATTAAGAGTATTATCACCCCCTAGTTCCTACAGCCAAACCCCAGCTCTGAATCACTTCTGCTCTTGCAACCCCAGAACGGTACTAAAAGCAAAAGAAACAATTCAGCAGTTGGTACTGAGAAAGAAAAATAAGTTACCAGCTTTATTCTTGGCAAGTTTTTTGCTGCTGGCAGTTCCTGCCCCATAGGTTACTCCATCAATAATCACTGAGGCTCCAAAAGGTTCACTTGGGTTCTCTGGAAATGGAGGGAGAAAGTAAAGAAAGCTTTTTGGAACTCCTGACATACATGAAATGTCACCACTATCAAGATTTGTTTTCTTCATTTCAGCTTCAAGAGGGATGAAAATGGTTTATTCTTCATGAAAACTAAAAAATTATCTAACAGAGTTTTCCACTAACAGACTTACCACCACATACCTCATTCTTCCAAATAATGAATGAAGTATTTTAAGAGACCACTGGTAATCTGCCAGAACTCAAATACTAATTCCAAAATTTTTGAATCATGGTGTAAATACAAGAGCTACATATTCTCATATACAAGTTTCAGTTGTATTATATACTGCACACACAGGAATAGCATAATTCTGAATATTTATAAGGTAATTAAAAAAACCTCAAACAAACAGGAAAAGCAAGAATTAATGGAACATACATTATACCACTTAGGATACAAAACCCAATATTAACCTGATTCCAGTTCCATTTTTCATATACACAACATTTTTGGATTCTTGATTAAGCATCAAGACCAGGATAGAGTTGTTTAAGGAAACAGACTTACCACATTCAAAGAAATTGTAAACAGGGCGAACCTTTAGGACTCGTTGCATATATTCATGCAAGATGCAAACTTCAGACTTCCCATTGGGATTAATGACAAACTCTGCAAAAAAGACAGGAAGAAGGGAAGAAGTTCATTAGTTCCAGTCTTTGAAAGATAATTTCTATTACAAACAAATCAATACTGAGCAACTCTCAGCAGTAACAAGAGCTGAAGGTAGTCATTACTTACCAGGACTGTAACCTTAAATAAAAATATTTTTGTTTAGAAATTATTATCAAAATATACTTTTCTAAAGACTAATTTCCCTTTCCTGCGTAATATACGACGGGCAAAATACCGGATCAGGAATTAAGGGAACTCATTACATTTTATTTTCAGTCAAGCTTAGAGGTGGAATTGGGCTTCAACACAGCCTATGTGAACTGGAGCTAGAGCAGCTCACCTTTCTTGATGGGTGCATCCTGCACAGAGAGGGTGATGAGTTTCTGGTTGGCCGGCAGGATGGGCCGCTCGGACTCGGCCTGCTTGCGCTTCATCTCGCGGTTGAACTGGCGCCGCTCGGCCCAGGTGCGGAACTTCTTCACAGTCACCTGCTCAAAGTCAAAACGCTTCTCCAGGTAACGCCTGAAATCTTCCAGATCTGAAAACACAACCAAGTTACTCTCTTGCTTCACCACTGAACAAGCACTAAGT
The DNA here is from genome assembly GCF_028018845.1 of Melospiza georgiana. Classification (NCBI taxonomy): domain Eukaryota; kingdom Metazoa; phylum Chordata; class Aves; order Passeriformes; family Passerellidae; genus Melospiza; species Melospiza georgiana. The sequence continues at coordinate 7,116,859 of NC_080447.1, forward strand.
TCTCTATTTCCACAGAAATTATTTTCTTAGACTTGGAGCAAAAGGTTAAAGATGCTGTTTTGGACTAACAGAAGTAATTTGAAGTTCTCCTATTACATTAAATTAGATTAAATGCAAAATATTAGTGCAAACCAGAAAATAAAATAAAATACCATCTTATTCTATCACTTGATGATTTTACTAATCCCTAACCAGCATTAATACCCAACACAATTTGCAACAAAACACCAGTGACTGGTCTGCTTGAACATCTCAGCACCTTCCCTTCACCTGAAGCAAGGTACACAGTGAGTACAGCAGTTGTGCTTTCAGCCTCAGCTCCCTGAAGCCAAACCCAGCTGCTGCTGCCTACCTACGAGTGTACATGAAACACTGTACAGTGATGTTCCATGAACTCCATGGGTATCTGCAGCCTCTATGCAGAATTTAACACAAGAAATTCACATACAGAGTATTAAAAGATTGCCCCATTTCAGTACAGCTGATTCTCCTTTACAGGATAGTCTGCAAATAAATCAGCAAAAATAAAGAGCAGCATCCACAGATGTAAACAGAAAAAAGCAAGCTGCTGGTATTGTTTCCTTCCACAAGGAATCCCAAATGCAAGTCATGCTTACACCCCATCACTCAGCATCTTTTTCAGTAATACACAACAGATCCTATTTAAAGGGAGAGACAGACAGGTGAACTTCATGCAGAGAAGTAAGTGCTTCCTGGCTTGAATTTTGCAGCTAAATATTGATGATTTGATGTTTTGTTTTACTTCTTTTGGCAAGGTTTCTGGACTAGACATGACACACACAATGACAAGGACAAGATTTATGTCTGAGCACTACAAAGATAAAGGCAGCCTATGACCCATACCAATGGATGGGATTCTCGGGTATGCAGATGTGAAAAGATTTGATAAATAACACATGAGCTTCCTCTTCAAGTTCCTCTCCACTGGGTGGTGATTTTGGCACGGTGTCTTTAGACAACTTTCTGTGTAGAGGCTTAATATTTGTATAAATAAAATAATGCAGCATCACACCCCTCTGTATGAGTGCAATTATATTTGTATGACTTAGTCTGCTATTCTTGTGCAAATACAGAAATACAGTTTAACTACACCATTTGTCTTAAAAGATCATCCTGAAAACAGATATAACTCAGCCAATACAGAGAGTGCATAGAAAAGCCTATTTGAGGAAGTCACACAAACACATTTGACAAAAGCAAATGAACACACTCACATAACTGATTCTTATATTGAGATAAAGTCTACAGGACTAAACTACCAAAATATTCACTTTTTTGTGTAAAACCTTTTCATGTGAACTCTCAGGGCTTCAGAAAAGATTTTAATTCAGCAGCCAACTCTGGAATGAAATTTCCCAAATGCCATTACCCCAACTCAAGTCAAGAAAAGACTCTACTTGCCATACATACCTACAGATTCATCTTTACATACTTCAACTTTGGCCTTCACTTGTCCCAAAGCTCCTTGTGCTGCATCTCCCCCAGAGGGGTCTTTGTCATCTAAAGGCCCAGAATCAGCAGCAGTGGAATCTGGTTCTTCTGTTTGGCAGTCCAGTTCTGAGGATTTATCTAGATGCTTTACAGGTGATACTTCCCCATTTGGGGTTATGTCATTGTTTTGCTCCCTTTCCTCGTTTTCCTTCATTTTTTTGTAATGAAAGCAGGGAATGCTACTAAGGGGAGGATCATGTTTCTGCAAATATAAATAACACAGAAAGTTTCAGTATCTCAAGGTCACCAAAAGCAAAGCTCAAACCCAAAAGATGCAAGCAAGATGGAAGCTATCTGTATTCAGTCTGGGCTCGAGCTCCTCTTTGCTCAGTGAAGTCATTCCACTCAAGAGCTGAGCAGGGCCACTCCTGGGGGACCTTCACACTGTGGCACTGACACAGTCCTGCTGCTTTAGCTCTGTTCATGCAAATACTGCATGCTTTCCTGAAATCCATTGAGCTCTCCTGAGGCATAGGTCCATGGCATTAAATCAAATTTCTGCATATTCCTTGGCTGCAAAAATGTCATATCCTTACTTCTGCAAATGTGGACCATAAGCCACAGCTCAGACTAATTCATAGCTACAAATAAATCATCCCTAGATATGTGTCATGGTGCAATAAACTCCCAATTTTGCAGCCATACTAGAAAAGTGAAGGCACCAAATAAGATGATCTTATTCACTTTAACTGCCCAAACAGAAAAGCAAAGCACCTAAAAAAAATCATATCACATTTTCAAACATAAAATACTTTATTTTTCAAGGATCTTAATTCAAACACTGGAAACAAGCCTGCCAAAGCAGAAAAATATTCAATGGCTTTCAGGAATAGATCTAATTTTTAATCTTAGTTAAGTATTTAAAAAATTGACAGCTCTCACCCTTATGCTTCCTGTTCCCAAAAAATAAGGTCTAGACCAGGTAACAACTCTAGATTCTCTGTGCAGATATACAGGAATGCCTGAATTATGGAATGTCATGATCCATCCATCTGGCAAAGGCTCTGTAGGAGGGCGGCCACGACCTTTAAAGCAAATAACAGCTTTAAACTTGGACAGACAGCTTAGGAGAATAGAAATAAAATCCAGGTTTTTTGTTTATTGCTTGTTCTATCCCAAAGAATAAAATGGCACTGAAACAAGATTAACAATGTTTTGTAGAGAGATGATGTTCTAATAACAAGGTATAGGCCTCTAACCCAGGCTAAATCCTGCAAATTACAGATTCCATGACGTTCTCTACTCAAGGCAATAACAGCAATAATTTTTATATAGACTGATTTGTTTGTTTTATCACTGAATTCTCTTTTCTTTAATCTTTTTATACTTATCACAAGCACCACTGGAAAGCATTTACTGGAAAAGTCATACTTGCTTCAGAAACAACTTCATTTTCCATTAAAAATCTTTCACTTGACACTCAGGAATAAATTTGCATTGAAATACCCAAGATCCACAGACCCAAACAGCCAGCAAAGGGCTCATCACTAATACAAGCTCTCATTTCTCTCCAAATCACAAATCAGAGACTATTCATCTTTGCTGGAAGTTTCCTGGCAATCCTCTGTTACTATACAATTTTGAAGCAAAAATTTATTTGGTTTTTTATTTCAGAATACAGTGAAGTTGTAAAACACTCCTCTAGTACATGTTTAATTCTAATTCAGAATATTTTCCATTACATTTTTCTGGATGGGTTGGTGTTCTCAGATTTTCTTTATTAGCAGTTTCTAACACAATTTGGGTAAATGTAAGCCACTGGCTTTTCTAGTTATTCTATTTCACCTAGATTGCATTCCTGGAGACCTTGCATGGGGCAATTTCAACAGCAGAAGTTATGTTGTAACTGAAGCAGGAAAAAGGCAAAAGCCCGACCACCCTTGCTCACCTCATTATTTTACACAAACCTACACACTAAAACATATTCTTATTACATACAATAGATCAAAAGCAAAAGTCAAATCCACTGTTTAAGAACATGAAAAATCATATCCCACAATAAGAAGCCTCCCAACAATAAAATTCCCCAACACATGAACAATTTCACACAAACTGCTCACACTCTGCTTGTTGATAAACTTTTGTTCTACAACACAAGCCACGAACAGGACCCGCAGTTATGAAATGCACATGAACTTACTCTTCAGTACAGTTTTAATTTTGGTCATCATTGGCTGCACACTTGTCTCTCCATCAGACTGGTGATCACTTTCACCAGCATATTTCTCATTATCCAATCTCCTGGTTTTGGGGGCTCGAAGACCCTCTTCCAGCAGAGCATCCACATCATTATCAAAGTCATCCTGAAAGAGACTTCATCAGACACTGTCCTTCTGGGCCTACCAACCTCCCTTTTCCCTTGCAAAGAGAAACCAGACATTTTTAATATGCACTTCCACACAGACAGAAACTAGTAATTTTCAATGATTCCAGTAAAAAGACTGAAAAATAAGAAAATAAGTTTGTGATGATAAAATGAACTGCAATTGTGTGAGAAGACTTTTAAAGGCTGTTTTTACAGAAAACTATAGAAGTTGCAACACAACTCAGAAGCTTGACTAAAATAGTTTACAGTTTCTCAGCCAAAGGTCTGCCTCTAAAAATTCTGTGGTTTTGACTCATACTACACACTTCTAGAAGAGCTTATTCTTCGCATATTTTTTTTCTAGCCACTTGGAAACCTCTTACCCAGCAAAGATGTGTGGATTGACTTACCTCATAGGAGAAATTCAAGGTTTCTTCATCCACTTTATCCCTTTGAACGATTGCTTTAGATGTGAACCCTCCTCCTTCTTCATCTATTTCCATCAAATTGTCGGTAAAGTCTTCTAGCTCATCCAGAACTGCAAATTCCACTCTCTTTTCCTGATCAATATCATTTTCATCATCCTTCTTTTCATCACTTTCACCCCCTATCCCTGCAGCTTTACCATTACTACCACCGAAAGGACAAACATGCAAATCCCCATTGACATTATTAATACCAAACTCCGTATCTGCCTTATAATCCTGCTCAACTCCAGTGTACAGAACTTTCCTATCTTTGCTTTTGCAGCTTTCTGTAAAGCTCACACTAATCTTCACATCCTTCAGTAACTTAAGATCTGGGGTGAACTTTCGGACTGACGGTGCGTGACGAGCGGTTCTGGGGCTTTGGTCGCTGCTGTTGGGGTCTATGAGGAGACGACTTTTGTAGCAGGCAGATCCCTTTGTGAGCAGCTGCTGTGTCCTGCAGAGACTGGGCGTGTCCCCAGCAGGGGTATCTGACTGTCCATCACCACCAGAGCCAACGTCCATTACCTCTGCGTCACTGGACGTTTGCAGGGGAGGCGGTGGAGGCTGATCGTTGGGCGGCAGAGGTGGCCGACAGGGGACATTCTCCACATTCATTTCTCCTGCAGGTTCTTTAGGGAGGGGTGGTACATTTTCATAGTTCTCCATTTTTAAAACTACTGTTTGTAAAAAAAACAACGCTTTAATCAATGTTTATCCCTATATTCCTAACATGCATAAGTCCATCAGGATTGGTTTACCATGTCCTATTCAATATGCAACACTGATGATTCAGTTAAGCTGACTACATTGTTCTTTTCATTAATGTAGACAGCTTTCAGAATCACTGTCTCAATTATTGGAAATCACAATGCATTCAGCTTAAATAGCTGAAGACTAAGAGTGCATCTTCACTGGACAAGCTGGTCTCCTTTTCTCCTTTCAACCTACAAGAGGAAACAAAACAACAAAAAAAAATTGTCAGAGGAAAAAAATGGAAATGGTATCCCAAGCAGAAAGAACACCTGTCACTCTTCTAGCATAAATTTCAAGTAGAAGAGTGACACTGTTACAGTGAGAAAAGCAGGGTACCCAGATACCATCTTGAATGAGGCCAGAACTAGAGTGGTTTTATTTCTCAAGCTGTACACCAGCACAAGAACTGAATAACACAGTTGCCTTTATGACTGGCTGACTATCTCTGCTTGGTTAGCAGGCAGGGCATTAAGCACGACAGACTGAAAACTGCATTTTGGGGAAATTCTCCCATCATCTGAAACAAGCTGGTATTCAAGCCATACTTACCCACACAGAAGAAAGAATAATTAGCTTACAGTTTAAGACAGTCTGCAAAACCAACAAGATTTTAAAGACTATGGTCACAGCTTTTCAAAATTTAAGTTATCAGCTACTTCTGAAATCTCACAATTTACTAAAACATCACAGAAAATTACTCTCTAAATAACCACATATTAGACATTTGATCTTGTATTTTGCACTATTATGGAACTATTTATTCATTATGTCCAAGGAATTAAGGTTCAGATACACAGCATAAAGCTCAAATTAATTTTGGAAGATATTTAGAAGCCAAAGTTTTAGGCAATTTAACCTGGAAAAATTATTCAATTCTTCGAGGAAATTTTACAGGGCATGGGAAGTGTTTGTTTAAGGCTTATTTTTCACACTAGGTGATTCTTTCTACCATGTCTATGATGGCTTCTTCCATTATACTTTTGTCATCTCTGCAGGACTGTAAGCACCTGGGGAAAAGAAGAATCATTTCTTACCTGTTTGTTTTGGTTTCTCCAAGTCCTCCATGCCAGCCCAAACTGGGTTTAAATCTTCCTACAAGCTAGAAATGAAGCAGTGCCACTCTGCCCCAGGCAGCCAGCTGGATGAATCTCTGTTTAAAGTGCTCCCAGCTAGCAGAGAGAGTCTTCCCAAGTATGTTGGAAAGACAAACTCCAAAATCTCTCATGCTGCTGTGTGACATGGAAGGCAACAGGGCAGAAGGTCTGGGTTGTCATGAGGGACTTAGAGAAACCAAGGGTGATTCTTTCGTGTATCTCTGCCAGCCCAGGCAGAACAAACCAGCAGCAATATCCAAACACCAACTGGGGCAAGGCACAAAGCTGGGAACCAGAAGTTGTAATGAGATCAATTAAAATTCAGCAATATACAGAAGTTACCTACCTGGAAGCTGGAAGAAAGCATAATATAGAGCAAACTCTAATATGGCAACAAAGCAGGTTTTGCTGGGGCAGCAGAGGAATTCATATTTTGTGGTGTTTTTTTGATGTGTGTAGGGTTTTTTAAACCTTCTCAAAATTGTGACACATCCAACACATCTGACATGCAGTACAAAATCACTTAGGAAAAGAACTGGTAAGAACTCTAGAATAATCCCATCTTCTCTGATACCAACACATGAATTCTCAGATTGGTAAATGGCTCATTCACCAGTAAGACAATTCTATATATCTAACTCCATTCTATCCTACAAGATGACCTCAATACAATGACCAATTCCTTCATCTTTCAACAGGTTCTGGAATGTATAATGTAGAGAACACCCCTAGAGATAAATTTGTCTATAAATTTCCTCATCTTCAGATTAAAAAAGTAAAAAAAAAAAAAAAAGTGAATGACAAATTATTAAATTCTTCACAGTAAATCATTAGTATCTTAATTCTGAACAAAAGAATCAAAAGTCACAGCATGAGTTCAGTAACTCCTGGAAACTAAATGCCTAAGTCATCTAATTTTTCCATCTTAAAGAGTCTTTAGAAGACTTGAAAAGAGCAAGCAGAATTCCCACAGAAACTGAATACTGAAGTCAGCATTCTAGAATTTCAAAGAGCAAAACCTTGCCTTGTGTTCCAGGAGCTCCCTGGTCCAACAAGAAAGATTTATTTCTGACAAGGCTAAGACATGACTGTAAATGCCACTTCCAGACTCCTGGTCCGTGTCCTGCTCCTGTGCTCAAGTATTTTAACAACACCAATGTCAAAACATGACTTAACCTTTACCTGCCCAGCTTGGGCAGTTCACTGACACAGCACCTGCACTCTTTGCAGGAAAGATGCCTTGTTATTCTATTCCAGCACTGGTAACAATTATGTTCTTGTTGTTTTCCCTTTCTTGCTGGCTGTGAATCCATGAATAGCTCAATGATGAACAGCAAATCACAGGCAGGACTGTCTGCCCCTCAGCACTCACTGGGTCAGGAAAGCACTACACCAAGATGGCTTCAAATGAGCTTTTTCCATTTCCAGCCATGAACCTGCCACATCCCTAGGGTAAGATAACAGTCTGGTAGGGATGCCAAAAAGATTTTTGCCTTTTATATGTTTTTCATGTATTTGCAGCTCTCTAGACAACTATTATATAGTTATACAGCTCCTTAATTAGCTCTGGTACTTTTCCTACCCTTTCCCTTAGATTTTGGAACAATAAGCTGACCTTCTAAACACATTCCTGGAATATTGTTTAGTCTTACTCTAAGTAGGGGATCTACAATAAGACATAATAAGAAGTGGGCAGAGAACCCTTGGACCAACTCCAAGGGGCTGACCAGGGATGGGTTACTGTGGCAACTGAATCTCCTGGATGTACCTGTTACACCCTAATTAATTAACCTTGTAATAGCAGAAATCTGGTGCCAGGTGTGCCCATCATGACCAGACACCTGAAAGCTTCCAAAGAAAGGTCTGTTTGTTACTATTCCAACACTAAAAAAGAAGGTTTTTCTCTCCTTTGATTATAGGTAACAGTAGCTGTACAGTCCCAGTGGACTACAATACCTGCCTACCTGCCTACAAGTCAAGAAAAGCAAGGCAGGAGCTCTGGAACTCAGGTCCAATTCCCATCTACCTCCCTGCCAGCTGACATTACAATATGCCTTTTCTATCAGGGCTGGGAAAAAAAACCCAAAACCAAAACAAAGCAACAAAACTACTGAGCTAGCAGGTATTTGAAAAGACAGAAGGAAGAGAAGGCAAAAGGAAGAGTTAGATGAGCTTGTAGGTTACAAACAGCCAAAGGGGCCTCAGCTAAGGGAACACAACAGCCACACACAAAAAGGCTCAGCATACCGAGTTACATGGGAACACAAGTCAGTTTCCTATTGTCATCCTTCACTGAATTGCCCTGAAATAACATTTTATTCTGCAAGGCTCCACGAGTTCCATTAACAGTTTCCATAAGGATTCCTTCCAAAGACACAGAACACCACTGGCAGCTGCACTGGGCAGCACAAACACTGAGAATGTGAGTGCACACCTCATGTTCTGCACACCACCAGCACATGGAATTTCACATTTTAAACTGATTACTCGGATTTTAGCTGATCATTTTAAAAAGTTTCATGTCACAAAGTAAACTTAACAATGCAGATATGGAGGGCATATAAATGTAATGTAGCAAACTGCACAGGTCCCAGAGAAAACAGAGTAATCTTAGCCTGGTTGTCTTACAGATGTCCTTTAAATCCTTTAAATGCAGAAAGGAAAAAAAAAGAACAACTTTGTTTAGTAAGTACCACTGCCCATTCCCACCATCAGACAGAAAAGGGATGGGAGAGAAATACACAGAGCAAAGGGCATCCTTTTTAAAGGCAGAAAACCCCAGAATGTTAAAATTTGGAACCATCATCCTCCAAACTCAAAGAAAAATTCTTTTCAGTTACAGCAGATCAGCAGTCCAGAAATTAATTTAATAAAGACCATATTTTCTTTACAAATACATGTACCTGCAGCAATGAACAGCATACCACAGATTCTCTTCAAAAAGTCACTTTTGAAAAGAAACTGTGTCAGAGACTGCTTTCTTCACATTCAGAGGACCCCAAAAGGAAGAGTAAATAGTCCTTATTTGCAAACCAAATACAAAATCCTTCTCCTCATCCTCCAGCCACAAATGGCAACTCAGGTGCTGATCCATTAACCCATGCCAAAATAATTCCCCACTCACAGTCATCTACCTTCTTTTATTATATCTACTGGGTCTTTTCAACACATACAACTCCAGAAATAAGTTAATCCTACTTGTTACCACAGCTAAAAAAACCCCACAAACCCAAAACAAAACCTGAAGAGACTGGATTTATTTTCTTTAAACCAGAACAGAAAGTACCAAAAGGAAATACCCTTTAAGATAATACTGCATGCAAGAACTCAGCTCTTCTCATTATCAGCTTTAGAAAGATTCTGAAGGAAACAATCACTTTGTGTCAGTCAGTCACCAAGGCCAGTTGAGAAAATGCAGCCAGAGCCCAACAATAACATTATCAGTGGCAAATACAGACAAGGCTCAAGAACTTCTCTAGTTCTTAACACTTCATTCCATTTCAGAACGAACAGAGTACATCAGTTTGGAAAGCCATCCTCAGAAATGGCAAAACAACAGTTGCTTTTAGAGCTTGAGCAGTTTTCTGGCAAGGTTTAGATGGCTTGATTAATTATGTAAGACAACAAATTGATTTACAGAAGGCGAAAATCAGAGCCTAGGAGAGAGAAAATATATTCTTCCTTTCCCATCATATGTAAGCTTCTTACTTGAAAAGAAAAACAACAGACACACGGAACCAAAATCCCTTCTCTTTCTCTAAAAAAGCAGAACAATCCTGATAATCAAAAGGAGCTGCTTAGCGACTCAACTTCTCACCCAGAATTAAAACTAGGAGCCCCCAGGTTTAAATACCCAAACAGAACAACCTCACAAATCACAAAACAAAAGATCTAATTCCAAGACCTCTAACTCACAACCTAACAGAATAAAGAAATTCAATGTGTTCACCCAAGTTCAGTTTATGGTCGAGCAACGCCTGGGTATTCAGGTCTCAGCGGGCAAACAAACTTTGCAGACAAACCCGAAGCCTAAGGAAAGGACGTAAAAAACAACGGAAAAAAAAAAGGTGAAGAAAGCTGGGAGAATTAACCTTTCAGAGGCTGAAGGAGATAATTTGCTATTAACAGAAAGAACACATTAAGAAGAATCCTGAGAGTTACAGAGACATCACGTTACCTTCAATGGACCAGAACTAAGCAAGTCCCCGTGCCCGCACACGCTGTGGGGCCGCGCTCCGGGCCCGTACGAAGGGCTGCGAGCGGCGGAACCCCCCGGGCCTCCCTCCCCTCCCAGACACACCCGGAGCCGAGGCACGGCCGCAGCCGCTGCTCCCCATCACCCCCGGGCAGGAGGGGCCGAGGGCACACACACGGTCTCTCCTTCCCGAACACAATCCCGAGGTGGCCGGGAAGGCGGGAAACGGAAAAAAGTCCCCCAAAAGACAAAACAACCAAAGAAAAATCCCGAACAAAACAAACCCCCAGCTCTGAGCAGAGGCCGCTCGGGCCGGGCGCAGGGGAAGCGCCGCACGGCAATGCCCGCCGGGCAGGGCGGCGCCTCCCGCGCTGGGATTCGGTGCTGGGGAGCGGCTCCGCCGGGCTCCGCGCCCGGGGGCCGCTCCGGGCAGGCGGCAGGAGCGCGGCGGGCCCGCTGGCGCTGCGGCCTGCGCGGCGGAGGAGCTGGTTCCCGCGCAGGCTCGCCCTGCCCGTCACCCTGCGGGGCCCGCACCCACCTGGGCCATGCCCGGCGGTCCCGCCGCTCCAGTGCCGGGGCTGCGGGTGAGGGCGAGTCCGGCCGCCTCACGATCGCCGTCCCGCACTCGGCGCTGCCGCCATCTTTAAACGCCTGCGCTGGGCCCCTCCGCTGCCCGCGGGCGGGACCCCGCGCGCGCCGAGCCAATGGCGTGCGCAGCGTCCGCGGTCACCGATTTGAAATCCCGGCTGCCATTGGTCCCTTCCCGTGCCCGTCACCGCGTTCCGCCAATGGAAACGCGAGAGACGCCCGCCCTCACGGGCTCGAGCCATGGCGGGGCGGGCGGATCCTTTGTGTGGCCCGGGCACCGCTCGGGCCTTTTTCCCCCGTATGGACCCGCTACATAAAAAAAGCCACTTTTCCTGCAAACGCTGTTTTGTATCTTTAAGCAGCAAAAGTACTGCATTACTACAAGACTGATTTACCTTAAAAGGATAAATCAAAGTAGGGCCATTTCTGCTGCTCTGTGTACCAAGCAGTTCACTGAACAAGTCCCAAATCTGACTGCAGTGTTTAGACAGGATTACTAAATAATTATTGAAAATACCTTACATAATTTATATAAAATTACTTCCAAAGTGTTAACATTTGCTGTGCTAATTTGCTGTATTATTTTATCATTTGTGAGCAATGCAGAGCTTTTATTGATATACTTGTTTATATGGTCACTTCTTTTGTTCTTCACTGGTTTGAAATCGACATCAGACACAAAACATTGTGATAATGCATCCTGGTTTCGTCACCAAGAGTATGTTTGTGTTTGTTTCATGTGTGACTTCAGGACATGAGGATCTTCCAGTACTTCACTGATCTCATGTCTTTGAGGTCCCCAAATACTGCTATGAAACATAATATTTTAATAAAACTTTAAAAACTTACTCAGAAGATTGCTGTTAGGTCTTTCCATCATTATGTTTGTCTCGCTGCACCAACACATCTGATGACAGGGTGATAATTTGGACATAACATCACGGTACCATGTCAACACAAAGATCAGGTTACCAAAACTGCTTTAAATCACTGCAAGCTGCCCTCAAAAACTGAACACAGTTCCACTAAAAGCAGTTTCTAATTTTTAATTCCTCACAACAGGCTTCTGCACTCAAGCCGTTATTTTAGTGATTTTTAAATTATGACTGCTTTTATTAATGCTAAAACAAAACACTTCAGAATGTGCATTTAATAAACACCTACGGTTTGCAAAACAGCCGCTCACGTCAACTGTCAAAGCTGAGGAAAAAGATCTCACAATTATGCTGGCATTTGCTGTGTCAGGTCACCTCAAATTGCTAACACCGGGACAGAAGACTGTCTCTCTCAAAGGACCCATCAAAATACAAATATTGTGACTAACTGGCATCTCATTTATGTGACTGTATAAATGAACTACTGCAGTAAGAAATCTCTTACTTCAGAAAACAGGTTAAATTTTTCATATGTACATGAACAGCAGTGCTTCAGTTAGGATCAGATGAGGCTTACACACAGATTTTTGCATAGAGTTGGAGAATCAAAATGCCTGCAGTGCTTTAAAAATGAAAAAAATAACCAGTTATAGTTTTTCCAATGTGCATCTGTTCTCAGAGAATCATAATACTGTGTCTTAAACTAATGGTGCAACAGCTGATTCTTTGAGACACTAACACTACAAGGAAATTGACTTTAACATTTTTTATAAACAAAAGGATAATAATCCATTAACAAAACAATGTTTTCATTTTAAAAGTGCTCAAATTTTGGTTAAATTTTTAAACCAGAAGGTTGGTGTGACCTCTGGAGAATTAAACCTGATCTGATCTTATCTGCTCTTTCTAATAAGGTGCAAAATTTACCTGAAAATTTTCATCATCTGGACTTCTGACGGAAGACTTGTCAAACATGCACAAAAATCTTCAACTTTTGAATTAGAAGAGTGCAGGTCCAGCTGCATGGTGCAATCAGGGTTAACCATAGCACCATGAAGTGTCATTATCAACAAAATCAGTTCCTAATGACAAGGAGATTTTCACATACAAGACACTGAAGGCTGGACAGAAACTACTGCTGTCAACACCAAATACAGCCATCAAGCCTATAAAGACAAAACTGTGAGCTTCCCAATAAAGTTCACAGGCTGCACTCATCGGAATGAAAATTAGGTGGAGCCAGTGGCTTTTTCATATTCTTCCTATGTCAGTAACTGCAGCACATACTGTGCTGTTCCAACAGCAAAAGCTGCTGCAAGACAAGTTTTGCTCAGTCTTCATTACTTTTATTTCATAAAATTAAGTTGCACTGCAGCTTTTACATTTTTGGGGCATTGGTAAACTGGTATTTGCTTGCATTACATGTCTTTGTCTTTCACTTTTTTTGCTGCAATCTGCTCTCCTCAATCTAATCTCTGTCAGACATCACTTCACAGCCATGGAAAGATGTCAAAAGGACCCCATGAGCAATCTCAGATCAGTTCTCAAATGTCAAAAGAGGTGGTTGATTGTTACAGAAAATAATCAAAGCAGACAGATCCTTTGGCTCAAGGATACCACAGAATTACCAATCTTGCTCTTGCCATTCACAGATTCAACATAATCTAAATTGTGTTGTCTACAGAATCACACATGACTCCTGATTTTCCTGTTGGAAATACTTCAGCCAAATGGTTCTCCCAAGTTTCACACTGCTGGCAGAAGCTTCCCAATAATGCAAACATTTTTCTAGAGACAGTTTTACTTAAAGAGGGGTATGATGTCCAAATGGTCAAATCAAAAGTAACAGCTTTACATTGAAATCTGGAAGTTAAAAAAAGAAAAAAACAAGGCCAAAATCAAGTTACCTTCACATGACAATGTGGGCTGCACAGCCATGCAGAAAGAACATTCTGTTCAATTGCACCTGCTCCTGGGCTGGTGCTACCCTACAGTGACTGAGGCTTCCTTTACTTATTCTTCATATATAAAACAAACCTATTCCTATGGCTGAAGATCCTGCATTCCTAAATACACTCAATTTATCTAGGGGGAATATTAGAGAAAAAGAAATAATATCTATCTGGGACAGAATAGCAGTCTTCAAACTTTGCTTTCTATAGGTCCTGTCATTCAAATAGTTCAGAACACTGTGCTGAAGTAGGCAATATTTATCTGCCCTTTATAAACTTAAAAGAAAAAACAACCTCTGAGTCAGCCCCGTGGCTGTTTGCACATGGTGCATCTCCACCAGTTAAGCACCCTGCAAGTCAACCTCAGTCACTCCACAGAGTTGTGGTAGCATTGCACTGACAGCTACTTCAGACATTCTGGCCTCTCCCCAGCTGCTGCTGCATGGTAATTTTTCTTGTGAGCCATCATACCCCATGATGTTTGTAACTCAAAGCTGTTTTAACAAAGCACACTTGGTGTGAACCCCAGCTAAGAAGCTGCTGCTGCAATCCCTCAGCCTGGACTCCTCCCTGCACTGCTGGCAGCACACACACCTCAGTCAGGAGCGTGATCTTTGGCTGTCAAAAATCCAGGTGTAGTTGCACTTATATAAGTAAAACCATAAATGTCAGAACCTTGTTTTCCCTGACAGAGGCCAAATAAATTACAGTTCTGAAAGCACAGTTGTGCTGCTAGGGTTGTTTTTAATGCAGCTGCCATCCCAGGATTGCTTTGCCAGTCTAAACTCATGCACATTACAAGAGAGAGCTCAGACTTGACTGGCACAATATATTGCTAAAGAAAACAGAAAAATTTGCAACTGCCATATTGCAAAGACAGTGATACAACACATGCTACATCTAGAAGTACAACAGGCCAACATATGAAGATTTATGCAGCAAAACAACCAGTGCAGAGAATTTAAATCTTCACATAAGGTGCATTTCAGACAGTTATACTCAGGGTAAGCTCATTACCTGTTGGAGAACACTTGGTGCATTCCTCAAGCACACTTACCTCTTTTGCTCCATCTGCAACCAGCCTAGACCCTGGCACCTGAGGCTGCCCTGAAATGTGAGCCAAGGCACAGTGACAGGGACAATCAGGAAAAGCATGTAAGGCCACTAATCAAAGCAGGGTGATAATGCAGACCCATCTGTAATTGAGAGGACAGTTAATTTCTATCTAAATGCCAGTCATTCCAGTGAGACATGGGAAACAGGAGATGGATAATGCATCTGACTAAGATGTGGTTTTACATAGTTATTTTGAGTAGCTATTGACAGCAGAGATAGCACAGGGAAAGAAAAAAACCCCCAAGGTTTCTCATTCACCTTCTTCTTGTAAGAGTAAATTCCTTTAACGGAGGCAAAAACCTCAATCATTGAACACTAATTATAATGCTGTACCACAAGAAGAGACACTGCTGGCCCCACATATTTTCCAGTTTATTATTTAATATATGTTAATTAACATCTGAGAAGTGATGTGGTTTTCTCCACAGAACAGAAGCAATGTGTTTAACCAGTCTGGCAAGTTACTGCCCAGGGCTGGCTCTGTGTGTCAGGTGAGAAAATGCTCCTGTATCACCAGAGGGAAGCTGGAAGGCACCTGAGTGCCTTAGTGGGCACTGTCATTCTCAGTGGCCTCAAAGAGAACAAGATCATAAACCAGAACATCATTCTGTGTTCCGTTTTCCCCTTCCTTTCTCCATCTTCCAATCTGCATTTAGCTTTCATTTATTTTTCTCCATTTATCTTTCTAGTACAAAGACACAAAAATTTAATGTGCATCAGCAGAGATACTGCTTTTTTCTCATTCATGTTGTGTGTGATTTATGCATTGTCATTTTTGGTTATCCTGCTTAATATTATAATATTTATTATTTTTCCCTCATCTGTGATCATAAGTTCAATGCTTATGTCTTCTGTTTTAAAAGATATGGTAAATTTAAGCATGTAAATATGATACTTTTCTTTCTCATTCAGCTTTTAAGTTCTTGATACACAATGCTACAGAGATAATTTACATATATATATGAAATATATTCAACATTTCTTTACTCTGTTCACCTTAACCTACATTTTGCAGCATGAGTCACACTGATGGGTTTTGTAATTCTCACAGTTCATGCCTCTCCAGCTGATTGCAGTACTGATTCTATTTTCACCAAGTCAAGACTATTTCCCAGATCCTTAGAAGCTATCACCAAGACTTCTCTGCAGAAAATGAATCAGATGAAGAACATCAGCCATGTCCTGTTACATCAATCTGAATGAAATAAAACTAACTCCTACTAGCTAATATTCCATATAAATAGGGATGCTCACTAAGCCATAAAAGTGCATTTAGTTCTACAGGCTAAAAATGAAATGTGAGATTATTTAATTATTGCCTTATTAATTCTTAGTATTTCATAGATTCATTCCAAAATTACTTAATTCCTTATGATATTACAAAAACTACTCCAAGTCCTATCAATATTATATCTTATTATTTAGTTTGGTGTATTTAATTTGTAACAACAAGTATCAATTAAGCTTTGGCCAGAGTGAGGAACAAAGGCCCAACTCCTCCTCTGCTCTGTTCAGGTGTGTTTTATTAAGCTACTCCAAGGGAGATGGGATAATTGCACCTCCACTGCAGGGGCCAGTACAGCAGAACATTAATGCAGCCTCTACTCAGTGTAACAGTGGAGCCTCAGGTCTGCCAAGGATCCCAGCCTTTTCCACACTGAACATGGATTCCCATCCTCCAGTAGAATTTTGTGAGGCTCCACATTTCCCTAAGGAAGCACTGATTTTTCTCTTTCCTACCTTTCAAATATTTTGCAATTTCTTACCTATATAAGACAACCGTACAATAGCACAGAAATATGAAATACCCACAACAACATAAAACCCCCAGAAAAAATACAGCACTCTTAAAATGGAATTAAGTACCAGAAATAGAACTTAAATTACAGTTCCGTCATCATTAATATGGCATTAAAGATTTAACTTCATTGTCATCACACCAAATTACAGCCAAATGAACAAAAACATATGTGCAAAAATGCAGAATGTACTAATGCCAACAAAGACTGGTCACCAGCTTGACTTTATTCTGATTCTAGTTTTGAACACACATGTAAACAACAATTATGACACAAGTTTAAGCAAAAAAACATAGCTGAGGTTTTACACATTTTAAAATTTCTTCCACTACCATTCCAATAGAAAAAAAAATCAGGAAACAAAAACCTCTTGCAAATGTATGACTTTGAAGAGATGACATTTATAAGCAAACTTAATAAAATGCCATGCAGTAGTTTCCTATATACACCTTTCTCCTTTATATCCTTTAAAACTGGTATTTAAAATTCCCTTTTATTATTAAAAATACTTTTATAAAAATAAAACACTTTCTTTGTTATCTGTAGGTACAGGATCCTTTTTCCAGTGGATTCATTGCAACTCTGCTTTGGACAGAGTAGATCATGCACTTCACAAATACCTTATCACTTGTATGGACAAGCACCACTTGATATATCTGCACAGCAGTCCTGATCCTGTTTCCACTGAAGCCAATGACAAAACTCTCACAAAAGCCTCCAAAGAAGTTAAAGAACCTCTCTTTATTAGCTACTCTGATGAGATAAAAACATCATCCAAGGTTTGGGCTCTTTCCTGTTTATTTTAATTGCCAGAAAAAGCAAATCTCAGATTTAAAATTTTGATTCAAGCATATCAAAATACACTATTATAAATCCATATTTACATCTAAGGTCTGACTCACCTTTCTTTGCCTATGTGTAAAAACTAAGAATAAATTTTCATTATTACAGGACTGCCATAAACTGAAGTTTACAAGTGCTTTTAGCATGATACTGCATGCATTTTGCTTGCCTTTATGATGGCTTCAAAGAGAATGTCATGTTTAAATATCCACTATTTGTAAGTGGATATAAAAAAGTTTGCTATGCAAACTCTCAGAGCAAGCTGTTGAGGCAGGGCTTTGTTTCTAGATATGCATGTGTTAAACTCAAATTTAAGACAGCTTTAGCTACTTGGCATCTAAAAATAACAGTTAACATTTTTAGCCATAAAAATATAGGGTTTAAGGAGTCATCAAAAAATGAAAAAGGGCTGACCATTTCCTGCAGCTCAGAAGGCTTTGAGTTCTAAACCATGTACAACCCAACACAATTGTTGATTGTCTTGCAATCAAGGTGGTCAAAAAGTCATTTATACAGAAGGGAATCCACAACCTGTGACTAGCCATGTAAGCAGTCCTGGTATCTAGAACCTATTTAAATATGCAAATATAAAGAAGAGATTTAACTAAATGCTGCTTTAGCATTTCCTGACAAATACAAATCTGGGAATGGCCTTTCACAGTATTTCACCTCAATGGAAAGTCTCATTTACTGCTGCCTCCATTACACACACACGTGAGAATGCCAAAATACATCAGCTTGAGTACAGAAACACAGCTGCACATCTTCCAAAGAGTATAAAAAATCTGACTACTTTGCAATAATTAATTAAAATCAGAGGCTTGTGAAAATACTGTCAGCTTACCTAAAGGAAAAAAAATAGTGGTGATCCATTACTAACCTAATATTCAGTATTCAAAAAAAGTCAAAACAGAACACCAATAGAAACAAAAATAGCTTGGGGTTTTCAAATATCCTGTTATTAGCTAGAATCTTCCATTACCCACACTGGCACTGAATAATTGAAAAAAGCATGCATTTAAATAGCTCTTTAATTCACAGGTGTTAGAACATAGGAAGTACCTCTTAATATTCAATTTTTTCAGCAATATAAGACTGCAACAGTATCACCTTACAACACACAGCTATTTCTACTAATAATCCATGAGATGGAATCCACTCCAGGCTGTAACACATTCTACCAATAAAGAAATTAATCCAAAATTTTATATGTACAAAACAGGCAATACATGAACACCTCATCTTCAGCTTCTGTTTACAAACAGGTGCCTATTCCTTACCTGCTTGCTGGAGAAGAAAATAACAAAACCAATACTGCTAATTAGACTATCAGGAAACAGGATATCACAGCACAAATAGTTTTATTCAGGTCAAAGATATGCAAGGCTGCTCCTATGGTTCTTTCAGTAAAAGTGAACAGAGACTGAACTAAATTCCCTATCTTGATTCTCAGATCAAGTTTTAGAAATAAGATCTATTGCTGTACTATCTATAGAAAAACAAATGTTAAGAATCCCCCCTCTCTGCCCTCCCCAGGCAGAACATTGCACCATGGCACTGAAAAGCTGAAATGAGACTAAAGCACTTAATTCTACAGGATAACATACATTCATCTAATGCACATTGGCATCAGCTGTACAATCTTAACAGCATATGTTCAAGGTAAAGCAAAGTTTGGTAAAACCTTCATATAGAACAGTAAAAGCAGCAATCATTTCCCCACCATTAGAACTAAAAACAAGTTTAAGTCTACTAATAACATCTTTTAAAAAATCCACACCTACAAAAAAGCAGTGACTTTGTCTTGGACAAAGATGGCCTTGCCCTGAAAGCAGGGTGGTATTAAATAAAATATTTCTGATTATAAGTTACTACTTCATGTAAAAAAAAAAGCATCTTCATCTGGTAAAGCATTTGTGAGCTTGATAGGGTATGATACCAGTTTATTTGAACTTTTGCTTTCCTTGCTATTTTTAGTTTGTGGAGGCTGGCACAAAACATTTACTAGAGCTTAATGGCTTGTTTTCTCATTGCTATTATTACAAACCACTCATGTGGAAAGTTGTTAACTGTGCAGTTTGAATTCATAGGTGCTTGTTTGCCACTGGTTGACATCAGCATTGATCATGTTGCGCTCGGTGAAAGTGACGCATCCCTCGGAATCGATGAGCACCACCGTGTTCGTCCTGCAACAGCAGCAGCACAAGGTTACACCTGGGCTCCATCTCAGCAACTGCCAGCCTGCTATCCCTCACTCCCAAATGTTTAAATCCCTTTTTTTTTTTTTCCCCTGAGCACATCATCAACACACAAGCAGGGCAGAAATCATCCTGACAAGTTCAAATGGGCATTTTCAGTCTGTTCTGTCATGCCACTGCTTTGATTCCCTGCTGCACTTGCAGAAGCTGACACACAAACCTGCTCACAGCAGAGAGCATGGTAAAAGCTTAAACTTAGTGCAAAGTGCTCCATTCAGAAAGAAGTAGCATAAAACAAGATTTTCTTCACACCCTACATGTACCCATGAGGATTACTGACACTCCAGTACTCTCTTCATCCCTTTCTTTCAAATCCATTGTGCATATTAATTATTATCACAGGACATTGATATATGATCAAGAAAAAGGTGTCTCTCTAGAATCTTCCAAAGAGGAAATTTGTTTTCAGTAAAAGCAGATGCCAGTTGTGCATCTATTCCACTTTGCCTTGGCTAAGCTGTCATTTCTCCATGGACACTGCAGTATCCTTCCACAAAAAGGTGACTGACACTAGGAATTTTGCACCATCCTCATCTGGTGGCCTTTCCCAAGTTACTTCACAGTTGTTCACTCATACAAAAAAGCACTTAATTTCCTCACAAGAAAGTGAGGCCCAGTTAACAACCTCTATTCACTAAGGCCTGTTGCTAAGGGAAAGGTAAATGTGAGCATACAATTATAGCAGTAGGGAGACTTGAAATGTGTGCCAATTCAGCAGGAGAAGGTCAGTATTTCTATCAAGTTATCCCTATTTCCTTTGAAATGGCTGGACTCCAATCTGTGAAGCAAGGGGAGGAAGGTGCTTTGTTACCCTGTTAAGTCTTCATTATCCTATATTTAAAATATTCTTTTAATACATTTAAAGAAACCACTGTAAATACTGAGTATCTCTCTCAGGATACCAACTTAAAATACCTACAGCAGTGAGCACTGCTTATCAGCTCCCACCTCTACAGAGGAAATACTATGGCTGGACCATGCCACAGACCAATCTGATAAAACTATTGGCAGACTTTTAGACCAGCAACAGGGTTCACCAGCAATTTTGTCCCACTTAAGATCAAATGAAGATTTGCATTGCATTACTCTATTCTTCTTGCAGTTTTGGTGGAACAGTCAGAGCAGAGAGTGAGAATATCTCAGTAGAAACAGCAGCATCAGTTAGGGAAGAAATGGAAATACAGGTTCTGCTGAACAAGAGCAATAGGTTCTTAATGTATGAAAATGGCAGATCCATTTTATGATGCAATGTCTAAGGAAAACTCTGATTTAGCAACACAGGTGACATGATTCCTGCTCATGGAGGAGAAATGTGTTCTGCAAATCTCTGGTAGGATCAAAGTTAGATGTGCTCAGATCTGCTCGTACACTGGGGAAGCAGGAGAACTGTATTATCTTGTCTGGGACAAGGCAAAGCTGTGCCCTGTTCTCCATCAAAGACGAACCACAGTGTGAGCTTCAAATGCTCTTCAGCAGCAAACCCCAGACACTCAAATACTGACCAAGGAAACACATGACTGAATTATACCAGATTAATATCTTTTAAAAAATTAAAGCAGTCACTATGGAGCGTAACCTGACAATAGCCCAGTTGTGATTTGAGGTGTGCTTTGATCAGTACACATTCATTTCTGGCTCTGGTTTCACCTTGTTCCGTAGCCCGGGCAGCGAACGCACACGGCCGCGTACTTGTTCAGGATGGGGCGGATGTAATCCTTGCCTTGGTCCTCAATTGCAGGGTCTGGTAACTGACTGGAAAAAGTAGGAAAAGAGTTTAAAAAAAAAATAAAAATCTCCAATATTAACACATTCATCCCTCTTGATCTGGAAGGAGTTCCAGGACATCCCTGAGATCACAGGGCTGAAGCAGAAGAGAGGGGGTAAAGGGCAAAAATCCATCAGGAAAGAATGGAATTCTGTGATTAAATCAACTCTGTACCCACTACATTCCTGTAATGTGCACACACAAAGAGATCATAAAGTAATATGAAACAGGATATTTTAAGAAAGTTCAAAGCTAGTGCATATCCACATGTTCATATTTATTATGAAAAGATCATTTCATCTTGAAGTATGATTTGGAAAGATTACAGGCTTAGTTTAAATATTGCTTTTTGTAAGTAAATATTTCCCTTTTATAGTCAGATGGTTTCAGATGAGATCAAATGGAATTACTGAACATTAAGGGAAGACCATTTGACTATGTTGTATCTTATATCTTTGTCTTCTTACTAGTAAAAAGTATAAAGTCTAACAATTTTTTAAAAAATCACTTGATGAGATAGATGAAAAAAGCTATAAAGACAGCTTAGTAGACTCCCCAATTACTAGTCATTGCTCAGATGTCTGAGTTCTTACACAAAACTTTATTTTGAACCACTGAAAAATGCCACATTCATGAATGCTGGCATTAAAATTTGCTGTAAAGTTTGGGAAATTGAATCTATATACCAGAAACAGCTTTGCTTCAACTCTAATCACTTCCCAGACAGATAAAATTCAAGGTAAACATGAAAGTTACCAGATGGTGAGCAATGATATGAATTTAGACCACAGCACCTCCTGTATCCAACTCCATGTGTGCAGAATGTAGTGCTATCAACTTCCTTTCCTTCTGAACATCCAGCTGATGGGCTCAGGTTCACTGTGCCATCAGTTGTGAGTGCAGGAACCTTCCTTACATCTCAAACTCATCTCTTGGGGACTACCTTGACTGAAACTTACTTGACTGGAACTTTCCTGACTTAATTGTACACACCCTTCCTTTTCTCCTTCCCCCACTTAGCCTGAAACAACTACACTTCTGAGGAAGGCAGCTGGTTGAACTTTGAGGTGCTGCTTCTCCACCCTCTATTGTCTGCTCTACACTGAGCAGCAATACAGAACAGCAAAACCTACTAACACAAACCTGCTCAGCACCTGTGAGGGCACTGAGGCCCTGGCACAGGTTACCCAGAGAAGCTGTGGGTGCCCCATCCCATGAAGGTGCTCATGGCCAGGTTGGATGGGTCTCTGAGCAACCTCTGCTAGTGGACAGTGTTGGCACCAGAAGATCTTTAAGGTCCCTTCACATCTAAATAATTTTATGATCTATGAAAATAAGTGCTTTCTTTAAGTGCAGTAACCAAACTTGTGAGCCTTCAAAAAGCTGACAGCAAGCAGCTTCCACATCCCCAGACATGCACTCATTGCCCTTACTAAGAGAAGTGCAATCTTTAAAAAAAAAGGGCACAGAGAAATCAGTGCACAGCTGATGAGGTCTAAGATTGCAGTAGCCTTAATTGTGTCTCCTGCTTGAAAATCAATCCTGTTGAAAGTCAGGCTCTGTGAGAACACTGCTTTCAATTAATATGAAGGTAAAGTGCTTTTTCCCTTCAAAATAGTTTTTATATGCATATTTTTAAATGAGTCATATTGTATTTGAGTAAATTCCAGGTATCACATTCTTACGGCTCTTGATTATTCATCACTGTAAGGAGCTCCTTCACCAAGTCTTCTTTGGTGAGGTCTTGACTTCTCTTGACCACTTCTGTGAAAAGCTGCTTCCCATACTGAAGTTTCTTCCATGGTGTATCCAACAAAGAATTACTCAATCCATATATTCCTACACACAAACACACATGAAAAAGCCCAATTAAACTGGAAAGTGCATTCTGGTGATTTCAGTTGTTGTTACAGATTTTAACAATTTTAATAAAGTCTAAGTGACTCCCCAGCTAACCTTTACCTCCAGGTGTGCCATAAACACACAAGCCCATTACTGAACAGGAGAATACAGCAGGCTCCCATCTTGTGCTGGGCTGAGCTTAAGCACTCCCCTCATGCTGACGCTCATACTTGGTTTTAGTTCTACTCTAATTCATATCCACAGAAGTTAGCTTAAATTTCTGATTTGCTAAACCATGAAGGCACAACAGAATTTTATAATTTCTGCAATCTAGTCTTGTCCAGTGTAGGGATAATAATCATAAGTTATCTTTGCCTCTGATTTCACTCTTGAAAAACACTGCAAAGCAGCACTGCATGACAAGAAGGACCCTTCTCTTTAGAGGCACCCTCTCACCACAAGCCAGACAAGAGAGATCACCAAGCATCCTCTCCTCCTAAAGGCAGCCACATACACAGGAGTCTGTTGTCTAAGCACAGAGACCAGAACCATCTTTGGTACAGTCTGCAGATACCTAGAATTTGTGACTCAGTTGGTCATTACAACATGGCCAGATTTTAAAATTAAAAAAATTCTGTATTATAATCTGTTTTATGTTTGTAGCTGTACAAAATCTAACAGTTGTTTCCAAGAATTTATGCTGTAATTGCTACAATAACAATTTGCCTACTGGCAGCCACATTTTGACCATTAACCTAAGCAGGCAAAGTGAGGCTCTGCCATCAAGTGTTACCAGTCAGTTACACTGCTCAGAGCCTTCCATGTGTCCTGGTTCCATTCAAACTGCCTTTTTGATGGTGACTTCTGGAGCATTGCTCTCTGTAGCTAGCTAGCAAAGAACTAGATTTAAAATATTTTAACATCAATTCACCTTATAAGACAGATTGTGGTCTTTTTAAAAGCCAACTCTGTCCCTGGGGGAGCACAGTCATACTGTGACCTTCAAACTGCTGGGTAATGGAAGTTAGGGTCAGGCCCTTTGAAAATTCCATTCTCAAGACAGACTTCTGTTCTTCTGCCATAATTACCTAAGCAGGATTCTACTAATTGTGCTGCAGGTGGGTACATACACTGGCATGGATAGAAACTTTTAATGAACTATTGATTCTTTACTGCAAGTTATTAACAAAAACTTATACGAATTCAAGGACATTTAGTAATATTTTCTTTTAAAGAATGCAAAGAAAAAGTCAGTGAAGACAATGCTTAAGTAGCTAAATTACTAGAACAATACAGAGCTACATAAGAAAAAGTAATATTCCGACCTTTCTGAAGAAAACCTACCAGCATTTAGGAAAACAGGTTCTGGTTCTCCTCTGTTTCCATAGTAGCAAATTACATCTCCTTTGGTGGTACTGAAAAATATAAATACAAATTTCTCCTTGAAAAGCCATCAGCTTCTATATTTGATTATGCTTTAATTTAATGCAATCTTTGAGCACATTAAGATGCTTCTCCCACTGTTGCTCCTATGATACCAGACATTGATGTGTTTTATTACTTTCCTCCTCTCAAAACACTGCACCATTATCAGGAAGTAGCATTATCATTTTTAAACATAACTGCAGTAAAATTCAGTAAAACCCTGTAACTTCTGCATGGAAGCAGCCAGGCTTAAAGACAAAAACCTGGTTTTCATTAACTGGAGATTTAGTTGCTTGGGAGAAGGGGGCATGTGAAAACAAAGGAACTGTCCATCACAGCAAGTACCCTTTTCCCCATCACTTCTTTGAATCCTTCCTGCATTCTAAGCCACTGACTGCTGTAGGCAACTTCAGGTGGCAGGAGTGCATTTCAGGCCTACTTCCAGCAATGCTGCAGGGCATGGCTGGGTCCTTTGTGCATTTCTTGGCTGTTTTCAGATCCCTGTAGTCACTGAATCTCTCTAATTGTAGGCACTGGCTGCAGCACTCACTCTCTCTTGTGCTCAGAGTACAGGGAGGGTCTTGCACAAGGTTCAGAGACATTCCAACATTGCAAACAACTCTTATTTGACAGAGATGGTATCAGCATATCCAAACAGCAGGGATCTACACAGTCACACTGATACTGACAACACAAACACCAAACCAACTGATAAGGGAAAAAAAGAGAAAGTAAGTCATCAATAAGCCTTGTGTGTCCTGTGGGAATTGGATTGCCATTAGATGGCTCACTCTCAGCATCCTTCACTCAGCTGACATGGAATCCTGATTCCTCAGATCATTAGATCATTCCAGTTGATGGGGTTTGGCTTTTTTTTTTTAATTTGCCAGAATACAGCAATGAGATCTAATTCTGTATTTCCCCCTAGTGATTTACTTGCTCACAGTTACCAACAAACACATTCTCATCATAGTTCAATTTTTAATTTGTCTCTCAAGCTCCAGCTCCTTAGACAGCAGACAGTTTCCAAATTGGAAAAAAAGAAAAACGACCAATCAAAAAAACAAAACAAACAAAAAACCCCCAAACACAAAATTTGCAGTTAGGACTGAATTTGGATTAAGTAGCACAAAGCATAATACAGAAGAGAAGCTATTTCCAACTCCTCATTTTTTTCCTAAGATAAAAAGGAGTATCTCTGTGCTGATGCAAATCAGAGTATATAGAATGCAATCTCATTAATGATGTACTGGAACTTAAATTGCTCTGCATAACTTAGCATCCGCTACTCAAACCTTAATAACAAGCAAAACAGTCTTGATTTAGCTGTTTATATTCTTCTTGAAAAGCCATTATGAAAGACATTCTACAGTGTCCTTTGCAAGACAGCCAAATGAAGAAGGAAATATTAACTTATTAATTATAGAAGTCAGAGGAGTCAAGAAGAGGAATATGGAAAAAGTCCCCATAAAGCAAAAATAGAAGTGCCTTTCTCTGTGCACTACTCTTCCTCCTCCCAAACCCAAGGAGCTGTCTGATACCACACAGAGAGATCGAGTTTTTCAGCAGAGGCAGAAGACATCAAACATAGCAAGCATATTGTGTACACTATTTTTATTGTTATATATAAGACATAACATCAGCTATGATAACATCAGTTACTCAATTTGCAGTTTATCGACTTTTAAAAGAAACGTGTAATATTTCTGAACTTTCCTCTAGTGGCTTAAAAGACACTTATTTTCCTTATCTTTTTCTTCTCATCCTTAAGATCCTTGTCCAAATTTATTTATGCTGATGTCAAGACTTACTGACCACCCAAACTCTTCACAGACAACAGCCCACCTTAGGTGTCCTAAGTTAAGACATCAGAAATCACACAAACTACTGTACTGGTGCATTAACTATTCTGTTTTCAAATACCTGCTGTAGAAGGTCTGTGAAAAGATCAGAGCAATTGTTATAACCTGAAGTCTCACAGTGTTAGATGGAAAGGTGGACAAGTGGCCCAAGGAAGCTGTGGAACACAGCTGTAAGACAAGGCCTGTCAGAGATGAGACTGCATAGTGAGTAAACTGGCTCTGCTGACTTCCTCTAAACAGCTTTTTACATGAAAGAATATAATCCTCTAGCATCTCTTCCAAGATTTGTGTCACTGACAAATTCAGTAACAAGATCCCCTGGAGTTTATCAAGAAGACAGGGAATACATGCAACTGCAGGGTCACTAATTCAGGGCATTGGGATTTTATGGCATGCACACTCCCCCAGGAGTGTTTTCACTTACCTCCACTGCAGCACTGCTGCTGCCTTCTGTCAAAGGGAGACTAAAGCCTCCCAAGAGACTTCTGAAATGGGGATACTTTCAAAATTTAGTTCACTGTGCCAGTCAGCTACTCTTTCTTTTATCATTTGGCTCTGCCTATTCCCTTCCTACTGTTTACAGGTACTCAGAACTGAACATCAAAGCAGAAGCCAAGATGAAAAAAAATCACTGTAAGCTTGATCGCAGCAATAGCCTCAAAACCCTGGCCTGCACTCAAGATTCTCTTCCCTCCCAGCCTTACAAGTACAGATAGCAATTTCACTGCAGAAGTAATAAAGGCATAATTAAAGTGATGACAATAGGACCCAACAGACATATTTTTAAATCCCAGCCATAGCTGACAGCAGAAAGAAACTAAAATTATGCTCTTAGATACATCATTCTGTCAAAAAATGTAAGCAATAATAAATGTTCTAGGCAGTATTCTAGGCAGCACAAATCTCAGTAGTAATAGAAGCTCCACAGCAACATGAAAGCCATGCAGAGTTTGCCACAATCACTTCTTAATGTTGATGAAACATAAGCAATGTCCTTCTGCACTCCTGCCCTGCTTCACCTTCAAGGTGGCTCCAAGTCATGTTCAACAACAACTCAGAATGAAAGAAAAAGGAAAATAGTAGTGAGGCAGTAAAGCTGCACAGACTGTGGTTATCACCAAGTGATCACTCCCCTGGGCACTGAGCTCTACTCTGCTACAGACAAGGACATTGGATTGTTTTATGAATAATCTGTGCATGTAGTTTTTGTGCAAGGACAAAAGATGAAACTGGCAGCAATGTTGAAATGCTGCACAGTAGTTTCCAATAAGTAGTATGGTTCACAGATTCATTTTCATTTCTTCAATGTTCATGAGCTATCATGAGATAACTCTTTCTGTTCTGAAGCTAAAAATAAACAAGCAAACACCAAACCACCAACTTTAAAGCCCCAACATGTACCACCTACCATCAAATAAAATGGTGAAAAGAATTCTGCTGGATACTCACAGCATACAAAGTCTGCCTTAAAACAGACTCTGATTTTGTTGTTGGTGTCTAAACATTTCTTTGCCACTGTCCTAATATTTTGGGCCAGGCAGAAGCTGACAGTAGAGGAAAGAGATAACAATGTTTTTCAGAAGCATTTTTCTTTCTTCTGACATTGGACTGCCCATCCATCCACTGGAAGTGACTGAAGGTCTATGCAGAAATACCTCATTTTCATGAGGGAGCCACAAGAAGCAAGACAGGTATACTCTGCCAAAGGTGATACTGAATTAGAAAGTGCATGAGAAGAAAAGGAAATGAGCTTACAGAGCAATCCCAGGGACTTGACCATCCATGTTCTTTTCATACCAGCACTCTGACCCTATCTCACTTTGAAAAGGCACCTAAATCCAATCTCTGGAGAGCAATCAAATCCTTCCCACCCAGCCAGGTCACATTAACCATGCTGAATGACAGCCTGCAGGTGATAGTATAGTTTAGTACATTTTCCCTGCAGGGGTTGAATACTGTCTGTGACATGGGAGAACAGACAAGTTCACCCAAAAGGCAATTTTCTGTAATCCCCTCCAGCTGACTTGTTTGTAAGGCACAATTTGTCTATTCATCATGGAGAAAGTGATTCACTCCTGTTCCACAGGGATCTTATTGCACATGAACTAGATGGGCTCTAACTGACAGCCTGTCATAGACTACACTTGCTGGGTGGGTGACAAGAAGCTGCCAATTTGTCCTTCAGGGCAGTCTGAATTACACACTTGGCAGTAAGGAACACAAGTGAGATGCTGCCACAACAGCCCTGACACAAGTTTGAGGTACCCATGAAAGGCTGAGTAGGTGTAGCAGTAGATTTGTTGAACACAGGTTTTTCCCCAGGACAGAAATGATGTCCTGATCATCAACAAAAGCAGCTCACTGCCTTCAGGTATTATCACAAATGGAGAAAGAACAAAAACCCCTTGAATATTGAGATATTGAGCAGGTATTTACTTTACAGAACAGTCCAGCCTCTGATAACCTTGTTCCTTTCTAATCAGACATACAGACAGCAAAAATGAGAGGAGTGGCAACACTGCCTTCCTGGAAGCCAATTTTGCAGCTGCACAAGATTCCAAACAGACACTGTTTGCCACATGCTATAATTCAACATAAAAGTATGTTTAGCATAAAGCAGAACCGAATAAATATTCATGACTCTCATACTCAGCAGGTACACCCAAGATGATAAACTGAAAAATCAGAAAAATAAAAGTACTAAGTAATTTTCTTAAAACAACAAATCAATAGTGCTTAAATTGATATAAAGAGATGCCACAGAGTAAATAGATTATTACACTGAAAGTGTCAAGATCCATGCATGTTAAAAATCAGAGTCACACTAAGCTGTGGAAATGAACAATGAGATTTTATAACCTGTATAGTTGTTTCCAGCTCCCTTTCTTGTATTACTGCAGCTATCATCTAGCATACTGTCATCATAATCATACTGAGAGAAGATAAAATTTCTTTTTCTGAAACGTGTACCTGAAGATTCAAACATTGTAAATCTCTCTAAATATGCTGCTTACACTCAGCAGAATGTGCTCAGGTACACTCCTTCCCACCAGTGCTTCATTTACACTTTCAGTCTGAGTTTCCCCTCCATTTCACACACTCTAACAGAGCCCATCACTATTTGTTACACAATGGAAGAACACATTAAGGACAGTCCTCAATCTTTGTTTTGAACAGTAACATGGCCCAACAAAATAGCATCAACTACAACACCATTTTCTATTTACACAGAGAAGTAGCTCCCGTTCACATACCACATTTCTCTTTGGAGTAATTCTAATTTCCTAAAATGACAAGTTTACAAATATTATTGAAATTGCTCTGCATCATTAGCTTGCCAAGAATTTCATTTCATCAGAGTATCCATGGCTAAGGACATGTCAAAGCAGAGAAGTTAATCAACACACAGAGCTTTCAGAGTGATACTCAACAAGGAATTATGACCTGTATCACCATGGAAAGACTATTCAATTGAGCATACAACTCTCTATCACCCCAGCATGGAGGAATAAACAAACAAACCCAACACAGGAATGATTGCCTTAAATAAAATCAATCAAACCTACTTTAATATCATCGTACTAGCAGCCATTATCACTATTCTCTTTTCCTACATTAAATGGAAGAAACTCAAACTTACTGCTTGCTAGGTCACACCTTGAATATGGTATTTTCTTGAAAACATCTATTTCTTCTGTTACCTTTTCAGTAAAAGATAGCCTTCCAATTTATGCAACGTAGCAAGGCAGCAACATACAGCAGAAAGCTCAAAAAGTTAAATCCTCTGACCATGGTAAAAAATAATTTAGGCAACTGAAAAATTTTGGGAAGTCTTTGGTGAGACGATGAACTTTATAAAGTAGAGAGTAAAAAGACCAAAAAGCATCAAACCCTCCAACTGCCTGGCCATCTACTGGATTGAATTTCTGGAAACATAACCTATATATTTATTTCTAAACAGCCCCACCAAGCAGAAATACACTCATGGTACCTTCACAGAACTGACTCATAAGTTTTGGCCATCAGCTGAAAGTGGTCTAATACAGAAAGTGAAAAATGTAAATACAAGGCCAGTTAGTGAGAGGGTGCTAGAAATGCTTTCCACTGAAAACAGTAAACACTCTGGCCTTCTGCTTTAAGTGCATTCCCAGAAGCATGCAGAAAAGCTGAGTGGGAGAAGGCCCTGCACCATCAGGTTGTCTGACAAGATTAATGCTTCTGCACAAGTGTGCCAAAGCAGCAGTGTGCCCCTGGCAGTTCAGCTGTGCTCCCAGGCATGCAGTGTGCATCCAGCTGGGAACTGACACAGGCCTGGAGATGCCTCAGCCCTGGATTTCCATTCTTCCCCATCAGGCAGAAGGCAAAGTAGCAGATGTACTTGTGCACAGACACATGCACAAGCAGTGGAAAGGACTGTGCCAATCACACTAAATTATAATTAAGTATTCAACATCCTTTCTCAGCTACAGAAACTTAATGTTTATTTGTCTTGTGATGATTTTTAATGTTTAAGGAAAGATTAATGACACAGACACACTGACAGGAATAACAGCTTGAAAGCTTTCAGCTGTTCTAATCCTGCTGCAGCATGTCAACTCTCAGAGAAAAAAAGGTGTCTGAGAAATTATGAGCTGAGGTTTTGTCTTCTCAAAATACAAACCCCAGAGCCTCCAGGGTAAAGACTGCCTACGGCCTATCAGGGAGTTGCAAGAAGTTTTGTGGGAAGCAATGCTTAGAATACAAGATAGCTCTCCAGTGTTTGAAAGATAAACAATAACAAAGGAAAGGAAGACTACAATAAAATAAGGGCCTTGCATGCCAATTACCAAAAACATGAGCTCTAAGTTTAGTTTGTGACAGGCTTTGCATTGTTACACTTTGGTGCTATGACTTTTATGTACAGCACTGTTATTACCTTTCTCCCTCTGATATTTGACTGTGATGTTTTACAGACTTACTTCAAGTCAGCTGCTAATAAATTAAATCCATTGTAAAGATGTCCCTCTACTGAAACTTTCTTCAAGTAAGAGTAGCTGTCCAGATCTGCAGTCAAGAAGTTTGTTACAAGAGCACCTAAGAAAGAGAAGTACATAGAGCAACTTGTATGTGTGTGCTCACTTTTCTGACAGCCCTGGTAAAACAAACAGAAAGATAAAGATTCCTGTTGCCAACAGGCTGTAACAGTGGAAGAAAACCCCAAACCACAAAACCAACCCAAATAATGAACCAACCTTTAAAAGTCTTACATCATTCTACCATGTTCACATTAAGAGCAAGGACTTTTACTCTGAAGAACTCAGTCAAAAGCTCTTGGTGAAATTCTAAGAATTCACATTTACTAACTATTCTGGACTGGATGCACCTTTTGTCTCCTCCCACCTTACAAATTCTTTCTTGTCTTGCTTCACTTCCCTGATATATGATCCCAAAATGAAATACAAATGACATGGTTCATTTGTTTCTCTGTATAACATTGTTTGTCACTGCAATATATTCCCAATCCAGCACCATATGACAGTTACACACAAATCTATTTTTACTTCAAAAAACCCCACAGATGTGCTGTTTTGAGCATCCTCTTTGAAAGAGGGTTTTTCTATTATTTCTCCTCCTCTGATTTATCAATGGGGAAGAAGAATCTTTTAGGCTACCTCCAGCATAATCCAAGTTGCATTCCCTGACAAAGGTATTTGAATATGAATATACACTTTAAGAAGTCTACTGTAACCTAAAACTAGCTCAGTGCTTGGCTAATTTTTCTGCCTGTTAATTAGAATTACTTTGCAGAGGAGATGGTGCTGCTGCATAGCTTGTATGAATGTGACTTCAAGCTCTAGGCACTACATCTTGTTTTACTTATGCCTGCTTGATCAAGAAATCATTATCCAAGTCAAGTTCCTCACATATGTACTCAAACTCATCAGTTAAAAAATTTGTTTACAGCACATAAACATTCTTTTTGTCCATAAAGCTGTGTTAAAAAAAAAATTAATATTGCAATCATCACTATTTTACTGGAACATCAGGGCTTGTTTGTCCACTTCTTTTTTTATTTTTTATTTCAACTCCTCCATACCTCTTCCTTTTGCATTTTTATCAATCTTTGGCTGCATATAGTTTGTCAGGGCTGCCATCTTGCCTTTCTTACTGATTCCCAGCCATGTCCCTCCTTCTTTTCCCTCCTCCATATCCAGACCTAATGGAACAAGTAAGAGTTAGGTTATTAAATACATTAAAATTAAAAAATGTTTCAAACTCACAACATGCTTTCCTTAGATGTATAAGGAAGAAAATTTCTTATTAGAAAGGCAAAACCACCACTCTAACAATGAAAAAACCATGCCATGATTCCCTGATATAATAAACCCCTCAAAACAGCAAGACACACGTACCACTAAGGATCTCATTGCTGCTGTCCCAAAACTCGGCCGATTTGGATGGTCTGTGGTAGAATTCATCCCTATTAGCTGCTAGAATAAGCCTGCAGAACACAAGAGGAAAAAAGACACTATTACTTACAAATTGGAACTTCACAGTACAGGCAGGAGCAGAATCCAATTTTTTCCAGAGCATTAACTCATTTCAAGCATGAAACTATCTTTTATCTCCCACCTCACCTTTGTCACTCAGTGTTAAAGTTGGACTGACATCTGACAGCAGCCTTCTCTCTCACTGTCGAGAGACACTCAGCAAGTCCCTCTTGGTGAGTGAATGAGGCAAGTGGTGTTTTCAAAAAAATAATTCTTATAAAAGAAGACACTGAATTCAGATTGCATAAACAACCTTAAGATTCCTCAGCACAGTTACAGCTTAATTAAAGAAAATAATTATTATTATTTTGAAATTATTTTTTTAAAAGTGTTTTTTGTTGGTTGAACATCCTCACCTGAGGAGCAGGTAATGGATCCAAGTAAAGGTAGAAGACAACGGTGACCCCAGGCAGGCCCTGTGTGGAGGCTGAGGGCAGCAGGCAGACCTGCACAGCTCCAGGGCAGCTCCCAAAGCCCTGCTCATCAGTACCCACAACATGACTTGCCTTTATTTCAGCTGTGAGACAGTGAATGCTCCCCCTTCTCTCCAGCTATGTTGCTTAATTTAATTTTAATGAAATGCTATCTTTCAAAAACCTGCAGATTTTCTTTACCAGTTTTTCTTAGCCTCAGTTATCTTCTTCACTGTCAGTTCCTCCTGCCAGCTGCATCTCAATTACAGCTGCACAGCCAAAGACAAGTTTGCTACTGGAACTGAAGACAGACCATACAATTTTAATTCTAATTTTCAGCCACAACACACGAGACTCAATTCCAATGACATCTCATTACTTTGTTTGGCATTCAGATGTACTTACATTTTCTGCAGGTTTCTGAACTTTCCTGCAAATTCATCTCTTCCCTAATACAGTGTTTTAAAAGAGGACTGCAAGGTACAAGTTGCACATTAGAAATACTACAGAAAAAGAATCATAATGAACCATAGAGAAACTAGAAAAACCTGACACTTCAATGGCATCCTTTCTGTAAGGTAAGTGCTTAGTATTTTGCCTAACAAAGATAACATCTGTTGGAAAGCAAACTGTATGTACAATTTTATCTTTCCAATGCAAATATAATATTGTTCCTTTCAAAATTACATAATTTCTCTTCTTCCAGCTGATCCTAGTCTTTGAGCTATAGGCTGTCTGTTGGTTTACCAAATTTCTGTCATCTTACTTCAACATGCTCCATTAACAGGATGCAGCCTCCTTTCACAGATTCTTATTTTAATGAGTATCTCTACTTTAAAAAAATATTTAAGTGCACTTCTCATCTCCTGAAGCTTCAATTATACTTTGCCTTCAATAATTCTTGACATGAAACTACATAGTTTCTATTAGATTAAACTCCATAGTTACTATTTGTTTATGGTATCTAAATACTAAAAATAAGCAAAGTCTTTTTTGTGTGATTGAATATTCCCCATCTCAAGTTTAATGCAGAACCCTAAATTTAGCACAAGGCTAGTATACAAAAACATAATAATAAAAACATCTTTATTTTGTCATTTATGAAACATAATTATAGTGAAAAGGAACAATATTAAGTGACCCCCATCTTCTAATAAATTGCAAAAAGCCTATTCAGCTATTTTTATAGCTGAAATAATTCAACTGTATTAGGATTTACATATAAAGATTTATTTTAATATTGAGAGAAATGAAAACATGAGAAATCATTCCATTAAAGCAATTTCCTACAATGCAATTCAGCTCCAGAAAAGAGCCTGTGATTATAGCTTTGAAGCTTGAAACATTAATTTATTTGTAAGATGCACACAGTACTATTCAGAAGGATGTAAAGGCAGCATATTACCTCTGACAGTAATAATGGACTACACTAAAGTGCTTGTTACACTGCACTAAACTTTACCACAAACAAGCCCCAAGAGGGAAAACAGAACCAGCAGCAAAGCTACAGGCAGATGGATTTGTTAGTGTGTCACAAGAATGAGCTCTTTGCTTAATAAGATGCTCAAGAAAATTGACCAATATGTTGCTCTAGAAACCAGAGTCTACCTGGATGGAAAATTCTCCCAAGTTTTACAGAGAACAGGTTTTAGCTTGGCTATTTTCTTCTAGCCAGTAAACTCAGTCAATGACAAGCTGTTTGTCTTATAAACTTCTAATTCCTATTACTGACACTTTCTTTCAGTTGGAAATGCAAAGCAGAGAACAGTAAGGAAAGTTTAATTGCCTGGTTTGTGATGGACAAAGAAATTTGTGTCTGCAGGTACAGGAATCCCCTTTTAATTGGGAAAACTGTTCCAACACCTCACCATGAAATAAACAGAGCTGCAGCACAGTGATGCCTGAAGTGTCAAGAAAAATCACTCTTAGCAAGAACTTGTAGAGAGAGGTCTCACTTGGTCCAATGGCCTGGGATTTACCACCCTAACACGTAGCTCAGGGTGATTTATGTCAGGTATAGAGCAAGCACTGCTTAACAAAAGATATAGAGAAAGTTAAACACAATTAAATACTCCTGAATTTGGACCAACATCTCAAAAGTTTTGTCCTATTCTGATGCTGACAGCAAGTTGTTCTCTGATATAAATTAAGAACTTCAATCTTGATGCAATTTTTATAGCACACTACTCTAAGTTCTACTTTTAAATATTGATCATGGCAGAAAGTTCACTTGGCAAGCAACTGCAGTTTAGATCCAAAGGATTTTCCCAAGGGGCATCAAATTGATGAATCTGTCTTTTGCTAACTACCAACACAAAGAGAGTCAGACCAAATAAATGGATATATTAATTCAGCACCAGTCACATCATAAACAAAATCCCTTTTCAGGCAGGCTCCAGATGCAGAAAGGAATGCAGTCTGGACAACTGAGGTTTCCATTCTCATTTCCTCTCTTTCTGTAGAATGGCATCTGCTACTTAATCCAAGAGGACAAGAAAACAAGTCAGTGAAAGGCACAACCATTTACTGAGCAGAGTGACTGATGGTTTCTGGGTGAATACCAATACTTGTACCCTACAAAGTAATATGGAACCTGTACAGTACATATAAACACAGCAATAAACCTCATAGTCTGTTTACAGCCTGAAGTGCTTGCTGTCTTTTTATAACAAACTCAGTGAACTCAAAGATGCTGATGTTGGAGATGAAATTTAAAGAGGACACGCTACAATGAGAGAGAAGATGATTACAGGATGTTTAATACTTTGGAAACTCACCTGCATGACATCGAGAAATTCTTAGAAACTGACCTAGAAGCCTGCAAGCTTATTTTTTCTTCAGTTTTTGGCTAAACATTTCATACACATGACTTAGTTTATTGCCTACAGTTTTAATTGCAAGCAGTGGCTAGGACACTTCTTAGCCTTGGTTGCAAACTGGAAGCCTTAAACAGATCTATCACACTGAAAGCAGGGGACAGCTACAACTGTGATGCCCAACAAACAGGATTCCACTTAGTTTGAATAATAAAGTAGAAGGCAGCACTTCCAAACACTGGAGTACAATATCCAAAGGACTTACACAGCACAACAGATCACCAGCAAAAGGTCCTTGATTAGAAAGTTCAAGACTTCTGATATAGCCTAAAACCAAAGGGTTCTAAAAAGGCTCCAGTAACTCCTCCAATGGGGAAAGCCATGAAGTTAAACACTACAGAAGCACAGCTGAACACATAATATTGATATGAGTTTGTAATTCACACACTGGGTACAAAAAGGAATTGTGCAAAATATTACAGAAGAAGGTCTGTTTTAACTACAACCATCTTACCTGTATGCATTTTTTGAAACTGGCCGTGGGTCAAATTTGAATAGAAGGATGCACATTGAAGGTCTGATGTTTAAATCTTGTTTCTTCCACAAAGGCTCAATACAAGGTCATTCTGTAATAGCCTAAAATGGTAATAAAGATTATCAATTACACTGCAAATTATAAAAAGAGAAACTTGCTGCTGTGCTAGAGCTTAAGGATTGCAATGTACTGACTAATAGCTCACAATACAAATACATAAATAAAATACAACTTCCAAAAGAGAATAGTTCTAAAGACTGGTTTACTAATCAAATTCTTACGTAGTTCTTTCAAATTTATGGCTGGCTAGTTCAGATTTTTAGAGAAAAAACCTGCATCAAGAAAATATTGACAGAGTGTAGAGTGCTAGCAAAACATGAAAAAAACACTGTTATGCAATTTTCTGCTCATTACTAACAAAGCACCTTTACTTTTTTCCCCTCTCTTAAGGAAGGCAAAATGCTTCTTTTAGAATAAAGGAGAAAATAAGACTCAAACTGTTGCAGAAGACAGAAAAAGCCTCATTAAAGACACTCACAGACCTGCAAATAAAGTATAACTTAGGCCAAGCTACTATCAATGTTCAGGAGAAATTATTATTGTTTAGCATTGGGTAAAAGGTCAGGAACAAACAGAAACACATGGGACATTCTGTGTCCAGAGTTTACATTTTGATGAGGAGTTTCCAGCACTTGTGCTATATTTAAAATTCTGGCCATGCAGATGGAATGACAAATGTGCTTTCCATTTCAAACCAACAAAACAGCTTTCAAATATTTTGTGTTGTCCAATTAACATTTTTCTGGTAATAAACCTGCAGTCTGATCTTTACTTTTTGAGGCTGCTCAAACAATTATCAGAATGCCACCAATGCCCAATGATACACAGCCATTTTTATTTTTACTGAGAGCTTTTGCCATGCAAGGACTTTGAAGGCAAATCAAGGGGAGAGGGAGGCAGAATTCAACACCACAACTCTAAGGCCATCTGAGGAACTCAACAACTGAAAAAACTTCTGTACAAAACCCAGGATTTTTAACCTTATTTTCAAGATACGTGGAAAGGATCTCTCTTGCCCTTTAATTGCTACATAATTTGTCATAAGAGGTATCAGGACATGGATTATCTTAACTACATTCACATTATCAAAAACAGAGCTGCAAGTGAAGCATTTATACAGATTTTATTTTTAAATTAACAACTTGCCCATAGCTGCTGGCTCCTGTTAAGCCACAGTTCAGCACCACAACCAGCCTGCTGTTGTTGCCAGAGCACAATAAGTTGTCTTGTAGCCAATATCTCCAAAGAGACTCTTCTGCTGCAGGACATGAAATAACTCACAAAGAGGTGCAACACTCCTGACATGCTTGACAAGAAAATTAGTGCACAGGAGCGTGTGTGTGTCTGTATATATATAAATACACCTCAAAGTATTTTAAATTCTGTTCGCTGACAAAAGGAATTTCCCTCCCAAGTTGACTCATAATCCATGAGCTAAAAGCAGCAATAGCAGAGCTATCCCAACTATTCTGTGTTAAACAGGTTACACAATTACACACTGCTGGCTTTCTTGCCTCTATCAAGTCAATCCCAAAATAACTGCATTAGAAATTCACCATAAAATGAAGATGCAGTCTTGAGTTTTGGATAACTGATTTACTAGCCAGGTCTTTAAAAAGACCATAGCCAGCTTTATAGAGAAACTGTAACCACTTTTGAGAAGGTGATATGCCCCTTCTCAGACTTCTATTGCTGGATTTGAACGGCCAGTACTGGAAGACTTGGATCTTCTACACACAGAGTATTTAAGAAACAACACTCACAGCCCAGAAGAGATCACCTTCAAATCTATGGGTTTAGAGGTTCCCATCTACAGCACTACTGGGAGTATGCCAGGGAATCCTAAAAACTTTTATTTCTGGCAAAGTGCAAAGCAGCTCACTTGGTGAAAGCAGGGATATAAAATACAATTTTAATGACAACTGTCACTGAGTACTCTTGCTGACTATGGAGATATGGCTGCTAAGTGCCTTGCCAGATAATTAAATGGATTACTTGATAGAAAACTGTTTGCAATTAATCACTCATAAAACCAATATTTTAATAAACAGGTTTCATGCTCATTGCCTGATTTATTCAGTTCCCTTCAAATAATCAAATAGGTCCAGCTGTTCATGCAAGTTACTGGCCAGCATAAAAATTAAACAAAAACTGCCAGTCAGAAAACAGCTGCATAGTAAGTTTGCAGTACTCATCACAATTATCTAGAAGGACAAGTATTTTGAATACTTCGGTATCTTTCTAGAATCCCCAGTCATTATGATTAGGTACTACTGCTTTGACAGAATGCTTTTTGTCACCCCATGAAACTTGCTTGATTTTACTACAGTTCTTAAAGTTACATTTATGCTTTTCTTAACCCCAAATACCAAACCAGCATTTTTTATCTCAGGCTCCGCCTTTTTTTTTTTAGACAGAAGTGTTTAAGGCAGATAAAACAGAGCTACCCCTTTAAAACAGCAGCAACACTTAACTGGCAAAGGAGGCAAGCAATGTATTTTGGTACCTTCTTTGATTAAAGCTGACATTGCACTTGAAACACCTGTTGTGGATATTACCCTTAAATTCTTAAATAAAAGCATAATGAAAGTCAGACTCAAATTTGGATATTCTGAAATTTACAATAATTAACAAAACACTAAGAGGAAAAAAAACTGACGAGAGGCTGTCATGGATGTTGTAAATACATAAACATTCAATCAAGAAGTCTTCATGCAGGTACCTTTCTCTCGAGCTCATACCCATATAAAAGCTGCTGCTGCAGCCACAGGGATGGGGTGAGCACATTGCACAGAGCTGGGGCTGCAAAGCACATGTGCTCAGCTCAGCTGAGTCCCCACACACCAAGGAGAGGAGAAGGTGAAAAAGATTAGGCCAGCACTGACTTCCACTTGCAACTTGATCCTACAGCAAGTCCAAAGCTAGATCAAAAGCTGATTTTCAATTTCCATTTCTGCAGAAAATGTGTCTTCAGAACCATCCTTAGAAATGAAGGAGGTGCCCTAGTTTAAAGAGTTCATATAGAAAAGGCTAGGTTGTGGTACAACACTTGCTTTCTGATTTTCTTTTTGAGGAGAATACAAGCCAGAATATACACACTATGCAACAAGGTCTGCAGGAATAGGGGAGAAATCCTGTGCTCTAGATTGGAGACAGTGAAGACTGCTCTCTGGATAATGAGCTTTTATAAATTCTAGTTTGCTTATTCCTACTCAATAAGACAACAGTTACCGAGGATGACATGATAG
Source organism: Melospiza georgiana (assembly GCF_028018845.1). NCBI lineage: Eukaryota > Metazoa > Chordata > Aves > Passeriformes > Passerellidae > Melospiza > Melospiza georgiana. The sequence goes on from NC_080447.1 coordinate 7,157,115, forward strand.
CAACAATCTCCTATTTCTGTAATGTTTCCAGTTTGCTGTCCAACTTATGCCTAATACACACAAACCAGCTTGTCAAGAACCACAAACATCCTGTAATTAAGCGTTCTGCTCCAAATGGCACCGCTAATTTGGAAATGACATTAAAGTAACTAACATTCTTGTTCTGTGATACAGTACTCTGTTAGCACAGTGTGTTGTTTTGCTCATTTGAAGGATCTGTTAAAAGCCTGAGTGGATACATGCCAGCATAAGGTAGCATTTAGAGGGACTTTCAGGAGACCCAAACATGATAGATTGTGTATGTTCTTTTCATAGGGCTCCACCATCATTTGGTTGATTAGAAACAATCAGTTCACAATTTGGCATAAAACTGTTTTACCCTTAAGAACTCCCAGTAGCAGGCTTTGGAAAAGGAAGCCATTTGTTATATATTTCATATTCACAAATGAAGCATCATAAATAACATCTGTCAGTTACCACAGTGATCTCAAGTGCTTCTCAACTCATCCAAAACTATTGTTTAGGTGCAGTCTAAAACACAGCTAAAAACCATTATTCACTGGAATCTGCTAGTTCTATGTACTACAACAGTAGCTAATGTTCAGCAGAGTACAGAACTATTTTACTGTCTCTTTTGAGTATGTCCAAATGAAACTGAGCCCACAGTCCTCAAATGCCCATAGAAGGGCCATAAAGTTAGATGTATTTTCTTGCACTACTGAAATTAGGTTTTTAATAGAGAACTTTAAAATCATCAAAAATAAGACATGCTTGATTAGTTCTTAAAAGTAATCTATTTTTCTCCCTCAGAGAAAAGTGTCTCCTGGCTGCATTTTCAAAGCATTTTACTGTTTCATTTTTGCACTTCCCTTTTGTACCACATGCTCCACAGTAACAATACTAAGAACTACAGATGAAGTGGAATAGATGGATCTATAATTTGATGACTTCCAGGTTGTTCCCTGTGAAGAGCATTTGTAAGTAACCCAGGCTTTGTAATGCTACCAAGGTGTAGAGTCAGTCTTCCCTGAAAGAGGCAGCAAAGCAAAAGCACAACACTTATGAAACACAGAAAATAACATGTAAGGTGAATGGCACTCCCAAGTTTAATGGGCTAATTTTATTTTCTACTGCTTGATTTCTCTCTGGCGTTTTACTAGATGAGGTCCACTGTACAGCTCCCATGAGAACAAACGCCAGTAAACATAACCTTTCACCACACCATGTTTCAGAAACATTTACAAAAATGGGGTAAAGCAGCCTTTGCCCCAGTTTCTTAAGAGCACGATCAGCAACGGATCTGCAGACTCGGAGCCTTCTGCGGGGCCTGCTCCTTAGATAAAAGCTGTATTTTTAGCTTTGTACAGTTCTTAGGTTTTCTTCAGGGAGGAACCACCAAAAGACATTAGTAGTTTTCACTGTATAACTATGACTATTGCTTGACCTCAAAGGGTCACTACATATTAAAACCTAATTTTAAAATTACTTTATTATTCTTGTACACTTACAATTACTCCTATATGTGACGCAAATACCAACCAGCCACCACCCACGCAGGAATGAAATGCCATCGCATAACCAAGGAAAACAGGTGCGAACTGACACCTGAAAATATCCCCAGAGGTGCTGCTGGATAAAATTAGGATAAAAGCCTTAAGCAAATGGCGCTCAGGAGCTGCACCTTCCTTAGCGGAGAGGGCCGGGGCTGTGGCGGTGGCCAGGAACAGCACCCACAGCCCCAGAGCAGGAGCCCGGCAGCTCCCGGAGGCTGGTGGCAGCTGAGGCGGCGCCGGGCTGTGTCCGAGCCCGCCCTGCAGGTACGGTGACCCCCGGTCCCTCGGTCCCTCCCTCGCCTCCCTCACTCACCCACGGCCGCCGCACCGCCCGTCCCCCGCGCCGCTTCCGGAGGGCGGCCGGGCCGAGCAGCGCCGCCCCTCCGGGGGCCGGGCCCGGCTCCTCCTCCCGCCGGTGCTGCCGGTACCGACACCTTCCCTGTGTCCCTAGGCCGGTGCTGCCGGTACCCACACCTTGCCTGTGCTCCTAGCCCGGGGCCCGCCGGTACCGACACCTCCCTGTGCCTGTCGCCCGGGGCCCGCCGGTACCCACCTTCCCTGTGCTCCTGGCCCGGGGCCCGCCGGCACCGACACCTGCTCCTAGCCCGGGTCTACCGGTACCGACACCTTTCCTGTACCCCTGGCCCGGAGCCCTGCAGCTCTGCCCCGGTGCCACAGAGCCCAGCATCCCCCAGCGCAGTGGGGAATCATCTCCCAGTGCCCGAGCTGCTTCTTGGCTGCCTCAGTCTGCTGCCAGCGTAGCTGGTTTAGAGCTGAGACGAGAAATTGGGGCAGTAGAAAATTTTTTTTCACTGTTATGGTGGTCAGGCATTGGAACAGATTGCCCAGGGAGGTGGCAGAGCTGCCGTGCTTGGAGATGTTTAAATCTGGTAATGTGGTTTAGTGGTTTATAGAGGTTACAGTGGTTAATGAGGTTGGAGTTCATGATCTTAAAGGTCTCTCCTCACCTTGCTGATTCTGTGAAGGTGTGAAATAATAATATTACTGATGTGAGCATCACAGTACTCATGCCTCTGAGGACAGACACTCCCAGGCTGCTGCTGACAATCTTGGTGGGTTTGGATGCAGCTCCTGACCCCTCAGAACAAGGCCCCTGTGAGGGATGCTGCTCCCCTGACCTCCTTCAGCCGAGATTGCTCCCAGGAAGGCCCCAAAGTCACTGAGCCCTGAGTTTGCAAAGGGATGAATTCCAGCCAGGACAGCTTTCCTGAGGATTGAGAAAAACACAAGTGACAGCATCAAATTTGCTTTCACTTATTAGCACAGCATGATCAGAACTGATAACCAAACATTTAGTAATTTTACCTAAATCTGCAGATTTGGTTCGGGATTGGATCTGTGTCACCTTTTTGTCCTACTGAAATATTATTATTTCATTTTTCAAACAAAATCTCAAACTTTATTTCTGACTTTTTTTTTTCATGGGTGGCAATAGAGGGTTTCAGTGGAGCCTGTAAATTACAAAATGTTTTATAGTGAAGCCTGTAAGGAAACACCATAGAGTGTTCTTCCAGGTTCTAACACTGATGATCACAATACACACAAGATGTGAAACAGTAATTAAAATAATTCCCAGGGGTATATGGATGTGATAGGTGGCTTGTCAGGTTTACTGGATACAGAAAACCTGAAGTCAACTGTCAGGTTTAGCACTGCTGTGGCATTTGACATTGTGCAAGTTCACCTCAATGCTTCCCTTCTCCATCATCAAAAATGGGATGATCACATTGACCTTTGCAAGGTCTCTTGAGATCTACTGATGAAAATTACTGGGTGAGTGTATGATCATCATTCTTTGTACTACTGCTTCTGAAACACAATAATAGATTGCAGTTATTACCTTGAGACATATAAACCTAGAATGTATTAATGTTTTTAGGTACAGAGTTGTTATTTAAAGCGGTTATCTGGTGACTAAATAGACAAATTATACAAATCTCTGTTACACTGAAATAGGTAAAATGCATGCACATTAAATGTAATGTATTGTTCTTTTTGGCACTCTGTTTGAGTCTTAAAGTATAGACTCATCACTGTGACCAAAGATTGTTTAGCTTCTAGACTCGATTCTCATGTAAAATCTGCAGATGATAATCTGCATACCTTCAGCAGCAGTCATGTATATGGGAAGAAGAAAGTGTCCATAGGCTTAAAACTGAATGGTGTTTTTTTCCTGATTTTTTGTTTCTATTTTTAATACATATGGAAAGTAAGAATAAGTTCAGAGTCATTTAAAAAGCTTTTTAGGAGGCTGCACAAAAAGAGTCCACTGCAAGAATTTGTGAATAGTGGATTTGATGGCCATTTTGACTCTTCCTTTTATTCTTGTGTCTACCTTTTGTTCTGCCTAAACCAGCTTGGTTATTGTTGTCCCTTCCAGACCCTGTCCTTGGGGATCAGTGTATGGCTCCCATTGTTTGTGAAATTTGAATAGACTGATCCCAAGTAGGCTCTGATTCTGCATCCACTCGAAGAGAGTGGTACTGTCAGGGCAGAAACTCTCTTGGAGAAGGCTAAAATACAAGCAGAAGCTTAATGAAAGGGTTGTAGAATTGTCCTGAGTTGGTTTCAAAAGCTAAAAGAGAAATAGTCCTGACATTTGTTTAAAGAGTTTGTTCTGGAAGAGAACAGAGTGCTGGAATGCACATTATTTGGAATGCATAAAGCACACTGTAGATAGATTAAATATCTTTTCCCTGAGAGGTTTAAAAAAGCAGCTTTAAAGGGGAGACATCAGGGACCCTGACAGTTTTCTAGAGATGGGTTTTTGCCCAGATCCAGTTTGATTATCTCTACCACTTGCTTAGATGGTGCAAAATATTTATTAGTAGACTTTGTAGCCTAATAAACGAGTGAATAATTCACAACTGGTTACAAAATCATCTGATGTGCCCAATAAGTCATCCCAGTCCAGTAAATTGCATTTTTAATATCATAAAATATGAGGAAATGCATCTGGAAATAAAGAATGCAGGGATGGGGCCAGAATCGCAAAAAGTACCTCAAAAAAGAATTTAGTTGTCATTATTTCAGTGTGACCTCTCAGGGTAATACTTTGGTAATACACTCTAACCATTTACTGTATAAAATACAGAATATATAGGGGGGACAGGGGAGTGACACTGTCTTTGTCCACAGCACAGGGACACTGGAATGCTGCACCACTTCTGGCTCCCACGGTTAAGGAGGGAGGAAAACCACAGGAAATTATTCAAAGGAGGAACATTCATGAAGGGGATAACACGACATAAAATAGGGCCGTAGGAAGCTCAAGCTATTCAGGTTACCCAAGACAAAGCCGAGAGGCGAGGATGGCAGATCACACACCACTGCAAACGGTGAGAAGGTCAAGTTAGACAAACCCATGCGGATCGCGTGCCAGCATTACCTGGCTGGCGGCACCTGACGGGCCCTCAGCCACCAGCTGGGCCCGCCACCCCGGGGCGAACAGCTGTGCACGGCGCCGTTCATTCCCGAGCGCGGACAGCCTCCAGCCGGGCGGGCGCGCGTTCCCGTGCCGGCGCGTTCCCGTGCCGGAGGTGACAGTGCGGTCCCCGCCGAGCGCGCACCGCCCGCGCTCCCGCCCCGCGCCTGCGGCCGCTCCTCCGACCACGCCCGCGGGGGCGGGGCCGCCGCGTGTGACGGACAGGTCCGCGGGCCAATGGCGCGTGGCGCGGCCGGCAGCGCGCGGTGGCGGGGCGGGGCCTCGCCAATGGCGCTCCGGTTGCCGGGCGCGATGGCAGCGGCGCCTCCCAATGGGAAAATTCGCGGCGCGGGAGGCGCGCGCCGGTTCGCGTGCGGCCGCAGGCGGGCGGCGCGCGCGGCGTGCACGGCGCGCGCCCCCTCACATCCTCTCACGCCCCCTCACGCCTGCCGCCCTCCTGCCCCCAGGTGCGAGTGTTGAGGAATGTGCCCCGCTAGGAAAAATAAACAAATAAATAGAGAGGTGGGCGGGCGGTGGCATCATGGTCTGGGCCGGGCAGTGCGCTCCCGTCTCCCCGCGGGCCGCTCCGGTTGTTTCCCGAGCAATAGTTTGGGGAGGGCGCGCGTTTTCCAGCCGTGGCCTTGGACCTTTTTGCTGGAGCGGCACCGTCAGCGGCCAAGCCGGAGTGTGGGAGCGGGGACCCCGCGGGCCCGATGGCAACGAGTCCATGTGCTCTGTAGAGAAGGGGGATTCCCCTGTGTGCTCTAAAAATCACAGTAGAAAAGGTAAATGCAAGAAAAGGGTTAATGAGTACTTCCACCTCCCCCTCCTTCCTCCCCCACCTCCCCCCCCCCCCCCCCCCCCCCCCACGTTGGATAAAGATGGTCTTGGATACCCTTTGTAAATAGGAATGTGGAGGTGGGAGGGGAAAATCAGCCCGGCTCCGACTACTCGGCTGCCTCGGTGGGTGAGCGGGCGGGAGGAGCTGGTGCAGCCCGGGCGCTCTCCCGGGGAACGCGCGGGGGACGGACGGGCACCCGCGGGGCGGGCACGGCGGGAGCGGCTCCTGCGCGGGGAGCGCGAGAGGAGGACAAGGGCTGACATGCTGCCCAGCGCCTGCCCAGCGGCTTATTGAAGAGTTGGGGGCTTTCCCCTTTTTATTATTTTTTTTTAAATTTTTTTCTTTTTTTCTTTTTTTCTTTTTTTTTGTTTTTATTGTACGCCGCCTCCTTGAAGCCAGTAGCAGCAAGGAAAATAAGCTGAGGACAGAGGAATAAGACGGAGATGGTGAGCAGATCGCTGGGCTGGGAGGGAATGAATGAGGTTGCCGGGCTATTCTCTGTGAGCTTCTTGCAGGGTGTAGTACGTTTTGGAGTGATTTTGCATCACGATTCCGGGTTAGACTTCTTTGTTTGCTAAAGGTTGCTGGTTCAGGTTTAACAGCGTTCATCAGTTTATTGTGAGATGCGCAACGAGGAGTTGATGTATGCGAATGCCTGAATTACATACGCAAGCCACACACACAAGCAAGCCCTAAACAAACCAACATTTTAATAATCCTGCAATATGATGGGCAGCTTGTGTCATGGAGGGAAGTCATTGCTCTGGTTATTTGTGGCATGCATAGGAGATGAGTCTCTTTGTAGCAAAGACCAAACAAAATTAACCTATATTTTCACACACGCGACATCCATTACAGACTTAAAAGCCAGAGTTAGGGGTTATTTTTTAATTTTCGCTTTCCCTGCGGTATTGAGGTTCACGGTTAAAATCTGACGTTTGTAGAAGTTGAAAAACTCTTTGAAATGTTCACTTCTAGTGAATATAAAATAGTAAAGACTGTCTTTCGTGCTTTTTCTCTTTTTCTTTCATGTAGGCACTTGTTTGTGTATGTGAAAGGGGGAATTCTTAAAACATGCACTTTGCTTGTTACGCTGTACTGTTGTGCCTTTAGGTAGGTCACAATGCAAAACGTGATTCATAGCATGTTAAAAAACAAAACCCTAAGCAGATATTTTTTTATCAAGTGAAGACCTGTTATCGTGCCAATGGCTTGAACCCTAAATGCAAGTTTTGCGGGGGGAAGGCGGGAAACAGCTCTCCTGATTTGTATTAATGGGAATGCTTTATGGTAGAAAATCCTGCTTCTAAATGACAGAATATTGACATTGCCTGATTGTAACTTCCTGTGGATAAAGTACTGCAATCTGCTGAATACACTAGTCCTTTAAGGCTCCATAAATTTAGACGTATTTTGTTTACAAAATTGTGTAGCACTGCATGGTGCAGTAGTAAAATCTGAAATTTTAGTGATTTTGGAAATGTTGCAAGGCACTGCAAAAGAGAAAATATGCAGCTTTGTATTAAATCCCTAATGGAAAAAAAGGAAAAGGTTTGCTGTAATAAAGTAATACAGGGTATGCATGGTGACTTAAGTAACTGCAGGGGCTGGAGAGTTTGGAGTTTGTATGAAAAAATAAGTTGTGAATCATGCTGGGGTCTTCATCCTGCAAGGTATTTGGATGAATGATTCTTAAATTTATTTTAAGCAGCATCTCTGTCAAGTCTTGTCTGAAATATTTAAATTATATGCTCCATTAGGCAAATGGGTTTATCTTCCCATTGCTTGGCCAAAGGAATGCATTAGGAAGGCAAGAACAATAGTTTGACAGCATGGTTCATCCTTGTGCATTGTTCAGAGATCATAGTTTGCATTTTATATGACATTGGTGATCTTTATGAAGTGGACTTGCTTTATTTTAATATTATGCCATAGTTGCAGTCAAATATCTGAATTTCAGTTTATATAATCATAGTTTTGATGTTCTGTTTGGCTAAAAAATAATTCCCTTCTTTGAATTTCATCTCTTAAATTCAAAATCTCTGCAATTGATTTCAGTATCAGTAAGTTTTTAATATTGGAAGAACCAACAAGAGTTACAAGTAAAGGGAGTTTCCCATTTTATTGAGTTAGGACACTGTACTAGAAATGGCAAAATTCTTGCCTCTTGCTTATACTTCAGATTTTGTACAAACTGTAGTTTAGATTAGATATCTTGTCCTGAAGACCATCTGTATGCATATTACAGTTATATAAAACTAAGCTTCTGTACTTGATTTTATGTAATGCAACACATTATATCTGCAGTGCTTTTGGTGGATCTTGGGTAGTGTCAGAATTGATACACTGTAAGGAAAACCTGTTAGAATTCTTGTGCTGCCAGGTTTATAGTTTGTTGCTCTTAATATTTTATTGTGTGAGTATAAATCATTGACACAGACATTGTAAACAAATGCTGTAGCAGCTAAGTGTGATGTTACATTTGCCTTGTGTGTTTCCAGTTTAATCAGAGTGTGACTGTTCTGTCAGGTGTGGGGCCATCCTAATAACCATCACAGTTACCTTCAAAGCACTTAGGTCAATTTCTTTTACTTTCTTGTCTGTCTCTACAGAATAAGGAGGAAAAGGCCAACTCTAGAGTTACACCAATATGGATAGGGAAGGAGTTTCACATGTGTTGCATGCAGTTTCCTTATTCAGACTTCATGTGTGTCTCCTGGAAATTAGGAATGATATTTTAAAGATTAAAATTCGCCCATTTCAAGAAAAAGTGTTCTTTCCATAATGCAAGGCATTCAGAGCATACATGTAACTTGACAAACATATTTGCTTTACAGAAGGGCATTAGAGGTTTCATGGGTTTAAGCATTAAAATAAGAACAGGGAAATTTTCTTAAATTTCAGGTAGGATGTGGTCTACCTGTGAGCTGAAGCAAAGCAGATAACCACCTGAGCATCTGAGACAAGAAACAATCACCTTAGATAATGAAGTGGCTTTAATTTCCTTCAGCTAACTTGTGTAAAACAAAGCCAACCCCAGAAAACTGCAGTGCAAGTGTTTTGTTCCCTGTTTGTCCTTTTCACTCTTACCCTTGCATTTCACAGGCAGTCCAAAACAAACTGCAAAGCTTCTTCTGGTGCAGTCTGCTGAGCTTCTAGAGTGTACATCTTCTCTATTAGCTTAGGTCACATTTGTTTTAAGTAGGATTTAAAAGAAATAGCTAATTCTAGTGAATCCAGTTCTTTTTGTGACTGGTTTTGTCAACATTCTAAGAACAGGCATCTTAATTTAGTAATATCCAATCTTTTGAAAGCCTGACAGTCAACCCTCTGGCTTTTGCAATTTCAAGTAGCATTTGGTTTGTTGTCTGTAAATGGCTAATCATTTAATAGTAAGTGGACAGCATCTATTACTCATTAATTTATTTACAGTGATCAAACAAAATAATTTTCTGGAGTCCTGATGAAACTCATTGATTGCCACTGTTTCAGGGTAATCTGACATTTTGAATAATAATAAATGCATTTCTTGGAATATCAGTTAATCTTGTGGATTAAAAAATGTGTAAGATATCCAGTAGGAATGTGTATATGAGTGGCATTTTTAAATATTTTGACCTTTTGTAGAGAATGCTTTGATTCAGGTAATGAAGCTCATATCTAATTACTCCTCATTCCTACAAAGAACATATATTTTCTTACAGTGTTGTCATTACTGGGAGCTTGCCATTGTTGGAACAAATGTGTCTTTCTGAGAATACTGAATCTTAACTAAGGCAGCATTATACTCTTGAAGTGACTGGCTTGATTTTTTTAACAGGTTATTTTATCCAATTCTGTAAAAATTGACACTGCATTTGTATGTGTGTGTATATATATATATATATTTGCTTTGTAGGTACATGGGTTTTGTTCCATCTAGATCAACATTCATGTGAAAGGTATCTTGGTTTGATTCTGCAAGTCTTAATACTCTATATAATCAACTGATGTTAACTACCATGAGATAAGTGATTTTACTATAGTAAAGTACATATTTTGACTATATATTTCGAAAGAGTAAAATTGTGATATTCAGATCACAGGTTCCAGACTCAGGGCTCCAAGAAGGTAGTTCTCCTCCACCACTTGCGCAGTGGTGATGCTGCTGCTGGCAGTATTACAAGGTACTGAGATCCATTGAGAACATATGGGCAGGGTTGTGCCTCTGTCTCGCTCTCCAGTTTATATTTCACTGGGAAGACCTTTCTGTTCCTGAGCTACATGCAGTATGCTTCATCTCTTCAAATATGATGGTTTTCTTAGACAATTTGGGATTTTTGTTCCATAAGGTCCTTGACTGGGTTGTCAAAATCTTCTGTGCATGCTTCAGTTGATGTTATTTATAGTTATGCTTTTTCTGCATCTCAGAGCACATGCATTTTGTTTCAGAAGCTCTACAGGGTTTCCATGAGATACCGTGCAGATAGACACCAGTGCACCACCAATCTATTAGCTTCTGATTTGTAGGTCAGAGAGGAATTGAGATTTTGCTATCTAAGCAGTATCACCTCTTTGCTGCTTCAGTGCTTGCGTGACATCTCAAGTTGGCTGAAAATTAAAAGGACACTGTCAAGGTATCTTTGACAATTTCATTTTTATTATTTATTTTGTTTGCCTTGTTACTGCTGTCATAATCCATTGGAAACTTGAAGTCTAGTGTCTTAGCAACAGGCCTTTGTCCTCCAGAACAGGTACTGTTTAGCTGCTTATGGTTTATTTAAGAGTTGTGAAGCATTTTCTGTCTTCTGAAATGCATTATTGAATTACAGCTTAAACATTGCAAGCAAGTGAGAGGGAAGAAGTGAGTAAATCAGTTTGGGGTAAGTTCTGATATTTTGTCATTACAGCAAACTCAAAATATTTATTATTTTCCTTATTTTTTCAGAACCTAGTAATTTGGAGTCTAGAATTAGCCATCAGTGCTTCCTTTTCACTGTTATCCTTGAGAGGGGACTTTTAAGGGGATTGGTACCAAGACCTGCATTCTGGTTGGAAATATTTGGAATTACCTGATGAAGTAATCTGTGTGAGAATTCTTACAGGTGCAGTCATATTGACTGACTGAGGTGCTGAGCAGTAGTTTTACAGGAGCTGGGTTTTGTGTATCACAAATGCCTTTTTTCTGCTCTAAGCTTAATTACCTTCCCCTCTTATTTCTGCTCTCATACAAGTAATGATCATGGGGCTTTTTTTGTACAGAAAAATGTTGCCCTAACTTGTACCTCTATGAAGAAGTCTCTTATTAACTGATCTACATTGATTGCAATGTAAAGTCAGTGAAACTAGACCTACAGTTTCCAGTTATTTAACTGCCTCTTCTTTATCTGCTCTGGTGGTGGAAATTCTACCCATGAGTTAAATACCTCCATGGCATCTTCTTATTACAGTAAATGTTCTCTGTTTAATTTGGGTTATGTAGTGATAAAATTTTAAGTAACTGCTATTCAGGCCAGTGATAGAAGTGATGGCACAGACTTTTTTACTGGATTATCCTGTTGGTGAGAAACTCTATTGTCATGTTTCACTGTCAACAGTGTCCATGGCTACTGGATTCACAGCCTGATGAGAGCTGAATGTGTATCATGATATTGGGTAGTCTAATTTTTGCAGGTTTTAAAGGGGAAAACAATAATCTTTTTAGTAGTATGCAAGTAGCAAAGCTTGTAGAGTTTGCCCAGAGGAAAGCAAATTGCAGTGGGACTTAAAATATGGTTCATAAAGTGCCAACTGTCTTGGGGAATGAGAATCTCAGGTGTGAGTTCACTCTAGTTGGAGTAGCTAAAATAACTTTGGGCATATTGATTTGATGCCTGATTGAGCCACTTCTGGCTGTGGATTAAAACAGTGCATACAGACAGACTGCTCTGGAGGCTGATCCAGTCTGTGAGGTGCAATCAAGTCTTCTAATTGGCACTTGGTGACTATCCCTCTGCTGAGTAGCAAATATGGGCATTTTATGGAGACTGTTTTCCAAAATTAGGATTTTAAAAAGCTGAAATAATCTAACATTCTATCTACAATTCATAATCTGATGCAAGGAAGCTTCAGTCATGTTCATCAGTAGAATGTCAATAGCCACTCATAAAACTTTGTTCAGTTTTGTGTAGCAGTACCTGTCTTTTCATGGTCTCAAGGTATTGAAAACTGTTTGTGTATGCAGGATCCATAAATTTATAAGTTTTCTGCAACATTTAAGACACATATTCTTTTGTCCCGAATAAGGATCACATGTGAATTTATTTTATCAATGTAATGTCAAGTGAAGTCTCAAACACAAATCCTTGAAAACTTAAACTGACAGTGTTTTACTTCTTTGCTCCACAGGCTAGGGTCATGCCATGCTGGTATAACTTCTCCTCATATTTTTAGACTGGTTCTTTTTTAATTCAGTGTGACAATACAAGTAGTGAGTTATTGATGGCAACTAAAGTGAGACCATTATGACTGTAATCAATAACATACCTGCATAGAATAACAACTACTACCAGGGACATATTTTGTATTGATTCAGAAATTTATGCTGTCTCCACTACACCCAGTCTGCTACTTCCATAATTTATGTAATAAAATCTCTACTTTGGAGAAGCTGTTACTAAGTTAAATACCAGGAAATGATGACATATCAAGATGTAAATTACATATTGAAGATTTTACTACAAGCAGAAATAGCACTTGCTAAATTCCTGTGGGTTCTGATTCAGGACCAAGGCACTTCCTTGCTGCAGGCTGCAGGATAATGGAAGTCAAAACTGTGTTCCCTCTCCTGAAGCAGTATTTTAGAGCTGCAGGATGAGGTGCTGTTTTTAATGTGGTATGCAATGGAAGATTACTGAATTGTTCAACCCATAAGTTTGAAACCTCTGTAGGTTCCCACATTTTTTCCCCCCATGTTTCATTGTGCTGTGTTCCTGTAGGTGATGAACAGTCTTTGGCTTTCACAGACTACTTGCTATGCTGATGGTGGGATTTCTGAATCCCAACCCATGCCCATCTATCTAGACAAGGAAACAATCACCTCATTTCATTTATGGTCCCACAAACCACTTTCCACTGTTTTAGAGAAGCAGTATGGTAACTCTGATTTTTAGGAACCTTAGTATTTGAGGTTCTGAAGAATTAATGTTAAACTGAGCTGAAGCTTGTTATATATATAAAAGGAACATGAGAGAATCTCAGTTACATATATAAATAAATTGATACTTTGGCTGAGACTTTCAGTGATCTGTTATGAATTTATACCCAAACTCTTAAAGGGAATTAGGCACCCAGTGCCTATTTAATTCCTTTATATTTCTTTACAAGATTGTCACTGAAACCAAGGGTTTAGGAATCCTTTTGAAAGCTTAGATCACAGGTGCATAAACTTCCTTGACTTGTTTCTTTCATGTTTGTGTGATTGTTACAGCTTTATTTTCAAATACAGATGGATTTATTTGGTAAGATGTATTGATGTGTATATTTAAATTTTTGGAGCTATTTTAAAAATGCACATACAGATCAGTTTAAGAAAAATGTCAATCTCCACAGACTATGACCAAACTTAAAGAAGATCTGAGCATAAAACTTGATTTTTGGTGTCAGCATATGTATTTGTTTACATTTGGATTTGAAAGACAGGGTCATACAATAAACACAAGAATTCCATGGCCTTTCTCACCATGCTTCTTTAAAGCTGAACAGTTTTGAAGGCATTCAGTACATTCCCAAAACCTGAGAAAATAATTGAGGTACATGCAGCTTTTGGAGAGTTTCAAAATACAAAGTTGCCATTTATACTGATGTAAACTGTGTAATTAAGTCCAATTTCCAATTGAGGTTGTATAATTCAGAGAATATTGAACATCTACACTTGCTTCAGGCTGTCTAGTGGACTATATTGCCCACAATTAAACAGATGAATGCACAAATAAGGATAGGCATCCTTCCAACCACTTATAGCTATATTTAGCAAATTCTTCTCATTTCCCTCTCTGTAGGAGTGTGATGTTGGTAACCTTAACATTGGCCAAGAGAGCTGTCAGTGTCTTAAGCTCTGCCCTACAAGGTGTTTGACTTTCCCATATTGTTTTGACCTTGTATTTGCTCCCTTTCTTTTGGATTAACCATTTATATGTCCTAAATGAAAAAAATTGCTTTGCATTATGCATCTGAATGTAGAAAGAAGTAGAAGGTCATTCTCTATGCCACAAGGGATTAGGAAGATCTTTAAAGTTTCACAAGTTAAATGTTCTGAAATGCATTCAAGATACAACCAAGGCAGGGGAGCAATGCAGAAAAATCTCTTTTTTTTTTTTTTATGGACATCTAAGGTATGGATTCTGTAATTTTTTTACATAATTTTATGTATCACTATTTCAAGAACTACAATGACTCTTGTTAAAATGCAGCAGCCTTTCTATGTAGTATTACATTTAGAAAACACAGAATTGGGCTGTAATTACCTGTAATTGGCAGTACACATTTTAAGCATACATAAGACTATGTATTGGCTTATTGTAGATTTTATTTTTTTGTACTACAGGCTTACTACCTGTGCAATAATGAGTAAATATAGCTGTGTTCTGAAGGTGCAGTGTTTTGCCAAAGAAATTGGCTGCTGATCCTGGTAGTGGAAGAACTTACCAGGTGCCAAATGCAGCTGTGTCTGTCGCAGTAATGCAGGTGGGAAGAGGAGGCTCTTGGGCAGGGATTTGGTGTATTTGGGATTGAACTGTGTCATTCCACCAATGGTGCAGAAAACAAGAAGCCTTTTAGCTTCTGAGACAGAAGCCTTTTAGCCCTTGATTATTTAAAGTAATGCAGGGTATAGTTTGTCATGGTGCCACAAAACCAGGGAAAGACTAATAAGAATTACAGGATAAGTTCAAGTATTTCTTGTGAAAAGGGGTTGAAGTCTAGGAGAAAGCAGCTGGTCTCACACAGGAGAGAGGAATATTTTAACGTTTTAAAATTTTTTTCTTTGATGTGCTAAACCAACATATTTTAAATCTGTAAAAGCCTCAAAAACAGTAATACTAGTATTTCTGTTATTTCAGAAATAGACAAACTGAGGAGCTGTAATCTGTAGGAAAAGTACTGATCTCACAGTTTCTGATTTTGGTTAATTACATAGGGATAAGGCATGTAGAGATTTCAGAAGCTTTAATGTCTACATTGTAGTTTAACTAGGAAAACTAGAATTTCACATGATGTCTGATTTCAATGAGCCGTCTTCTGTCTGTAATCTGTTAAGTATATCTGCATGTACCTATGAGGCTGCTATCCAGAGGATATAATTCTTTTGTTTACCATTTTGAGATTGATGTGGATGGAATCAATACCAGTTACTTTGCTTTTCATTACTGAAGGCATCTGAAATGTTGACCAACATTACCTTCCTTGTGTCAAACAGATCACAAAGCCCTTATATACACACATTTGACCTTCTAGGACATTCTTCAAAGAACTGGCAGGCTTAGCATGTCACTTTTTTCCTCACTTGAAGAAATTAAATCTAATTAAGAGGATCCTACTAATACAATGTAGATACAGATTACAGGTGCACAGTGTGCAGAGTCCAGAATGAAAATAGCTGTAATGGAGAAGCCGGGGGAGGGGGAAGACCCTGAAATAGGCTGAGTTAATTATCAGTCTTGTACTCTAAAATAAGAGATTCAGTAGCTGCACTGATATGAAACATTAACAGCAAGTTGGAAAATTCTATTGGGGAAAAATCTCTCAAGGCATTTTCTTCTAGACAATATAAAATGAGAAAGGCATTATGCACAAATGCAACAGTTCCACAATTTCAGTATTAGTAATTAACACCTGATATTCATTTCCCTCTTCTTCATCCAGGTGTGGTTTGATTGGGTACACCTGAATTACCTAAGTGCTTTCAGAGTGGAAGCATGACCAGAATTGACTTCTCCTTGGGAAACCTTTCACATTTCACTGGCTGTTAACGTTGTCCTTCTTACAGCAAATGTCACTTGAGACTTTATAATAGAGAATAAAAAAATATGCTTGTGCATGGTTGTCATTTCACATGAAATCAAGAGACTGATTTCTGGTAGAAATCTCAAGAGCATTGAGTTCATGCAAGCTTCTCACAGATCCCCCTCAGAATAACTGGGTTTTGATCATATTTTTTGAGGCAAGGAGTATTAATAGTAGATTATCTGAGAAACTAACTATTTAAAATACCTTTGATACTATGAAATTGAGAGAAACTTAACTTACCGAGAATGTACAAGACAAAATCCAAGTTTAAAGTAGGTGTAATATCTAGGACTGAAAAAAAAAGTGTGCTTGTTTTGTGTGTCCTTGTGTGACTGGGGAATTTAGAGCAGTCATTGGAAGATGAAGGAATCCAACTCTCTGCATTATTGGACCCAGAGGCCATACTGTGTGATTACTAATGCATGCAGGCATGGTCAATAAATTTCATGGTTATACATCTCATTGTCATTTTTGGAGCTCATTGATTTAAGCAGCTTGTGCTGATCAAGAATATTACAACAGGCAGCACAGTGTCATATGCTGACAGGTACAAAGTGGAGGAGCCTTACTTCAATCAAAACTGAAGAAAAATTTGCTGTTAGTGTGAATTGAATGCTGGAGCAAGTTGGCCAGAGATTGCAGAGATCATGTTCCTGAAGATTCTCAAAACATGATTGGAAAAGATCCTGAGGAACTTGCTCAATTTGCCTCTGCTTTGTGTAGGAGAGTTGCCAGGTGATATCCAAGGGTATTTCCAGTCTCAGCTGTTCTGTGTCTACTGTGCAAAAACCAGAGAGTAGTTCCAAGGTTGCAAGACAATATCCCTTTCTGTTTCTCACCAGTGGGGATAAGGCATCAGTGGCTCTCCCTTTTCCAGGGCTGGCTGTGAAGGAGAGCTGGATGGACAGAGCTGAGTCAGAGCTGGGATTTGGCTGCAGGTCTGAGGGCGCCATTAGCAGCTGCGTTTATGAGACTGCAATTTGTGATTTTAACCAACTTGGTTGTGTCTATTTAAATTAACATTTAAGGTCAAACTTCTGTCATTAGTGCAGTAAAGAATTTTAAGAGATTTATTCAAATTTAATGCTTCCACTGTCACTTTATACAGCTGGCTTCAAAGCATATTGATTTACATTGAACATAATCTTCTAATGAGTTTTTGTTTTTGCCAGGAGATACATGTTTCTTCCATTATCTTGTTTGCTTCTGTTTTGTTCTTTGTGAGTAATATTTGCAATTACTTTTCTACAGTACTGTGTTGGTAACAGCAGCAGGAAGCCATAGTTAGCTCAGCTGGAACATTTTGGCCTCTGGAGTTCTTGTTACTGCATTCAGAGTAAGAAATAACTGCCTGCTTATCTTTGTGCCATTTGGATACTCTCATACCGTTTTTTGTTCAATATTTCTTTATTGGTTAGACTTAAGACAGCTGGTGGGAATAGAAAATCCAAATTGATTGTAACAGATATTGTCTGACATTGGCATGTCTGTAACTAGGAAGATGAAAACAATGTGCAGTAAATATTTTGGACAAGCTGAAAGAAGTTGCTAAAATAATTCTTAATTGTCCTGCTGGCTAGACTGGATGAACAAAGTGAAAATTTGCTTTTATTAGTGCACACTTTTGAAGAGCCTCAGAATTGCTGTGATAATGTATTGAGCTGTATGTCTGCTCAGTGCTTTTGTGGACATATTTCGTGTTACCTGTAACTTCCATCAGAGCCGTGTTCCTGTGGAGAACATGTCCTGTGGCAGTTTGGGACTGGGAGAGCTGTGCTCAGTTTGCACCTCAACAACTGGGCTGCATGAAAGCACCTTGAAGACATATTTGTAATATTAAAATAAAGGTGCTTAGCCTTTGTTTAAAATCCTGTCTCTCTGGAAGCAGGTTACCTAATGAGCATGTTTTACTCATCTCATGGGGACAAAGCCTGAGCTGTTAAATTTGTGGCAGCAAAACGAAACAATTTTTGAACCAAGTCATCATTTTCAGCATCAATAGAAGGTGATGCCCTTGTCAGCTGGCATTGGTTCAGCATAAGGTTCCAGTCAGAATTGGCTGCTTTAGGCTTTGAGCTGCTCTTTAAGAGACCTTCACCCTTCCCTCTGTTTGGAGCTGCTGCCATGGTGGGTCTATTGAATATTTATAAGAAACTATTACGAGACTCCTTCCTCAGTCACAGTGTAAACTCGTTAGTTCTCGTCTGGCAGAATGAAACTTGTTCAGGCTCTTGACAGACTCTACTTCCATCATTTCTTCTCTGCTTGCTGTTGTGTGTTAAGCCATGATACTGATCTAAGTTCAAAATACTGCTGCACTTGTACTACTACAGTAGTTTCAAGGTTGGCTTGGTTCCTGAGAAACTCAGACCTTGTGGGACCTGGAGTTTGGCAGACTGCACTCATAACCTTGTATAAAAAGTTAAGGCTGGAAAGCTTGTTCTCTTGCTCTGCTGCTTGACTTAACTAATGTTTTAGTCAGCTGTGCACAGAGATATCCAAAATCACACTGAATCCTCACCCCTTGCAATTTTTAGAATATGACATTGCAAAAAGTTAGGGATCTGTTTTAATATAAGGAGATTGTTCTCATCACAAATTTTCACAGTACACTTGAATTTCTCTTCCCATGAACATTTTCAGATGCTGGAAAGAGATGAATTTTTAATCAAATGTAAATTACCAGAGTGTCAAACACTTTTTGAACAGTTTCTCATAAAAGAGAAAAAGTTATAACATACATAAATGTAAGTTATGGATAATTATAATTTCTTCCTGAACTCTTCTTAGGCCTTAGAGGCATGTGTAGGTAGCAGAGTATCCAGATTTGTAGCTCAGGTGATACCTTGAGCTTACATCATCATGAAGAAATTCACTGATTATTTACTTTTTTTTTTGACAGACCATAGCTTTCCACTTGTTTTAAGAGTAGAAGCTTTTAAAATGGCTCATACAAGATAGACATATTCAGTTAAAAATAAATTTAGAAATGCAGTTTAGGATTTGTTGCTATGCTTTAAAATTTTGTCAAGCTATTAGTGGCATTTTTTAAATATGTCGTATTACCCTACCGATATCTGTTTAATATTATTTCTGATGATTACTGTAACTGTATTTCTTTAGATTTAGAAGAAATTGTGTGTTCATTTTTTTCTTGGAAAAAGGGTTTTTTAGAAGGGCAGATGTTGGCAAGATTTTGCTTCTGACCTCTGGATTCAGTTGCTCATCAAACAAAGTCTGAATTGCTAATAAAAATGAAACTTTTGAGAAAAATTCATGCCTGAGGTTGGATTTGCACTGATTCAAGATGTGTTTTATGATTAGACCATCTCCTTCAGTACTGTTTCTAGAACAACGTGACCCTTTTAATGAGTTTTATTTTGTGACAAACTGAATTTCCGTGTACGTGCTCTACTTGTTTGTGTATTTCATGTTTGTTATATGGTTTCTCCTTTGTTCTGCAGCACTTAAAAGCATTTACTTATCAGAGTTGAAGATAAATAAAGCATCCTGTTAGTAATTAGCTAGATTTTCATTGTGTCATCCTGAAGGCCCTGGAATTACTGTATTGAGACATAGTGTTGTCTTACAACTTGTAAATTATGAAATGAAACATTAAATTTAGTTTGGAAGATGATGACACCTGAGGAGAAAATACAGATTTCTGGGAGGCAGTCAAATGCTGACTTGCCTAAAGGAATTGGGGGACAAACCCCAAAGTCTTCCTTCATGAAAACAGTCTGCAGGTAGTTTAGTTCATATCTTTTAGATCACTTAAAAATCAGTTTCTGAGATATAAGAATCTGTTTTTCCCACTGAGTTCACATACATCCTTTGTGGATGAGAGTGTTTTGTCTGGTGTTACTGGGTTCAGGTGTGGTCTTGTGTGGGAGTACTCTTCATCCAGAGCAGTAACCTCCCCCAGTAAAATAACCCCTAATTATTTGTGAGATTCATTACTGAAATCACTGCTGTGAATCCTTGTTTCAGTGTGACTGTCCCAGAAATCCAGTGTAGGCAGCAGTAGAAGAGTCAATGGCCAGTGGTGCTTTAGCATTGTAGTGCTACAGCTACACTTGGACATTTATTGATCAATTGATTTATATATTTATTCCAATCACAAATAATTTTTGGAGTTCATGGCCCAAAGCTGTCAGTAGAAACTTTGCCACATACTGGAGCATTCAAAGCAGATAGACATTTCAGCCTTGAACTTTGATTTTGGGAACTCTAGAGATGGATGAAAGCCTTGAATTCAGCTGTTTTGAACTAGGGATGGCAGTGCAGTTTTGGCAGGTGTTTGGGCTGTGAACTGTATGGGAAGTTGTCTCATTCCTCAGGTCAACAAGCCTTTAGTCACCCTAGTTCCAGAGTTTATTCAGAGTTTGATCTGCCTCTTATGTTTTCCAGGGATATCCATAACTGAGTTGTGCTTTATGAACAAGGGAGGGGCCTAACAAGTCGCCTGAAAGGGTGGTAAGAGTTGGCAAAATTTCTTATATCTGTTTATATCTCTTTCATTATTACATGTGTTTGTGTGTATGAAATCTAGAAAGCAAAATTGTCTGGGACAGTAAATAGATTTAAAAAGTAGCAGTCTCACAGCTGACATTCGTTAGGCAACAATAAAATGATAAGACTAAATTCTTTTTATAGTAATAGCCTGTAGTGACCTTCCTCTCAAATAGAAGGACTTTTGAACTGAGTATGGCTAAAATATGCAATAAACCTGCTTGGAATATCAAATCACCAAATAAAAACAAATGTTTGTTATAATCAAAATGTAAAATAATCAACTGCATATAATGTAGCTAATAATAAAGCTTCCAAAACACTATAAATGGGCCTTGTCAAGCTGTTTTGTTCTGCTACTGCCTGGCGTTTAGAGAAGAGGTGAACTGACTTCCCACCTCCTGACTGCCCCTTCTCAGCCCCTCAGATTTGTGTTCAGCTGTACAGACAGGTTGCATTTGGGGTTGTTCCCAGAGCTGTCTGTGCAGAAATCTGTGCCAGGGGATGTTGCCCAGTTCTGAACTGTGTTACCTCAGCATGGTGGGGTGTGGGCCTTGCTGCCCCAGAGCCTCCCTGAGAGGAGAAGGGCCTGTGGCAGAACAGCACAGTCAATGTAGGCAAAGAGCAAGCAATTTATTAATTTGTGTGACTTTCACTGATCTTAGAAGTTATTCCTGAGACCTGACCAGGCAGAAGCTTCCTTACACAAGGAAAAGTAATTTACATTGGTATAAAGGAACATAATTAAAAAACCCCTGATCTTTTAAATTACTAAAACCAGAAGATGGCTGTACTTGCTAAATGAATAAAAATGATCAAATAATTCAAACTTCTAAAAGCTTTAATTTCTTTTTATTAGTCTCCTTTTAAATTTGTTTAAGGGAAAGTAGACTTTTGGGTAAAAGATGGGAATACAGTTTACACAGTACAAGCAGAACTGAAAACTATTGCTTCTGAATATCCTAAGCAGTATAAAAGAGGTGGGAGATTTCTTAGGGGATTTTTCACCATAATAGTGAGCCTGAGGTGAAATTCTTATTTCAGTAAACTATTTAGAGCAAAAGAAAATAATTTTAGGGGTGAAAGGGAATAAAGTAATAGGAACAGTTGGTGTTATCTTTCATCACACAGCCTCACTACTTGCTTAAAATGAGGTAAAAAGGTATAAGGCAATCAAATGAAATGCTGTTTGTAGAGACATGACAAACATGTATCTATTTTTATTCTACAGTATATTTGTGAAGGTAAGGAATGCATACCTTTGAAAATCTTGCTGCTTTTTATACACTGAAGATTCAAACAGTACTAATTGTCCTATCATTACCAAAGGGCTTTGTTACAGAGTTCATGTCTAAGACTGATTTCTTGTTTCAGAAGTGAGGTATTTTCTGTGTTCCTTTTAAAGAGCATGTCACCCTTAATCAGGAGAGCCATACATTTTCAGAATGATGGTGCTTTCAATTTATTGCTTGTCAGCCCTAAAGAATGCTAGTCATTTTCTTTACAAGTGCAACTCATTGACTGAAACTGCTAACTTATAAAGCAATTTTAGGTTTATTTTGATTGGTTATTGGTTTGTGGCTTTTAATGATGAGATTGGATTGCATTTCT
This sequence comes from Melospiza georgiana, assembly GCF_028018845.1. Classification (NCBI taxonomy): domain Eukaryota; kingdom Metazoa; phylum Chordata; class Aves; order Passeriformes; family Passerellidae; genus Melospiza; species Melospiza georgiana. The sequence continues at coordinate 7,179,100 of NC_080447.1, forward strand.
GTGCAATAGACATTGTGGTGGAAAATCTGGAAAGTTGGAGCTGTTTGGAACTGCTCTTACTCCCACTGAGGTCAGCAGTAGCATTTCTGTGGCTTTCAGTGGGAGTAACATTATACTGTCTGAATGTGAAGACTTTTCTTTCAAAAACCACTTATAATAGTCTGCTTTAGTTAGGGTTACATGAAAACTAAGTAACTATTGTACTGCTTGTTTATGGAAAAAAAAGGTATTTCCTAAGTAGGAGAAAGAAGTTGTAACCATTTCTGTTGTGCCAGCATATTGGGTTTTTTAATACCTGCAGCTCTGGAAGTCGTAGAACAAAACTAGTTTTGATTATATCCTCCAGTGTGTTTTATTATATTGGCTGTGGGAGCAGATTTGAGCAAGCTGAATGCCTCTCACAGGGCAGGGAGTGCTGCAGGATGAATCCTTTCAGGTATTAATGGTCATGTAAACAGGGAATCTGCATTGGAGAGCAAGTGTCATCTGAATACATGGAGTTTTCAAAACTGTGTGTTAGTTCTCAACTTTCCATTGAAAGTTAATTATTATTAGTGGCATTTCACAGATGTCAGTTAAGAAAAAGCTTTTTTCTACAGAAGTGAACATTTCAAAATGTGAATGCTATGTTTGCTATGCAGTAACTATCAAAAGAATTTTTTAAGCCCTTCTATGAAGATGCTATTGCAAGTGAACTTGGCATAAGAGCTTCTATCCCATGGCTGCCCAAAAAAGATTTCTTAAACTTCAAAAATAAATGCCTTTTCAGAAATTAATACTAAATAGTCATTTCCAGAACTGTAGTTGTGTGATTTAAATGGTCAGTTTTGCTTGCAGTATACAAAATGGAGTTGACTTGATTTGAAATGTGTTCAGGCTGCCAGATTTCAGGCCTCAGCCATCCAGAATGGGTGTTTTTAAGCTGTTAAGAACATTTTTTTTTTTCATCGTAATTAATTTTCTTTCCCTAATTCATTGCTTGTGGATTTATGGCTGCTTATTTTGGGTTTCTAACATATTTTCTGGAATGATCAAGAGTGATGAATTAATCTTAATTGATGGATTACTATACATTAATCAAACTCTTACTTAATAAGCTTGATATTTCTTGCAAGTAAGCTATTTCTTAAAAACACTGTCTGTAGATAAGTTTATTAAATTAAGACTTGAGCATATTAGAGTCTGTCACATATGGGAAGCACAAGTTGTGACCCAAATACTCAAATTACCCCAAGTTAGCATTTTGTTTTATAAGCATTTGCAGCACAAACAAATCTGAACTAAATAATTTTAGAATGGAATTTCCCCTCCATATATTGTACATTATATGTAGATGTTAATTAGGGATTTTTTGTCTGTGGTTCTTGGAGATTATTTTTATCTGGTTTATCTGATGCCAAGTCTATTTATCTCAAATGGGAAGTTTTACTTTTGTCTCTGCATGACATGGTTTACAAACTAAGTCTGATGACTCTGTGTTGTGTGCCTGACAATTTACCTCTACATGATTATCATTAGTTAATGATCGTTGTGCTGAGTCCTACTTTTGCCTTCACTGTTATCCACACCATGGTAGTGCCTTTGGTGGTGTTGAATAGCTGTAAAAAGTACATTGGATTCTCATTTACAATATGCATAGATTTATTAAATTACGGTTTAGGGAGCATCAGAACTCCTGAAATACTGATTACTGCAACAGGAAGATTTTTTTTTTTAGGATGTCTACTAAATGTTTGCAAAATTCTTAACCTCTATGAAGAAGAATTTCATTGAATTGCCTGGCTGAGGTTGGCCTTAGAAGTCTGTATGATCCATCATTGTGTGCTGCCCTGCTTTCTGCTTCATGGCTTGGGGGAAACCTGCTTCATCTGAGATGTATTAGTATTCAAACCCAGGATGCTTTTCTGGACTCAAAGGACTGATAATCTGTATTTGGGATATGCATGTGGAAACATGCTAATGCAGACCTATCAATGGAGCTGTTCCTCTCTGCTCACATTAGTATTGAAAACAAATATTAACTTCTGATCCTTGAGATCCAGCTGCCAGCGTTTGTGTTCTGGTCAAACGTGCAGTGCAGCTCCTCTGTCTTATCTTTGCTGACATATTCCCAGATGCCATACCAAATTTCCCCATATGGATCCAATGAGGAGATAACAAGTTTAGAATTTAGTCTGTACTTGCAAAGCAGGAGTCATGGTAGGCCTTCTTAATATTCATTCAGTGTTTGTGGAGACATCTCTGGCAAGATGGAATAAGATGGGCATGGTCTAGTAAAACTACAGTGAATAAAACTTTAGGACCCAATCTCTTGATTGACACTTCTTACAGCAACATCTTTATAGAATTGACAAGACATAAATATTAGGCAAATTTTCTCCTTTTATTTAGGTTCATTAAGGGCCTTTCCAAGCCGATGAAGGAAACTTGGATGGTGAAATAATTAAACAAAAGATAGAAAGCATTATCTTACAAAAATGTTACAATCCCTGCTCCTTAATGAGCCAGAAACATCTTCACAGACCAGATACAGATGGAATTGAAATGCAACCAATTTAGCTGCTGCACTATCCCATGGTGACTGTTTTTTAAGTTTTCCTTCAAGAGTTAAAAAGTATACTTCATACAAGAGGACAGACAATTTTTTTTTTTTTTGCTTTGAGCTACTTTCTTGATTTTTTTGTACTTTCAGTATTAGTCTTCCATCATAAACTTTCATGCCTTTTTTATTTGCTTTATATGGTGTAAAAATTGGTGCTGGGCTTCAACAGGGATGTACATAGAACAACTCTTCTGAAACTGACTTGCAACGGTGCTGTAGAAATGTGTTGGAAATTGTCAGGAGGAATTTTGTGAGACTTTATCTTGCACAACTAAAAATAAAGGGTTTTCCTGTTAAAAACCTTATGACTTCACTGAATTTTGAGATAGGTTGTAAAATACCTACATAGTGATGTCAAGAGCATTTGGACTAATAAAACAGTCCCCTTTGCATTTTAGATTTAAAGCTGAATTTTTCCTCCATCTGGAGGGTTATGCATGAACAACTGCAGAGATGTGTTGTTCCATGAGAGTTCTGGCAGGGATAGTTTCCCTGGAATGGTGCAGTCAGGAACAGAAGGGAAACGTGCCCTGATCTGTCTCAGAAGCTTAAAGCATCACTTGTTCCTCCTCTCCTTCCTGAATTCCAGTAATTGTTGTAGCTTCAGATCGCCCACATCAGTAGAAAAGAAGACTTTGTTTCCTGCCACTGCTCCCTACCACTGCCAAGATGGACCCAGGGCATTTTTGATTGGGGGTATGAGGGCATATTTATCTCATTAAAATGATCATTATCATATCCTTTTGTTGGCATTATCTTCAGCATGTTCTTTCTTTTAATTGAATTGTAGCTTATTGTATGGCAATTCTTTTGCTTTCCTGAAGTGTTTCTTCTCCTTAAGGTGGATATCTGTACAGAATCTGAACTGACAGCTGACAGAAGATTGACTTCATAATGCTGTAATGGATTGCAGTACTTCTTGTTTTGAGCATTTCTTCTCTTGGCACTAGGATTTGTGAAAATATTTGCTGGGAGTTTTTTTCATGTTTTTCTATATAGATGTATAGGATGATATTTTGGCACAAAAATGTTACACTTCATTTAGTGACAAAGAAAATTTTCAGCATTCTTGGAGAAAGTTGGTATGTTTGATAGTTGCACGTCACTCTCAGGGTATTTATAGGTACAGGGGGCAGCACAAAGATTAGATGCTTTCCAGCATGTGTTAATGCAGTATTATATCTTTCAAAAAGGTTTTTTATGGAACTGAGTTTAGAAGTATGTTTGAAAACAGCCTTGTCACACATGTCATCAAGGTCAGAAGGGAGAGAAAGCAGACATTTCAATGTTCCAACTAAGTTTTGTGAAAGGACTGTAGAATGTTAGTGCTTGCTAACCAGTGAACCAGTCTCTTCATGCCTCTTCAGCAGTCCTGCAGTAGAGATGATGCAGTTTATCCTGTTCCATGAAATTTTGAGCTTTCATTGCTTGGGACTTGAAAGTTAAACTTTCAGGTACTATAGTTGATAAAAGCCACTGATTGATTATGAACCCAAAGTGGCACCATATGAAAGCCTGGAGTGCAAGGTGTGGAAAAGTCCTCAAGTGAGGTTGGAAGTGTGGTGTCTATACTTGGAAATTCTCTAGTTGTTGATGTAGTGGAGAACAGTGGTTCGTTCTTGCTATTTATAGACAATGGAGGCTTTTTTTGGCATTTTTATCGTGGTTTTCCACCATGAGTTCTGGAGAAACATGAACAAGTTCCATGTTGTAGCACCTCATTGGTGGTGAAAACAGTTCTTTCCTTGGAGTGCTGCTTTAGAACACGTTTTAATTTCAAATAAATATCCAACTGAAAAACACTTTGCTGAGTACTGGACCTAATTAACACTATCATTTAGATGTTTCTGCATTTAGTAATTTAAGCTTATTACTTACAGTTTTAGGAAGCTGATGTGCATGTTGGTAGCATTCAGGTGTTAATTAAAAAACACATAAGTAAGTAAACATCAGTTAGATCAGTTAGATTAATGCTATGGCCCCAGACCTGGAGGTGTGCAGCCTCATCAAAACCAGACTTTCTGTAGTACCTTTTTGTGTGCCAGTGACATTGAAGATAATGCTGCTTTGTATTATTCTTATAGCTTGAGAAAAAAAATTCTAGTGATTTATTGTATTTATTCCAGACTTAAACCACTGTAGAAGCATACTGCTGCTGTGTAAACCTTTCTGCCAGCTGGTGGAAATGTATATACCACTCATCCTCAGACTTATGTCTTTCACTGGCTGGTGTTTCTTCTCCAATTGCTGAAAGTGAAGGTCAGTAAAAATCCTATTTAAAATTTTAACATAATGGATCTTGCTATGCCAGAACTTGCAAATTGTTCTCTTTAACAGCAACTAGAGAATCTAGACTTTCTGGAAGGCAGGAATACTGGAATGGTGTTCTGTATTAGCCACTACCAGTAATTAAAAGCTGTAAGCATTGGTTAAGATATCTGTGGTATGTTTCTGGAATGATTTTCTGTGGAATGGGGATCTCTGTTGACCTTGGAACTGCTGGATTGCAGTCAATATACCTGTGGTGTAGTACTAAGCACATACAAGCATGGTCTTTGCGAATGAGTTTGTAATTGACACAAAGCTTCACTGGCTTTTCATGGCAGTCTTTGCTGTTTGGAATTCAGAAATAGTCATGCTATTCTGGCACAGCAGGACATTTAATTGAAAATAACATCATGGAAGTAATTTTTCCCATTAGACTTTACATAAGATCTGAATTAGATCCTAGCTTTGTATTTGAGATAGAATTTTTGTACTATTTCCTTTACTATATAAATATCGTATGGTAAAGAGTTGCTGTTATTTATGCCATTTCAGTGGAAAGTCAGAATTTCAGGTCAAGCAGAGTTGTGGGATAATACACTTGACAAGGCACTAGGTGAGATATTGTAGATCCAGTTTTTAAATACTAAAAGACTGAAGAAGACTATTAGAGGCATTGATACTTGAGGTTCTAAAGGCAAATTCTGGAATGAAATTTGAAAGGCTTTGAATGCTGGATGATAGTGGAAGCAAGGGCTAGAGTACAAGTCTGGAGTTACAAAATGGCTAAAATAGCTGTTTATTTTTATTGTAAGTGATGACATTTGCAATACAGCATTCAGGTGGTATCAAAGCTACAGTGAAGGAAACTAAATAAGAAAATTCATGGGATTTTGAAGATACCATTCTGCATTTCTTTACTGTCTGTAATCCCACTGGAAGGTGAATTCTCTTAATATGGGAGAGCTTGCATGTTCATACTGTGTTAGGCAGCTCTCGGGCTGAGCTAAAACTACTGCCTGTACTCAGTGCTGTGCAAGATATTTCTGGGCTGGAAGGAAAGAGTTACACACGAACTTAGAGCCTGTGGAAAAAAGGTCTTCACTCACAATGGAATTTGTCAAGCAGACACAGATATGCCATGGAATTTTTCACACTTGCTAATGGCTAATGGACTGTCTGGCAGCTCAGTTTAACTATGAAAACTCTTGCCTTCGTTTTTTCTGTATAGCACCACATGAGGAGAGAGCATTGCTGCGTCATCCAGTGCTTTTGGGGTGTTATACTGAGAGCTTCCCACCCTGCTTAACTTCTGAGAACAGGCAGCTCACAGCATAACACTGTTCTCTTTAATTTATTTTCCACTCTACTTTCCTGCTTGATTAATATTACAGCTATTTTTGCCTGAAACACAGAATTATTTCTCTGTACAGTTCTCACTGAGAGATCCAAAGAGCTTCTTTCCTAGTATACCACAATTAAATAGGAAAAGGTTATCTGGCCTTTCTGAGAACTCATTTAAAATGAAGGAATAAGAGTATTGTTTCAATTTTCTTTTTTCTGAATAATAACGTGCAGAGATTACATTTTGCACCTTGGTCCAAAATCCAATCAATTATTTTTCTGTATGCCATGTAATTCCTTGGCATTTGAAGAAGATGGCACTGGAAAACAGTGCATATGGGTTGGGATTTTTTCTGTCTATAAGCAAGTAATTTTGATGTAATGAATAGAAGCCGATCCTCTGTCAGAAGGAGTTGATCAAATGTGAATTAATAACCAGACTGTATTAAAGTCTGTGACTAAAATGGTAAATGTTAATATGATTCCTTCAAAACCATAGGTATAAAATACAGTAGATAAAAATTTATCTTGGTCTGCTAAAGTCAAGTTAATTGGAAGAAGGGCAGTGCAGAAGCGGGTGGCATTTTGTTTTGTCATATTGTGACCACAGGGTGTTTCAGAATAGTTTGAGTTTGTTAAAAGGCAGATTTTGCTGGAAGGGATAAATGCAGGATTGTGTTTTGTCAATTTCTAATAGGAGTGGAATTTCATTAGCACTACTATTCATTTGTGTTGTGGGAGGAAGAGTAAAATAGATTCTCATTGACTTAAAATGTCACTGTCAATTCTGGCTGCTGGAATTCTCTGCAGTTTGTTGGCTGAATATATGAAAGAAAATAGGACTATGGGTCAGCCCTGTTCAGTCTAATTAGGATCCATGAGGTTTTGTGTGGGCTTATACGTTTGTGGGTTTTGTTGTTGTAGTTGTATAACATTGTGCTTTTGTCTTTTCTTCTAACACCCACATGCTCTTTGCTTTCTGGTAGTGCTTCATATTTATTTCTGTAATGCAAACTCTCCTCTTGATTGCAGAATCATAATTTGTTGTGCCCATACTTCATACCTTTCTGTCCCTGGTCTCTTGGAAAGTCCTTTACATTTCTTTTCTTGCTCTACCCAACATAATGTTTACGTGATTTTCTTGTCCCACTGCTGACAGTCCTTTCTTCAGCGTTTTTCTCAAGCTTGTGTTTATCATCTCCTTCAAAGAGCTGCACGACAAATCTACGTATCCGTATTTCTCTCTCTGCACTCATTTTTCTTCTGTTCTGTCTTTCTAAGCTGTGTTCTTGTCACAAATTTCAGAATACTCCTTATAGGGCAGCTTTGAAATCAAAGTCTGCATACTGGCAGGAAGATACATGTGATTAGTTTCTGCTTTGGCTTAAATAGAAGAATTACCATCTCTGCCAGTTTCAGACACATAGACTTGCAAGCTGGCTACTAAATTCTAAACTTCTTGGAATAAGGTTTCTTATCTTCTTTTGTTTTGGTAGAAATACTTAGTAAAGATTACTGGAGAATTCTGTCCTCCCTGCTTAAAGTGACAGATATTGATATAGAATTTCCTGCTAGTTGTTATGAACAGCCTTCAAATTATGACTGACATGAAATTCTGTACTAGTGCACAGTGAAGCGACTTGAAAACAAAGCTAATGAACTCAGAAATTCAGAAATACCTGTTGTTAATCTTGCATTCAGAAGTACCACATTAGCTGAAAATCACTCCAGCTTCTTGTGACTTTTTGGTCCTGTAACTTGTAAAGATAAAGTGTCATTCTCCTGCAGTCATTTTCTTATCTTAAAGAAGAAAATTATGTGAGGAAAGGCTTTCGTTTATAGATGATCAATCTCCCCATCAAAATTTGTAATAACTGCGTTATTTTTAAAACTTGTAGAATAACTGCCTACATTCCCTCTTCTAATAACCTCAACAACAGTTATATTACCTGGAAAGATTTCATTGCTTGTTCATTGATATTTTTAAAGTTACTATCAGGTATTGAAGACCTCATCTTTACAGGTCTTTGAGGAAAAATGAGGTGTCCCTGCAAGCACTTGGGTACTTCCTCCTCACTTCAGAGAGAAAAGTTTGATGTCTTTATAGGAGCAGGTGTTAATGGCAGCATGTTCAACAAGGAGGGTTATTTTTCTGACTCCAAAAGAGCACATTTTAGACATAAACAATTACAAATACAAGTATTGTTAATCCCCCAATTGTTCTATAGTAAGTAAAGTCTAGCACTTCCTTTTTAAAATACGGCTTTAGTTGAACTACTGCTTCTCAAAATATTTCCACTTATCTCTGAAGTCCTAATTATGGTATTCATCATATTTGAATATAATTGCTGCACTTAGCATTCTGTTCAAGTCATAGGACTTCAGTAAGGAATTAATTTCAGCTATTGCTTTATTGCCTGCTGGAATCTGAATTTTGGACTTCATCTCCTTTGGTTTTTATCAGTTACAGTTTAATGTTTCTAATGAGGCTGTCTCATGCATAGAGTATTACTCTGAAATGGAACTAGACATTTACAAAATAATAAGTAAACACAATGTAGGTGGTTATAGGTGGTTATCAAGTGCACAGAGATTTTGGGATACAGCAGCTATAACAGCTCCATGTTAATCCTGTTGTATATAAATTCTCCTAAATTATTTCATCTCTTTTGAGAAAAATATTATCTCTGTATAACAAGACTTAATTAATACTTGTCAAGTGCTTGAGGTGCTCTGCTTTACAAAAGGTATTGCTGGGTAGTTAAAAATATTTATTCTAGTGGGTGCAATAATAATGACTAGAACAGACCAGTAATAAACACATGCCTCTCTCACATGTCCTGAAAGAATTCAAACACTCAAAAAATAAATTGGAATATTTAAAGACTTGTGCTCCTCGTAGATGAGGACTTTATGGAGGATTTTCAAAAGCTTGATAAATGCAATAAACTACAGATGCATCAGCTTGTTCACTGTGTGCTGCCAATCACACAGAAATTGGGACGAAGCTTTGAAGTAATGTAGGACTATATAATAATATTATTCTGTGCCTTTTTGGAATGTGTGACCTCTTCATGGAAAGAATTGCACATCTGCACTCTAAAGTTTGGAACTGATTAGAAAAGAGTTGCTAAGCCCAGTCATTTTCTATTACCACCATGGTGATTTATGTATTTAAATGTAACAAATTTCCTCCTAAAAATAATTAGTGTTTGTGTTTTGTCCCTCTTTATTTGATTTAGAAAAGCTTTCTCTGATGGGTAAAATTGTCCTGATTTCCACCAAAATGAACACGAATAGCTGCTCATTTTAGAGCTGTAGAGTTTGAGCTCTCATCGATGATAGCTTTAATGGAACATGATGATGCTTGACCTTGTCTTCCCTGCCACCTTTTCCTTATCTCTACTGAAGAAGAGAGAATGAATTTTGGGAGATGATGCTCACAGTAGCTTTCCCTCTTGCTGCTTCCCCAGCGCTGGGTCCCCTGTGCTGGTGCTGAGCTGTGCCTGGTGCTCTTTGCTGGGCAGTGCCATTCCTGCTGCACACACTGACACAGGAGTGGGCAAGGCAAAGGCACTGCAATAGAGAATGGGGCCTGGGAGGTTGGTGGAGCATCCCCAGCTCTCCCCACCAGCCCAGGGTGAAGACAGGCTCAGCACATGCTGAGCACAAATCATTCTCAGGCTCTCTGCACATTTTTCTCTTCTTTATCAGCCTTTTATGGGATGCTGTGAAGTTTCTTAGTCCTTGGGTATTATTTCCACGTGCAGCCTTGCAGCTGAGCAATTGTAGCAATACCAGAGTTCAATTTAACAGTATTTCTTCAAGAGCTTGGGTCCTTGACTGATTTGTAGAGGACAAATGAAAAGAGCAATTGCAAATGGGTTTCTGTGCTATTAGAGCTCTAAACAGCCTTCCCTCTTGGCTGTGTCAGATCATACCTCAAGGAGGGATGGGTGAGCTATGAACCTTAAAAAGATTTAAATACATAAGTGCAGGGTCAACTTTTCGTATCAGTGGGTGTCTTTAGCTGGTCTTGAAGTGCTCAGCAGTAATAATTTTCTTTAATATTTTCAGGTAGCATTGAAGGTGGTAATTGAGTAGCAAGTGTTTTGAGTTCTTACCTTTCTTAATAATATTTCCCCATAATTTACTTAAATTCACTATAGAACCTTGATTTTGGATTAATTTTGAAGAAAACATCATTGCAGCTTGTTGTGCTGTGGGGAAGATTTGTCTCTAGTGTATCAATAGCTGCACAAAACCTGGTAAGTCAGAGAGTGAAGCAAGCCAGGAGAGGAAGAGGTTGTTAGGAAGATCTTTTAAAGGAGAGACATTAGCATACAACCTCCTTCATTACTCAGCTATTTTAGGGTATTCCATCAGTGCATAACATTAATCAAGGGAAAGAGAGCTACTTGCTTGTGGCCTCTACCCTGTAGATCCTTGAAGCTGTGTAACCTCTCTAACACAAATTTGTAGAGTTAACCTGTTTCTGGGGGTGTCAGTTCCAGCATACTGCAGCACTGGCCATTCTCCTCAGTGACAGCCCCTTTTTTTTTTTTGCTATATTCCCCTCAGGTGTGCAGAAAGTGGCAGGCTTGAATTGATTCTGGCAAGAAGCCATAATAGTTGATGTGAGAAGGCTGTCATCTTTTGGTACACCAAAGTGGTTTCTAGATGTGAAATCCATACCCTAATCCTTTGCTTCACCTGGTGTTTCAATGGCACTGCTTGGGTTCAGTCTGTCACTGAAACATTCCTGCTTTGTTGTTTACAGATGGTTCTCTGGCTGATGTATGACTCTGGGAGGAGATGGCTGCCTGGTCTCTTCATTTCTCTGATATTTCATGTATGAAAAGGATGTATTGGCCACTACTAAAGAAGCAGCCTTATCAAAGAGAAAAGATAATTACAAATCACCATTAACGTTCTTTGAGGATGGCTAATTGTGAGAAAGTGGGGGGAACAGCAGAATGGAAAAGTTTAAGTGCCAATATCTCTGGCCTCCTGTTTAAGCATCGAGCCTGCCTTGTATAATAAAAGCTATTTATAAATTGCTGCTCTGTTAAACGTGTACAGAATTTTACGATGCATAAATTGGGAAGCGGAGCCAGCTAAGGGCCTTAGCAGAGTGATGAATGGATGACAGGGTGCAAGACTGAAACTGTGTTTTATTCATGCATTGTGAGGTCAGGAAGAACTGCTGGGAAGGGCTGGCAGTTGAAGGAGAAAGATACAGAACCCAAGAGATAAAGAATCCAGTAATCTGAGAATTATCAACCCACATTGTCACACTTCTTTTTAACAGTTACAACTCCAGGTAGTAACTTTTTATTCTTTTTATTTTTACTTTGCTACATTTTCATGAGTTATTTTTATTCTTTGTTCCAGTTCCAATTGCATCGCTGTCATCAGCCCCTTCCAGTGTCACAGCCCTAACTCTCCTAAATCTCAGTACTTTATTCTCTTACATTTTAAGGAACAGGTGAGAAAAGGGTTTTTTTCCCACACACTCACTTTTCTTTTGGTGCAGCCACCCATCCCCACCTATTTGCAGTGTAGAAAGTAAGTGATCCTGCAATCCAAAATCATAGTCTTGATCTGGGGCCCTGCTAGAAGTTCATTAATCTGTTCAGTTTGGGCTGAACTTGTCAGGGCTCAAAAGATTGGTAGAGGCTGATAACTCATTAAGGTGCTGTTTAATTTCATTGGTCCTGCAGGTATTCCTGAGCAGAATGCAATTAGTGCAAGTTAATTTCAAACACATGAGTTAAGTTCATTGGTTTGCAATCATTATTTGTAGTTTTGTAACAGGATAAGTTCAACCTGCAGGTGGAGTTTATATCCACAAATACTACAGAGTAAAAAACACATCAAGGCAAGGCTGGAATAGAGCTGCTTTGGACCAATTGATGAAATCTGATTTCCTTTCATAAGTTTATTATGGGATCTTCCTGTATTTAATTTAAAATTGGTAGATAGATTGTTTGAGGAATAAGTGGTTGCACTTAAAAATATATGTTTTTCTTATGTGTTCTCTGTGTCTTCCATCTGTAAGGATTTCTGCCAAAAAGCATTGGGAAAGAGATTAAACAGGCACTCAAGATAATCATCACACAAAGAAGAATTCCCTTACCTGGTAGCAAATGAGAAAATTTACCCTGATTAGTTTTATGGTAGCAGTGGCCTTTAGTTTTCTTCAGATAACTTGTGTAGTATTTAAGAATAGCAGGTGAAGTAAAGAACTTAGATGTTTGGGGAAATTGCAGTAATTTTTTTTCATGCAGAAATGCAAAGAGATTCACTTTTACAAGCCCGAGTATCCTGACATATTATTGCCATTGTCATATTGTAATGCTGTAATTTGAATTTTAAAAACCCATAGGCAAGCAGTGTTAAAGAAAAAGAAAACATTTGCATGTGATTCTTTATAAATGAAGTGTATCTGACAGTGCCTCTAGTATTGATTTTGGTCCAATTTGTGTGTTGCAGACTAAAAATATTTGCTGGCCAGATTTTATCCTGGTTTTGCCACCAGTGTTGCTCAAGACCCCGGTAGAGCATGAAAGGAGTGGGTCGAGAGTGGGTTCATTCTTTTCATAGCATCTTTTACAGTAAAATGATATTTTTCTGGGAATGCCTTTTGCTCCCTAGGCTTGCTGTGTCAATGTGATCAGCCTGTAGTCTGGCAGTGGATGAGTGGGATCCGCAGCAGTTTCTCCAGTGGAGCTGGCAGACCACATGGGCATTCCTTTTCTCTGGAGTTGCTCTGGATGCTGCCTGGTGTACTAGGAAAACTGACAGTGCTCTATGAAAGGCTATACTGCTGAACTAAGGGAGGGCTGAGAAAAACCTATGTCTTAATCTGCTAATTTTACCTACATGTTGATCCAAAATGCGTCAGACTTGTTTGGTGCATGCATCCTCACTGGTTGGACTAACGTTCTTCACCCTACAGTGAGTACTTGGATTTTTTTTTTTCTATAGCAGTTTGAGGGGAATATTAAAGTTTGTTTGCACCAGAAGTACTTTGTGGTTGGAATAACATAAATGTCTGTTCTACAAATAATGGCAAGTACAGTCTGCATGCTAAACAGAATGCAAGGGGAGTGTGGCAGTTGTTTTGTGAAGGATTCTAGATCTTAACTTTGAAATTAAGGAACTGTTAGCTCTATTGTAAAGTTAATATTTTTGAAAAAGAAGTTAGGCCAGGTTTTTTCCCTAGAGTGATGAATTGATACTTGTCTTCTAAACTGTCAGTGGTGTTTCTTTTAGGGGAGCATATTTTTGCTAGCTCTTCATTTTATGTGTAAAGGTGATACATGTGTATGAATATTACTACTAGTGTTAGTACTGCACAATAATCAGAAATGGTTTTCCCACCAGTCTCGATAAAATTTTAAAACTAGGTGTAGGAACCAGCCTTTCAGTTTGCAATTTTAGCAGTACATAAGATATCCCAGGCCATTTTCCACTTTTTACACTGTTCAGAGTAGGAAGCCATTTTGCCATGGAATAGGACTGGGTTTACAGTAGCTGGTAACAGCACTTTCTGGAAACACTACAAAGATGGCATTGCCTGTTTCCACATATCACAGCTGGCTTGCTAAGTGCCATATTTAGTCTTAAGTGCTTTCCCTGCTGTTATTTCCTCCCTGAAAAGTTGATGGTTTTATCAGTCCCTAAAAGCAGGGTGCCCCTGGGAGAAGCTAAGGACACACAGGAAGCAAGCTTAGTCTCAATACAGGTGTTGGCTCATACGTGAGCTGGATTTATATGCTGTAGTACAATCAGATAAAATGATGAAGTGAAAAGAATTCATTCTTTTAGTGTCTGTTACTTTGTGCTTTCTGTAGATGGGATTTTTATGGAAATTAGTGGACATGCAGCATTATGCATTTGGCTTGAAACATGAAGTGGGAAAGAGAGAACATGATGTCTTACACAGAGCTCTGGAAAGAAAGCAAATTGCATGCCTACCTGAAAATAAAAGGTTCACTAGCTTGGTGTTGAATGTGTTTTCCCAAGAAAGCAATTAGGTATTTTAATCCTGAAGTCTATGAAGTATATGCATTACATGTGTCACTTCTGTATACATTGTTTTGCTTCTCTCTGGATTTGACAAATTAGACTTAGTTTGGACCTCAGCCAAATAATATGAGCCAATTTCATGCCTTGTGAGTTATTGAAGAGAATGTTTGAGGCCTAAAGCTTCAGTTTGCTGGCTCCCCTCCCATTTCTCTTAATCCTTTTGGGAATCTTGGTTATAACTCTCTTTCAGAGGCTAAACAATTTCTGAGCACTGGGTTGCTATACCAGTGGAATGGAAGGAATTTTAAATATGATCTCCCTTTCCCCTGACATTTGTCCCTTTCTGGTTTGCAGTCTCCTTTTTGCTAATTCTAGAGACCAACTATGTGAGATCAAAAAGTGCTTTGGTCTTAATGGATCTTAATGTCACAAAAATCACTATCTGAACTTGGGATCAGAGGATGTTTAGGGCAGTAATTTGATTTTGTTTTCTGTGTCTCTGCAATATATTTATTAAAGATTCCATGAGCTGTTATCTTACTAAAGCATGTGTTTTCTTTGGCTTGATAAGGTTCCTTACAAAGCAGGGCTGCTGGTTTGCTGCTCTAACAGCAGCATGAGGAAGACAGACAAACAAGTAAATTTGACATATAATCGTGTTGTTGGAGTAGAATATGCTTTGGTCAAATGTGAGCTTTAATACTAATTTGGGGCTGGATTTTGTTACATACAGTGAATTATGTGAGTTTGTGAGATGACCTGTGTACAGGGGTGATTTTAAGAGCTCTGGAGATGCCTATTAAATTTACCTTAAAAGCTTTTTAATGGTTTGTTACCTCTCCTTGTACTTCTATTTTATTTCAGTTTACTAAGGTCTGAAATAGCAAATATTTTAAATGGGAGAAGGTATGTAAAGATGTACTGAAAATGTGGTTTGTGAACCTCTTTGGATTTTTTTGGGATATAAGTATAAATAAAGAAAGTCTGTTAGAGCATTTTGAAGAGTACAAAAGAATAGTTTTCATGGAAAGAAATTATTAATTACATAACAAAGTGAGTGTACTGACCATACTTTAAGAAGTGAAGGTCAAGATTTTACTCAATTTACACAAGATGCTGCATGGAAACAGATTATTTAAAAGTAATTAAAATTGTGTTAATGCTCACCATCTAGAAATGTTTGTATAGCAGCTTTTGCTTTTCCTGCATAGATGACTTCTGTCAGCTGTGTTACTGATACACTGTAGAAAGTTTAATAATAGTGCAGCTTTATTAGTGCATAAATCTCTGTTATGGCAGCATAAATCTCCTATGACAAACTTGAGACAAAATCATATTAATTGTGTCCTTCTATTGACTTCAGCTGAGTCATGTACAGATTCTTTGACAAAATTAAATAGGAAGAAATGCAAAGAGGCTGCTTGTCAGCTTCATCTGTGTAGGCAAAGTAAAATAACTTAAAATAGGGAGTAAATGTGTTAACACTTCCTGGAGAGAAGGCGGTGTATAGATATTGATGAATTTGCCTCTTTCATGATCACAAAGTCCTCAACCACATTCCTTGTGTAACTAGCTTTAATGTAGAAAAAAAATAATCTAGTGTAATATAACCATAGCAATTGAAATTAATGTTGTAGCTGAGATTCCTGGCAAGATGGGCTGGAAGATTAGGAAAATCATAATCTGTAACATAAACTCCTCAAGACAAATCTGTATTTCTTCTCAGTGTATGTCACTGCCTGTAGGGAATGTCATCGTACTTCCCTCATGTTGCAACTGGCAGCCACTAATATGGACCTTTGGATCAATTGATTCATTTCTGACTGCAGTTGCTTACCCATGGTGCACTGTAATGAGCTTATTTTCCATAGTGATTGTATTTAGGTGGGGGCAGTGTAGAGAGAAAAAAAAAAAACAACTGGAGGGATTATAAAGAAAGCAAGGAACGTGATTTAAAATCCTTCATGTGGAAAGAGGGGCTTAGAGATTCCTCTTTTTCCTCACTTTTTGCATGGATACTCTTCTAATGTTACTAGTATCTCTAATTAACTAGCTCTGTTCCAGTGGCCTTCAATATAGAGGCAGGAATTTGCATGAAACTGAGAAAACTTTAAAAGGTTAAAATTTGGTGTTAGCTTCTGCTCAGTCTGGTTGTTTTGGTTTTATTATAAAGATTTAGCTTCTAAGGATAATTACTACAGCATCTGATGTGGATTAAGATCTGACAGGAGAGCTATTTTTAACCATGCTGCTGAAAGTTCCAGTAAATTATTAATAAATTCAGTATCTAATTTGGCAAAACCTGATAATACTTCTCTTCAGTGTTCATAAGCTATGTAGTAGGCTGTTGAAGGGGTTCCTTTAGAAATTAAGGACAAGTAGCAATTAATAAAGGAAAACTACATTCTGTGTCTGAACTGTTTTAGGGTTTAGGTAATCAACTTCAGCATTGTGAATAAAAACCCAGAACAAGTGTGCAACAGTTTTGGTTTTGCAGTTATTCCTCATTAGAAGCATCTTGTCTCCATATATAGTGGGAAAAAGGATCTGCATTAATTCCAAGTTCTCAAAAACTTAATTAATTGTTTTTAACAGACTTGTGCTGTGCTACAGAGGTTAGATGTGATGACAAGCAGCATATATTGAGTGAAAGGTGGCAGGGTTGGGATGTGCGACTTGAGGCACTTTAAGAGAAGGATGTAAAAATGCTTCTGATGCCTGGAGCCAGAGACCATCAGTCAGTGACAATCCCTTTCTTGTCTCTTGGTAACGCTGCAGCTCCTTGTTCTGAGGCAGAGTTCACCTTTAAGTTCAGACACGTGAACTGTCACAAGTGTAATCTGGTGTCAAGAGACATCAACTGTTTGTGACCTTGGATGAATCATTTGTCTTATGAGGAACAAAGATGTTATTTAAGTTATTGTATCAAAAAGATGTGTCTGGAGCACATCTCCTGCAGTTCAAGATTATGAGTATATAAGCATTCAGGTATTTTTAGGGACTCCAGTGGGTATTTCCACTCATTCAGCAATCCTTTAATGAAATGTGCTCTTTCTTTCTTCCCTTTAATATGATTAGTCATTTAATAACAAAAATAGATTAATAGATTCAAGAAGTTGTGGGAGAACTCAGAAGTCCTTTGAACAAGTTTAAAATACATCATAACTCTGATGTTTTCATCTAGCCTAGCGTTTGTCAGCTGCCCTGTCAGCTGTCACCTGCCTTAGCATCTGGGCAAAGCAGAAAGTTTTGAATTCCTCTTCTCATGTTCGTGTTTTATCTTAGTTCCTGTTTCCTCCTCCGTATGAGAACTGACTATTCCTGCTTTTTCATTTCTTGCTGCAAAGTGCAGCATGGCCAAAAACACAGGACCTGGCTTTATAGCTCTCATTCCTGTGGAGGTGAATGCTTCATCCTCAAGCAAAGTGCTGGGCAGGAATGATACTTAATATGTGGGATGTTACTGCTGTACAAGAATGCAGGGAATGTTCTGGTATTAACTATTTGTGAAAAAAATAGGTTCATCTGTAAACATACTGAGATTTACAAACCAGAGAAAATGTGGCATCCTTTGCCCTTCATCCCAACATCTGCTGATCAGGGCCCGGGGAGTGGGAAACCCAGTTCAGCACAGAGGCTGTAAATCATCCCTCTTCCATCTCAGGCAGGTGCTTACTGCAGGGATTGCTGGCCCAGGCACTCTCAGTTTCTTTTCTCTTGCTTTCTTCCAGGATATTTAAAATGTCCCAGCTTGCTTGCAATTTTCTGTTTGAGTTAGCTCCAGAACAGTTTTGTGTGTCAGGAGACTTGAGTTCAGAAGGTTGTCTTGCTGTTTGCTGGGAATGTAGCTGTGCTTTGGTCCCATCACTGGAGAGGGTTCACTCTGAGTGCTCAGTTTTGTGGTACATCTAGTCTAACCCATTGGGCAGTGTCCCCAAAAAGCTGTCTCTTCTTTCAGTGCTGCTCATGTTTGACAGCAGGAGCACAGGGACAGCTCCTGTCACCACGAGGGAGCTGCTGCCTTGGCTTGGCTGCTACTCCCAGTCACAGGCACAGAAGGAGGAGCCCCCCAGAGCTTTGCCATCAAGGGGAGCTCCTCTTTCTCATCTTTTTTGTGAATCTGGCCTTCATTTCACAGCTTTTGTTGCAAGTCTGAAATGGAATATGTCATGTCAAAATGAAATTTTGAGAGGGTTTGAGCAAGAAAAGGAGATCTTTCAAATTCAGTTCAATCTGCTGAACTGAGAAATCAATTATTCACACTGCCTGAGTTAGGACATAAAATGAAATAGTGTAATGTCTTCACTTAACTTTTCTCTCAGTAGTCTTAAGCAGGGTATTTTAGCTCAGATGTGGGGTTGGGGGGTGGTGTTGCTGCTGGGGCTTTTTTTGTTAGTTGTGTGTTATTGTTTTAGGGGGTGATGTGTGTTTGTTGTTTGTGCAGTGGGATCTTTGGGGACTGGAATTTCGAGCATTGGCTGTGTGGGATGGCTCAGTGCTACAGCCTAGAGGGGGGAAGGACACCTGAATTCCCAAGGCAACATCGTGAATGTGTGTCTGAGTGTGGTGTGAAACTGAAGCCCCTCAGGCTGGGATCTGATGAGGGCATGGTCCAGGATGTCGTGGCTGCAGAGCCGACACAAATGAGCCGAACATGAGTACAAAAGTGCTTTCAGTAATGGCTGATCTGTTTCATTATAAGAAAATAGGTCACTGAATAGCAAGAAATGTAAAAATTATAAACAATATATATTTGAACAAATGTGGGATTTTTCAGATCTAATATAAGACTCTCAGTGAAAGAAGTTTTTAAATTATAATTTAAAATAATTTTTAGCACCTTTTTATGCTGTCTCTGAAAATATGCCTCATCAATAGCTGGTATTAAGACAGTGTGTTCTGCATGCTTAGTCTTGCATCAAGCAGTTCATGCCCTAAAGGAATATTTGACTTAAGGGAATAGTGCAGCAATTAATTTGAGATAATAACACAACTTTAATGGCTCCTTTTAGTATGTTAGTGAATGCAGAAGGGCTTTAGCAAATCCTTGCAGTCCAAGAGGGTAAAAAGAGACTGTCTGCCCTCCTGAAGACCCATCTATACAGAGATGGAATCATCTTTGTTTCCTTCATTCAGTACCCCAGGCCAGCATGTGTCTCAGGCTCTTGCTGGGATTTAGTGCTGTGGCTTCGAGCTATTTATATTGGGATAGGAAGGAGTAAGCTATTCATAGCTAGGCATGAGTGGAAGGAGATACAGGGAGGCAGAAATGGTGTTGGGATTAGGATCCTTTCAGTGGGCAGTGACTTCATAGCTTTGCAGCTCACTGCACTCCTGTTTGTATTGAACCTTCATTTCCCTGGTGTCATGTCTGCATCTTGTCTAGGATTTGTCATTCCATCCTCAATCCCTTTTTTTCTTGAATTTTTGTCTTCCATTTTCACTTTTCTGTAAGACTCTTCTCCTGATTCATTTCACTCCAGCTTCCTTGTAAGTTTTCCCTCACATGGAAATAATGTTTCTCACATGTCCCTGTATTGAATCCCACAACATTATTCTGTTTCCTGGTATAGGGTGTAACTTTTTGCTAGCACTTTGAATGACTTGTGCACTTATAGTATGTTGGTTTAGTTTTCAGAGATGAGAGGCTTTAGGTGATAGGGAGCCATCATCTTTTGTATTTTCTGGGATACTGATATCTTCTGCATGATGTATTTGTTGTGCCACCTATCCGTGATTTCTAAGCGGGGGGAAGGAAAAGTCTTCTGCTTTTCCATGGAGTTCCCATACTATGCTGAATGGGGGAGAGAACTTCATTTTGTGTTTAAGTAGTGATTCACAGTTGTAAATGTGGTTGTATAGAGCTCTGACTTAATGTTCCCATATATGAAAATACCATACGTTACAGATGCACTGGGAGATGTAGCCAAATAAGAAAATTCCATTCTCTTTATTTTTAAAATTTACTTAATTCCACTAAAAAAATGTCATTTTTTAAAGGAGTAGGTGTTCTGAAACAATTTCAAACCTATTTACAGAACTTTAGTAGAGATAAGATCTGTTTATAGAACTTCACAGCATTAATGGCAAAAATCCACAAATGTGGTCTTATTCTTTCTTAAACTCTAAATAGTTCTGCCGTGAAAGATGATTTCTTTTGGTTTTCTCCTAATTTTGTTAGTCATTGGAATTTGCTAACATTCCTAGCATTTAAGAGATCTAAAAATTGAATCCAAACTATTGGAAATGGTGTTCTGTCTTCCTTGTGCTTTATCTATTTACATGCAAAAGTCTGGGTTATTGACACTGTATCATATTTATTGTAGGTTCCTGGATCTTGTTGCCATAGTTACATCTGGTAGTCAAGAAGAGTTTTGCTGGGCTCAAAGTTATGCTAATTGACAGTTTCTTAGGGAGAATAATCCTCAGATTTCAGGGAATAATCATTCTTTCTTGCTCTAAAACTTGAGGAAATTATTTAGTTTTCAACCACAATATCCCCCTCCAACCCAATTTGATACCAGCACTGTGTGTAGTTAATTTTTCTCAGAGAATATTCTTTATTCTTGGGTGCTCTTTGCTGTTTGATCAGTCCTCCTCTTGCTTTTCTCCTCTTCCCCCATCTCAGAAAACAATGGCCCTTTTCTGATGCTAGTATAGATTTTTCTGAAGAAGTGACAGTAATACAATGTCTGCCTTGAGTTTCAAGGTTCTGCTTTTTGTGGGTAATGCAACCTATTGTCCAAAGAAAGATAATCGGGGTTAATCACATGGAAAAACAAAATATTATTACTGATGCACCATTCATCTCTCTTACATGTGCTTAAAGTAAATTTACAAAAGGAAGGAAATAACCCAAATGCAGAAAATCTCACCAGAACTTTGTTTGTTATTTGGTCCTGGACTTTCTCTCTTGTTGTTCTGAAAGGAAAAAGAGAAGAAGCCAGATTGGTGAACAGACATTGTACTGCAGTTCCATTCTAAACAACCCTTGGTCTGTGTCAATGGTACCTAACAGAAAAGCTGAAGCTGCAGGGTTATCACAAATGCCCAAGATGTGATAAGTTATAGAATTTGTTAATTTAAATTGTTTGAAGATATAATCAAGCTGTATCTACCTTGAGATTCCAGTTTACTTATTTTGGTGTAAACTGATGTGTAGCATGGTAGGTTTTATCTCGTTTCAAGAGTTTTATCTAGTTTCATGCCTTCTGCAGTCTTTGCCACTTTCATATGGTCAGCTAAAATCCTCTTACAGGAAAGGCTTTGTTGGAGCAGACATTTAGATTTTATGATGCACTTAGATTTTATATATTTGCTGTGTAACAGTACTCATCCTATAGTAGACTGGGAGAAAAGGAACAGCTGCCTGTCCAGCTTTGCATTTTAATGTCCACCTAGTGCTATGTATTCAAGGTGTTTTAAACTTTAGTCTTCTGAATGATACCCAATTAACATGTCATACCTTGGGCACTTGTAAGTCACCAAAGTTGTTAGCAGAACTTCTAAAACTAGATAAAGTCTGATTTGTCTCAGTGAAGAGGTAATTCAGGAAGGGGTTACTGCAGTCATTAAGCCTGATGAAAGTTCTGATTTAAGAGCTTTTAAATGGTTTTTTTGTACTAGTGATAACTAAAGACTTTACAGAGTTAGAATTTTTACTGAGGAGCAAGATGGGCTCTTACACAACTGCTTTCTGAACCTGCCTGTTCACATGCACTGAAGGGCTGGCAGCTTCTGGCTACCATGGCTTAGCAGGGACTGAGAACAGGTTCTGAGCCCCTGTGCCCCTGAAACTGCTGAGGCTGATGGTGTGGGGGTTTCCAAACAGGGAGAGATGGCTGGGAGGGTTTCACATGGTGTGTTTAGGAAATGAGGGCTGGGCAGACAACTCTTGGTATCCGTAAGTACTACTGTGGGTCTTGGGGCAGAGCAGGGCCCTGTCTGGCATCACACTGATGGGCATCCCCTTGCCATGACTGAGCTGCTGTCCAGGCATTGTGAGCTTTGCAATTTTCCTGTGTTCAGGCCACCCTTTTATTCCTGCAGTGTGTGTGCGTCCTGTTCTACTTCTGTTCCTCGAATGCATTGTCAGACTGCTCCTGGAGCCTTGGAACGTGCTGTGCAGGGGCTGGGCTGCCCGAGGGTTCTACAAACGTTTGGGGTTTTCATTTAAAGCTTAGTGACTCACTGGGAGTGCACAGCATTACTTGCTGAAATCAGAGCCATGGTCTAGTGAGTTCGGAGCCAAGAGGTTTGTATTCTACCCCTCGCTCCTCTATTGATTTCCTGCAGCATTGCACATTTCATTTTTACTGTATGAGTCTTTAATGACACTTTTTTTAAACAGGAGAGAAATATGAAAAGGGATAGCAGTGATGGCTTTAATAATATTTTAAAGATTTTATGGATTTAAGTTTATAGATACTGGCAATCCTTGTCTGTGGAAGTGGTATATGATAAAAATATTTTTACTATAATTTTCTGTTGGAATTTGATACAGCAACAGTGGTGTTGAGATTGGCAGGGTTCAAAGGGCAGCTTACGTGTTCTGAGTTTGAATTCAAAATATAGCCTCTGTATTCTGTCCTAAAGCTGTAGTTCCTTTTTACTATTGTTAGGCAGCAATTGTGTGCCTGTCTCCCCTTATCACAGTCTCTGAAAGGCTGCTGTTCAAAAGTGGATTAATATTCTTAAATTTAGTACCTTGAGTTACCAATTTAAATTTTAAAGGTTTTTTTTTCCTTTATAATAACATGATATATAAATGTATAGCATATTTTTGCCTTAGGTAGTTTAAATTGCTTTCTCTTGGTATATTTTTTTGGAAGACCATGTTTTTCTGCTCTTTCAGTGCACTGTTCTGTCAGTTTCTTTCAGAGAGTTGGTGATTTAGACTCATGTAGAAGAAACAAATTTAGCTGCAGGATGGTGGTAAAATTATCCTGCAGTGTACCAGTCCTACTCTAACTTAACTTGGCTTTATAATATTACCTTTAGAGAGAAGAAGACAATTAACAGAATCCTCACATCCTAAAATGTTGGCATTTATTTGAAGAAGTTTATATTTAGCCATTGAAGTGTTCAGAAAAATACACCTCTTATAATCAATGCAAATTTAGGGTTAGCATCCAGTTGCTTCAGTTTTTTGCTTGCGTTTGCTCCCAGCTGAAACTTGTAATCACTTCTCTGCTACACATTCTAAATTTTACAGATTTAGTTGAATCTTTGCCTTTTTTCTCAGTGTACTTTAGGGCTTAGTTTTCTTTACAAATTTACATAAAAATAAACTCTGAGGGCCTGTGGAAAGGGCTGTGTTAAGAATGTAATGTTTCTGAATGCCTGCTTCTTAGATCCTATACTAGTGTCCTGTCAAAAACGCAGAGAAATTAGCTTATGGTATTGTTTTAGTTATGTAACAGAAGTGTGATTCTCTTCCTTTTTTGAGTACTGGATTACGCAATGACTTCAGAGGCAAATTTGTCTCTTTTTTTAAAGTAGTATTAAATTACTGATTTTCCACTACTTTGAAGCTGTCTGCCGATAAGCAGATCTTAGAATTAAATCATGTTTAAATCATAAGGCCCCTGACTACATTGAAGTTGTGGGGACAGGACTGAAACTTTCCTGAAGTTTAACAGTGTTTGAATTGGGTATTTTAATTCAAGCACATCTTTTGTTCCTGAATTGGACAGCAGCCAAATTGTGCTGTATCTTTTTGCTCCTTCAGGGAATTGTAGGCATTTCCAGCTTTATTTTATGCCTTGGTTGAACATGCTACATTCTTTGGGTGTGCATAAGGGAAGAGAAGGAGGGAACCAAGCTCTGAATACTGAGGCGCAATACAATAAGCTGTAGACCATTGATAAAGATGGATTTTTACTGACTTAAAATCAGTGCTCAGTAGCTTCCTGATAGAAGCTCTCAGATGTGGGAGCTGCTTTTAAAGGCTGGATGATTTTATAAATATGGATCTGTATCTCAATCACTGTCCCCAGCAGAGAGATGTAAGGTTCTGCTATCAGACCATGGCTGTGACTGTAACTGTACATGGAACATAACTTTGCTTGACTCTCCTTCAGTCTTGCTTAGGTTTAATTACTGGAGTTTTGTGGTTGTGTATAAATACTTTAGTCTCTCAACCTGTAATTAGCACCTTGCTTTTTCCTGTACCTGCTTTATAATTTTATTCAAAAATGCATGTGTGTGTTTATTACATTTCACAGGAAAGAAAAGCAAATCAGATATTAATTTCTCCTGTTGAATAAAGAAATCAACTTCATGATGTTTTAAATATAAAGTGTTCTTGCATAACTTAGTGTTTCAATTTGCAGTGTTCTCTTTGTATATAGCCACCTGCCTCAGGAATTGGTTTTGTGTATGTCTCATGATTTTCTAACCCTGTTCTGAAGGTCACACTGGCTGCTGGTCAAGGGGACCTGCTGCAGTTCTTAAGTTATGGCCTAAGTTTGTATTACATGATTTTGATGCATGATGATCTGATTATGCAGTAAGCTACAGTGTGATTCATGAGATCCAATTTTGTGGTGCCTGGGATGTTATTGAAGCTGGTGCTCTGATTATGACTTTGTGACATAATTTATGACATTATTTCCAAACTCAGTTTTTCTTCCTTCTTAAAAGAGCATCAGTGTGTATTCCTATCCCAGATGATATTGAGGATCAGATCATGCCCTTAAAATGACATTAAAATTTATATTTTTGAGTATTAGACAGTATTAGATTCTGAAAAAAGAAATAGTAAGAAGTTAAGTGATACTGGGTAACGGGCAGGAAAGGATGGGCCTCTTGGTACTTGTCATTTATGAAGGTATCTGTCATGGTAAAAGCACATCTGTCATGTGCTTATTTTTACATATGTAATGTTTGTAATTAGCTCACTGTTTCAGGAGATTCATAAGTAATTTAGGCTAAGATACTTGTCCCTAGAATGCATTAATCACATACATATGCCAGCATGTATATATGAATGTCATAAATGACCTAATCTGCACAGCAGATTTAGAAGCAAATTTAACTTAGGCTTAGCAAAAAATAGGAAGTGAGGAAACAGAAGTGTGTTTTTTAATGTAAAGTGCAGTATGTATTTTTTAATAAAGAGGGCTATAATATAAAAATGTTCAGCCAGATTTTTCAAATGTCAGGTGTGCAGTTATGTGGAAAAAATATGCGTAGTACGTAACTAATGTGATTGGGATTCAGGGATTTGTTATGTAACAACTCAGGGATTTGTTATGTAATAAATGCTTTGGATGTGCTCACAGCTGCAGTGGAGTTCACATTTTTTTAATAAGACACATAATTGTATATGTTGCAGGCAGTTTTTTTGTTTGTTGATCTTTCCTGAACAATATTGCTAAGTAGCAAAGAAGCCAAGTATAAAATATTTTGAAGAAATCATCTTCAGCTTTCATTTTTACTATAATAACAACTTACTTTGGTTAGAAATATCCATATATGATTTAATTTAAATTAAATATATTTGCCATCATTTGTAATTATATAGCTCCTTGTGCTTAAAGTGAAGTAGCAGGTTATAAGGAGAAGTTGCTCAGACCACTGGATGTGGTTTCTCTTCAGTACAAGTGTGTTATGTGTTCATAATTTAATCTTTCATCTGCTGTCACTGGACCAGACCTAACCTGGGAGTCCTGTGTCAACCCATGAGTACATAAACCCATAAACACTCTTGTGTGTGTTTGTCTCATTGAGCACCTGAGATCTAGTGCTAATCTTATTTTATGTATTATATTAAACATATTGAAAGCTCTTGGGTTGCTTTCATCTTAATGCTGTTTACAATTCTCAGAAAACTTCTTGAACCAGTAAAGGTCAGGCTTTGGCCTTTTTTTGAAACTCTGACTTTGCACAGTGTCCATATTATTTGATAGTGATTTGATAGAACTGCGTATGTCAAATCATTCCTCAGTTTTTGAAGGAGCTATAGTCCAATGCAAACATGAGTATTTTAATTGTTTTGTGTGAAACTTAGTTAAAATAATTGCCATTTGTCTGTTGTATTACTCTTTCAGGCAGACAGTTCCATAATACTGGAGTCCAAAAGCATATTGCCTTGGCTAGATGACCTGGATCTCAGTTTATCTGGGCAGTTCTTCTTTATGTCTAGCCAGGCATGATTGAGAATTTTCTATTGGTTCTTTGTCTCTTACAAACATGGGAATATTGGAGCTACTTATTCACTCCCTGAAAGTCAGGGGAAGTTGGTTAATGAGGGGAATGCAGAGCAGAGCTGTGATGGAGTCCACTGCAGTTCTCCTTAGGGTATTAATTACTTGCTACGCAGCGCTTGCTCTTGCTCAGGGCAAGGTGCTGGGAATAAAGCCTCAGGGTGTTTTTGCACCAGCAATTAGGCTTCCCTCCCCTCTCAGCAGGAACCAGAGGGAGTTCTTGCATTTTCTGAGGTGTGCCAGTGTCTGTCCTGAGCAGGTGGCAGAGTTTGGCTGCTCCGAGGCTGGGGCCGGGTGAGCAGTGCAGAGATGTCTCTGTTCACACTCAGTCTTTGCACTGCTGTGCTGTCTCCTGCTGCTGTGACCCCAGGGCTGGGATTGGCATTCCTGGATGTGGCTGGTGGGGTAAGGACCCTTCATCTGAACAAAGGAATTGCTGTGCTGAATGAGCAGGAAGGATGTGGCTTGCTTGTGTACCCCAGGTAGGGGAGTGAAATCTCTGGTGGGAGGTACAGTGGCAGCAAGATGATGTTTTGCCAGAGCAGGCATCCAGCAGCATGCTGCAAGAAATCTTCTGGGAATATTTTTGTGTCTTGGTAAAGTCTAAGGAACAAGTCCTGCTTTCAGATTTGTGCTCGTGTAAACTTGAGAAGTTACATGAAGACATTTCAGGTGTTGCTTTATGGTTCTATGGCAATTTACTCAATACAGGTTTTGGAAGCAGTTCTGTCTCAGGAGGGTGCATATAGGGCATAGGTAAACACTTTGGGTTTGATATTTTTGTACTTGTGTGAGAATACTCCTTTGTAAAAGTATGTGTCTGACTCCAGGCATGTACTCTAGTTCCAGTAACAGGAGATGAGTTTTAGGTACACAATTAATTATCCCACTGAAATGGTGCCAGTTCACCAAATTTCTCAGTCTAAATCTGCATGTTCCTTAAGTTTTTATTATTGCATCATAAAATACTTTAATGTTACATGGAGCAAACTTTTTTTTTTCATTCCAAGAATATTGACACTACCTCTATTCTTTTTAGCTCACAAAAAGGCAGGATATTAAGTATTAATTTATTTGAAATTATATTTTTTATAGGACAGGTGTTCTGATTTTCCCAGTTCATTCTAATGTGTAGTGGAAAACTGCTGTAAGTTTCACTTTTTTAATAATAGATGTTCAAAAGTTACTCCAGCCTTTAACTCTACAAATAGCATAATCTTTATGGATGTGTTTTTTCTGTACAATTCTACTTTCTAAAATGAAGTCTTTGGCCCCTGAAGAGAGAATTAATTGAAAGTAAGTTGAACATGTGTTTATTTAATGCACAGAACACGCTTGATGCAAAGTACTATTTTTGGAAAACGTAGCTGAAATATAAATTCCAATTTCCTTTCCATATAAACTGAGGAATTTAAGGATAAATAAAACAACTCTGTAAATTGTCTGTCATTGTTGTTGTGTGCTGTAGCCATAATTAGTTGGATGTTTGTACACCAACAAGAGTCCACAATGGTATTAGTAGAATAAAAAGGTTTAGCATGTTTTCCATTCTGGCGTGGTGGCTGCCAGCCAGCTCTGGAGTGCAATCCTGACACGGTGCTGACGTGTCTGGGGCTTGCACTGACAGAGCTTCACTTTGATTTGTGTGCAGGGAGCAGTTGTGATAAGGAGCTCTGCTCCTCTGAGTTAGACACTGTTCACTGACCTGGGCCTTCTCATCCTGGGAAAGCAAAGTGGCCACTTCTAACCTGAAAACACACAGAACAGCCTGGTAGACAAATTCAGTCTGGTTTTGCTGCAAGTTGCATGGATTTATGAATGATCAGCCACAGCAGCAATGCTGTTTTGCTTAGCAGCAGTGCTTTGGCATGTGCAATAAACCAAATCAACATTTCAGATCTTCTGAATTGATGGTAATTTTTGACCAAAAATATGGCAAGTAAAATAAGCTTCCTTTACTAGAAATCAGGTATTTAGCTGTTGTGGTTTTTTTAACATAAACAACATTATGCTTGAGTTCTTCTGATACCAGAGGGACACTGGTTCTCAAATTATCATTCTGAATATAAATGTCATTGCTCAGATGTGTGGTTTGAATAGCACTGGCAAAGATCTTCTGTCACTTCTCTCTCTTTGGTGCTGTAACAATCAAACTGCATCCATAGCAGGTATTACAGTCAGGTTACTCAGCTGCCTGAGCAGATGGACAGTTATCTTTGTGAAATAGAGAGCTGACTTAAATACCTGGCTGCATTTGACTTGGAGGAAATATTTGTTAAAGGAGCAGGTAGACAGAACAGGCAGATTGTCAGGAGTACCCAGGGTATCAGTAAGGCATGGCCCATCCATCTGGCAGTCAAAGTTAGGGTTTTTTCCCCTTAACATTCACAGTGCAGATCCTGGAGGGAGCTGTACGAGCATGAAATCATTGGAATTCTTCAGTAATGTGTATGGATTGTAGATACAAGAAGTTTACTCTCTGTATATTCATAAGCCAGTCTAAATTTGATTGTGCCCTGGAACAGTCCCTTACATGTCTTGCTGCAGCTTCATCTTTTCTGGCACACTCATTAATCTGAAAGTGAATTATCTGAGACAGAACCCAGAAACTCTGGTTTCTTCAGGGGGCGTTTCCCCCTCAACAGATGTGCTTTTGAGTTTATTGGTCTCTCTTCTGTGCAACTCTTGTTTCAAGTTTTCCCCATCTGAAGAACAGCTTTATAATGCTTAAAAACATTTAAGTTCAATTTACTTTATTACCTCTTGGTTTTCTGCTTTAAGTACTAAAAAGAGAAGCAGCCTGGCCTACTCCTGCCTTCATTTTCAGATACAAATGCCCAAATCCTTTAAGTATTCTTACTGAGTGTCCTTTTTATTTTTTAAACTTGATTTGCACCCCTCTTGGAAGTCCTGTTAATCTTGCATTTATTGAAGAATTAGAAATCTGATTATACAGCTTTGGAAATACACATATATTTATAGTATTTATGCATGTTTTGGGGAAGACAGGTTTTTCCTAGCACGCTAGGTTTGCCCCTATTCTTTTAATTTTTCCATTTCAGTATTTCATCATATCAGGTATTTACAGTAATGCTCTGCACTTGGAGTGAGCACACTGCTAACTCTTCCAGAGGATTTAATCAAATTCAAAAGAACTCATCACAATAGTGAGCACTGTGCTGAGCTTTTCTTTGTACACGTAAATTATGAGATCCACAGCATTGGCTCAGCATCTTTATCTTCTCTGTGGGACATGGCATGTTGCTTTAGCACCACATACTAAATAGTGGTACTACCCTCTGCCTGTGGAGAAGGCTTTATTCAAGATACCAATGTGTTTTAATCCATCTGTCTTCAAGGCAACACCACTGGAACATAAAAGTAAGGAATTGCATGAATATTAATAGCAGCTCTTGATGTGACAGGTACCATAGCTTATGTGCATAGTATGGTACTTACAGAATCTGAGAGACATTTTTAGATGAAAATGAATTTTGACTTTGCTGCTGACAGATTAAGGCTATTTAAAATGGATTATTTTTCAGTTTTGGGGCTTTCTTGCAGAATAAGTATTAACTCTTCATTTGCCACAGGAGACTAAAATACAAAAGTTTGTTCTGACAGATGCTAAGTTTCAGTGTGAGACTTTGACATGTCCCTGCTTAAACCTGTTGACATGATGTTGAGGAAACAGTTCACATCCTGTCATGAACATCACAGTGGTCTCTATTGCAAGAGGTGGGATGACAGCACTCTGTTGGAATTCATCCATTTGAGCACAGCTGAGAGCCAGCAGCTGTGTTTAACTATATTCATTTGGAGAAAAATAGTAAGCTTTCATCAAATCACCTCAGCAATTCAGAATTCAGAGTTACTTTCCCAACATTTGCTGGCCACTTCACTGAAAATTTTCAAGATTACAGATTGTATTCCTGTGATTCAAAAGGGAATGTTTCTCACTTTTGTTTTGGTTTGGGTTTTTTTGGTTCAAGACATGCTGGATTCTCCTCATTTACCTGATGACAGCTGTGATAAATTAGGTCCTTTTTGTTCTTGACTGCTGAGTGTAAATCTTGCATGATGGTTTTAGGCATGTTATGTAGCTATACTCAAGTAAGTGACAGCAGAGATGGCTAATAGCCATTGCTCCTGGCTTAGTGCTGTATTTATTGACATGACAAAGCTGTTGACATCAAGAAACTGATTTGCAAGTTCAACTGTTGAGATTTATTTGGTCAGTCCTTATCAGAGAAGATTTACTTTCATATAGTAATAGCACATATTCAGTAAATTAACCAGAAATACAAGCCCATCCTTCTTTTAAGAAACTGTAGAGTCTTAAAGAAGTATTAATTCCTTCCTCAAGGGAACTGAAATGAGAAAGCACAATATGCATGGTGTAACATCCTTTCTGTGTTTTTGTACTGTTAAAGAGAGGACTTGATTGGCACATGTAGGCTTTACAAATGTGCAGTAGATTTCACATTAAACCCAGCCCTGCTTAGTTCTGCTGCACTATGGAGTCATTTTCTTGACTAACTAATTCCTTAACCTTAATGAGTACTTGTCCAAGAGCAGTGGTTTCTGGACAGAATCTTGAAAAACTTCTCCTTGTCCATAAAAACAGGGTAAATGATGGATCAAGCAATTTTAAAATGCTTTCAATAGCATTTGAAATGAAAAGTTCTGTTAAGATAGATAATATTCCACAAGTGATTGGAGAATTTGGAGTTGGTCTTTTGATCTAAACTTGAATATTTTAAACTGTTCATTTTGGTGAGAAAAATTATAGTCTGATTATAATGAAACAAACATGTTTAGAAACCTAAACTGATGGATTATGAAATGCATCTGCTTGTCTAAGAGACAAGCTGTACTGAGCAGGGAGAGAAGACTGTGCCAAGTCCTTGCCTGTTGTAAAGATAAAAAACTCTGTAGGAATTGCTGAAGGTACAACCAACGCCTAATGTTAATTGCCTGAAAATTTAATACTACACAATGTGTCCCTAGAAGAAATGCTGTTCAGACAATTGAGTGACTGCTCTGGATTACATTTATCTATTATCTTGTGGAGGGAAAATTGTGGTTTTTTCCTCTCAGCAGTATGTTTTGAACAAACCAGTGTACACAGTTGGACTCTCAGCAGGGGGACAGTCCAAGGACTGACATGTTATTGTAATAATGGCAAGGTCAGCAGCACGATTGGTGCTGTAGTAGAGCTGAAAGATTAATATCAAACAAATCTATTTTTAACATGAAGCATAAGATAATCTGTCTTTAGCTGCTGAATATGTTAAAATACATTATTGTAAAATTACAGGGCCTGGTTATCTTTCAAGCTTCCAGCAAGAGATTTATAGAAATCTTATCGTATTTAACTGATAAATAGATTAAATTTTGCAAAAAATAGCCTCCTTGTTAAACTGTGAAGATTTCAATCAGATTAAGTACTCCATATGAAAAATATATAAAAAATTTAAGTGTCTTTCTACTCGGTTGGTTGTGCTCTACATTTAGGAAGAATGGTCTTTAAAATTTCCCCAACTTATAAAAATATCACATCAAATGTATCTAAGTATGACCACTTCTTCTTGTATACCTGTCATTAATATCTGGATATGAAAAAGATGCTACTTTCTCGCTTGTGTAATTGAGATTTTGTCATAAACTCATTAACTGTAAAGCTTTCCAAAAGTGATTTTGAGGTGTAAGTCCACGGCCATTTGTGAGTATTGAAAATTTCAATGCTTTCATAAAGACAACTGTATCAGCACTTAAGAGAAGTAAAAGAAAGGGAGAGAAAGAGGATCAGGAATAAATATTTTGTGGTTTTTTCCCATCTGTGTATTGGGGTGCTAAAATTGATCATGAGTGTGAATGCTTAATATTGTGTGTTTTTTGAAATTAAAAAAATCCCAAAGACTGGCTTGCCCACATTTCTACTCAAGGAAGTACATATGAAAAAATCTTTGAAAAATAGTTGGAGTGACTGACATGAAATTAGATCAATTGCAATATTGTTGACATTGATTGAGGAGTGTTAAGTGAGGGATGTAAAAAACATATTTGATCAAGATTAATCCTTTTTCTGCCAGTGCTCCTGAGACATGTATAATAATAATTTTTTTTCCTGTAAAGCTGCCTATGGAAGACTGAAGAATCGTGACTTACAGAAGTCCATACAAATTCTGGACACAAGGATCTTTGAAGATTGCACAAACGTCTTTAAAAAACTTTTAATATTTATAGCTGTGCATCTTTATTTCAGCTGAAACATCATTCACTACAGTTTAAGATGCTGAAACCATTTAGCATTATGGATGCATAGTTTTGTCTTAAAATCCCCTTTTCTCATGCCCCTGGGAAAACTGAAGTGGAAAGTAAAATTATGAATGCTTTGAAATGATTTGTGTGTTTAAGTGGAAACCCACCCACAGTTTTCCCATAGTGCAGGTCACTGAATCCTAATGCTTCTCTTAAAGAGAAGGGAACTTCAAAAACTGCCAAAGATACAATTTAGAATCTGAGTGGGAAATGAAGTTGCTTCCTGTGTTCACTCAATGCCAATGAAATTAAGTCTGTTTTATTTGACGTGTAGTTGGAAAGTTCCAAATACAGAGCTAATGTTTGAAGTTATCTCAAACCAGATTTGGTTGCAGGGTTTTTCTGCAACAGCCACAGAGTCACATGGAACTCCTTATGTAAGTCTTGGATAACATGTACCACCTCCAGCTCCTGAAAAAAAAATTCCTCTTTTTAGTCATATACCACCTCTTTATCTTTTGATCTCAGTCTTACTGTTACA
Source organism: Melospiza georgiana (assembly GCF_028018845.1). Classification (NCBI taxonomy): domain Eukaryota; kingdom Metazoa; phylum Chordata; class Aves; order Passeriformes; family Passerellidae; genus Melospiza; species Melospiza georgiana. The sequence continues at coordinate 7,212,359 of NC_080447.1, forward strand.
TATAGCAGAAGGTGTATATTGACCTTGGTAATAAAATGGACTCTGTTTTTGCATTATGAAAATAGGGCAGGTTTTGCTGACTGTTGCATGAAAATGCTCAAATTCTGCAGTTTATCAGCATTATTCACTTTCAACAAATACCTCATTAAACTTGTGGTAAGTCATTCTTAAAGAGGGTTTTGCCTCTGTGTTTGTGGAATTCCTGACAGCTGGAAATCCCAGATTTGTCTCCTGCTTTTACAAACGTGCTTCCCCTTCTTTGCTGCTGCCCAGGGCTCTGTTGGAGCCCGCTGGATTTCTCACATGTGAGCAGTGTGTGCACAGAACACAAACAGTGCTGATGGAAGCTCTGGAGCTGCTGGATGTGTGCTCAGAGGGCACAGCCTCCACTCCTGTGGGGTAAATCAGGGGCTGCACAACTCCCTCGGAGTTCTCAGATACTCCTCTGTTCCAGGCACAACACAGGCAGGCAGGAAAAGGCCTCTTTTGAGAGTCCCAGATTTCTATCAGAAAAGACACTGGCTGATGGCAGCAGATTGTAGCAATTATACATCCTCAGAAGATAATGGCCCATTATAAACTGTGGGGTTTCTGGACCCTTGCTGTCAGAGTTACTCAGCATTAAACCCCAATCTGTTTGCTTCCACTGGACTTTTGCAAGGGTTGGCGCTGCTTCTCTGCTAAGACCAGGCTCCAAGAAGGTTTCTGATAGTTTCACAACTGTAATGCCAACAGTGGGGATTTTATGGGTACATTGAGTCCAGATAAATGAATATTTTAATTAAAAATCCACAATGATTTTGGAAGTGCCTTTCTCTAATTTAAGGTTAGCATTAACCACCAATTTGAATGTGACAATGCTGCCAATCTGCCTTGTCAAATTTTTATTTTTAACAGCCAGCTGACCCAACTGGAATAGCTGGGATATGGAAATTCAGGCATCAGTTGCAAGTAATTGGACATTGCTGTCTCCATGCTGATAAATGGATTCATGTCCCTGTTGTAGTGTTTGTCTGGCATGAGCTGTCACAATGAACAACAAACATTCATGTGATTCTTTAAATTGGGTGAAGCAAATGAAAACATTTCATAAAATCCAAGATGGGCTGGGAGTTTGCATATTGTAGCAGTAGCTGAAGCATTTCCCCTTTTCTACCTGTTGGGGATTACCCTTCAATACTCTGAAGCCTTACACTGGAGTTTAGTGGTGGATGCTGTGTTAGTAAGAGGAAAGCTGCACACTGCAATCCAACCTGCTGGGTAACTAAACCCAACTCTTAGCAGTGGAGTGAAATGGCTTAGTATAAGGCTTCCAGTTTTTGCTTGACTGTTCTTTGAACTTTCTTTCCAAAGGGATGAAGCAGTCTGCACTACTTATTTTGTATTTCTTTATTGTACGATTGGACATTGAATATCAGGGATTGAACAAGTCTAAATTCGCATGGAAGAGAAATTAAGAGTTTTTTTAAATTATTTTTTTAACCTAAATACTGATAATCTTGAAATTTAGAGCAGTAAATTGAATTTATGGAGTGAGATATACTATTTCTGTTAAAGGCACAGAAATCTCAGATTTAGACTTCAGGGTGTTACCTGCTGGTACACATGCTTGTTAGGAGATAGGAAAGATGTCTCCCTCTGAAAACAAAAAATGAATCCCAGTGCTTTCTAGAAGAGGTAGAGCATTCTGTGTAGCCTGTGCTCACTTCTACTAATTCTTTTTCTAGTTAATACTGAAGAGTCTGTAAGCTTGTACAAAGATGGATGTAAAGATGGGTTATCAAACTTTTAAATCAGGACAAAGCTTTGTCTGCAGAATCTGTTCTACTTGTCTGTGAACACAAGCAGAATCAGGGAAGAGTCCATGACCAGAAGCCACTGTTTACGTATTAGTAGTTTTTGTTTAAAAAATAGAATGCTTCTGTGTATTGTAGTTCTCCTAAACTCTCTTGGTTTTGCTGTTCTGTGAGGTTTTTTTATTAAGCTGAAATTCCACTGACATTTTTGATTCCAGTTGACATGTTTAGAACTCCTTCTGCTGCTGTGAATGAGACCACAAATTTAACACTGACTTGCAGTATTAATACTTCATTGTTAATTGCCTTGACTTGGTCCCTTGCAGTGCAAAATTAATGTCTGTGCCTCCTCTTTCTGCATTCTTAATTGTAGCGCAGGGAGGTTTAATCCAAACTGGAGCAGCGTTGTTCCCAGAGAGCGGCTGGAGCAGCAGTCTCTGGAGTGAGTGGGGCTCTGTGGGGGCACAGCCAGCCCAGGTGCAGAGGGAAAGGGCTCCTTGGGAAGGGGCAGGATGGCTTTGCTGTGCTTCATAAGGAGCAGCTGCACTCCAGAGCTGGTCCCTGTGCAGTGCCATTGCTGTTCTCCTCGCTGGTGTGTCACTGGGGCAGTGGGAGCAGCGCAAGGGGCGCTGGCACAACCAGCCCTGGGGGGGGGAGAGGCTTTGCTGGGGCGGCCTCCAGCTCATCCCCCCGGGATGGGGCCCTGCTGGGATCCTTCCTGTGCGGCATCAGTGCTGAGCAGGGTGAGCATCCTGCCCTGCTGCTGCCACAGCTGCTTCTGCTCTCCAGAACGTGGAGCAGCCCAGTCCCCACCTCCAAGAAAATGGCCAGCTAGCATAGCAGAGCTTGGAAAATACAGAAGGCTTAAGTCCTTTAACTCAGAGGTTCAGATCATCTCCCTAGCTTAACTCAAGTCATCTCCCATGACTAACTACCCTCTCTTAATCAACCTCATCATAGCCCTCTCCTGCGCCCTCCCAATCTTAATTGCAGTAGCCTTCCTCACACTAGTAGAGGAATCCTAAGCTACATACAAGGCCGAAAGGGCCCAAACGTTGTTGGCCCATTCAGGCTCCTACAACCTCTAGCAGATGGAGTAAAATCTATTTATCAAAGAACCTATTCAACCATCAACATCAACATGCTCCCCAGTCTTATTTATCACAACCCCAGTACTAGCCTTACTTCTAGCAATCTCAGTCTGAAGCCCACTGCCCCTTCCATTCTCCTTAGCAGACCTTAACCTAGGCCTCTCCTCCTATTAGCCGTGTCAAGCTTGGCACTATACTCCATCCTATGGTCAGGTTGAGCTTCTAATTCAAAATACGCCCTGACTGGGGCACTATGGGCAGTAGCTCAGACAGGAGCTCTGGGAACTGCTGGGTTTTGATTTTCTTGCTGTAATGCTTTATGAGGAATATATAATCCTACAATATAATAGATACAACCCAGAGAATATTTTTAACAGTACTGGCATGGAATCACAGAATCACAGAATCACAGAATTTTCAAGACTGGAAGAGACCTATAAGATCATCTAGTCCAGCCGATGTTCTAACTGTTCAACTAGATCATGGCAGCAAGTGCCACATCCAGTCTTTTTTTAAATTCTTCAAGGGATGATGCCTCCACCACCTCACTAGGTAAATGATTCCAGTTTCTGACCACTCTTTCTGTGAAGTATTTTCTTCTTACTTCTAACTTACATCTACCTTGACGCAACTTGAGACTGTGTCCTCTTGTTCTATCCGTTGTCGCCCGGAGAAAGAGGCCGACCCCCAGCTCACTACAGCCACCCTTCAGGAAGTTGTAGAGAGTGATGAGGTCGCCCCTTAGTCTCCTTTTCTCCAGGCTGAACAACCCCAGCTCCCTCAGTCGCTCTTCATATGGCTTGTGTTCCAAGCCCTTTATTAGTTTCGTTGCTCTCCTCTGGACACGCTCAAGTAACTCGACGTCCCTCCTGAAGTGAGGGGCCCAGAACTGGATGCAATACTCTAAGTGAGGCCTCACCAGTGCCGAGTACAGGGGAAGAATGACCTCTCTGCTCCTGCTGGCCACTCCATTTCTGATACTGGCCAGGATGGCATTGGCCCTCTTGGCTACCTGGGCACACTGCTGGCTCATATTCAATCGACTGTCAACCAGCACCCCCAGGTCCCTTTCCACCTGGGCACTATCCAGCCACTCCATCCCCAGCTTGTATCGGTACAGGGGATTATTATGGCCGAAGTGCAATACTCGGCACTTGGACTTATTGAAGCTCATCCCGTTTGATTCTGTCCATATGTCCAGCCTTTCCAAGTCCCTCTGAAGAATCCTACACCCCTCTAATTGATCTACACTCATTCCCAATTTGGTATCGTCGGCGAAACTACTAATAAAAGACTCTAAGCCCTCATCCATATCATCAATAAAAATATTGAACAAAATGCTAACTTAGAGAAACTTGTGGTTTCTGTAATGGTAGTTAATGGTTACAAACCAAATTAAGTCTAAATATTTGAGGAAATTAGCCTGCAAAACTGGATGCGAAGGAGTGAACACATACCAAATTGTTCTGATGAACAGAAATTACCTTCTAAAGTAATGTGAACTTGGGATGACTTTTTGCTCTTTGTGTAATGAGGGGAAAATGGTTCATTTTTGCTCTTTAACAGATGCTGCCTTTGAATTGTAACAAGAAGGGGGGAGACAGATAATGATTTCCAGTGAAGTCTAATTTGTTAAAAGGCACAATTAAGCTTTGAGATAAATGATTTAGCTTTTAAAACACTGAGAGTAAAGGAATTAAACTCAATTCTCACCCACTGCCTGTAGGGTAGCTTTTTGATTTCTGTCAAAGGGAGCATTGTGATTTGAAAAAAAATAATTTTTATGGTTGTGTTCTGTCTCTGAAACCACACATGTGCAGTGACAGCTATTTTGCATCTGTTTCAGGGCAGGTTATCTTATTTGATTCTTCTGAGAAGCTGAGTAGGTTGCTATAGCTACTGAGCTGTGGCACTGCTGAGGTTTTTTCATCAATTTCTAAATGTAATTGCTAAATAAGTTTGGTATAAGGCCTGTGATACTCTGCTGTTCATTGCACTTGGAGATGTTTATTTAATTTTTTTATTTAATTCCAGCAGCTGCACAGAATCATATATATATACTATTTATGTACATATGTAGTGATGATGTAATGAAAAATGAATGTGCAGATTTTCCAAACCAGCCTTTGCCTCAGAAAGCTCCTGCATTCTTTTGTTCCTCTTGTGGTTGGATGTGGGTCTGGTCTCTATGCACAGTGCTGCAGGGTGAATGCTGCTGGACAGGATGCTGTGAGAGCCACGTGCTCAAACTCTGTTTTTCCAAATGATCTTTTCTTTCTGCTGTGCTGGGTCTGAAACAAATGCACAGCTGAAAGACCTACTGCTAACAATCCATGGCAGCTATTAGGTACAGGTTTTTAACATGTGTAAAGAGCTGTTCAGAGCAGAATTAGCATGTCCTCTAATTTGTAAAGGCTGCTACCAGTTCTTGACCTTGCCTGCAGCACTTGGTGATTCTTTGTTCCCTGCAGCTGTGGTCCAGTTGTTACACTGGCTGTACTGACACCAGGCAACGTCACTAAAAATGTAGTGTTGGTTTTATCATGGCTGGGTGTGGCTTTGGGTATTTTCTGTCCTTCAGCCAAAGTCCACCAGAGGTCTGAGTCCTGTATAGTCCTTATGGTGGGGTTGTTGAGGCTTTCTGTGCAGTTTTTCAGCCATCCTGGAGTGTGGCAATTGGTGAATTTCATCTGCAGAAGCAAAAGCTTTAGGGCAAACCTATTGCAAGGAGGCCACAGTGGTGTATAGTAGCTGTTAATGGCTTCCTGTCAGGCAGCAGTCAGATGAGGAGAGAAAATACTCTGTAAAGCAGCACCATCACTGGAAAGGCAGGATATAAAATATGAGCTGGGCATTTAGGGATTGAAAGGTACCATGAAATTTTTCAAGCTGCTGATGTTGATTGGTACTCCAGTTCTCAGTCACATACAGAACAGGATGCACCCTTGTCTTGGGCATTTTAGTGAATTCCAGAACCTGTGTATTTTAATCTTTAGATGCTTTATGGATCCTGCATTGTAAATGTCTGACAAATTCTCTGGTAGCAGTGGAGGATTTAGTGGCCACTAGCTGAAGCTGAGTGCCTGGGATGGAGTGCTTCCCAGCCACTTGGGACAGTGTACAATTATTCTTTACACAGATTTTATTCAATTAAGATTAGTGTCCTATTTAGGCTGAAATAGCTAATTCTGTTACTGAATAATTTATTCTGGAGCTCATAATTTTCAGAGAATGGTGTATATGCAGCTGTTGTGGTCCTGTTGGATAACACTAAGTATTCTAAGAACAGGAGGAAACTGTATTGAAGATATTATAACAGAATAAAAGTTCTTGAGGTTGATACTGCAGACTTCTTTAGAGATGGACTTAAAGACACGTTCATAATAAGTAAATTGGTGTTACATTTTTAGCACAATCAGTCCACTCACTGTTGTGAAGAAAAAATCCCTATTTCAGGAAAATCCCTTGCTCCAGACTTCCTTCTTGGGCAGTCTTTATTTACCCAAGGCCGAGGTGTTCCCTGTTGTCTGTGGATGGATGAGGTGTAGATCTGGTGGTGTAGGAGCTCTGCTGCAAAGTGCTGAGCTGCATTGATGACTTCTTTGTTCAACGCCCTCTACTTCTGCTCAACAGTTACCACAGTTTTAGGGAACTCCTACCAATTCTGCAGCCAAGTACACAGATTTAACCTCTTAGGACATCACCACTGGCAGGCAACTCCTAAAGTGAGCAGCCATTATCCCTGTAAGGATTTGGATTACCTCTGTACTTCTCAATTTTTTGTTGTTGCTGTCTTGCAGTTCCTAAGATAGAATTATGCATGTAATGTGGGAGGTGAACAAATGAATGCAGATCCTAGTGACCCGTGAGATTTTTGATAAATGGTAATTGTAAAAATACATTTTTTGATAGTCACCTCTGTTGATTTCTGACTGCAGTATTTGGTTTAAAATGAGTAATCCTGCAAAAGTTTTAAATATTTATATCCTAATTTTGGTCTTAGGTAAATACTCAATTGTCTGATCATTTAGTAAAATGTACTATTGTGTAAGATTGTCTCACTGGACTGTTCTGTGTAGTGTAGTGTCTGTATTGTGTCTAAATGTGTGCATACAGGTTAAAATAGTCAGTTACACAGACAAATTCCCATCTCAAAATCTTAAGTACCTTAAGTATTAAATTTTAAAGGAATTCAAATTATTCTAGTCTAATGAATTGCACCAATATCTTTTAAAATAGTATGAATATTTGCATGCATCCCTAATCACTTAAGGTGCTTATCCTATAATTTACTGAGACCTGTGATGTGAGAAATCTTGGTTTATAAAAATCCAACCTTTAATGACGACTGTAAAAAAATAATTGTAATTAAAGTTTAATCACCGTAGAAAATGCAGATATGTTTAAAACCTTACTTTTGCTTTCTAACCAATGGGTGGTGTAGAATTTACCAGAGCACTGCTGGTGCATTACATTACTAGCATTGCAGGAACCTAGTAATTTCATAGTAAGAATTAATTGAGCAAATCAATATTTTATTGTCAGGAATTGACTGAAGTACCGAATCAATTCCTGAAAGTTTTTACTTTTATCCTTTTTTAAAAAAAAGTCCCTGTAATATACAAAGTATGCAGAGCAGTCATTGATTTACAGCTGAAATGCAAGCAGCTTTGGGAGAAACACAGAAGCTGTTAAACAGCAGGACTGCTCTGTAGCTCAGGGCAGGAAAAAAGGAGGCTCCTTCCAGTTGGAACTACTGGAGGTGTAACATGCTGGTGAAGCCTGTTGTGTGATTTCTCAGTTGGCTGATCTGACTATCAAAGAAGAGGCTGTTAGTAGTTCCAGCTAAAAGAATTGCTCATTTAAGTCACTTGAACCAGTGCTGGTGCTTTGATGCTGAAGATTAAAGTTCAGTGCCCACTGGCAGTCATGGGGGTTGACTAGCTTAGAGTGTATGACATTGTTGCTATATAATTATCTATGATGGGATTTGTTTGTGACATTAGGCTTGATATAGCTACTGTTTCAAAGTCTGCTGTAGGTTCACTGGCTGTAAGATAGCTTGGATTTCCTATGAATTGCTGATTATTACCTTATCCCTCACTTGCATTTAGAAGCAGCTATTTCTAGAATGAAGAGCTGCTTTCCTGGTCCAGGGTAAATTTGCAGCTCTTACTCATATAGAGACATAAAAATTATTTCACTCAGTCATATACTCATTTGAATACCAAAAAAATTGTACTTATCTCCTCTTTAAGTGGTTGAATACTGTAGTTAGAAAGTAGATGAATGGAGAGGGATGTATGATGCACCTCTGTTACTACACTAACAGCAACAGCCACTTCCTCAATTAAAAAATGCATACTTAATCTTTCCAGTGTCATTCTCTTTCTCTCTCTATTTTATGTAGAAGTGCATAAAAAGTCCCAGGTTTATTTTAAACTTAGAGTGTTGAAACAAGAGACAGACATGAATTCTGTGAATAATCCTCACAGAGCTGCTCTGCCAGTAACCCTGAGCCTTTTGCATGGGTGGAAAAATCTCTAATTCACTTGTCTTCCTGATCCTATCAGTGGCAGTTTTGCATAGACTGATGCTGGTATCAGTAGTGGAAACCTGTATCTTTGCTTCATCTCCAGATCACATAATGCTGCCTGAAGTATTAACTTTGCTGCAGTCACTTAACAAGACAGTATCTACATTCTTGCTTTATGTAGATCACAAGTTGTTCGTATTTTCATCCTCTGGAATGAAAATAATTTTAGAAGTTTAAGAACATTATAATTCACTGAAGTTGTCTTTCTCCACACTAGGTTTTAACTTTTAAACTTTTCCTCCATGCCATTTTGGACATAATTTTTGAGAAGGGCTCTCCATGTGTTAAGCCCTTACATCCATGCAGAATCCCTTGGAACATTCATATTCAGAATTTCTCTGGAGGGCCAAGCCTCTGCTTTGTTCTGCTTGTCACAATGGCTTGTGATTTTCCTGCTTTTCCAGTAGAGCTTGGAATTATTCAGATACTGATGTTCTACTGAAACAAGCATGGGAGTCTAAATTAACATGGCTTTTATTTGTAGCTTGTTTTGAGCATGGTGATAATCTGTAACATTAGAAGCACAGCGCTTGCTGCTCTGCCTTCCTCCAGCTCTTGTGTTGGTTTGTGGCAAAGCCAGCTGGGTGGCACTGCTTCCTGCCTGGAATGTTTGCAGACAAGTTCAGTGTGGCACAGAGCCTTGCATAGTTATGGTTCTGTGGCTTCCAGGTGGCTTGAGGGCAGGCAGAGGCTGCCCTGCAGAAAACACTGATGTGAGTGCAGAGAGAATGCAGGGGATCCTTACCTGGCTCTGTGTCTAGAGCTGCTCTTCATTGGTATCTCAGTGGTAAATGTAAGCCTGCGTTTTAAGAGAGGAAAAAATTTGAAGGAGATAAAGTTCAAAGCTTTAGATTAGAATTTCCTGCCAATGTCTTACTAAAAATGGAAACACAAGTCTCTGCTTTTTTATGACTCTCATCAACCTGTAGTTGAGTCCTTCACTCTTACACATACATCAGTTGTCTGCCTTGCCCTCACAACTGCAGAATCATACTTGCAGGCATAATATATTGGAATAATATGCCAATGCTCTCATTGTCACTGATTGTACCCTAGAAATGTAATTGTAATTCTTCATGTTGTCCTGGTGCCTCAGAGTTAGAATGTGATGGATGAGAAAGATTTTTGCATCTGGGAATTGCCTGTATTAGTGTTTGCATGAATAGGTTGGTTGCAGTTAGTGATGGTGCAGTGTTTCATACATTGAAGGGATCATCCCTGGAGAGTTGTAGGGGTTCCACAGTGATATTTTGAATTGAAGATCTAGAACTTTGGGGGAGTTGAAGCAGATCTACTGAAAAATGCAGTGGGTTTAGCAAGAATAAAATAATTCCTACAAATCAATGGTTTTAATTTTTCACTTTTGGCCATAGTTTTCTCTTTTCAAGTACCTGGTGATTCACTGCTACTGATTGTAGAGTCCTGCCTGTGTGCACAGACACCTTCACTGTGTTTTGGGTCAAATACTTTTTCTGAAGCTCACACATGAAAATGAATGATTTCATAGAATTAAGTGTAAGCAGAGCAGTGACCATTGTGTTGACTACAGGTTGGATTTAATAGGTGGTGATCTGTTGTTTGATTGGTGACACTGCTGCCAGTGAAATCTGGTACTTCATGTGCCTGTAGTACACTTTCAGTGATCCTTATTGATTTTTTTCTCTTTTTTTCCCTTCCTCTAACTCAAGGCCTTGTTACAGTAAAAGCTGACGTGCGAAAAAAAAAATTGATAGCAATAGATGTTTCTGCGACTTGCATAGCAAGCACATAATTGTTTTTATGCCTGTTTGAAATAATTGCCTGTGTCCAGCAATAATGATACACCGAGGAACAAATAAAAACCTGGTCAGATCAGCACCAGAGTTTTTCTCTTAATGAAAGGAGTATATTCTTGCTGCACAGTTGGTTGCTAGCTCCAAGAAAAGCTGGAAAGTGCTGCTTGTCCCTCAGAAGCCTTTCCCTGCTGACATGGTTTTGATGAGTGTGTGAAGGGAATACCATCTGCCTTAGGGATGGTAGAGGGAGCTGTGTAACACAGGGCTCCCAAGGGATTACAAAGCTGTAGGACAGCTTCAGAAGTGCTGAGGAGAGAGAAAAGAAGGGCAAATGGAGTCTCTTCTGCTGAGAAGCAGGGTTTTGAAGTAAGATGTGGGTGCAATTTCTCTTGTGTTTTTTTATCATCTCAGTACATCCCAGCTCTTGCCTCTCAGGAGTTTTACCAAGCTGCCTTCTTCCTATCCCCATAAGTCATTAGTGACATGATGGAGCATCCTTTCTAGGCTCTGCAGACTTAACTGTAATTTAGATCACTGCACCAATATGCTAATTGGCTGCTTCCTCCTGTTGTCATGTGCAGACTCTGTAGGTGTCCTTACTTTCATTCCTCATGAGTTTCATGATTCTGCAGTCTAGAGGCAAATGGTTGAAAGGGCTCTCACAGGAATGCCTTGGCTTAGAAATGCCACACATTTTCCTGATTAATTGATCTCTCCCACAGGTTGTAGAACTGATCTTCTTGACTGAGTCTACTGATCATTCAGATCTCATGGGATCTCTGTTGGGCTCACTCAGTTTCCTCTGGGGTAATTTAAAAATGAATTTTACCTCCATTTGTTGTACTGCTGTTCCACTTGTCCTACAACATCACAACTTTATGAATGTCCAAAAGAAAACCCAATTTTAGTAGGAAATGATAAAACTGGAAAAAAACAAATCAGACAAAATTCTGTAGCTAATGTACACTCAAGCACAAGTGTTGTGGAATAACTAACACTGTTAATGCTGGAAATTATTACCATAATAATAATTGGTATTATGGTATAACAAAACCCTCTTCATGGACCATGGTGCTTTATCTGCTGGTCAGGAGGTCATAGACTATAAAACCCCTCGTTGTGTAGGACTGAAATAGGCAAGTAGAAATGGAAGTCATTGTGTTTGGGAGGATTGAAGAATTCCCTGAAAGCCTGCCGTCACTCTAGGGCTGACAGAAAGTTGTGAAATAGTGAAGCATTCAGGGGATGCTGTGCAGTGAGGTGCTGATAGAACAGTTCCCATCCATCCCATTGAGGGAGAATGGATTGATACAGAGCTCAGTAACCCAGTGTTACACCTCATCATCAAGAACTACAGCCAAATCATAACAAGAGCAATACACATTCTGCCTTCACCTTTCATGCACTAGAAAGTGAAATCAACAGCAAGAGCAAACATCTTTATTTTACATCAGGGTTAAGAGTAAAGTTCAACCATTGACCTTTAAATTTTCTCGTTTCATTACAATACTTCATAAACAGACTTAATAAAAACTCAGTTCCCATGATTATCTCTTCAGAGATGGCACAGTGTATCCCAGCTGCAGAGGAAGTTCTGCATAGCACTAATTATGCATTGAAAATAAAAAGAAAGCACTTGACATTTTTCCCAGATCCGTATTGTGTTGTTTTACAATAGGTTTTAGGTTTGGGGGTTTTTGGCATTATCTTTATTTATACAAAAAATGGGCTTTGAGAACCTGTTCTCGAACTTGCTTTAGATGTACAGGATTTTCCCTCACTGATACATAATGATCAAGGAAAATGGTTATTTACTCTCCCTGAAGATTGTTTAGAGCTATATCTGGAGGACTGTAGCTAAACATGGCTAATGAGATCATTGGCAATTACTTCCTGTGTTGCCTTTCCTGGAAACAACACAAACAGAAACATTTTGTTTGTCCATTGGTTGCATTATTATTAAATCAGTAAATCAAACCTGCTGATCCTGTTGTGTCCCTTCCAAGTCAGCAGATTCTGGGATTCTATGCACATTACTATTTCACAGGATGGTCAGAATACTTTGATTTTTTGCACACTCAGAAGCCAATTACATTTGGGGTTTGATGCATACACAGAGCTTTATTACTGTTCATGGCTTATTTATTGTTCTTTCTTTCAGGACAATATTAAGTACTGTATTTTGAAAAATAATTAGCCTCGATAGAAACCAGAGCAAAGTTTTGCACAGTTGAGCTGGACCTGTAAGGCTGGTGCTCTCATTTTATAAATAAGAGAACTTAAGGTATAGAAATAAAAATGAAGCTATGAAGGCAGTCAGTAACAGTGCCACTGATAAAAGTTTGCATCATGTGACACAAAATCTCTTGCTCCTCTGTGATTCAGAAGAATTGAGCTGCAAGGAACTAGATGGTATTTTTTCCATTTAGCCTGGAATACTGACAGAAGCAGCAGCAAAATGGAAATTCTTGATTTATTTTCAAATTTTATTTCTTCTGTCACAACAGGACAGTTACAAGTAATGAATGAAGTTGTTCTTTTCGGTGTTCTGTAGCAAGTAAAGAACAAAGGTTTTCAAAGAAATAAGAGGGAAACTTTTAAGAATTCTCAGCTTCTCCTAAAATGCATGTCTGCTCACACTTTCACATGAATTGCTGTTCTGAGCAAATCAGCAAACCCTAAATGAGAGCCTGTGGAGTTTTCACAGCAGCAGCATCTTTGCAGTTTGTCTGAGAAGTTGGCAACATATCCTTTGTCTCAGTGATGTAGGTCCTAGTGAGTCCAGAGAGAGAGAGAGGATCCTTTGTTGCTTCTTAGTGCTGGAATTATTTTGAGTAGTCATCTCCCATCTCTCTGTTGGTCTTGAACTTCATCCCTTGTTGCTACAGGCAGCAGTAGCCATGAGGGGATTGTGCTGTGTCCAGTGAGGAGCAGGATTAATTCTGGATGGAATTTCCATGCAAAAATGTGATGAAAGGGTGGCATTGGAAATGAAACTAGAATGTGTTGAGTGCTGTAATTGCAACAGTACTTCAAAAATACTTTGAGGCTTGTAAACAGATTTCATTTAATTATATTTTGGCCTGTCAATTAAAAGTACAGGAAGGACTCTTCCAGCATGATGTGTTGTGTTCACTGTCACTCTGGCAGAAAGGTAAGTTAATTTGGAATGATCAGCTTGGACTTTATGCGGCCTGGGTATGGAATTCACAGTGCTGAAACTGCTTGTTAATCTCATTTTGCCTTTACATATCTGGCTTTGAAATAAAGCTTCAGAACAGCACATGCTGTATATTGGAAAGCAGGGGGAGCTCTTTCTGTCTGCTGCATTTAGAGATCAGTATTTGTGCTAGTTCTGAGTGAAAATGTTCCCAGCCTCCTGCTAAAGCTGTAATTAGTAGAGTGTACCAGCTCCTTTCCATGAAGATTCATAGCTTTGAGATTATCCCATGATTAGTAACTTGGGTTTGTAGGTGGCTAAGAGCATGGAGTCAGCCTTTAAGAGTGCCTCTCCTGTTCCCATGCTCTGATTCCCCTGGGTAGTTGTAAAAGGAAGTGTTTGCAAGCAGATGAGTAGGGTGAAGAAAGGATGTCTGATGTGGGATGTATGCTGGGGTGGGAGGGAGACAGGCAAAGAAGTTGTACCGGAGTTTTTACACCAAACCCTGTCTTCATGATAGTAGTCACACTAAAATCTCTAAACCAAAACCTACTGAAGGGGTGAGGGGCTGTAATTTCCATTGACTTCAAAGGAATTGCTAATGCCCAATTTCTGTCAGCATTTGACCTCCTGAAAATTCAGATGAATAAAGCCTCAAGGTGTTGTGGGTCTTTTTTGAAGGCTTTAGAGACCAGAATGTGTTTTGTCTTAAAATCTCTGAATAATATATGTTGGAAGGGACTTCTGGAGGTCATCTGGTCCAAACCTTCTTTAAAGCAGTGTCTTTAAACCTTTTATGACATCCTTGTGAGATGGGCATACGTGAGTGGTTTGAAGCTTTGTCAGGTTTCCCTCAGTCATAAACCATAAAGTATAACCCTTTTAGCTGGAGCTAACAGTAAGAAAACCCCCATCTTCACACACTGAGCCCTCACACTCTCTGTGGCTGGTATACAATGCTGGCTTAAATATGTTCAGTGTTGGAATGTAACAGTGATAGTTGGTAGGATCTTTCCTGTGGGTGTAAGTTGGTGTTCTTCCCATTACATATTGACCAGGCTATAGAGTGTGTCCACTCCTATAGGATATGTTAATAATACCTTAAATACATCAGTTCAGTTTTAGGAGGATGTGCTGCCCTGCATTCATAGTGTCAGAGATGCTGAAGTCAGGCATTTGACTGCCCTTGCCCTGTTCCATGCAGGGAGAGCCATCTCTTGTAGGGTACCACAGCTCACACACACACAGCAAAGGCACCTAATGGTACTTTCACATCATTATCTTTGCTTAGCATTACTGTCACTTTGTTGTTTGTAAGGCACAGGTCAGACAGACAGTCCTGTATATGCTCATTCAGATTGTGGAACTGATGGATAATGCATCTGTTTCCTCTAAATTGGCCTGCTAAGCTGAGAATGTGAGCAGCTAAATAACTGGCGTCAAGAATAAATGCTTAGCCCTTGCTTGGGTAATCAATCTCACAGACTCAATAGGAGGCATAGTACAGAAATAGCAGAAAAGAGAATCTGAAAAGATGTGGGATGATTTCTTTAGTGTAAATGTGGTTTCATGTCACTTTATTTCCATGATTCACTATATCTAATATAAACAATGAAAGACAGAAGAGAACTGGCTTTCTGAGGGTGGAATCAAATATGAATAAATTTAACATTTAAGCTGCGGAGATCTCTACTAGAACTTTTTTGAGTTATGTCTGACACTTACACTGTCATTAATGGCTGAAAAATAAATGTTTCAGCCTATTTATTCAGAAATGCTGGCAAAAAAAAAAAAAAAAAAAAAAAGAGAAAGGGTTAAAATCACCCTTTGTCCCACTGCTGTACATAGTTCTCCTTAAATGCTGTTCTTAGGGAAAGCTGAGCATCTCTTGGAACAAATAATAAATGTAAACTATCTCCCCAGGTAGAGGTAGTAACAGAGGCAAGAGACAGAATGGAGGAGTAAGCAATAAAAACCAGGAGTAAGCAGCTCTTTTAAAAGTACAATCGAGGCATGTTTACCACTGGTCTGGTGCTTTATCCTCACATCTTTCAAGCTTCCCACTAAAACTGAGGAATTTTGCATTGAGCACATCACCCTGCTTGTTTGGTGACTGGGTTGTAACAGTGCCTGCAGGCCCCAACTGGGACTAAGACCATACTGTGCTTGGTGCAGTACAAATGAGGAAAATTAAGTCAGTCCTTTCCCAAGAAACTCACTAGAGAAGAATCCAGCTGTGGTTAAGTCTTTGTGGATGCATACTAAATTTTAAAAAGCCAGCTTCTGTTATAAAGAATATAAAATACAAAATATTCTTTTTTCTGTTTTGGAATTGTTTTTATATGTATCAATGTCTGATAGAGGACAGCAGAGCAATCTGCTAGAGAATATCCACATACACAATGTGCTTATTTTGTCTTGCATTGTGATTGTACTTAGATTAGTTTTTATTTATGTGGCACATACTGCAGGCAGCTCTGTGAAGGTGTATTTTGTAGGTTTATCTGATGAGCATGGCAGGGCAGGCACATCTGTTTTTTCTTGTTTCATATCCCCAGCATTTGGTGGGAGAGGGCTTTGCAACTGGAGCATTTTCTAACTGCAGGACTCCATCATTGCAGGATTATTTTTTTCCAAGTAATTCCTCTTTACATTCTGCTCTGAAATCCCACTGGGTGCCTGCTCAGCAGTGCTTTAACTTCTGAATATTGAAACCAGCAGGTATGGTGAGAATGGAATATTTTAAAGAGCAGAAGCGACCCTTGGTATAGTGTATAATATCTGTCTCTCTCTATGCTGCACTGGAGACAAAGTCTGTGTGAGAGTCACTTAGGGTGCTGCTGTTCATGGACCAGTGACACAGACCTCCAGAGTATATGAACGCTCTAAAGCAGGAGAATGGTGCTGGAAAAAACAGGAAACAAAAAGACATCTCTGGGTTGGTAACTTAGCATTTTAGATAATTTTCTAAATCAAAAAAATTTTGCTTGGCATAACTGTAAGATGGAAGACATTCCTCCAAAGGTAGACATTTATGGTTAAAGCATCTTATTTTAGTGCCTGTGTGCTGTATAGTGTGGAGATCATTATGGTAAATGCTTATCCTTCTAGATTAAGTTGTTGGCTGTGATACAATTGGAATTAGTAACGTGCAAAGGTTTTTGTAACCAAGTGTGACTTCCAGCAGAAAAAGAAAAATGCAAGAGAAACTGCATGAGCATATAAAGTAGATTTGTGTAGGTCAAAGAAGCAGAAAGAAGAGTGATTTGGGGCTAAAATATTGATAGCTCTTTGTCAAATCTCTGAATTAATGCTTTCCTGGCAAGCAGGCATTTGGGCATGTGTAGGGGTGTTAGAGAAAAGTGAAATAGGTTACAATCCAGAAATGGGATTCTTGAGCAAGGTGTTTTTCTTTTTCTTGGATGGGAGAAATAGCTGAGTAGTTACTTTCCTACGAAGTCAAAAGAGGCCACCTTTGACATAAGGTCTCTATGGGGAACTGTACAGAATGTGAAAGAGAAAATAACAAGGGAATGTTATTTAAGGGGTCCATTTCTTTTTCTTATGAGGGCTGTTGAAATAGAAAACCTCCCTGAGCACAGCAAAAATCAAATGCAACTTAATTGTTACTGATACTCTTCTTCTGAAATGTCTTTCTTAGTTGTCTAAAAAACAGGAGAAGAAATGCTAATTCTGCAGTATGATTGTTTCCTTGCTATGCTTAATTTCTTTGCACATTTAATTCATTCTGAACCTTAAAATAGCTTTCTGGTGCTTGCCTTGCTGGCCTCTTGTGCTTTATTTACTTTTGAATTGATTTTCAAGCTTTCACTCACTTCCTTTTGGCATGAAGATCTGTAGGGATAAGGGGATTGTATCTTCCTCTGTCCTCTGCTGCTGTGCTTCCTCCCTTTCCTCTGTGTCATGCAACGCTGACCTCATCAGCTGGATTTTAATATTCCAAATGGAGCAGTTCTGTGATGGGAGATGGGAAGCAACACTGCCATACAGTTGGCCTGTATGACTAATCAGTTAGATAAAGAATTCAGGGTGCAGAAAAGCAGAGCCTTCATGCTTGATTGATGATAGCAGCAGCCAGCTGACTTACTGCCCTTACTGCCAGCATCCCCCACACTATTAGAGAGGATTTCTAGCACAGGACAATAGATTTGTCCTAGTAAGCATAATGCTAGGGTTTGTAGTGCATGACATCAAAACCAACAGGAAAGCAGGTCAAAATGGATGGCTCCTTGATTATACTTAGAAAAGCAGAAATGGGAGAGTCTGGAGCTACTGTTTGCTCATCCCCTACCTGCACACTTCCTACCAAAAGAAGTGGCTTAGTCTCTGTACTCAGCACAGCCTAAAGAATCTCTCTCATTCCTAATGACCTTTACCATGGAGCTTGTTTTTCCTTGGCAAATCTCCCAGACCATAGGCAGGGCTGATTTCTTTGGCCAGCAGAAGTTATTCTCTTTGAGTCAGGGCTTATGAAACTGCCATTATACATAAGGGTAGGATATATGGAGGGAAATAAAGTATGTTTTATAGAACCCATAAGAAAGAAGGGAAGGCTACACTTGTTTAATATAAATGTATCTTAATTTCTTCTGTCTTACAAGCTGTAAACAGCTCTCAGAAAATCGTTTTTGCTGTGGAGTTGTGGCATTCTGTGTCTAGTGATGTGAACCTGCTGCTCTATCCACAAAGCCATGGATCATACTGCTTTATTGAAGCTGCAAAGAAGTTGAGGTGGAAAAACTTTTTTTCTTGCAAAGAGAAAGATGAAAGTTTTCCTGGATGAAATCAAAAGCTGTTTATGAGTCTCAGGAGAGCAATTCCACTCTCCTGCTTTACAGGAGAGAAAGGAGCCAAGAATATGGATGTTTCTAACACATACACATAGTAATACTTTTTATGGATACTGTGAGCTTACCGGGTGTCAGGTGTTAGCAGATTGATTGCATTCGGTGTCAGTGCAGAAACCAAGCTGTACTTTTTTCTGTTTAAATATCTTTGTGCCCACTGTTCTCATTACACCTACTAAAACAGAAACAAAAGGCACTTAAAATAATATCTGTGTACTGGATATTTTATTTAGATTGATGTAAATGCTGTTTGGAGCAGAACTCCATTGAGTATGTAAACTAATATTTAAGATATTTCTGTAATCTGACTTCAGTTGCTGGATTGAGATATGTAGATTAATTTATTATCTATACAAAGAAATTGCCTAAAGTGTAAAGAGCTGGTAATGCTTTTTGCCCAGAATTTGAGCTTTGTGTTTGATTTAGTACATAAGAGAGAAGTATTAAGCTCTAGTACTGATTCTGATTTGAAGTTGAATGCTGAAAATTCATTGTGAAGTTGTTAACAGCAGGGAGCTTCTTTTGTGAAGAACAAAATTAGAAGCTTTCAAATTTTTCAGTACTGACACACTAAATAACCTCAGCAATTGATGAAGTTTTTATTCTGTCACTGGCTCATCAATAGCTGTCCTTCTTTTCTAGGTCCCTTATTCATAACAAAATGATTTCGGTATAAAAGAGAGTTTAACCTTTCACAATTAACCTTCACTTCCTGCTTGCCTCATTCCCAGTTACCACAATCTAAGCCACAGAAACACAATTACAATATTGAATGACAAGGATTTACGAGACAATTTATTTCTGGAAGTGAATTTGTTGTTTGTGATGTGGGGAGCTGTGTGTGTGGCTGAGGGCCGGATCCCTGTGGCAGGAGTGACAGCCACTCCTTCCCGAGCAGCTCCACTGCTGGAGCCTTGCCAGGCGTGCAGCCCTGCCTGTGCCTGCCAGGGGTTACTCATCCCTGGCTGCTTCCCTTCTGCTGCATGTGCCACATGAACTTAGCATCAGCTAGCACAGAAATGAAAATGGGGCACTGTGTGTTAACCTGCAGCTGAATCAAAGAGCTTTTTAATGCTGTCATAAAACTGCAAACTCTTATGAAGCTTAAAATATCCCAGATTGCATCTCTTAAGCTGTTATGCTAATGTTCTGTATTTATGTATGTGCATTACCTAAAAGATGCAAAGTTCTCAAATGGAAAATAAAGTCGGCAATATCTGCTCTGAAGTGCATCTGCACCATCTCTTTGATGTTTGAACTGATGAACTTGCCTTATGCTGTGCTTCCCAAACAGATGCCAGAGACTCAGTCCAGTTACAGAGATACCATCAGGCTGGTACAGCTTGAGATGTTCTATATTCAGTGCTTGTCCAAGTCCACAGAACTCAGTGGAGTGACATAAGGGGGAAAAATTCTTAGATTTTGCCTTGCCTGGATGCATCTTCTGGTATGTTCTGGGTATGTGACAACTATGAAGGTGGAATTTGAAGCCATTTTGCCCAGCAGAAGAAATTATGCAATCTACTTAATACTAATTTTTATATTTTTCAGGCTAGGCGGCATATTTTAGAGACAGCTCTGAATGGAAAATTAATTTTACTTTACTCTTTTGTAATTGACTTGGTCTCCTGGGTCTATAAATCAAACTAGTTGGTGTTTAGCTTTTTCAAAGTTCAGTCATGCCCAGGCTTTTGATACTGATGAGCATTTTAGCCATAGAGCTCTGCATCAATGAGGAACAGATAAGGCAAGAAACATTCTGTCATTTTCATTTTTCCTTGGAGAAAATAAGCTGGGGAAAGGATTGTAATCCCCCCAGTGATTAGGGTAAATGGATGGGTGGTACAAGAACCAGAGAACAGTCTGGAGCAAGAAATCTTCAACTGAAATGTTGTTGAGTTAGTTCTGGTTCTCTGTGGAAAGTAAAGGGAGGAAAGACCAGGCACAAAACAGGAATTGTGCTGGTTGGAAAAAGCAGCAACACTTGAGATGCTCCCAGGGAAGCATTCCTGTTGTTGCCAGTGGCACTGACCGTGAGCTGAGTGAGCACTGTCCAGTGCCTGCCAGGAACCAGTTCTGTTCATCTCACAGCAACACGTCCCTCTGCAGGAGGGGATGCCTTTCCCATTGATGTTTACTTGCTGTAATTCCGTATGGGTAGATGTGCAAACATGGCCAGTGTCCTTGGGACAGTGCAGAAGGGATGCAGGAGAAGGGAAGTAAGAAGGACTGCAGTATGCTCGAGGTTGTGTAAGGTGTGTTAAGGAACTGTGGTAGGTAGAAGTCATGTCTTTGGAGTTCCTGCACCTGAAGGAAGAAAGTATAGTCTTAAAATATTGCAAAGCAGTTAAACCAGTAGGGAAATAAATAATTTTTTCCTGCTTCACTTGAAAGGTGTGTTTCATATTTTACCATTTCCTTTGCACTTTCAGTTTTAGAGTTCTTTAGAAATCTTTGCTTGTATCTCTGCTAAAGTCTTTGCTTTAATCTTCAAAGAAATCTTAGAAACCTCAAAGACACTCCTTCCTGGTTAGTCCCAACACAGGTTGTTCTGCCTTTGCATTACATCCTGACTCATGCCAAAGGTACTGGCTCTGTGTATTTATCAGAATTCACCATTTGGAGCACTGAAAAGCATTTTATCCCATAGGAGGTTCAGAGTAAGACAGAATGTTGCTTGGCTTAGCCAGGAGAGGGCACGTGTTAGCCAGGGCAGGCGATGTCTCCACCCCTGACCTGCTGCTACCAGACACCTCTGGCTAACTCCAGAGCTGCAGCAAATTCAGACACTCGCCCAAAAACCAAACAAACCCCAAACCCCTGGCATTTTCCAGCCATTCAGGTAGGTTACTTGCTCTTAGAGGTAACATTCCTTGTGGCAGTTTGCCCTCACAGTGAAGAGTGACCACCATAAAAAGAAGCCTTAAGATCAGCTGCAAGAGTTTTTAATCTTGATCCTACTTTATCTTAGCAAGGTTCCAGGGAGATGTAATTTCATTTGTGTTATGTGGAGTTAATGTTTTGACAGATACAAGGATATTAATAAATATTTCTTAATTATAAGGTGTACTGAATTGCTAAAAGAGGAGATAATATCTCCTTATGACAATTTTGGGCATAACACAGCTAGCCTATCAAATGAAAAGGGATAAAAATAGTAATTTGCACAGTCAGATGTTTTGAAGCCACAGAGGCAGGTAACAAGATTTCAACATCATTGATTCATCTGTGAGCAGAACCAGCGTACAGGCAGGGAGATCAGCAAAATAACCTGCTGGTGTGTCAATTAAATCTCTCTAGTAAACAATCCAAACCAGTGAAATTCTGCTTCAGGCATTTGCTGCTTCTTTCTGTAGCAGCAGAAATTCACTACTAGACAATTCTAGTGGTTAAAAAATATCTGTCTGGGTTTTATCTTCAAAGTACTGTCTATCAAACCAGATTTTGTGAGGACTGTTGCATGAAATTTCTCAAGTACTGAAATTTTAAACAGTCAGAATAAATAGCAAGCAAAGTTTTAAATGACAAGCAGAAATGGAACAGAAGTTCTCAGACAGTTTTTAGCTTTTTGGTTCACTATATCTTGAACAATACCAAAGATGGATGTAGATCATTACATGTGTTGAAAAAACAGGTGCAGTGCACCAGTTTACTTCATGTCCTGAAGAGCACTCAGAACAAATTATCAGAAGCTGGTTGCAGACAAAACAGAGCTTTAGGAGATCCAGCAGAGGTACAGAACATTGTAAATATGAGTGTCTTAGCTTGTAAAAAGCAAAAGTAAAAAGTTGTTTTAGATTACATCATAGTAAAATGTAGGAGAAATAGCTCTCTTGACTGAAAGATTCCAGGTTCAGAGATCAAGAGCAAACCACTGTATTGCACTGGGTTGCAAGGAATTCAGAGAGCTCTTCCTGTGCATTCTGTGCTGCTCAGGCTGTGCTGTCCCTGTTCCTGCTGCAGCAGAGCATCTGGATTCCTTACCCAGGATGGCAGCCCCCATCCCTTCTGGGTGTAACTTTATCCTGCAAAGCACTACTGTAAGTTCATCTCTGTGCTTTTCTTTGGCACTGTTAGGGGTAGGAGTCCGCAGTGCTGGAATAGCTGAAATATTTAAGGCCAGTCTTACACTTCAGTAGACTTGTGCTGATGTTGAACTTGATCCAGCTTCTACATATTTTTAGATATTGTGGCATGAAATTTCACACCCCCCAAACCATGGCTTCAGGGCAGTAGCACTCGTGGCCAGATTTCCCAGCTCCAGTAGGGGATAACAGTGTGAGTGCAGGGTGCAGTGCTGCATCCATTCCGTTCTCATTATTTCAAAGAACATGTTAGCTGTCATAGCTTTGTTCTTCAAAGGAAATTCTGACACAGCCCATGCATTTATTTATGAATTTGATGTATAAGGGGGACTAGTTCTCTGTGTAACAAGAATCTTCACTAGTACCTGTTGTCCTGGGCAGTTTGTGTGTTAGTAAGGGTGGAGAAGTTTAAGTCCAAGAGCACTGGTGGTGAGTGATTCTGAATAAATTGATATAAATGAATCTGAATTGAAAGCACAGTGTGTAGAATGACATTTTTAGCTTTGTTCATGTGTTTCTGGATAAAGAGGATTTTTTAAGTGATCTGATTTTTTTCAGACCTTTCTGATTGGAATCAGAAGAGCAGTTCAGCATTGAGAAGGAGTAATGTGAAGGTTATGCAATGTTACAATAAACATAAGAACTTTGGGTTATGGCAAGGGAATGAAATTTCAGGGCTATGACTAGGTAACTAGGTACTAGATACTCTTCAAGATGAACACTGCACCCAGATTAGCTAATGTGATGTAATTCCTAAGTCTTTTATGAAATGGAAATAGAACATGAATAAATATTCGCTCGGGGATATTTTTCTCTAAAACCTAAAAAAGTATTTCTACACACCTGAAGTTGGTTTCATTTTTTTCTGTTCAGCTGTGGCTTTTCTTTCAGCTGTGCCCAGTGGCTCCTGCAGTCTGCCATCAGGAATCTGGGCTGGTGAGTTTTGTTTCTCAGGGATATAGGCCACCGTTGGCATTTGGGGGCCAGTTTTCTTTCTCCTTTCCTTAGCACTTGGGAGAGGGGCAAATGCCACCCTTTAGACACATCTAAATGTTGCTGCACATTCTTCACATTCCTCTTAGTGTTTCACAAGTGTGGAGTTGGGTGCAGCTGAGAAATGAAGATGTAAAAAGAAATGCTGGAGTTCTCTGTGGTGTCTCTGTTGTATCCAGGTTACATATGCATGTAAATTAGTATAATTAATTATATCTACTCGTTTCAACAGCCAGCTCCTGAAACTGAGCTCACAGTCAGTCAGTCTAAATAATTTCCTTTTGCGTGATTATGTCATTACAAGCATTCTCCTGATATCTCTAGCTTAAATACAATCAGAATAATGCATGTTTTCTAGAAAGAATTTAAGCACTAAATCTGTTTAAAGTCTTGACAGAGCACTGTGTCCAGCAGCATGGCCATTACTGTAATTCCGTTCAGTTTAATATATGCAAATGAGAGAGTTTCAGTCAATTGTAACAATAAAACTTTTGTTTCAGCTGCCAAGTTAATAATTTGACTCCTCATGATTGTGTGTTTCCATGACAATTGAATGGGTTTATGATTGACACACATACAATTAAAATATGCCCTTCAAAACTGTGCATCTCCAAGACCTAATGAAAGCTCAGTCATATTCCTAAACAACTTTTAATTAAAAGAATGGTGAATTGTGACTTTCAGCAGCAAAGAGGCTGCAGTTTGTAGGTCTCAGCATCAGTGAACAGGGCCGAGTCATGCTAAGATTTATTGTGGCCTTAGCCTTGGATTTAGATCTCACCTAAATGTGGACTTTTATTCTCTCATTGATTTAAACTTCTCTGGCTTTAGTGATTTCTTTTAATTAACATCTAGAGTGAAATTACGTAGTTCTTCCACAATCTAATTTCCTGTTGCCTTCATGTAGGACTGAGTGTGGTTCACAGTCAGAGAGCCTGCTAGAGTTTTTAATAATAAGGTTATGCATATACCAGCTCTTGGAAAATATATGCTAATGGCTTTACCAAAATTTACAAAAATGTATGGGCACTTTGGTGGATGAAAAAATATTATTGAAAACCGTGGAATTCCCTTTATGTTATTAAAACTCTGATATTGTTAATAAAAGTAGGTTAATAACAGGGTTTCCGTGGATGGTGTATTTGCTTCATGCTCTCTTTTAGTGTCTGGATGGCCTCTGGACACATGGAAAAGTCCATCTCCCTTTCTAAGGGAGAAGAACAGTAGGACTTGGATGAGGCCTAGAGGAAATAGCAGCTTATTTTATATTATCATGGAGAATTATTAGCATTGTATGAGCAGCTTAGTATATAGAAGCTTTTTTCTTCAGACTACTCAGGGTGATTACATTTTTTTAATATAAAGTATATCATTACTTGTTAGTTCATTGCAATTTTTCTAGCAAGTCTCAGACAAGTGTATTTTTTTGTGCAGTTTTGCAAGTCTGATATGGTATCATTATATCTGATACTGTATTCATAGGATCTGTTTCATTTCTGTATGTTTTGAGATCTGAGAAGCACCTAATGCCTGTGACACTGTTGTGATTTAAAATCAAAATATCTTGCTCGTTTCCAAGGTAGTTGTATGAAATATATTTTCCCTCTCTATTAACAAGTCAAGCTGAGGGTTTTTTGAGGCCAGTGTTTTTGGCATCATCAATCCTTAGCTGCATTTTTGGTGCCACAGAAACAAGAGACATCTCTGAATCATTCAAGAGGAATAATAAAATGAGAGGGGAGAAGTTTGGCAGCTGAACCTTGGTGGTGTGCCCCAGCCCTGAGGTGCTGGAGCCGGCCCAGCCCCACGTGAGTGTCGGGACTGCAGGACCTGCAGTAGCTTGGCTGCCCCCATCCAACAGCAGCCCTTTGGATTGAAAGAACAGATGTGCAGCCAAATTCTGTCTCTTAAAACTGCACATTATAAATATTTAAGATGCACATAAGACTTGTGTGATGGAGCTGCTGCTTCTGTGCATTTGGCGGCCGGTCCTGTTCATCAGTTTTATCGCACGCGGTGCTTGTTGCGAGGACGCTGTCCATGCTGGCAAAACTAAAATTAGATCTGTCAGCTTTTCACTGCTTTGTGGCTTCTCATGTTGTGTTAGTCCCTGTTCTGCTGCTCCACTCCCTGAGCCTGAGCTGCAGTGAGCAGAGTGCTCAGCTGAAAGGTTCTGCAGGTTGTGAGATCTCAACTACATCTGGGCCTGAGAGATCCCAGTGTGGCACTGTGCACCCACACCTCCAAAAGCTATGCCACTGCTACTTCTGTGACCTCAATTGTTCTCATTTCTGTGGTTTTTATGAGCAAAAGGGGAGGGTTAGATGGTACTGAAAAACAGATTCAACAAGTGTGTCAAATCTATACTGATAAATACATAAATTTTCAAAGCAATGCTGTTCCACGCTTACTGTCCTTACCAGGAATGTGTATTAATCCTGCTATCAACATGAAGAGCAGGAACTGTAGCATGGAGCAAATGTATATGAATTGTTTTCCTGTTTATTTCTCTTCTAGTAATTACCTGTTCCCTTTCCTGACCAGCAGTGGCTCTGTAGGACAGACTCAGCGTGTGCTTTCTTCTCTGTTCACCTTATTTTCCTTGTTTGTTTGCTGGCATGTGTTTTTTTCCTTCTTGTTTTCCTCTGTCTAGCCACAGAGACAGTTCTCTGCAGTCACTGAATCACATATCAGAATTATCATTTAATATGAATTAGTTTGCTACTTTGCTACTTCAGATTTTAGTCCTGGCAAGCACCACCACAGCCCATCCAGTGAGAGGGATAAACACAGCGACTGAGGCTCTCTGGACAGAGCTGGACAGTTCTCCATGGTCACACCTTGGCACCCGCTGCCAGTGCCAGCTCACACGTGGCACTGCTGTTCTGTTCACAGTGTAAATGTGGCTCTCCTGAGTGCCTTTCCTTGCCAATGTTTCTGTGTTCTTCCTGCCCACAAATGTATTTGGTGTCAGCGTGTTTCACTGCCAGGCTTTCTAACATGTGCTCTCCTCCTCAGTACTACACTGCTTAATTTGGCCTTTCAAAAGCCTTTGCTCTCTTGTTTGTGTCTCCACTGGGGGAAAAATGCAGAATTTGGGACTCTGAGATGAAGCTGTCACTGAATTAGATTGGGCAGTTTATTGTAATTGCCAAATTTCTAGTGATCTGAGTTTACTCCCCCACCTTCTTTTTTTTTTTTTCTTTTCTTCCTATTTTAAGTACTGGCTTGTCTGTCTCAGAATCCCAACACTCTTTCTTGGTTAGGTTTTCTGTAGCACATCCTCCCAGTATTTCTTAGAAAAACAACAAGTTGTTACTTGAAATTAGCGAGATGTTAGAATTGTAGGAATATGTTTTCATGTAATCCCCCTTAATTGTCCTTAAATACAAAACAAGAGGTTTATTTTTTTAATATAGGTCTAAATAATTGATTCAACTTCTCTACAGTAGATTTGTAATAAATTTTCTATATCAGAAGAGCTACAGTAATACATGAAAGAGATGAGAGCAGTCACCATAAAAAAGGAAGCAGTGTGGCAAAGCAAATAATTTTGCTTCAGAAGTGCCTGGATAACCAAATTCCTGCTGCTTTCATGTTTTAATCCTCTTAAAAGAAGAGGCTGAACTCTCTTAGTGTTTAAAGACCAGATTAAACCCAAAAAACTGTTACAATTCTATGATTGTTAAACATATGCCCTGAAAACACTAGGAAACAAACTCTGTTAATAAATGTATGTGTTTACCATGCTTCAGTTAATGTAAGATTATAGATACAGAATTTATATGCAAGTGTGGAACACACACTTCTGGAAACTTAGTGCATGCTTTAGCTGCTCTTGTTTGTCCTGGGAATTGAGAGACCTGTAGCTTAGTGCTTGAATATGTTGGTGCATCTTTAAATAGCCTGAATGCAATGACTGCCCAGTAGCCTGAATGCATTAGAATGAAGCATGAAGCTTGTAAGAGTTCTGGGACTTGGAATAGAAATATTTTTCATATTTCCTTCTTCATTAAGCTATCCCCGCTTTTTGTGTGAATTCCCAGTTGGCCAGGAAAGGTTACTAAGCTCTCATCTATATCAACTGCAAATGATTGATTTCATCTATCCCTAGATATTCTCCCTACCCATCTGTTTTGCATTCTTAGAACAGCAGTTTTGGATGCTATTTATATCTTTCCTTGGCAATTGTTTTTCTGTTTAGATTACTACAGTAATTCACCTTTAATTTTCCCTTTGCTGTATTGAAGCAATTTGTATTAGTGATCCTAATCTGTGCTAATGTCACACTCTTCCATTGGCATGACTGAGTAAGAGGCCTTACTTTTTCTCTTATGTGAACTTCTGCCTTTAGTTTATCATTAATAAACAGAACTTATTAAATTATTTTTAAACAAAGACAAATGGAAACTTTGTTATGCAATTAAATAGAATATACATAATTGTTGTCTAAGACATGCTGTGCTGCTGTGCTCTTTTGCTGTCATGCAGGTACAGATTTTCCATTCTTGCAATTCCTACTGCTAAAACCTCATTAGTTAAATCAGTGCTTCTGTGAAACATAAAGTTTAAAGAATGCCAGCCCATCTGAAATGATCTGACTACTTACCATTTGGTTTCCTAACTGTTTATATGTATTTTGTTACTTTGGGAGTGTTCATTAAGCTTACCTGCATACACACACATCCACCTTGCCAGTTTTCTGGAAGATGTGTGCAGCTCCTACCACCCAAGAGAGTGCTATGGATTCTGCAGGTTTATTACAGAACTCCCCATTTTTCAAGCTACTTTTCTAAGTTCTTGTTTAAAAAAAAAAAAAATCCTGCTTTATGTGAGGAAGTGCTGTAAGAGATGTGACTGAGGCCTCATTCAATTTTCTTTTTTAAGGACAAGAGGAAGGCATCACTTAGGTGTTAAGGATTACTTCTGAGATTCCAGAGATTTGTCACTCACTGCTCTTGACAACCAGCAAATTGTCATTCTCCCTGTCAAGTGTCATTTCTCCAGTCTTACCTGTACTTTTTGTTCCTTTCTTTTACCCTTATTAGCATGTGACAGTAATTTTTCTGTGGTAGAAGGTCTCATGTCAGTTACAGAATTGGGTGCTGGTCTAGCAGTGACTGCATGTGGTCATTCTAGTGGTCAGTTACACTATTAAGAGTATTCAGATTTATCTGCAGCAATTCAAATTATCAGGAAAACAGTTCTTAAGTTAGGCTACCCTATAATTTTATTCACAAAATATTGTTAGTTAAGCTTTCACTCAGGCTGATTTTCTTCTTCCGTTTGGGCACAGGAAGAACTGGACATTTTTCAAGTACATATTTTTGGTAAGAAATTTCCTAGCTTGACAAACTATCTGGTAGCTGCTTTTGTTCAAGTTGAGCCTTTGCCTGTGTAAGAGCTGTTGGCCACGGGCAGTGAGTGCAGCATCATGGACACACCAGGGCACTGTCAGAGCAGCACAGAGCATCTGATGGTGCTGCTGGTCACTGTCACCCCCACGGAACTGGGACATGGCTCTGCTGTGCTGCACGGCTCATCTGTGCTCTATGGCTGCACTAGGATATTGATTGCAAATTGCAGCTTTCCTTTTTGAATTAAAAATGTGAGCAAAGATTCTTCTAAAAATTCCAGCTTGCTTTGGAAAATCTGCTCTCTTAACCTTACGGTTACAGGACTGGGTCTGCTTGAGAGAGGAATTTCTACCCTGGAGAATACAAATATCTGCAGCCAGTTTCCCACAGTTGTTGTGAACTTTGTTGGCACTAATATATTATTACTAAAACCAGGGTTGATTTTTTTTATCCTTCTTTTTCCAAGATTAAATTTCATTATAGAATTTTGGAAGATCACCTTTGCCTCCCATTTAAATGAATAAATTTATCCTCTTTCTGTAATATATAAAAGGTGACTTTGGTTACCCCATGAATGCTATCAAGTTCAATTTAGGTACCCTTAGTATACTAGAAAACAAAATTAGATAATTCATCATCTAAATTAAATGAAACTCCATATTATTACATTAGCATGTGATATAACAAAATTCCTTTAAAAATTTTCATAAAAGTGATCAACTGCTGCATTTTAATTTAATTTGGTATGCTGAATTCTTATGCATCTTAGGCTGTAAAATTTTAAATTACATTTTTAAATAAAAGGTGTTCAGTTATTATAGTTTTATTGCTATGTAAGTTCTTGAAACAATGCTGTTGGTAAAGTCTCACTTATTATATATAATATCTGCACCAGAGTGTACCTTGTTTTTCCATTCCTGGATGTCTGTTTGTAATGAGAATTATTAGGAACATAGTACTAGCAGCTGTCAGCAGGCTCTTGATAAGAAGATTATTATGTGTTAACTTTAAAGAGTTAGGAATGTATAATTTATGGCTACTTGGTGGATTTTGCAGATGTCCCAGTTGTACACAGTTGCTAATCGGAATGATAGAAAACATGACTTGGAAATACTGTCATTGAGGTTTGTTGCAATCAAGAAACTGCTGTTAGAGTGCAACTTCTCTGTTTGATGTTCAGGAGCAAATCTTAGTCCTGTATTAAAAACACTAAACTGTCTGGGCTTCTTATAAATATTAATTTACCAAATGCACAGAAGTCTGTGACATTTCCTTCAGAAGAAAGGATTAGCTTTAATTTTGCTTGTATCACAGCACAGCAAAGTGAATCACTGTACTTTGGCTTTTGTAGTTCTGTATTTCATACATTTTCTTTTAATATGTCATGTCTTTATCAACAGAGCAACACAGTAGAGGAAATAGGTGCACCTGGTTTGGCAGAGTTAGTTCAGCCATTGTTTCTGTAATAAATTATTTACTTCACTGGTAGCATGTAATGACTTGCGTGACATTTTATAGGCTGTCGTACATTTTCAGTCCTGACATTTTAAAAAGCCACAGTTCTTATCTGTGACATGTCTGTGTACTGATGCATGGGCTCTTTACTACTTCTGTAATATTTATATAAAATTTATTGGCAGTAACTGCTATTACCCAGCGCATCTCTTTTGAAAGGTCTGTGTATCTCTCCACGTTGACTGAGCTGTTCAGAGGGGTTTGGAACTTTCTGGGCATTTTGCCACTACTTCTGTCTGAACTTTGTCTGCATTTGTATCAGCTGCTTTAGTTAGTGGTTGCTCGCTTGATGTTAACATGCTGATTTACACTATAATTAAGAATGAGTAGGAGTTTCTAAGGGAACTCAGAGCTCCTAAGTAACACAAAAATAATGCTGTTTTAAATAAATTTCTGGAGATAATTGAGTATAAATATTAAAATATCAAACAGCTTGAAGTCCACCTCTTTTGATGGAGAGCTTTGTAATGAGTGTGCAGGGTGGCTGCTGTTCATTATGTTTGTATCACATCTTTTAGAGGAGAAACCTCACTTCCCATGACTGTTTCATATGTTTTGATGCAAATTGTGACAAAGCATATACCCACACACTGAGTTGTATAATGTAGCTACCTCATGTTTGCCATCTGATACCTTACATAAAAGCAGAACTGTGCTGTCAGTCAGAATATCCTACATTTCTTTGTGAAATAAAATAGCAGTTTAGCAAATGAAGATGTAAGGCGAAGGAAGAAAATTCTTTCTTTTCACTTCTTTGTCTCTTAGTTAAGTAAATCACAGCAGATACAAAATACACTTCAGAGAGCTCTATTCAGCTCTGCCCAAACTTCTGGTGATTTATCTGTCACGAGCTCTTGCCAAGGAAAACATACAATTGGAGGGTATCAGCTTCTTGCAATCAATAAAACAAAACATGGACAGACAAATTAATCTGGGAGTAAGTGAGCTCTTTTCCACTGGTCTCTTTTCCATTGGGGTAGCTGTTGGCAAGTGAAGTTGTGCTGACTGCGGTCTGCTGCTGTAAGTGACAGAAACATTTGTTCCTTGAGGCTGCTTTGAGGTTGTAGGTGTGCAGAGAGGGCTGGAGCCATGAGTCTGCAGGTATTTTTACTGCTACCAAATAAATTACATAATCCAAATTCCTTATTAGTTGTTTTAATGCCAGAAATGCCATAGAGAGCCAAAGATAAAGACTTTCCATTCATACCCTGGGCAAGATTTTGCAATGTGTACTTATAGTAGTATTGCAGCTGAATTGAAAAGCAGTCTGCTTGTCCATCCACACTGTGGTTTTGTCTCGTTTATTTTGGGCTACGTTGCTTGCTTGCCCCACACCAGGCAATGTTAATGTGAGCAGTTTCTGTGCAGAGATGAGGGATCTGCTCTGTGCCCCAGAACGTGTTCCAGCCCTGGTTTGTGTCACACTGGCTCTGTGTCACTGGCACTCAGACTGGCACAGGGAGAGCCAAGCCCAGGCATTCCAGTGGAATTGCTCAGGCTGTACCTGGCTGAAGGCTGCTCCTCCCGCTGACTGAAAGCAAATGTTTTCAAGAGCTTGGGTGGATGCTCAGAAGCCTTTTGACAAGTGACCGAGAAGGTGTGAGGAATGGACTGCCAGCAAAGACCAGGCATAGCTGATGATATAAAATAAGACATTAAGAGAAAGGAATGGTAGAACACGTTGCTGCTGTACTTCCCATCATGCTGTTTGTGTAAAAGTACTCATCTGTTGCCAGTGCACACATTTGCAATGGTGCAGAATGAAAATTTGTCCCTAAGTCTTCCTGTAGTCCAATAAGCTGCTCACATTGTCACCATGTTAGAAAAGCTTTAATAACTCATTATGTTCACTGGAGTAGGACAAGAATGAAGTGTGGTGGGGATGCAATTGTGGAACTCGCTGACTGGCAAGAAATGCTTTGCTGATAGATGCTTTACTTTCCCAGACATTTTTGCAGTGTCAGTGCCTTGATGTTCTGTTAAGTTCTTTCTTCTGAAAATATTTATCTTAATTAGTTACTATAGCTAGAGAGTAATTGTCTGATGTCTTCTTTTTTCTTAGTCATTTGTTGGCTAGTAAACATAAAACCACTCAGTCTTTAACAGTGCAACTGGGGTAATTAGTTACAAGTGAGAGATAACAAGCAATCTGAAAAGGCATTACAGGTTTTTCTCCACCTTTCCCATTTGAGAGCTGTAAGATACTTGATTAAAATTAGCAATAAAAGTATATCACTGGAGTGAAGCAGCATTTTTGTAATGAAACCCGGGTGTTTTATTAAATGTAATAGCATCCAAGCTGGTGGGTTTTCCCCCTCTCCCCTGCACCACAGGTTGTGTTAACAAATGGGCAGCAACCAAGGGATGAAAGGGGGACTTTGCAGGATGGCCATGAGCCTCAGCAAGCTGCAGGCTGCCCAGGGTTTGGGCTGAAGCTCTGAGCTGGCAGCAGCCAGGACAAACCAGCCCTTGGCTTCCTGCTGGCAGCTGGACTGAGCCCCTGTGAGCACAGCATTGTCTGATCCAGGTGTTTGCTTTAACCCACACAGCACATCAAGGACTGCCACTGCTGGACAAATACCCTGCTGAAAGAGTAAAATGAAAACTAGATTTGTGCTAAAAAGGCAAGGAGGGTTTTCTTGGTAATCAACACTTAATTTCAGGCTAAACAGGTGAGATAATCACTAGAAGGCCACCAGTAATACTGTGGGTATATATTAGAGTGCTGATATTTTATATATATAGTTTGGGATATTATGAAGTAGGCAGATGCACTTTATTCCCAGGTTATTAGATAAAAAAAGATTCAACAATCCCACAGCTGTACATGAATGCTATAGTAGGACTAGGTCTTACCCAGGACATCCCAGGCCTTAGGCAGCTTGTCTTCTTGACTCTGAATCAACAATAAAAATACAGGTGAAAAAGGAGGAAAGAAAAATCAAGGGAAGTATTTTTTCCAGTCGTATTTGTCTGTTCCACGTGACACTAAATGTAAAATTATTTCTTTCTGGCTTAATAAAATAAATAAAATTAGTTTACTTAAAGGAGATAAGTCATATTCTTATGAGGCAAAAGCTAGAAGAAATTAGGCTTCAAAGAAGCTCTCTTCTTACATTAGAGATGTTGAATTTTCTTTTAGCACCTCTGTGGT
The DNA here is from genome assembly GCF_028018845.1 of Melospiza georgiana. Taxonomy (NCBI): domain Eukaryota; kingdom Metazoa; phylum Chordata; class Aves; order Passeriformes; family Passerellidae; genus Melospiza; species Melospiza georgiana. Next base: position 7,245,749 of record NC_080447.1, read on the forward strand.
TACAGTGAGTCTGCAGGATTGAAGTGCTTTATCTTACTTACCACTCAGGTGTTTATTTGGCTGCCTTGTGCCATCCAGGCAAAGGAGGAACAGTGAGAAGGGGATGGAGCCATGTGTTGGTGGAGGGGCAGTGGCATGTCTCCTTTTTGGGTAAACTTCACCTGAGGGAAACCCAGCAAGGCTGATCTGCAGGAATCAACTACTTGGAATGTTCTTGCTCTCAGAAAGAGAGTAGGAGAGGGGGAAGCCAAGACAAAGGATCCTGCTGGCTAACTTTGGGAACTTGCTAGGATAACAGTGCTTAATGGGAATGCTGCATGAAGCTCTAAAGAAGAAGAAAAAAAAAAAGATTTTGAAAAACATCAAGTTCTTTCTGGTGATTTTTCTGTCCTAATTTCTCCTGTTCTCTGCTGTTAGGAGAAATAATGTCAGACAGGATGAGGTGTATCTGTGGAACCACAGTTGACATTTTTAGAACCACTAGATGGCATTTAGATCTGGATGACTGAAAATGCTCTGGTGTGTGCTTATGAGGCAAACATTTTTTGCTTCTAAATCTAGGAATGAATGGGGAATTAAATATATATTTGATTAAATTTTAAGTTTAGGAATGTGTGATTTATGCATATATGAGTGGCACTGGGACAGAAATCAGGAGGATCTTTTAATGGAGTTTACTTTCAATACTCCAGTCTGTGGGATTTTCTTGGGATTTCAGGTGATGGTGGAATAGATGCCAGATCTAATGCTTTTTTGTAAACCAGCATGACTCAGGAAGGGGGACCAGGGAGAGATACAAATAAAAGACTTTCACAGTATTATGTAAATGTTATCAGTTATTAAAAAATAATCCCCTCTTCCTATTTCCCCCAGATGGAATAAAAATCTTCATTATTTTCTTTGTTTCTCTTACAGAGTTATTATCGAACCAAGGGAGAATTTCCATCTTAAAAGCCACTACAAGAAAGAAAGATTATAAAAGGTACTGTGTTTCTGCAGCTGAGTCTCTTGAGTGTCTTGTTACTATTTCAGTATGTGTGTTCTTAAATCACTATCCTTTTATTAAATTGTCTTTACACCTCAGAAATTCCTTCATTTGCATGCTATTGAAGACCAGCTAAAATTTGTGTAACAGAGTGGTAGAATGGCTGAGGAGCAGAAAGAAGGGAATACCCCCATGATATCCCTGAAAACTGCAGCCAGGACAGGAGCCATCATTCCTTGTGTCCAGAGCAGAGGCAGTGTAAGGGGTGGAATACAGGTGCAGCTGAGGAAAACAGGGATCACAGTTTTCTGGTTTTGCCTTCTCTGAGCCATCTCTCCCTTTTCCTATTACCATGGAAATACTCATTTAGCTTCCTTCTTACAGAGCAGGGGATGTCTCTGAGCTGTGGGACTTCTTCCTGTGGGCAGTAAGGGTGAGACTCTGCATGTCTGTTCCTCTCTCCATGCTCTCCCTGCCAGCTATATCTTATCTGCAATCCAAAGCCAGTCCTCTGCTCTCTTAGAGAATGACCATAAACATTTTCAGCTGCTCTGAATTCACCTCAATACTTTGCTGTGTCTGTTTTAAATCTGGGGACTTGAAAGTGAATAATGGGATTAAATATCGAAGTACTCTTGTTTGTTTTCCTGAAATATTGCTCCCTTCTGTGTACTGCTTTATTTTTCTCAGTGTAGGTGGATTACAGTTTTAGCCAAGCATTCCTCGAAAATAATCCTCTGAATAACACATATCATGTTACTGACTTTTATAAAGTTTTTTTCCATTTTAATTTGATTGTTTTTAGATTAAACATATATGTCAAACCAAAAAGTTTTATTGAAAATAAATAGCTCATTTAAAGTTTCAAAGCTGTTTGTAGGAAAGATTCTCAGCAGAGTTTACATTGTATTTACTCTCTGAATTGTTTGGGACTTACCTCTGTTACTTTCATAGTTTTAATGAAATGAGTTAGAAGTGTTTATTATAGCTGAAATGTATTCCTGTTTATATAGTGCAGGATTTTAATTTTAATATAATAGAGGGAATTTGCTTGAAACATTTGAAGTGGTTAGAAAGTTAAAGCAAAATTGTTATTTTTCCCACTCAGCAGTTATCAGCAGGATGGTTATTAAAAAAGGATGTTTGAATAGAAAGTTGTTTCTTGAAGCAGATCTTCAGTGATTTAGAAGAAATATTTCTGCTTCCAAATAACTGTAATTAGGCACTAGTGATAAGTTTGTTCCTGGAAATAGGAAATACTCTTGGTGGGGGATGTAAACTACAAAAAGCATTAAGATTTAGTCAAAGATAAAAATGTAGGATAGGCTTGGAAGGGGTGAGATCAGAGTCTAACTATAGCTATCAGGAGGAAAATGACTTTTCCAGAAGACCAGTTGGTACTGACCCCCTAAATCCAATATTTTTCCCAATTCCTGCTGATTTTCTGGTCAGGGTCAGCCTCAGCCGATGTGATTTAGATGTGGTAGTTGACCAGTCGAAATGGAGCTGTATGAGCAGGTCAGATTCAGAACAGGTTTGCCCTGCAGGGAAGGGAGGATGTGGAAAAGGGGGATCCCTGGAGGTCTGGGATGGAGTTGGTGTTGGCAGCCCAGAGGGGATCCCTGGAGGTCTGGGATGGAGTTGGTGTTGGCAGCCCAGAGGGGATCCCTGGAGGTCTGGGATGGAGTTGGTGTGCCAGCCCAAGGCTGTGGTGACCCATGCCAGGCTCTCAGCACCTGCAGGGCAGCCTGGACACCATGTCCCAGTGCTCCCTGGCAGCCCAAGTGCTTCCATTTTTGAGAGAGCCACAAACCAGTGAATCAAAACCTCTTGTAATAAAGATAGAAATCTTAGTCTTGGAAACTGATGCTTCCAGTTTTGCTCAGAGTATGGCAGTAGCACTGGCAGTGTGAGCCCAGCACGGCGTTTGTGTTGTGTGCGAGGGAAGATCTGAATGAGTAAAGAGCTCTGGAATCTGGACTAATCAATGGGGTTACTGTGGCATCTTGGTACACCCAGGGATATGAACCAGGCGTGTCCTCAGTAGGATTCTCTGAGGGCTGCTTTGGCTATCCGTTTAACCCCACAGAAGCCAAGATACTTGGCTAATAGAATAGGAAATGCTTCTCTGGGATAAGGGTTTGTGCCTTGAAAATTCAGCAACACCTTGCACCTGGTAACAGGGAGTTGAACTGGCAGTTGTGGCAATGCTTCTGCTCCTCAACCAGGCAGCACCTTTTTGCAGTGTGTAACAAAGACTGTTCTGTTGACAGAGGTTACATGCTAAAATCCATCATATGGAATGATTACTTTCTCCAAGACTTTCATTAAAATGTATCTGTTTTTCATGTCTTTATGTTTATGCATGAACGGAATGATTATTCAAGACAGCAGATGAGTTAAATACTTTTATTTTGCTCAGAAATTATTTATTAGTTCTCAAATGCATGTTTGCCTTGTAATACTAAAAAGCTGTGGTGTTAATCAGCACAAACTTGGATTGCATCCTAAACTTGCAAGGGTAAAATGAACTTGGATTGCATTTTAAATTTACAGATCCTGAAACAGTGAAGGGTGTGCTCTGCACATGCCATTGCAGAAAGCAGATCAACAGTTTTGGTCTAAACAGAGTAGATTTAGTTCGTGCCTCAGGCTTCCAAAACTAGCTTGGTGAAAAAATATCCTGGATTTAGAATGACACAGATGTTACTAGAGAGAATTAAAGCCAGTGGGCTTTATTCTGTTTCTTCTGTCTTTGTATTGCTTTAATCTCTTCATTGATACTGTTCCTGGTTTAAAGCAACATAAGATGGAAATCTGATTGTTTTTAATGAGAGAGGTTGAAATATGGGAGAGTAATTCAGGAAGATTGGTTGGTAAGAGCTAATGAAATTATTTTGATTTACTGGCTTCAAGAATTATACACGAACACTGCCATTATGTTCTTTCCTGTTTGTGCTGATGTTTTCAGTTCCTTGGTGGAGCAATAGAGCAGCCACACAATCCTCTAGATGTGGCTGTGAGAGGTAAACAAGACCCATGTTCTGGAAAACAGCTGAAGGGTTTTGGTTCTGTTTTCCTCCTGAAAGCAGGTGAAAACCACAGGGAAGAGGCTCATTCTGAACACTTCGGACCTGTGAATTTTTTTCCTAGCAGTGCCAGTTTATTTATTGTATAAAATGCTTTGGGAGATACTAAATATTTGATTCAGATGGGTTAAAGAAACTGTTTCTATTTGATGCACTTATTTTACATTAATCTTAAATGTAGTAATTGCAAATGCCCTCATAAACCCTGAGACTGGAGCCCTAGAATTAAAAAGCATTTGTTATTACCCAGGAATGTAACTGTGCAGTTTTATTGGCCTTTCTTCTACTGTAATCTATGGATCTCATTTAGCTGCATGCAGCCCTGTTCTTCTGAAACATAAAAGGAAGGAAATCTCTCAATAGCCTGAAATCAAATTATCTCTCTGTGTTAATCTACGTGTAAGACATCCAAGCCCACTTCTTTAAAGGAAAATAGTTTTACTGATAAGCAGCGCTAGACTGTATTCTTTGGATACTAGAATTAAGTGGATTTTTTTTTGTCTGCAGAGTGCTATTTATAGCATCAATTAACTCCTCATGGTTGGGATAAGTCATTTGACACATCTGTTGCTGAGCTTAAACAATCACTGTTCTGTGGGGCCGCTGTTGGATTTTTTTCCTCTCAAAATGTGTAATGAAAGGACAGTTTTCTACCCAATGGCTCTTGGTTTGGATATGCTGCCCAAGAGCATATCCATATCCCCCATATCCTGATGCCTTTGGGGGCATTTGGAATGGGTGGAGCTGTTGGGCTGCCTGACTGCAGGGCTGACCTCAGCTTTGTTGCTTGCCTTTTTGTTATTTATCTGCTTGATGGTAGCACAATAGTATCTTTTATGAAAGAGTTATTCTGAGCTTCTGCAGGCTGTTCCAGCCTCGCTGTAATGTTTCAGTTACTCTGTTTCACCTGTGACAAACTGGCCTGGCTTTGGGAGCTGCTGCTGGCCCCACTGACTCCTGTTCCTGTGTTTTGATTTAATGCTCCTAAGTACAGGGCTGTGCTCTGCTGTGGTTCCCCACACAGAGCCAGTTTCAGTCAGATTCCTGGCAGTAGCCTTTCTCTTAAAATGGAAGCCCTTTTGCCAAAACTCTAAACACCTGAGAGACAAGAAAAATAAGGATTCTTGTATATTGTTAAGTGAAATCTTGTAATTGTTCTGTGGAAATAACTGCATGAGGCTCTAACAGTGTCTTTATGTTTTTGGCTTATTTGCAGCCAGATTGGATTGGATATTAATGAAGCCCAGCTTTAAAATACATGGGAAAGAAGGACAGACTGAAGTTAGGAACTGTGCTGCTTTTGATTTTTATCCTTTTCTCTTTCTCATTGAAACAGCCTGTTCTGAGAAAAGATGTATTGATTTTGGGTGGCTCTGCTTGCAAGGGAGGCTCTAGAGTAAGGAAGTAATTTCTGTTGAAAATGTGACAGCCTCCATGGTTAATTGAAGGCCTGATTCTATTTAACAGTCACACAGGCTGTTGGAGGGGTTTTCCTTTGCTGCTGGGAAGACATTACTGCAGTGAAATAGTTGTGAAATAGGTTGTCTGTTGTTTCTGCTCAGAGTCATCAGTGGCTGCAGGTTCTGCTGATGTGGGGTAGGACAGGCTGGGCTCAGAGCAAGTGGGGGACATGGAGCTGCTGCTAAAGGCAGCTGTGAGAATACTTGGAAGCCTGGATATCCACAACTCAGAAAGGGACCACAAAGTGCAATCCATTTTTAAGCAGAGCTGCTTATTGATTTCAGTGGGGGAGACCTTTGCAAAATCGATGGCACGCAGCAGCTTTAGTATGCAAGGACATGTGTTCTGGGCTGGTAAAGTGATCGCCCCATGAACTAATCAGCCTGGTAGCAATCATGTCTGGCAAGTTCCAAGGCAGAAGGAAAGGTGTCAGAGCCTTGAGATGCAGCAAATTTGCTATTCATATTCCAAAAGAGATTGCAAAGTATGATCTTGTTCATTCTAGCTTTGACTTTCAAGTTGCATTTAATTTCTATAGAAAAACAAAAGCTACAAAAGGAAATATAAAAAGTTTTTGGCAATATGGTAACATGGACCTGATTATTATGAGGTGTAGTGTTAAACAAATAGAATTGCTGAAGTAATCAAAATACTCTGATTTTTTCCACGAGAGACCATCTCTGCCTTGTTAAGTCTTTCAGTATTTGTAAGATTATTACAAAAACTATTCCCCCTGGACACTCATTTGGAAATATTTGGGGAGTGTTTGTTTACACAAAGAATTTACAGTGCACAGTGTGAATTTATAGACTATCACATACCCCATTAAACCTTAGTGTGGACACTTAGTAGGTGTGAAGTAATATGCTGCCATTTTGCTGTGCTGCTTTATGCTTAATTAACACAAACACTGATCTCTGAAGAAATGTGGGATAATGAGTGCTGGGATGGAGGAGTTCAGCTTGTTTAGTGTAGGCAAGTCCTTAGATCCCAGAGAGCAAGAGCTCTGCTTCAGAAAGATGTTCTTTGCTCTTTTGGTCTATAAATGACAAATTTTAGAAAGAAATTGATTTCTTTTTACATTGGGTAAAAGTAACCATAGGCTAAAGCATTTACTTTAAAAATTACCCTTGTAAAAATATTTCAGTTTCAATTTTAGAGCATTAAACGGAATTATTTATGCTATTATATATATGCAGTTGTGAGAAGATGTTCTGTATTTCCATAATTTTTTTTCTTTTCCATTTGGAAGAATATAGCAGTTGAAATTTACCTTACTGGGGAAAGAGTGTAATTAAATCTATGTAGACCCACTGTATCAGCAAGCCCTGAAAACACTGCATGAAATTTTGGAATGAATACCTTGAAAACCCTAGTAGCAAAGTGCTGAAGTGAGGAATCTTTATCAAAGGGAAGCTGTAGAAAGAAGACTGGTGTCATTTAAGCATCTAGTGATTAATATATAGAGATTTACTTAGATATAAGAAAATTTTGAGGGTTTTTTTTTTTTTTCTGAGAACTGTTTTTTTTCTGAGGTACTACAGTGTGATTTCGGTGCCTTTAATTAAAAGACTAATTAAATTATTCCTTTTTAAATGAACTGGGAACCATTTTGGTAAGATTGGAGATCCTGTGGTGCTATTGACCAGAGCCAGTTCTGTAGTGAGTTAAATCTTGGAACTGTATTGCCTTTACAAGCATATGTTTGGATGCTTTAGTTGGTGTTGCTTAACCCCATTCATAGTATGATAATCTGCAAATTTATTTGCAGGATTTATGTATTTATTTATACAGAATTGCCCCTGCTGGATGATCAGATGAAATTTCTTACTAATGTAAAAGCTCAAATATTTCACATTGATGCTTTTTTCTGCAGTAATGGAAGTGGGGAGCTGCAGCATTCATTGCAATGTCCTTAAGATGCAGAGTTCCTTCCCAAGGAGTTCTCCTGTTACCATTTCCACTGCCCTCGTTCATTCCCTGGTTTAAACCTTGTTTCACAGACTGCCTCTGTCCAAAGGAACACAAAAACCCTGAGCAGCTTTTTTGTTGTTTCTTTTGACACCAGCACAGCGTGTCTGTCTGTGGCTACCAGAGAACTATATTGAAATGGCTTTCTTTGTGAGCTCCTCATTGCTATTCATTGGTGGAGGTTGTCACGTAAGGGTCAAATTAGAACTCAGTCAACCACAGCATGAGGGGACCCAGGCTCAAGATAGATTTCAGCATAAAGTCTGAGAAGCAGTTTATTTGGAGTGTGTTACATGTATTTTATATATATGTGTGTCCAAAGTGTTATTCTTTTATCTCCAGAAACTCAGTTATGTTTAATTTACTCTCTCTGGCCATTTACTTGAGAATTAGCCTTTCTCTCACTTTGCCCCCTGACTTTCATCTTTGGGCATATCTATGCACAGTTTTCTTACAACTTTTTTTACAGTTTTGGGCACAGAATTTTCTACTGTTAGTTTAAGAAAAAATGAGATTTCTGGCATGATGGTTCTGTGCCCTTTGAGGTTGGATCCATGCAAAGAAAGGATCATATTTCTGGTAATTTGGCTGAAACACAAGAAATTGTGTTTATGCTGGCTTCAGGAAGGCAGACTATACCTGGTCAAGCAAAAAAATCTGCCAGGGCAACATTCCTCTCTGAAAATGTTCTAAAGCATTTGAACCAGCAGAGTGAATTTGTACTGGCTCTGCATTTTGTGCCATGTGGTTGCAGCATTTTTGATGTGGTAGCTTAAGACTGGCAGTGCTGCCTCACAGAACCATTTCTTACCAAATGGGTGCTGTTCATTCTCCAGCAAAAACAGGGACTAAACTGGCAGCTGCTGACCCAGAGAAGTTTCAGTGGTAGATGTTGTAAGACTAAATACATCAGGGATTTACTGAGCTACACAGATGACCTGATATCCCAAAAGCTTCTTTTACTTTGGTTTCATACAGGATCAGGTAGGTGCACGTACAGACAGGGAGAACAAGCTATTGTGCGGTGTTCTTATTTTAGAAATGAATGTCCCCTCTCTAACAGGGATCTGTGAAATGATCTTGAGCCATTTGGGGCTTCCATATCTCACAGGGGCCTAAAGTTGTGTGCCCAAATAACAGCTCTCATTTCTGAGACCATCCTGTTAGGTCTCTGTGTTTTAAATTGCCTGATTTCAACATCCAGCTTTGCAACATTCCATCATCCTCCTTGCAGTCTAGAGTTTTCCCTGATTTTGGACATTAACTGTAAATCTCACAGGAACATGCAAGTATTGATCACTGATAAATTTGATTAATCAGGGTGGTTTTTTTTTTTTTTCCTTTAGGAGTCTCAGGATTGGCTTCTCTGAACATTATTTCTTTTACTACAAGTTAGGAGGAAAACAGTGCAATAAATAATTTCTACAACACAGTGAGAAGAACCTGGGCACTGACTGTGTATAGAAGGGGCTGTAATACCTTATTAACTAACTCTGTCTCTCTTTCCTCTCTCTTGTAGCTGATTCTTCTTGAGGCTGCTCTCCTGCTTTGTCTGTTCTGTTCTTAGTGGGTGATGTCCCAGCAGCTCTAACCCTCAGACTTCAGTACCTCTCTAGGTGTGTATGGCTCAGTTTTCTCTGCATGCTTTCTGGTGTCGCATGGGGGGCAACACTCATGTTATGCTACTCATCTCTCGTGGCACTTGAGGCTGAGAATGTCATTAGCATGTGTTATGTTTCAGTTCCATGGATTGTTTAAGCCCCATTTTTGCTTTTATTCTGCTGGCTTTCTTCCCTGGAGAAGCACAAAGCTGCTGTTTCTATGCACACTCACAGGCCTTCGTGTTTGCTCCTACAGCTGAGCAGCTCTGTGAACGAGCTTCCTGATGCTCATGGAAACATCTGCTGCCAGCAGGACTGACAGACTTGGACTGGTCTTGGATAGAGCAGTAGTGGGGCAGCTGAGTTCAGCATCCAGATGAGAGGGATCCCTGTGAGCCCCTTCCCCTGCAGCTGGGAGCAGCCTGAGCTGTGCTGTGCCGCTGGCAGAGGACACTGCGCTCTCCAAAGGCAGCTCACTCACAGACCCCATCTCCTCAGGAACACACTTTGAAGTGCAGGGGATTTGAGGTTCCCCATGACTGTTAGGATTCAGGTGCCCAAATCTCACAGAACTTGACCCCTCTTAATCTGAAGGGCTCTTCAAAAACTCTTGACTGTCAGTTCCATCCTATAATAGCAAAATTAGCATGAAGAGTTGACTCACGTTTTTTGTGGCGCGCCAAGTGACCCTTGGAGTCTTGGCAGTGTTTCCAAGAGCCTCAGACTTGGGTCTGAGCTGGGGTATTAGCAATGAGCAGGACCCCTGTTTTGGCCCTTTGCACTGGGGTGATTTTCATCCTGGGTGAGCACTGAGGTTGTATTGACTCAGAAGGGGCCTTTTGATGCATTAGTGGAACAGTCAGAACAAACACCTCCTCTGATGCATTGGTGGAACAGTCAGAATAAACAGCTCCTCTGATGCATTAGTGGAACAGTCAGAACAAACGCCTCCTCTGATGCATTAGTGGAACAGTCAGAATAAACATCTCCTCTTTGCTCTAACTCCAGTGCAGCACTAATGTATTTAGAGTCACGTAGGCAGGACAGAGAGATTTGCTGCTGTCAGCGTAGCCTTTGATACTCTGTAGGCAACTGTTTGCTGTGTTTAGAAGTGCAGCCTAAGGAATAATTTTTACCTGGCTGCTCTGGGTCTAATATTTTCATTTATTGATACCCTTTTCAATGTACTTTAATTTATTTACAAATGGTAGCAAATTGCAAGTGGCAACCTGAGTAACTGACTCATGAGTCAGTACTTTTATTTTTCTCCTCCAGTCTAGACTGCTGATAATGTAAATTGTTGAAACCCGGGGTTAGTAATTAGGGGTGCAATCAACAGCAAGCAAATACTTATCTGATAATAAAACATTTGAAATGCAGAAGTCCATCTTTGTGCAACAATACTTAAAAGGCAGTTATTGGTCCTACTGCTGTTTCTGCATAGCAATTAGGATTTTTGTGGTCACTAATTGTGTATCTGAAAATTTATACAGTTTATTTTCTGCCTGTGTTTTTCTTTGCAAAGAGAAAAGAAGCATAGTATTTATGGTTATAATGAGGTTAACACTGTACTTCCTGCAGGGAGATCTCTCTAAAGATTTGTACCATTTATAGAACCCAAATTTTCTAGGTTTTCTCATGTGTGGCATCAAGGGCTTATATCTCATTAAGGATTTTCTAAACAGGATCTTTGTCACATTATCAAAATGTGACTTGAAAGTTATATACCAGCTCAGTCATCAACTTGGTTTTTGTTATTAAAGCTGTAACTCCTTCTGAAGAAGGACTTCTTGATTTTTCTTGCGCTGTTACTAATGCTTTTCCTCAGAACAGGAACTTGCATTATATGTTCTACAAGAAACCTGTTTTAAATTTAGTTACTGTCGATACCATCTTGTCATCTTCTTTCCCCTACTGGATTTACTTTTTGAAATCAGTCCACAGACATACCCAGCCTGTGGGACCCCAAAAGATGACTTTTGTGATGATTGCATGTGAGAAAGAGCAGTTTTAGCTGCAGACAGTTCCTGAAAACTGGGCCTGTGTGATGAGCTGAATTCCTGCTCTGCAGCACCTGGAAGGAGCCTGTCTGCATTTGTGAATCCTGACTGATCCAGACTCTTCTTGGGCCTGGAATATCCCCTGTGAGGTGTATTTGGTCTGTGGCAGCCAGGCTGTTGGTCTGCTCTAGCATGAGGGCAGTGATGATCACTAACCCAGGGCTTGTCTTTAGGAATGTATGGCTAGAAATGCCACCCCAGGGATATTTCTTCCAAAATCTGACTTGTGTCCAGGTCTTTGCAGTCCCACTCTTTCACACTCCAAGGAGTCTATGAGCAGGCCTGGAACTCCTGGGAGTAGTGACAGCAAACAGAGCTGTCTCCATCTGTGCAAAAGCAGGGAAGCAAAAAAGCAGAAATGTGGAACTTGGCTGCACACAAGCCAGCTGAGGTCCAGAAAGTCTGGCTGTGTTCATGTCTAGCTGTGCCAGGGCTAAATCATGCTGAGATAGAGCAGGTGAGTCTTCCTGTGACTTCCCATGAATCATACTATCCTTTTAGAGGGTTTTGATTCTCCTTTGCAGAAACCAATGTACTCTGAAGGTTTTATAGACTTTTAATAATCTATTGGAAGGTCTCAGAAGTTGGCAGTTTGGTCTGCGTTTGACTAGTCTGTGACATCTGGAAAACCCTTTGGTGGTTTTTGATTTTCTTTCAGAATTTCAATAGAAGTTAAATCAATGCATGAATGACAAAACTCATTTCTGCCTACTGGTCTGCAAACATGAAAGGCTCAAGCCATGGTTATAAGTAAACATTATGAGATTAATACATGATAATCCTTACGCTGTTCCTAACATGATTTTATATTACTCTGATTCCTTTCAACAGCAACTCTCTAAGGGTTAACAATGAACACAGAGCCACTGGCAGGTTATTCCTCATGAAATCCATTGGATTTGGGTCTGTCACTCCTGCCCCAGTGTTTTTTTGGCCTGTTGGGTGATTTCAGCCATATTTGACAAAAGCAAGGAGACTTCAGCCTGCTTAGGAGTCCCCAAAAAACTGTAAAAACATGCAGCTTAATCACTACTAATACTCCTCTTTGGGACATAACAGTATTATGACCACATTATTATGAGCTACCAAAGAATCTGCACAGGAGAGACTCCTGATAAATGTAACAGTCATGGAAAATGGATCAGTCAAGAGTGTGCATCATCTAAAGGCACTGAATGATGAATTGCGAAGCATCAGGGAGCAGGGAACTATCTGTGCTCATGGAAATCCTTGTTGATAGATGGAAAACAAAGAATCTTTGGCAGCAAATCGAGGGACAATTTCTCAGGACTTAAGTTCAGCACAGAACATGAACAGTTCTTGAAGTACAGGAGCCTGAGACAGTTCTGCCTCTGCTTGTCTCAGTAGGTGCTTTAAGAGGGGTTACTTGTTTAACTTTGATGAAGGATTCTGTTGAGGCCATAATTTATGTTTATATTATATTGCTGATTTCATACTCCTAGTAAAATATTTTAAGTGGTGTTCAGGTCACAGATATGTGGAATCAATGGGGAGTTTTACTGCATGTACCATACAGGTGAAGATAGGATTTTAAATGGGGTTGTTTCATTACCCTGCTAGGGAAGACATAAGGCAGAAGTTATAACCCACCTAGTTGATTTCTGAGTTCTTTTTCTGCATTGAAAGACAAGCAGTCCTGTGTGTTTTCCATGGAAGATGTTTGCTTTTTCATTTGCATTATTAGCATGAAGGACTGTTTCATTGACGGAAATCATCAAGCATTTCAACTGCAATTGCAGTTAAAAATGTTTTCTGCATTTAAAAATGTTTTCCATGTTACAGTGTGCTGCTATAATTTAAGTATGAAAGCTAATTTCAGCTACTGTCTGTTAAGTTTGGGGAGGTGTGGAAAAAATAGACACAACTGTGTTCTTCTACCATGAAGTTTCTGTCCTTAATAATGTTAAACTTCTCACTTATGCTGTTAAAGACAGAAATTCCAGGTGTCTGTAGTGAGAATGTTCCTCTTTCCCTCTACAGCCATATCTTTTTTTATGTATTTCTTTTAAGTACATTATTATTTGCACAGTGAAATTAGCTCTGCAAGAGGGATGAAAACCCTTGTCAGAGCAGTTTTAGCAAAACGATAAAAGGAATTAAATACAAATTTTCTCAAAGGTGAGCATATTTTTTTTCTTTTTTGAACAGGGAAGTCTTAGATTAATTGCTTTTAATTTAAAATCAAATCAATGGATGGAAAGATGGATGCTTTTCAAAGAGCACTGCAGTTTGCTGCTTAGAGCAATCGGTATTTTAGCAAGGTGACTAACGATATGCATTTTTATCTTTAACCTCTGACCCGTGCCCTCCCCACCCTTTACCTAACCCTTTCCATTTGCCCTGGTCAGTTAACAGGCAGGAAGCATTTGAAAGCAGTCATGGATGACTATGATATCAGGTCTGCTGCCAGCATTTTGGCATCTGTTAAAGAGCAAGAAGCTCGTTTCGAGCGGCTCACCCGCGCACTTGAGGAGGAGCGGCGCAATGTCTCCCTGCAACTCGAGCGTGCCAATCAGCCCGCAGACCGCATGAGCATCTGCAACATTGGCAATGGTCAGCCCCTGGCAACCGCCTGGCAGCAGCTCGTACTGCAGGTAAAGCCTGCTCCTTTCACTGTCCCTGGAGCCCACCCTAGCACAGTGTCCATCCCAGACAGTCAGTGCATGGTGTGTTGTCAGCATTTCATTGGTGTGTGCTGTGTCTGAAGCACCCACACTGCACCCCAGCTCGGGGCTGTCATCAGCTGGGCGCCTTTGGAGCCTTGCCTTGGAAGCTGCTCTTGCTCCTAGCTCATGGGATACTTTTAAAAGTATGTGTGTACCTGGGTAAAAGCCCTAAGAAGGGATCTTCACACCCTCCTCTAATCTATGCACTTGCTGTAAGTCTGGTGATGTGCTGGTGATTGTAAAAGAAGGCTGAATCATAATCTCCATAGCAAACAAAATTTCCATTAGAAATAGCTGGACTTTGAATAGAGGGAGCAGCATGAAAAGCAGGGATTTCCCTCCTGCAAAGCCTCATTGTTTGTGTAGGGAGGACTTCATAATTTGTTTCTCATGTGCAGTGAATTGATAGACTATTTTAATGATGCAAACTGGCTTTGTGGGTAGCTTTAGATTTCCAAATACTGTTTTGCTTGATACACGTTCTTTAACTGTTTAAATGTGCAATGACAAACTACTTACGTCTCTGAATTACTTCAGCTCTCAAACCCCTCTGACACACAAGGTAAGTCATGCAGAAGCAATAGTACCATTTGTGAAGGTCTGTTTTCTAAGAAAACATTGTTCAATTCAGAAGCAAGCTCTCGGCTATGAGGATTCCAGAAGTTGTTTCCCAGTTATACCAGACTGTTTTACAATTATACTTGTATTGAGGCAGATTTTACCTTATATTATGGCAGCACTGCTTTTCTAGTAACAGCTGCCATGTTTTTTACATGAAGATGCCTGAATTTGGGATTTCATGTGACAGGAGCAGCCTGCACTGGTCAGGGTAAAAGTCTGACCATGTGTGGTAGGAGCTGTAGGTGGTTATCCTCTGATGAGCTGCTGGGCTGGGAGAGGGGAGATGTGCTTACGTATTTTTTATAGGGAAAGGACAAGTTCACCTTCACTTTTTCGGAATGACTTTGTGCAAAGTGCCTGATTAATAGCTTCAGAATGAAATTCCTTATCCACAAAACTGATGAAGCATGAGTTTTCTGCAGTGTAATAGCTTAAGGTCTAACCACTTCCAAGAAAACTTAATAAAAGAGTTTTAAGTTACTGGGGTCTACGTGACTCTTATGGAGAAACAGCCCCTCTAAGTGACCCCAGGCTGAATCTGCGTAGGCTCAGCTCCCTGCCACTGGGTGAGGGGAGCTTTAATTAAATTATAATTAGCACTGAGGTTTTTAGAGTTCCTTGTATATGAAATAAATGGTTAAATAGCTAAATATTCACAATTAAGAATCAATGTAAAGTTAGTTGTGCGAATTTTCATAAAGTATAGCGAAGGCCAAATTCCTCCCTGACTTACTGGAATTAAAAAGTGTTTAACTGAAGGATGAAAGCTGTATCTTCAGTCTTATGAAGAGTATATAATATTTTCATCTCTGGTGTTTTGTGTTGCATTTCATTGTGCATAGTACACAAAGCAAAAGGCTGTCTGTGCTCTGCTGTCTGTGGGGGTTGCTCACACCCTGCAGTGAAATCCACCTCTCTGAGGCTGTTCCGAGCACTGGCTGAGTGCTGCAGATCACCCCAGTTAACTGCTTGGTATAAGGAATATTGCAAAGTAACTCAAGTAGCAGCTTTTGGTGGTGATTATACATAATCTAGTTATTCTGTGTATGATTTGGACAAAAGAAAGGAGGGTTAACTCCATTTTATGAGAGTGACAAATAATCTTTAATGATCTTCACAACCAGGCATCAGTTTTCCATGTTGTTTGTTTGTCAAAGTGGAATCTGCCAAAGGGATTTGTTAGGCAAGTGTGTATAGTCAGGGCTTTGTAAACAGTCTCTCTCACAACTTCTTGTTCAATATACAATCCCACACTTACTCCCTTCTTAGAATGGAAAATTAAGTCCTTTTTTTTCCCTTTTAATTTTAGACATGGAAAAGTACTATATATGTGGGCAATGTGCCAGGAGTGTTACACTGTTCTGAAGTTCTCAAAAGACAAAATCAAGGTCTTATGAAAATATTGATTCTAATTAATGAATCCTGGAACTCTTATTTTCATTTTAATTTTTTTTTTTAAATAGCAGCTTTAAACTCATTCCATAACAATAACTCCTTGTCCTAGACAGCCCAGTTGGCCAATTGCTGATGAGTTCTGCCTGTTCAGTGTGAATTTCAAATACTGGAATGGAACATATGAACTCTGGTGCACTTGCTGACTTTTTCTGTGAGTGTCTATGCCATTGTGTCTTGTCTTTTCTTCTTAAAGAGAAATACCAGATCTGCAGATGAGGTCAGGGATGTGCTGTAATTGCCAAAAAGTGCGTGCATAGGCTTCTTGATTTTGTGATAAGTGTGGATATTTTTTAATAAAATTACCTTAAACTTAAAAATTACCTTTTCATGAGAGAGGTTGATTACTTGAACAATCTAAACAAATCATGAATGGTTTGTTCAGATATTAGTTAGAAATAGCTGAGATTATTCTTTAAGAGGAAGCTTTCTCAGAGTAGGGGTTTCTGGGAAGCACTGTCCCCACAATGAGAGGTCCTAAGCGTTGTTGAAATGTCTCCTGTTAATGTTAGTGAGAGTCTTTTACTCAGGTAGGGGCCAAGGTGTGCAGTTTGGCAGTGCCTGCCAAACGTCCAGGCTCTGCAGAGGTTTGTACCCATCTGTGTTCCTGCAGGAGGCTGTGAGCAGCTCCTGCCATAGGGACAAGTCCCCTTTAACCCACACAGGCCCTGGTGAATGGGGACAAAAGTGCTTTTTGTGCTTAATGTGCCTGAATGATGGGTAAATGTCACTTCTGCTCTGTGCAGCTTCCCCAGGCTTCCACTGTAGCTGCAATTAGAGTTTGTTGCTGAGTGTGCAGCCAGTGACATGAATTAGGGTGTTTCAACTGGAGAACTTTGGGAAGATAGCAGCTTTGTACATGTGTTACTGCGGATTCTGAAGGGTCAGATAAAGTGCTCTTTCAGACTAAGAACCCTCTGGACAAAAGGTCATTAGTTACACAGTGGAAACCTTGGCATTAGTCTGGAAAATGTAACATTTAATGAAACTTTGGCCACAGATCTTTTATCACGGTAATAAAATCTCCTAAAACTCTCTGCAGGTTTTAACGTTGTTCTTGACTGTCTCTGGCCTTGAGTGGTGGGAGCCACGTGGCTGATCACTGCTGTTGGGTTTTGGAAGGGAAACTCTGGTTGTACTAAAGACAGGAGAGTGGTCTGTTAATGTGTATTTGTGTTTGCTTCTCTGACTTTAGAGGTAAATCATGTACATTGGTTACTACAGTATTTCAGGCCATTGAAGTCTTGGCAGTCTTTGCCTTTTGATCAGGTTTCCAGGACAAGCACAGTCCAATAAGTCACTGGTGAGTAGCCCCCATCACATGTCTTCTACACGCTCAAGTGTCTAGTTGATAATGTTTTTTACAAGCCTGAGAAATCTTACTGTTCTTCATGTATGAAGTATAGTTTAACCTACCTGGTTTCCAAATCAGCCTTCTGCTGCTCTTCACAGTGGGAACTGAAGTTGGGCAGGAAGGAGATACAGATGTGCCCATGTGGGGTATGGGCTGTGACAGGCTGACAGAGAGATGCAGTATTACCACCACAAAACAGAACTTACTACTAATAAAGAATACTCTTTTATATATCTATGTATGTATATACACTTTTATTAAAACATTAGACATGTGATACTTATTAAACACAAGATTATATCCTGCCTTGGTTTAAACTGGTGTGGCTCCATGGGTTTCAGAGAAGCTCTGTCAAATCTGATCATCTGGGGAGCTGAACAAGGTTTGCATTCAAAGATTGTTTCCCATCAGTATGTGGTGACAACTTCCATTCCTGTTAATGTTGCATAACCAAAATAAAGTACAGTATTCAATAAACCCCTGTTGCCAGCAAAAGCACTGGAACAATACTTGGACTTCTGTAGTGCCCTACAGGGATTTGAGAGGGGTCTTCTAAGTCAGAAAAAGGCATTATCCTCCTTCTTACAGGTAGGAAAGCTGTCGGAATTGCCAAATCTCACACGGTACAAATAACAGAAGTCAGCCTTTTACATGCTGCTGGTACAGGGTTTTATTTGTCAGATATATTGACTCTGATGTGCCTGTGAGAAGTAACATGGGTTGATCTGAGAACTCTTCACACTCACAGAATCATCCAATAATTAAAAAGTTAATGCATTTGACTATAACTGTGATTCTTTTACGTTCCTGTTGGTGGGTTTGTTGGGATGTTCTTATATAAAAAAGTGAGCCAAATTAATAAAATTATTTTTTTCCTTCACTTTGCAAATATTATTATAGCTGTTCAAGGAAAATTAGCTTATGGAAAAAAAATACAGAATATTTTCATAGTTGCAGTTTGGATCATTTATATATAAGCTTATGTTCCAGAGAAATAACACCTGCTTGAAAACAAACACCCACATTTGACTTTTTTTTCTTTTTCAGGCAGGTATTTTTAAGCCATAATTAAGTACCCATATTCTTCAGTCATTTTGTTAATCTGAGGTACCTGTGACTTCTGCCAAAACAGAAGTTTTGACATTTAGTGAATTGAGGGTTATTTTCAAATAAAAGGTGAACTCTAAAGCACACCAGAACACATGGTGAGAATTAAAAAAAAATACAAGATTAGGTCAAATTGCTTTTCTAAGAAAATACCATCAAGTTAACCTTTCTGAGTCAGCCTAGGCTACAATAGCACTTCTGTCTGTATTTCATTACTTTTATTTAAGATTCTCTGCTCTACACTGACATAGTACAGACTGCTAGAATATATAGAGACTGTTTCCAGTGCTTTGATAGTAAGAACATGGGTGCATTAATATTGTATATAATGGTTGCTTTAATATTGTATGTATGTTTAAACATATCTAGAAAAGAGGCAAAAATGGGTTCTGAGCTTCACTGAATCTTCACCTTGCCTTTTTTCTCTCTTGTGCATCTCATACAGAATGCAGTTCCACCTTTGTGCGTAAAGTTTCATGTAATTAGTTTGAGTTTGTAGTGCCTCTTGGCCTCCTGTGTTATATAACATATTTGTGCTCACATTAAGGGACTGACAGCATGGAAAATTCCTTTTTTTTGCCTTACAGGTAAGGTCAGGTACAGACAACAATGCTGTCAGTTCATGACAGCTCCCTGGTGTTACAGTACTATTTCCTGCTACATTGCCAAATACCAAGGAAAAAACTCACTGGTACTTAACCCATGCATGTTCTTCTGCCAGTAGTGATAGAAAGCAAAATGTTGAAAGAACTTGCAAGGATAATCCTTATTCCTTTATAGAGCCAGTGGAACCCATAGAAATGCACATTCTGCTGTGGGGTACAACATGGTTTGGTGTCAGTCACCTCACACCCCATCTGTGGCTGCTGCTGGCCCTGCCCAGCTCCCCTCACTCTGTGATTTGGCTGTGCTGGTTCCTGGCAGTGACAGGAGCACTCACTGCCCTCAGCCTGAGCCTGCACACTCAGTGTGAGTTACTGAGCTTCTGGGAGTGACCTGGCTCAGGTTTCAGCTTCTGCATATGTGCAACTATTCAAAGGCTCTGGGGGGAAGGAGGAGGGAGATTTGGGAATATGATTCCCATGGGAGAATGAGTTCTTAGATCAGAATTCACACTACCTAGGGATCCCAGCAGTTGGGAACTGCACCAGGAGCCATTACTCAGCTCCTTTGCAGGGAGATGTGTTCCTGTCCCTGGCTTCTCCTGTGCTGGACATGATAGTAATTGCATTTAGCTTGCAGGCTGGAACTTTGAACATCTTTTCTATGGATGTTGTCCCATGTCTGTGAAAGCATCAGCTCCTGGTTTAGAGTGAGAGCCAGGACCTTTGGCTGATAGCAATGGTGGAAGCTGAAGCAGGAGCTGGTGCTCCTCAGCCCAAACCCTGCAGCTGGCCTGGGGCAGTGCTGCTGCCAGAGCAGGAGCTCTCCTGGAGTCACTGCAGGTGTCAGATAGAGACTTCAGAGTGACAGTGTGGCATGTGGCACCACTGAGGAGCTCCTGTTGTTTGCCTTTCTGCTGGGATGACCCAAATTCCAAAGGAAATCCTACAACCTGCTTCATGTGTTGCAGGAGGAATTCCCTAGCAGAAGCCCAGAAAAAAAGTAAAAAAATATAAGTTTGTGCAACAGGCATCTTGGTATATATCATATGAGAGGCTCTGAAAATGGACTCAAGTGGTATTCCAGCAAGAATTAACATTTGCTTGTTCATCTGTTTCTTGAATTGTCCTACCCTTGTGATTATCCTTCAGTCTTCATTTAAGGCCTTAGATGATAAAAACACAGATACAAGGGAATGGGAATAATAGTATCAGTTTCAGCAACAGTTAAGAAGCTTTGACCAGCTGAATCAGAAGCTGTGCAATTCTTTCCAGAAGGGATTTATTTGATAAGCAAACTACTTAAACCCCACTTAGGAGAGTTATTTGGGGCTCAGAACTGCTGGCATGCAGCTGAATCCACTCAAAATCTGATGTGTTATCTGAGAAGTATTTGTATAAAACTTTGTCAGCAAGACTAGTTTAAAAAGTAGATTCCAAACGATTCAATAAAAAATAAAAAGGGACCCAGAAACTGACCCTCTCTCTGCAGGAAAAATGACTTTATTCTTTGTAAGACTTGGGTTTTTTTTCAAAACTTAATTATATACCATTTTATAGCTTTACATGTGCAGGTTGAAAATACACTTCCAGCTCCAAAAATCACACCTTTGCAGAAATGTCATTTTTCTCTCTGTCATCAAAAGTACCTCACATTCACATCTCACACTTCATCTGTTAAATATGTGCTGTGCAACTCTCTGTGGGAACTGCTGAATTCCAAAGTGCCATCTAATGTTTGTCTGCAGGACAGCAGCTGCTTCACAGTAATGATGGTAATAGTGCAAGGCAATGGCCGTGTTTGCTCTAAGCATCTCAAATATTTTTGCAGTTTCATTTGCCTTCATGGTTCCAAGTCCTTTTGTTTAGTGTAAATTTTTATTGAATGAGGTTTTGGAAGCAATTGAAAAGCAAGGATTTTCTTACTTTGTTTGACAAGACTTGTGAAAGAATGACTTTTCACAACTGTTAGCCTTTCTGGCCTGGAGCTGTGCCAGGTTTTAATTAAAAATATTTAAATTAAATGAAAAATTCACAGTTCCATAGTAATACTCCATGATTTTACATTGCTTTACTAATAGAACTATGTTTTCTTTTAGGCGTACATATAAGAGAAATACATTAAAATTAAATTTTGATTGCAGTGCATTCTCATTATGTAAACAGGCATCTAGGCTTTTCTTTGCATGATGTCTCTGAGTGTTACAACATCAGCAAGTATAACAGCAATTAATTATTAAAAAAGTCTTAAATAGGAACAATAAAATGTAAACATTAAAGAGCAGTATCAGGTTTAACAAGTTTTTTTTAAAAAAACAACTTTCTAGTCCCATTTACCATATTTGCTTCTTGATAATTAACATGAATCATCTTACATTAAAGTTGTGATTTATTTTTCATGTCCTGCTGCTTGTTTGTTTCTCAGTTCAGGCAGCAAAACATGATTAATTGTCCTGACTTTTTAAGATTTTTAGTTGTCCTACATTTTAGTTCCCAAGCATATGACTGTATTAGTTTAGTTGGGTTCTTCAGGAAGAAAGATTTTAAACCATTAGAAAATCTTTTTGTACTATATCTCCCAATTTAATGAAAAGATTTTGTTCCTAATACAGGCCTTGATCCGTAGGGGTGCAGCAAGGCAGTTTCATCCCTGCAAGGCGTTGCCCAGGAGCTGGTCAGCCTTTGTGAGCCTCTTCCCTCACACAGACACATATGGCTGCAGAAACTTTAAAACCACCAAGCAGCCAACCTGGCAATTTCCTCTTCCCCTGAGCCTTTTGGGCTTTGGACCTGCAGGGTTCAACCTCGCTTTTAAACTCAAAAATTTTCTACAGTTGCCTTTCAGGTGTCTGCAGTGTCTGCAAGCTCTTGTGAACTAATGCTGAAAGAGCCCAGAATGGATGGTGGGTTATGATGACATTGAAAAATTATTGAGTCTTTTGCTAGTTTAGGCCATCTTGTTAATGGTTCAAATTATGTTCCTGCTTGCTTTGTCACAAATGTGGAGTGATTCACTGAAGTCATCAGTGTGACTGAAAACAGAATGGCCAAAGATGGCCATGGGCAGCCTGAGGCTGTGTGCCAACTGTAATTAAAGCCTTTGATTTAAATGTATGTCACAGTTTACTATTTATTTAGGTATTATGAAGAAAAAAAACAAACCACAAACCAACCAAACAAAAACCAAACAAAACCTCAACAACTGCTTCTTTTTTAAGCTACTAAATTACTAGCTGGAGAGAATATTTTTTATCCGTAATTGTGGTGATTGGGAAATGCTGCGGAATAGCATCAGACTTCATTTTTAGGACTTAATCTAAAATGCTGGCACAGGGCATTTTTAGAATACTGTAGTTAAAGATTGCAAAGAACTTTAGTGTCTGTGTTTCTAACCCATCCGATTAGCTTTTCTTCCTTTTTGCAGTCTTATTTTCATATGCAACTATTTAAAATACAAGAAACCTGCTTGGAATAAATTTCATACACAGAGACCTTAATTCTCTCTTCAGAAGGGACTGCAAAACAGCTTCAGGTTTTGGTTTGAAGAGGACAGTAATTACCATGAAAATGGGTAGATTGTGCAGACAGTTATTAGTCCGGTACGTCATGGCAAACCACATTTTTGCCTTCTGGATGAGAGAATGATGCCTTAAGCTGGTACCTTCTGAGCAAGAGTTTGTAATATGCAGCATGAAATACAGCACAAATCGTCTGGAAAATCCACAAACCAAAACAAAAACTAAGAAATGAAAAATGGTTAATGCTGGGTCTTTCTTTCCTGCATTTAGTAGTTGTTTTCCTTTTCAATAACTACAGCATGAAATTATGGTCATAGTTCCAACCTTAACTTGATCTGTTTTCCTTGCTGTTGTTGTTCTGTTATAAATGTCATGGTAATTAATTTTTTTTTTCATAAACCAGAGTAGATTTTTTTATGCCTTTAAAATGTAGTTGATTCTTACCTAAATGAAGCTGCTGGGAGGAAACATAGGTCATTCATTCAGATGTGACCTATATGCAGTGACATGTACCTTCCTCTGTCCTTTGTTTCTAATGTAAGCAGTGCTGTCACCAGACTGTCCTTGTTCTCATCCTGTCATATGACAACTTAGATGAAATGGAGTTGACTGATACTAGATGTAGCAAGATGGAAGCTGTGTTGGTATACGAGTTAAAAATCCCCTGAACTTACTGAAATGCCTGGTGGTGTCAGCCTGTAGAAAGTATCTGCTTTACTGCATTGTTCCTCAGCCTTGTGATCCTTTAGACCTCTTTTTAATACTGGCTTCTTAAGTAAAGAAGGCACCTAAAATTATCCTCCATTAATACAACAGCTCCCTACTGAGGCAACCTGGCTTTGTCTCCATTTCCAAACTTGCAGTATGGGAGCAAGAAGATTGTCAAAACCATGTTCATGGCAATGTTAGAAATACCTGGGTGGATGTGTCCTACTACAGTCATGTAACCATTTTGGAGCAAGTACAGATGCTTTGAAAGGGCTCCTGTAACTTTTCAAATACATTTAAAAATGATGATAATACTAACAGGAAAAGATTTCAAAATGTATCTCGGAGATAGAATGTTCTGTTTACATTTGTGTGAATTAAAATCACAACTGTAGGGCACTCTGACACATCCCAGTGTGCTGTGCTTTAGCTCTCCCACTTACCTTGTTTATTTGCTGCATGAAATTCACAGAAGGACAATAAAATACCCTTGGCATGGCAGCCCCTGTATGAATACAGGCTCTCTAATTCAGAGAATTGCCATGGGTGATGGTGCTGCTTTTGCCTCTATGGTTAGCTGGGATTCTTGATTCATCTTGTGCCTTCTTGCTCTGTTGGCTTTATGGAAGTTACATATCACTGAAGCCATATGTTATGATCCCAGGCAGAGCTGTAAACCATTTCCTTTTTACTGCCTCTGAGAGCAGATCAATCTATAGAGCAGCACTAGTGATGGGGAATTTTTTAAGGGTAATGGGAGAAAATAAGAAAAGAGAGCCTGGCTGAGATACTATACTATTCCATCTTCCAAAGAATTAAATCCCTTTCTATTTATAAATTTTTAATTTCTCAGCAAGAGGAAAGAAGGTTTTCACCCTACTTTTGCAGCTGGGAAAAAAAAGTGACAGATTAAGAATTTAAGGTTCATTTTAAAAAAAGAGGGGAAGGTTGTGATGTAGTCAGCAGTCTGGTACTAATGGATAAAGTGTTTGTTGCCAGAATCTGGAAGTTCAGTATAACCTTAGGGATCTAATCCATAACTCTTTTTTAGGTAATTAGTTCTTTGACTTCACATTGCCAAATCTCAGCATTCAGAATTGTATGAACTAGTAAAATATTACAAGAGGCTAAGAGAACTTGAGATGTAATTTCCCCTTAAAAAAATCTTTTAGCTTTGAGTCAAAACATTTTCAAAATTTACTTTACAACCAGAAGGCTTACAAGCATCTCTTTTATATTTTAGAGGAAAAGCATGTTTTTAAATAACAACCTGACTCCAGCAGGTGGGACTTCAAAATTCAGCAGCACTAATCTTATGTGGCTTTCACAAATACATGTGGGTTTACAACATGAGAGACTTCTTATGTGAGTGAGAATTGGCAAGTCCATCCAGAAGGTTTTCAGTTTCATTGCTTTGCATGCAGGAGTAGTTCCTTCAGTGCCCTATGGATATAGGCTTTACACTGGTTTTTCTTTGACAGGGTATAAAGGTCTGGCACATGGCCATGTGCATGGCTAAATTGAATGGTACTGTTCTGTGCCAGCATGGCCTCAACAAAAGTGGAGCTATTTTAGTTTGTTAACAGAAGAAAAGTTGGACAAGGAGAAGGGGTGGGAGAGCACTGTACAAAAGTACAGGAGACTCATACAAACCTCATTCCTTTTGCTTTGGCCTTTACGTGTTTTATTAATGGCCACTGCAGTTGCCTCTGAATTATTCCCCTGTAGATAGAATACATCTTTTCCCTCCAGTGAAGCAAATCACTTCAGCTAAACCTTGTGCAACATCTACCATTGCCCTTTTAAACTTTACAGCATTTATTTCTAAACAAACTAGGATGAGCTGGGTAAAGTAGCTCTGCCCTGTTCTCTGCCCTTAAAGTACATCTGGAATGCTGACACTGGCAGTAGTAGGAAGGTTGAAATTAGGATTAAATAGGTCTGAAACATTTCTTCCACTCTTAAATGCCTGTATAGGAGATGGCATTTTTTAATGGTCCTCTGCTAAGATTGATACAAATTAACTGTTAGTTATGGGGACACTGAAAGGATGTTTTAAAATTTTCAGGGAACCTGAAGCTGGGATGAAAAGAACCTTTCATGCTAAGGTGCCTATTCTGATAATTAAAGACAATTCAATTGTACCTTTCTTCCTGGTGTATAGCTGGTCTCCCTGGCTCTGACTATGCCTGTTTTCCAGGGATAGTCTCTAATTTGATGCCAGTATCTTTCAGTCCTTAATTACCATTGTTCAGCCACCAGCTGTTACAGTGTCGGATTTACTTATTGCTTTGGAACCTCGTAGGAAAAGGGAAAACCACCACTGACTGCCCCTTGGCGGGTGTCTGCAAGCAGGGCTGGATTTTCAGCACTGGGGACCTCAATGCCTCCCAGATCTGGCCAACAGCTTCCATGGAAGGGCAGGGCTCTGGTTCAGGGCTGGCTGAGCATCTCCTCTTGCCCTGTTGTGGCTCCAGATGGAAAAATGCTTCATGCTTAGTTAAGGTTGGTTTACACCTACCAACCTACAGCTCTTGCTTTCAAGACTTGAGGTCTTAAAATATTTAATACATCATTTCATATAGTTTTGTGGATAAAGCAGAAAGAAGGATCAGATCCTAGAATAAGAAGTATGGGAAGGCTCTTCTTCTTCCCAGGTATTTCATAGAGGTTCACAGCCTTGTTCAAAGAATGGATGTTAAAAATTAGGTACTTCCAATTTACTAGGAAGAGATGGATGTGAGAACCGTGAACCATGCTGGGAAGTTCCAATTTTTGTTGCAGAATGTGGTGGATGCAAGGCATAGCACACCTGGCATTCATTTTGGTAATGAGTAATTTATCCAGGCAATCAGTTAATGAATGTGGGATAGGTTTGTGGGCAGGTGAATGGCTTTAAAAAATGAGGCCAGTTGTACTTTTAAGCTCTAAGCCTCACCGCACCTGTGTGAGATGCAAAAGGGAGGAGACGGTGATGGAAGATCATAATTCTCTGGTGTTGGTGCATTAGGGATGCCATTAATCTCGAAGTGAAGCGCAAAAAGTAAGCAAGCGAGAAGGTTTCCTTTCTTGTGCTTTCTTGCAGAGCGCCCTGTAATTCCGGGCAGGCGCTGTGGGAAGGGCTCTGTGCCGCCGGAGCCGGCAGGTTACAGCTCTGAGACGCGCCGGGAACAGGCGGCTTCCCTCTTTGTCTCTGTAATCCATCAGGAGAGATCCGGGGGGGCGGGCCGGGGAACCCCCGGGGCTCCGGGCGCGCAGTCGGCGGCAGCCGGAGGGACCGCGCGGCGGCGCCGGGCACGGCCGGGGCTGCTCGGGCACAGCCGGGGCTGCTCCCGCGGCTCTCCCGCTGCCCGGCCCTGCCCCTCTCCCCGCTCCCCCGGCGCGCCGGGCGTGGCCGCTCCGGCTGCGGCTGCCCGTCAGTGCCGCCCCCCTGCCGGAGCCTCCCGGCGCCGGGGCAGCGGCGGCTCGGCCATGTGAGAGCGACGCGGACGCGTCCCCTGCCGGAGCCGCGGCGGTGCCGGTGCTGCCGGCGGAGCGGGGCTTTTCCCTGGATGGGCTCAGTCCGTAGGGAGGCTGCGGAGGGTGCCGGTCCGGGTACAAAAGGAGCGAGCTCCGCCGGGGGAGGAGGCTGCGGAGGCTGTCGGAGCAGCGGGCTGGGTCCGCGCAGGGGCTGCGGGCAGCCGGAGGTGTTCGGTGCCGGGGACAGCGGGACCTGCGCCTCGCATAAATGCCTGCGGAACTCAAACAGGTTAGTGCGAAACTTGTGTCCTTCCCCTCGGGCTCTGCGGCCGCGTGTGCGGGTCCTGCTGGCGTGGAGAAAGCTGTCAGCGCTGGAAGGGGTTGTTTACTTGTGTTTGCGATTTTAGCTGGGAACTAAGAGCAAAAGCTGAGCTGCTCTTTCTAGCACAGCATTCGAGAGAGAATCTGCTTTTGTCTCTGTTGTGTTAACTGGTGAAACACCCAAAAAAGCAAGCCATTGTGTTCTTTGACCTTCTCGTCCTGCTCAATAAATCTAGGGAGCTCTTTGACATGAACAGCTAGAAATAGTGCTTTTAAAAGAGAAAGCTTTGCTATTGTGCTTTTGTTCAATGTTTGCTTTTCCCATACTGTGTTCCTTGGCTTTCTCTTTGATTTTGTTGTTGGACATACCAGAGAAATAACGGTGGTTTTTCACTCTAAATGTTATCTTAAACATAAAGTTCTTCTTGGCTATGGACTTACAACTTGGTGCAAAAATATTTCAAATATTATTCTTTACTTTGAACTGTCATTGGGTATTCCAGGGCAAAGCTGTTGCGGACTAGATTTAAATAAATAGAGATCATATAGACTCCTGTAATTCATAGGTGCTTTTCGTGGATAACCTTCTTCTCCTACCTTTTAAGCCTCAAGAAACCTGATAAATTCAGGTGGTGGCAGGGTAGAGCTGCTTCTCCAACTAGGATGAGGTTGTGTCTTTTTCTTAATCCTCTTTTTTCTCGTCTGCCTTTGTAATTTAAAACAGAGTACTGTAGAATAGGAGAATGCCACAATAATACATCATGGATAATACATCCCTGAATTTGTTTAGGCTCATTGCACTGAGGTTGTTAGAGTTTCTCTGGCTTGGTTTAATACCCTGTTTCACCCACCCATCTCAGTAACAGAAGGCTGAATCATTTCATGATGCAAATAGGATGCTGATTCCCTTGAGGGGAAAGTGGCCCTTTCAGCTGGGTCCTCCAGTGAGCATTTCTTTGTCTGTAGGATTCCCTGGAATCACAGTCCTGCCTGCTGGAGGTGGCTGAATGCTGGTTTGTTTGGGTACTTGTTTGTGTGTCATGCTTCCTGTGGGCGTCTTAGGAAGGGATTTGATTTGTCTGTGGTGCTGTTCATATTGCCTGACCCACAGCTACTGTACCTGTCAAATTATGTGCAATGGATTGTTGAGTTTTAGATAGATAGATCTAGTTAGCAGCTCCAAGGGATTTTGGTTTTGTCTGGGTTTTTTTAATACATGAAGGAAAAAGCTGGAGGTAAGGAGCAGAATGCTAACAGTAAGAAAAAAGGTGTATTTCATGTCTTTTGACCCATGCAGTACAGCTGTGTTTGTGTCTTCTGGGTTTTCAATGTTGATAGGCAGAAAAGCTTGAGTGAGAGTGGAAGGTTGTAGTTAATCACATCAGGTCATGCTTTTCAGTTAGCTTGTAAATTCTTCTTCCATATCAAAACAAAAAAATGTCATGGTTTTAATTTTCACACTGTCTGTCATAGCTGAGGATTAGACAGAGATGTGGTATTTTATCTCTTCTGTTGGAGTAATGGTTCTGGATTCATTCTGAGGTCTTTTCACAGAATAACTGTTCAGTCTGGTAGCACAGCAGTTTATTAGAGAATGCTTTGCTTAATGAAAGGTGGTAGTTTTAAGCCGTGAGTTATCAGAAAAATTTACTGTGCAGTTACAGGGCCTGTAGAAAGTAATTCTTTAGCTGTAATGATCACAATTAAGTAAAACTAAACCAAATGAATAAATGACTTTGAGGTAGATGACAAGTCTGTACAATCCATCCAGATAAAGATAGGAGAGAGACTGCAATGGACTTCTAATGGCCACATTAATTGAAGGCCTGTTGTGTTCAGATAAGGACAGCTGTGAAATAGTAATTAAAAAGAATGAAGAATAACTTCTAATCATGCTTTTGCTGGGAATAGTCATGCTTCCTGAAGTTCTGGGCCACAAAAGGAGCATTGTACCTGAGAGCACTGGTAGAGGAACCAAATGCTGAAAACCAGAAATGTGGCCATGATGGTGGGGGGTGGGTGTCACATTCCTGAGTCATCCCTTGGCCATTCCCCTTCCTGCTCATGAGGGATGAAGGCTGTTGAAGTTTGTGCTGAGTATCTGTAGTGGCCTTGGAAGTAAGTAAAGAGTTTATGAAACTGAGAAGGATCTTGAAGTCTGGAACTGTTAAAATATATGTTCATGCAGTATCACATACGGCTTTGATCTGGATCTGAAACCTAAAGTGCCGGCTTGCCTCAGGGCCATGAAGTTGTGAAGGGGAAAGGAGTCACTTAAAGTGACTTTTGCCAAAATTTCTTCAGTTCTCTGTTATTCTTGCTTAGGAAAATACTTTATTAACATTCCAGATTCAGGCACTGACCTCAGTAAAGCTGGCCTTCCTCAGGACTTTGTTCCTGAAGCATTTCACTAGAGGATAATACTGATGTGAGAGACTATGAAATTGTAGATCTGGCAAGATGAAAAAGCAGTTAATGCATTAGTGCCATCCCTGCTGCGAGTCTGTACCAGTGATGGAAAGCTTGTGGAAGATATGTTCATGGAGGTGCAGCATGCAATAGAATCATCATTTTCCCAGCAATTGGTCAGGTCATATTAGAAAAACCAAATAAGAAGGGAGTGTGAGGTTTGGCATGGATCTCTGTAGGGATTCACTTATGGGTTCTGATATATGACAGGCCTGAAACAGGTCTAATATGCTTTACTGCCCTGAAGAGATGTAGCAGTCTCCAATATTGAGTCCTCCTTGCTCCCTGAAGCATTCCCTTTTGCAGCAGGTGAGCCCTGTAGGCAGAGCTGGGCACAGGGAGTGGGTTTGGGACTCACTGAGATGTCGAACTAATTACAGGAGCAACTGAATGGAGGCACACACTTGTGTGAGCTCTGCACAGAGGCAGTAATTCTCTACAGGATGGTGCATTTTTGAACTCTTTGGGCAGTTACTGCCCAATTCAGGTGTGGAGCATCAGCTCAGATGTGAGAATGTGCCTTTGCCTCTTGTGGGGGAGCTTGCACAGCTGAGTCCTTCAGCATAACAAGGAAGCCTTGGAGCTGCAGGACACTTGTGTGAGATGTGGAAATGGAAGTGTTCAGTTTCTGAAAACTCCTCAATAGGAACTGTGTTCCTTTATAAGAGGGCCTATAATGTCCATTTTGTGTGAGTGCACAGCTTTGTACCAGCAATGGACATACCAAGCAAAGCATTCCAGCAATTGCCCTTCCCAGGGCTGTACTGCTTAACCACCTGCTGTCCCCAAGGTCTGGAGCTGTTCTACATGGAGTATCAGGCTGGCTGCAAGTTTTGCTTAAGTTACATTGCAGTTACTAAAAATAAAAACATAAAAAGATGTTTTGGTGGTTTTGGTTGCTGTAGTGTGTTTTTTGTCTTTTTTTTTTTTTTTTTTTTTTTTTTTTTTTTTTTTCCAACAAATGTGGACACTCAAGGTCTTTCCAAATTTAGAAATACTGATTAAGGAAGATAAAATGGAGAAAAAAGCATGTTAAACAATCACATTTGAAACTGGATGGACTGGATGTTTATAACAAGGCTGCTCACAAACATTGAATTGCAAACACTTTTTCCCAGGAGTTCATTTCTGCCACTAAATTAAGGTTTGATTCAGTGGGAGTAGGATCAAGGCCACTGGTGAAGTTCTGTCCTTGCATTTGAGTGTTAAAATAACAAGGCATTTCACTGAATAAAAGTATTTAGCATATCCTTAGTATGTCTTTACCTGTTCCTACCTCTGTTCCTCAATTGCTCTAAATTATTTCCTCTGTGCTACCAAAATTCAGTAGCTGTAATGCAGAGAAACTTCTAAAAAGCTCCTGCTTTGGACTGCACCGCTGCTTGTTCTCCTTTGTGGAAGTATTTGTGGATATTGTGGTGTGAGATTGGAGGTTCAGCTCTGTCTGGGGTTCAGAAAATCCTGTTCTTTGCTGCTGCTGGTTGTTGGTTTCCCAAAGTGTGCAACAAGGTAATGCACTCATGTTTGTGACCATTCTGGGGACAGAACCACTGAACTGATGCAGCTGAAAAACTGAAGCCAACCCTAAAGCTCCATGAAAAGAGGAATGGCTTCCTGAGCCAGGCTGTTTGAGCCCCTTGGAAGGGTTGTACCTTCCTCCTGGGCCTGAAACGGGGGGGAGAAGTGGCTCTGTGTGAAGTTGTTGGGAGAAGGAAAAGGGCAGGGCATGAACAGGAGTGTGTGGGCAGGAGCTCATGTGATGGCTCTGCTGCTGAAGCAGGGTGACAATGCAGTACAAACCTCATGTGCCTTGGCCTGGGAGCTCTGTATGCATTTGGTTTGCTCAGATCTTCCCAAGGACAGACTGGAGCAATAACAAGATTGTATTCTTCAGGTGTTTTTAAAATCACTGTTGTTTCAGTAGTGTGTGAGAAGTGAAACAAAGGATTTTGCTAGTAGGTTTTCTTTGGTTTTGTTTTTCCAGCGGAGGTTTGAGGAGTAATGGAGTCCCTGAAATAAATCCTGAGAGTAGAGAAAGTGTATTTCAAATTCTTGGATAAAAGGAAAGCTGAAACTCAAACATTGATAGTTTTAAATGTCACTGTGTCCTTTGTGTCTTCTGTCTCTCATTAAGTTGCAGCCAGGCTTCGGGACATTTTTTAATTTGCCTTTATGCCTAAGAATGAGCAACTGTGACTATACCTGAGGGGAGCCAGATGAGCAACACTTGCTTTCTTAGGGCAGCATCAGCTTTTGTGTCTAAGAGTCTTCCACCCACAAATGGATGGGCAGAATCCTTTCTGTTGTATTAAGGGGTGAAAACTCCATGAACTCAGTGCTCCCTCTGTACTGCAGAAATGTGAAAATCATAACTTCCAGTGGTGTTCTCTGCCTCTGATGAGTCGGGTCCACGCCTGCTTACAGCAGGAGATTGAAATACCAGAGTTTTCCCTTTTGTCCAATCCCACACATCTATCCTTAGCATCACAACTCCTCAGTGTTCAAAAAAGAAAGTGTTTTAACTAAACTTGAAGTATTTTTGAGCTTTGGATTTTCTGCCACTACAAGCTAAATCGCTTGGTGCAGTTCTGAACTTTTATTTTCAGTAAAACTTTCTCAGCAAGACTATTGTAATGTTCAGAGAGATGTTCCTGAAAGTCTGTAATGAAACCAGAGTCAGGGGTATATTTTTGTACTTTGGAGACTGTATTTTTGTGTGTGTTTATATATATGTGTGTATGGGTATAAAAATACATACATGGAGATGAGAAGATGATTTAATTTAGGTAGCGTTACTCTGGATGTGTGTAGTGTAAGATGGATCAGAAGAATCATCTGGAATGTTCAGAAGTCCTTTTAGAGTACAAGCTTGTAATTGATTAAGGAGCTGATGAAAGAGATGAAGCACAATTTGTTTATGGTTGGTAGAGCCCTGAGATACAAACACAGGTCCTGTGTGCGACCAGGATTATTCTGCTCTTTGAATTGTAAACTTCTGGAAATTACTGTAGTAAATTTTGCATATGAAGGTATTTGCATCCCTGTCTTTTGATATGATTCTCAGGTGAATTTGCTCTTAAGGGCATAAAGACCCTTTTGTCTCCTGGGCATGGCACTGAGTGGGCCTTGGCTGGTTGGTTGTGTGATACTTTAACAAAGACACAAATCTGTGTCTCTATTTGAGTTAGGCAGAGATGAGAGCTCCAGATTTGAATAAGATAAGTCACTTGTTTAAGGAGTTCAATATAGGCCTTTGAAAGTTTGTTAATTCCAGGTAGCTCTGGACAAAGGATTGATAAAGAAACTGGTATGAAAGATTACATATGGAGCTTCACACAGTACTGCATTGCAGTAATGTGAAACATTTGTTTTGAGTGGACAAAATTACTTATTTACAGAGCAAATTATGTGGGTGGCTAGATTTCTCCATCAGCACCTTCCTGAATCCTTCTTAATCACTGATAAACCAGACTAATTCTTTATATCGAAATGGTATCTGGAAGTTCTTTTATAGCACCAGTGTCTCATATTGGTATAGATTCTGTTGAGCAACTGCTCTGGTTCTGCATCAGGTCAAGTTGATGTTCTCTCATGGGCATCCTTTACTTCCAGGCACCTTCTTGGTGTGACCCTCTTGCCTTACTGTGCCATCCAAAATGTCCATTCCTACATCATGTGAAGGAAGGAATTGGAGGTGTGTGTGGTGCCTTGTAAATGAAACAAAGATGATTTTGACACGTGCCTTGAAGCTCCCAGTGCTATGATCAGGGCTTTGCATCCTTTATCTGCTGCTTCACATGAACCCACTGGCTGATTTGCAAACAGGAGGGAAGCAAAGTTCTGGTTTCCTCCCCAGGAAGGGGGACGGGGGCAGGGGTGCCTCCTGATGCTTGTGGTTGGGTGAAGTTAACCACGCTGTTTTCTGGATGAAATTTCAGTGAATCTTCAGAAAACCTGTCCTTGCCTTATAGTGCTGCCAGGCAAGTCAGAAGATATTTTTTAAATATTTGGCAGCGTTTTGTAGTGTGCTGGTTATGGTGTTAATTCACTTCTGCAGGGTGATTGTGTCCCAGTACTGTGTCAGAGCCTGATGCAGCAGCTCCTGTCTCTGTTTTTCAGTAATATTTTTTTTTCACCCATGTGCTTTAATAATCTTCTTATACTTTCCAGTTCTTCATTCTCCTCTTAGACCAACTGGAATGGTCTGTATTTCTGATTATAGTATGTTTACAAGAGTTTTTAAAAAATGTATTCTTCACATTAGCATATGTAAATGTGAGTACATGTGTGCTAGATGAGGAACACATCATGTCTGTCCTTAGCAATTTCATCTCAGGGTAATTCTTTCGATCAAGGCATGTTATTTCATTACCTGAGGTTAGAATGCATCTTGGTCATGGTGACACATTTATGTTATATTTTATGATGCAGTCTTATCACATCCCATTTCTTTTTTCTTTCCTATTCAGCTTTTCATCTGTCAGTGACAGCCATGACACCAGTTAGTGGCACAGTAGTACCAGGGCTATGTATTAGTGAACACTGTTGGCAATTTTTAAGGGTAGTACTTTGCTTCTAAGGTACAATGTTTGTTTTAGCAGGTTGTTTCTGGAGGGGAGAGCCATTTGTAATTACATCAAAACCAGCAGCCATCAGTCATTTTAGATGTAGGAGATGGGAAAAAAGACTTACTTGGATAATGTTCAGGAAATATGAAGCAAACAGAAAGTGACACTGCACCCACCCTTCTTGCACTGCAAGGAGTGCAAAGAAGCACTAATTAATTTTTTATGTACTGGTGATGGACCTCCATATTTACAGTTGCAGCTTTTATAATTTAACCTACAGAAATGAGTATCTTAAGCAGCTGTATGACAAAGGGAGAGAGAGAACATTGTTCACTTCATTGCTGAAAAAGTTGTGACCCTTCTTAATATGTTGGATCAGAAAATGTATTTTTCCCTGCCACGTCTTTAAGGGCCAAATCTTTAGAGAGAACTATTGCTATAGAGGTAACCAGGATTGAGGGACAGACTTTCAAACCTTTAAGCTAGTATGCACCAGCTGCAGATATGATTAGAGATCAATTAAAAGGTGCTGTGTCAATCTGCTGAATAATTTGGAAAACCCGACTGCTGGTTTTGATGTGTAAATAGGAACTGAAGCATCTGCCTGCAGTTTCTCTAAATCTAGTGTGGCACACTGTTAATCCAGTAAGTTTTTCTTCTTCTTGGTCTTTGAGACTCCAGTCAAAATCATCTTTGTTTCATTTACATGGGATCAGTTTTATTTTTCTTTTTCTCACAAAGCTGACACTTCAAAATTTCAGCTTAACAGTGCCAGCGCAAACTTTACAGCACTCAGATAAAATTTAATTTTCTTCCTTTGCTGCCTCCACCAAGAGGCATAGCAGATAATGTGTAACACCCATGCCTAGCTTGGCTGAATTCCAGAGCCCTTCCAGAA
Organism: Melospiza georgiana; assembly: GCF_028018845.1. Lineage (NCBI taxonomy): Eukaryota > Metazoa > Chordata > Aves > Passeriformes > Passerellidae > Melospiza > Melospiza georgiana. Next base: position 7,280,680 of record NC_080447.1, read on the forward strand.
AAAGAGACACTGGGAAAATCAGCATCTGCCATGTAAATCGAGATAGTAAAGGAAGAGTCATGTCCACAGCAGCTGAAGTGCTGTGTATGCGTGCATAAAGACACTGCAAATGTGTGGGTGGATTTCATGAATTGTTGCTCTTTGGATTTTTTTGTTCAGAGAAACTTGGCTGAGGTACATAATGTGGATACTGTTTTGGCAACTGAAATTGCAAAAATATTTACGAAGTCTGTTGGGTTCTTCCCCCATGCTCTTATCCCTCCTTCCTGTACTTAAAATTCCCTTAAGTGTTTTGTTTTAGTCTTCTAAAAATTCATCATTTTCCTTTAAAGGGACAAGGGAAATTGGTTTTCTTCTGATTGTAAATTACAGATAAACATTTTTGAAAAATGCCTTTTAAGTGTTGATACACAACACTTAAACTAATTTTTTTTCTCATATTTCCTGTGGATTTTTGAATTGCAAAAATTTGTGAAAGGTACTTCCCTCTTAAAATGAAGCTCCCATGTTCTCCTGAGGTAAAATGCCAAGATGGCTTTGTTGATCATTTCATGAGATACCGTGAATAGATGCCCTCTGTGTGGGGTTGTGCTGTATTTCCCGCAGTGGTGGTGGGAGTGCAGCCCTGGCTGCCAGAGGATCCCGTGGGCTCCTGGTCCCATCCCAGCTGAGCAGGGGCTGCTCACCCTGCTGGGAGGCAGCTCTGGGACACGGGGTGTGGGCAGGTAGTGTGGGGTGGTGAGGGCTGACTTCTCCACTGGACAAATTAAACTCAAATATTGGCCCTGGCAACTCTTGAGGTCCAGTTTCTCAGAATTGTTGCCTGGCTGAGCACTGCACTTCAGCCTGGGGTTACACTGCTGCTTTTCAGTTTTTTATCTTGTTCCTCAATTTCTCAACTCAGTTCTGATAGTGCCCAAAGATATTTAGAGCTGGTGTTCTGCAGCACTGGTGTCTCATTAACTCTGGAGAAGCATAGTCCAGATTTTGGCTACAGGTAGGTCCAAGACTCTGTAAAATTATATCTTTGGATTTAGCTGAGAATTGAAGGAAGCGTGTCATGAACAGATCAATTCCATTGGAAGTGAAAGAGTTAAGAATGGAAATCTGATTGCACAGCTGAAATCTCAGTAGAAACTTGTGGTCTCTTGAGAGAAAATGCCATTCAGCACCGTTGCACAGAGTTATTTCATTCTTAATTTTAATTGACATGTCCCAGAATGCAGCCCTCTCTGACGGATCCGGGCTGCACAGAGGCGTTGTGAGTCTCACTCTCTGTGTGGGCGATTGCTGTGTTTCAAATTCAGGTCAGCATTAATTTCCCTTTGATACCAGCATCCTTTCTGCCTACCTTAGTCATTCAATAGGTTGATGAAATTTGAATGAATCTTCCCCTAAGTAAGATGTTGGTCACCTCCTGGGATTTCAGTGTAATAATCTTGCCCTACTCTTTTTATCTTTTGTGACAGTTTTAGACCCTTCTCTCGTTGACAGGGGTGTCCTGTGCAACTTCAGTAACAGGAAAGTAATTATTTTATTGTTGTAAAAACTGGGATGCATAGGTATTTCAACTTTACGGCGGGGGGGGGGGGGGGGGGCTCAAGCAAAAAGCTGTTCTGGTGTAAGATCAATTTTTCATAAGTCTTCTGGGTTTAATTCAGATGCAGTTAGTTATAAACCCAGCAAGAGTGGGGGAACCATGCAGCTCCATCCTGTAGTAGTTGTGAAGAGTAGAGATATCTGCCCTAAGTGTTTAGTTAATATTTTATATCTCCAGTATTGATTGCATTTTTTAAATAAGATGTATGATTGACCACTATTGGGATCATCCCAGAATGCCAGAATGTACAGAACTTTCTACAGCTTTCGTCTCTGCTTTGTATCCAATAGGCAGCAGTTTAAAGAAAAATTTTGCAGAGAGTCTAAGTGCACACAGTAGCCACAAATGCAGTGGAAAACTTGCGCTACAGAACATCACCTTGTGATTTAATTTGTTCTTAACCTGTAGATGTGCAGATGAGGACAACTGCAGGTACAGTGGAACACTGAAGGTTTCATTGGGGTGTAGAATTGACTACTACTCCAGCTTATGAATAAGTGTCAGTGTTACAGGTCTAAATGCCTTAAAAATATAAATTTCCAGAGTATAATTTGTTTCTAGTTACATTCTCTGTATTGCTATTCATCCTCTTTGTCTTCTCAGCTCTTTAAGCTGGTACAGTGTTTTGCTGGCACACAATGTGTAGTAGCTGTGTAAAGAGAGTCTTCATTATCTTCTGGAGTTTTGCATAACATCAGCTCCTTCATGGAAACCATGCAGTGTTTGGTGGTGGTCATGGTGATGATCAAACTTAGTACATCTGTAAAAGAATGTTTGTTTACAAAGGGTCACTCTCAGCTTGAAGACATTAATTAAAGTCTTTTCAAGGGTTTGGATTTGAACCCACTGTTCACCTTTTCCAGAAAAATTGATCAGTGGTAATAAAGGTAGACTAAGAAGGACAAAGGGCATGATATGATACATTCTTAATTGTTTTTGTTTTCCTCTGAGCATAAATAGGATCTGCTGTGTTTTAACTTAGGAAATAGTTTTGTATTTTTACTACTTACCAAGGCTGAAGTAAGCTATTGTGAGTTACCTTCCTAGAAAGCCTTAGCATTGCTCCTGTGTAGAATTCCTCACTTGACACAAATTAACAGGAGCCAGTTGTATGGTATGTATGTATGTTCCTGGTAAGATTTGAATCCCCTAAATAAAAGGAGACAGAGCTCCCTGAATTGAGAGGTAGGTCAGCCATAGTGTCCAGACAGTGCAGTGCTCCAAGTGATGCTGGAGCTGAGGGTGCAGTTCATGGCCCATCTCCAGGCTGACATGAATTTCATGAACCCGTAGCTACAGCCTATAACTTCCATCACACTTTTCCCCCAAATTTTAGTCTGTGACACTGTACCTGGAATATTTCCTGGATGCAAGCCTTCCCCTCCTCTCTGGTTGCTAAGCAAGTGAATTTTAATGCTGATGTGCTGTGTAAGGTCCTGTAAAACTTGCTTTTGCCTGATGTCAGTCTGTTTATTGTAAAGCAAGGCATGCAAATAATTATCATCTCTAATTGGATATTTCTTAGGAGAAATTATTACTGCTGGCTTAATTTTCCTGGAGTTTCTCTGGGTTTTGGAGCAGGAAGGGAGCCTACCCAGGCTTTGTCCATGGGTAGTTCAGGAATAGGTGCTGTGCTCAGGTGGAGTGTGTGATTCAGAAGAGAAACGAAATTTAGTCCTGTTACCTGGTCTCCTTCTGGTATTCTAATTTTTGAAAAAAAACTTGATTTTTAAGCAGGTGAGTTCAAAATACTGTAATTTAATGTGTTTATACTCTTGTACAGCTCCCTGCCTGCCTTAGCTGGGGAGGGGCTTTATTAATAATTCAACCATGGATTTGTTTGGGTTTGACCAGCCTCAGCACAGAAGCAGCTTGCTGAAGTTGCTGGCTGGGGGTAAGTATGAGAGCTTTGTTCTCAGCAGAATCCTTCCTCTTGTGTTGTTTCCTCAAAAACCTAAAGGTTCCAGAACCTCTTGGTGCGTACATGTGTCTGTTCCTAAGCTAGAATGTGCATAGTATTACAAATATACTTTACAGGGACTCTACCATGCAAATCTGGAATATGTCCCTGTATATATTGCTTGTGTTTTCTTTCTTAAACTTCCTTTTCTTCCTTGCCCACAGATGCCCCTATGCTAGAGGTTTGGAGCAAAAACCCCAAAGCCCCACATTGTTTATGTGCACAGCTTATTGTTCAAAGTGCATATTATCAATGGTCACATGCTTTGCTTAAATATTTTATAAGATCATTGCACTTTATGCTAACCCTGCCTTCTTTCTATTGTCTGATTGTGCATTTCCAGTTAGACCTAGTTAGTAATTTAGACAGGTTTAAAATCTGTAAGCTTCTAGCAGATATTTGATTTCAGAAATGCTTTGTTCTAAAAGTTCCCCTTTGTTGTGCTCAAATGACAGAGCTTTGAGTAGTGAGGGCTTTTTTCCTCCTTATTTTCTGATTGTACAATGCTGAAGTAATCTCTCATCTGCAAAGAATCTCCTGCCCCCCCTCATGCCTCCAACATGAGACAAAAGGCATGCAGGTGCACACCAGAGGATTGGATTAGCTATGAAGGCAGGTTTCAGGTGCAGGTTGAAGGAATCCTGTCGCAGCTGGGTGAGGAGTGTCCTGTGGCAGGGCGGTCTCTGCACAGGCACCTCTGTGTCCCCCAGCGAGGCACCTCTGTGCCCTCCTCTGAGATCAAGTGCCTCGCCTGCTTTGTTCCTTGGCTTTTGGAACACTGCCCCTTCTAGGATAAGTCCACGGGGTAGAAGAATAGAGAAATGCTGAAAAGAAAATAATAGGAGCTATTGGAAGTAACCTTCTGCTGGCTCTGGGTAGAGAAAGGTCTGTGTGGTTTTTGCCTGCTGGGAGTGCAGCAGTGTGCATTGCTCTGCTCTGCCCTGGTGGTACTTTGCTTTGGTACCAGCAAGGCAGTGCTTGATTTCTGCTTCCCACTTCTCTCTCCGAGTCTCCAGTCAGATACTAGAGGAGTTTACAGAAGTTTTGTCTCTAAATTTGACAGAAAAAGGTCTGAACTGTCTGCAGCTTCTCTAGACATTAAGGCTCCTGATCTGGGCTCCACAGTGGCTGATGCTGTGAGCAGTAATGATGACCCCTGGGTTTTGGGGGAAGAGATGATGAGTTTCATTCTTACTTGGGCCGGAACTACTTGTTATTATATTGGGGTCATTTACCCCGAGGGCAAGTGAAAGCAGCTTGTTACTTGGGTTCAGGCTCCAGAGTTTACTGTCTGGTGACATCAGTTTCTGCCTTCTTCCCACCCAGGCAGATTTAGTGGAATGGACTTCTTATTCTTTGCTTAGAAAGTTCTTTTAGGGTCATTATTTCTGAAGGTGATTAAATTTACAGGAAACACATTCAGCTTCTTGCAGTGTGTGCGTCAAGAAAATTTGAGTACATAATTAAACTGAGGAACTGGAAATTAATTGGGAGGGAAATTGTTGCTTTAAAGATGTGCTAAATAATTACCATTTTTCTATTTTTAGCTGGCTGTTGAAGTAACATAAGATGTAAAGAAGATAAATCTCTATAGCCCAATACTCCTCCTTTTGGAGGGACAATACACTAATTCAAATAGCTAAATATTTCTTTCTTTAGCTCACTGAATTTTCTAAATGCAGAACATGTCAGCTGTCAGAACGGTTTGGGAGCTACTCAATGCCTTACTTGTAATATACTTTTGAAAATTTGAGCTTCCTTAAAAGTTTTCCAGAACTACAAAGCATCCACACGCATATGTAAACACTTCATAGCAGAGAGGCTGGAGGCTCTGCTGTTTCTTGCATTCTGTGACATCTTTACACTCCACAAGGCCTTGTAGGTGCCCTAAATGCTGCAAACTGTCAGACTAGATCCAAGCTCTGGGTTGTCTTTGGGGTTTCCTCCTTTAGGGGATAGTGAGTTGCTACCAAACAGGAGCAGGAGCTGTTAAATGGAGAGTGTTGATGGCACAGCAAGTTGTGTTTGCTGGTGCTGAGTTGAACTTTCAGCCATCTGGTGATGATGGTGGTGCTCTTGAAGTCAGCCTTATTGAAGTTTAATTGAAATGTGATGAATGAAGATTGTGTGCAGTGTATCAGTTGCATTTTTGTGGCTGGCAATAGCAAGGATCAATTTAGTGAGAAGCACATTAGAGCATACTATGGCTGCTGATTTAGCATCTAAGTGAGGACCATTTGTCTCATGAAGTGGCTGTGAATGTCAGCATATAATAATGTGGGGAGATGTGTCAGTACCATGGAGACAGTCTGTCAGAGATTACATGGAATTAATTCCAGACAACAATGATGTAAAGGTTAAACAAGCACAGAGTGTGACAGAAAGCAGATACCTGTTAGAGTATTAGGAATATATTGCAGGTATGAAGAACATCAATGAGAACATGCCTCTCTCTTACCCCTGTGATAAAACTGCCTGATTTAAGGGGGTTGATTTGCCAGACAGGAACCTCAGGAACCTGTTCTTTAAATAAGTCAGGTCACATAGGCAGAGTGGAGAGGTTTTACAATGATGACTGATGAAGATCTGGATCTTAAGAGGTTTTTAAAAGGGAGATTGTGAAGGGTATGTTTGTATGCTTTGGCTTGTTGAAGCAATCCCTTTAGCAGCATCATGGAAGGCTGAAGGTGAGCAGAGACAGCTTTGCCAGGCCATCCAATCCAGCTGGGCAGTGGGAAGATGAGACAGACTGGGCAGGCTTCAGCACATCTCCTAGAGATAACTTTGAACTGTTGATCCTTCCCTTAAAGGAATGAATTCTGGTGGGATTGTCAGCACTTTGTTACTGAGCTAAAGGTAAGCAGGTCACAGTTCCTGGATACTGCACCCTGTGCTGAGGAAACCAGGGGATGTAACTTCAGGGTTATCTGAGGGAGAATATTGGTGCTTGTGGCATTTTGAGATGTGTAGCTTGCAGACCATGACTGAAAATACAGCGAGATGCTTTAAACTGTGTGGAAGAGCTATTTCTAATTTTATTTTGTATCACTTAAGATTATGGCCTATTAATAATTTGGACAGGTGTGTTTTGGATGGGGTAGATAAGACAAACTCTTCCAAAGTTCCAGACTAATTTTTATATCTATTTGCCTGTCTGATGTGCCACAGTTAGAAAGCAGTGCTGAGTGAAGTCTGTTTATTTAGCCCCAAGTAAAGCTGATCATTACTATGCATGAGTTTATGGCCACTGCAGATTTGAATGTGGGGGAGGCAATTCAGAAAGGCTTTGAGGTTTGTTTTTCCCTACTGGCTTGCTTTAGGTGGGGATTGTCTGGAGAGGAACTGGAATGCAGATTTATAATTTCAGAAACAGTAGAATATATTTTAGAGCAAGAGAATCACCAGGTGGCTGAGGTTGGAAGGGACCTCTGGAGCTCATCTGGTCCAACCCCCTGCTCAGGAAGGGCCACTTGCAGGTGGCTTTTGGATGTCTCCAAGGACCAGCACTCTGCAGGCACCCAGGGCAATCTCTGCCAGTGCTCAATCAACCTCAGTGTCTGGTGTTGAGACAGAACCTTCTGTGTTTGAGTGTGTGCCCAAAGCCTCTTGTCCTTACCCTGGACACCACTGTCTCCATCCTCCCTGCACCATCCTGTCAGGTATTTATTTACACTGAAGAGATCCCACACGATTTTTCTGCTTCCAGGCTGGCATATATCCTGATAAATATTTTTAAACAATCACCAAGCATGCCAAGATGCTGAAAAATTGAAGGGATAACCCATTGGGAAACAAGTAAATTAAAACATCATAAGGATCTAAGCTCAGGTGATGCTGGTGAAACCAGTCAGCTGTTTTAGCAGGGTGAAAGTTGATTTCATGCCACAAAGAGGAACCAGAATACTGATTTTGATGGTATTTTGTTTGTTTCCAGAACTCCTCTGTTCAAGTGACCAGCTCAAAAAAGAAAGGTTGTAAAAGCTTCTGGCAGATGATGTAGTTCAATGCTGCCTGTTGTCTTTTAAAGTAAGCTGCTTATGACTTCCACTTGAATGTCGTTTGTTTAACAAAATCTCGTGTAAATAAATTGGTTTTGAATTTAGTAACAGCAGGTAAATGGAATGGGCCTTTTCTGCTGTAGTGGGTGCACAGTCTGTGCTGACTCCATTGCTAAGTATGTAGGAGTTGACTTCTTTCTTCTGCCTGCTTCTTCCAAAGTTCAGCTTGGTGCTCTTCCCTAAGCAGGCATTTTGTGTGAGCCACATGACCTGTGAGTCAGAGCAGTGATGTGCAGAGCTCTGGAGGGAAGGCTAAATGTCCTTTTGTACCATCATTTTGCCATACATGGTCCACGTGTTGCTTGCAAATTCTGTCTGGCTGTGACCCCTTCTTCCAAGTGACCTATTTCTGCATTTTTTATGCTGTGGATTTCATTGAAGAGGCTTCAGTTAATGGCAGTGTCTCCTTCAGTAGCTCTGACTGTGGGAGTTGAAGACAGGAGACAGTTCTATCAGAAGGACAACAATTAATTTTCTAGGATCGACATTTTTCTAAATAAAGATAGTTGGAGTGCTAGGAGAGCCCTGGAGACAGGTTTTAAGGGCTTTTATGAGTAACAGAGCTAAATTGATTGAACTATGCCTAGAAAAACTTGACTGTTCTTGTTAGGAAAGTGATACATTTATTTTAAACTCTTGCAAGCTTCCCAAATCAACTATTGCCAGTCACAGGATGCAGTGCTGGAGGGGCAGCTGTGCAGAGTTGTTGGTCAGTAGTTGGAGGACTAACACTTGGTTGTTCAGCAGTTGAGCTCATACCAGCTTTCAATTGGGGTATCTGGATCCTGCTGATGTTTCCAGAGGCATTTGGAATGACAGCAGACCAGTAAGCCAGGTGCAGGAAGATCAGTGCTGAGGAAATACTGCCTGTTAAATTTCCAGATTTTAAGGGAAAGAACAGAGTATTTTTGTCATCCTTTAAATGTGACAGGTGCTAATCGAATGGAGAAAGGTTAAGGCTTTTTTTTCCCCTGATGTTTCCTGGAATTGATGTGAGATTTCTATTCTGGTAGGTTTGGAGAATTCCAATTCCACATTTCTTGCCTGCCGTGATGTACTGTGATGGTACTGCAACAGTGAGGCACCTCAACTGCACCATGGATTTTGGAATGTGGTTATTGGCATTGTTACTTCCTGGATTAATGTCTTTGTTTTTCTTTTCTTGTGCTTGGAAAGTCTACAGAGAACAATTAGAACCTCCTATGCCATAACACTCCCTCAGTTTGTTTATTTTTCTACAGAAAAAAAAAAATCTAAAAAAGGATTCTGGACTGTTTGCTTTGTCCTCCCTCTCTCCACCTTCTATCTTGTATGCCTTGTTTTTATTAAACATCAAAAATAAGTCAAAAAGCCCACACATTCTCAAGGGTAAAGCTCATCTTGCTGCTGAGAGTTAGGGCAAGCTTTGGGGACCCATCATCAGGCTGGAGAAGGGTTCCAGAGTGGCTCTTTTCCTGAGGAACCCTGCTCCTGTGTGTTTTTTACTGAAAAGTCTGTTAGCTTGGCTGTGGGGAACTAATGTGGCATTCTATGTTGTTGACTACCTGTGTGAGAATATCAGTAAACAGTTATTCTCTGAAGTTACAGATAAGTCAACCAAAAATTACTCTTTCCAGTGGATGATGGGATTTTCAAGACTTCTGTGTGCAAAATCTGAAATGATAAAGTACTAAGTCAGATGATTTGAATGCAAATTTCTCAGATAACATAAAGAGGAAAGGCATGTTGGGACACCCCATCATGTCTTGCCCCATTCAGGTATCTGGACCCTGGAGAGTTGCCCCCTGTTTGCTCCCCTTTGTGTTACTGCTGAAGGCTCAGGGTATTTCCCTCTGCTGGTATCACTTCAGCTGGGCATGTTCCTCACAGAGCAGAGAGGAAAGGGAGCTGTAGGAGGTTTTTTCTTTCTTTATGATGACTAATTTCATTCCTCTCCTGTGTGGGCAGACAAGTGGACAGTCCTTGGGCAGGTTAAATGCCTCTGAACATTTTGACAAAGTAAATAATACATGTTCTGTGTGGGCTGAGATGAGAGCAGGCACTGTGCCAGGAGCACCTGTGGCTGCAGGGCTGAGATTGGACCTTTTGCTGTGTCTGTGCTGCCAGCAGCAGTGAGGAGTCCAGATGCTGATCCCGGTGGGTTCAGTAGGTGGTAAGAGACATGGCAAGTGAGACATATGTACTCTGCACTGCCCACAAAGTTCAGCCAGTAGGAGTTTTTGCATGTACGTGGCTCGTCTGACCTGTTGCTGCTGGACAGTAAAAAAACAAACAGGAGGAATTTGTAGATAAAATGATGTTCCTGTTTAAAGCAGCTTGTTGGAGACCATGTTGGGTTACTGTCCTGACTTCTTCTGGTTGTGTTTCCAGTTTGAAAGGTCCATTTGAATACCACGGTACCTCTGTCCTTTCCATGTTTCTAGTTTATTTGGTAGTATGTGTATGTCAGAGTCCCCATGGACATGGTTGTTTGTACAGTCAGGTGTAGCCTGGAGTCCTTGGTTATCTGAGGGGTTGAGCAGGCAGAACTGTGACTGCTGTAGAAAGTGCAGGTGCTCAGGTTCACCCTGCCAGCCCATCCTGACAGTTGTGCCTTGATTGTCAGGGAGCTCTCACAGGCAGCTTGCTCTGTTCCCAGGCTGATGTGAGGCACATTCTCCCCAGGGCACTGCCCTCGGTGCTCTTCCTCTCATGGCTGTTGGGAGAATATGTGACTGCCTGTGACTAACTGAGAGGATTGGTCTGTAGAGAAGGTTTGGACACAAGGTTACTCATCCTGAACATCTTGCCCCCATGCTCTTTGTCACTAAAACCCCCCTAGCAGCTCCTTATTTGCTGGTGCTGCATCATTTGATTAATGCAAGACATCTTTGGGGGGAGGGGGGGGGGCTGTCTCAAGGTTTCTGAAAGTCTGAGGAAATCAGAGTTATTTGAATAGAAACTCTATAAATCTTCCTGAGTTGCATTGAACTTACTGATGGGTGCATCTGAAGCTTGCATTGCTCTTCATGTACATAGCATTCCAAAAAGTGAAGATAAAAATAGTTTGTGCAAGTTCAAGCAGCATTCAGTGTCTGAACTGCTCACTGTCAAATTTGTACCATGTCCTATCAATTTTCCTGCTCAGTGGTGCCACGAGAATGGCCACACTGAGAAGGGAGTCATTACTTACCTGAAAATCTCTTCTGAAAGTTGATTTGTAACTGTTTTTGAAAGTTGGTCTTTAAAGAGAGGAAGGGAAGCAGAGAGAAATACCAAATGCTGTCAGCTGGTTGCAAACAGGAGGCTTTATTTACTTTAGATAAGCCCCTTTTCTGTCTATTGCATAATTTCTGTCATAATCTTGTTTGCGTATTAAAAAAAAAAACAAAAACCAAAACCACAAAGCAAACACAAAATAAAAACTAAAATGAAGTTTACTGAGTAGTTTTCTCCCAGGATGATATTCTAGATTACTTCAAAGATTTGCCCTCAATATTGAGTTTAGAGTCTGTATAGTAAATTTTATTGATTGTTTGAAATGGATTGGTTGGGTGCTGTTGTCTGGGTAGAGCATGTCAGCTTTACACCAATTGTAATGCTCTTGGCTGGGACTGAATGGAAGTTACTCGAGTGAGAATTTCCCTGTGACACTAGAGGCTGAAAATTGGCATTGTGCAATATGCCTGGTTACAATGAAGCAGCTTTACTGGAATACAACAAAAGGACTGTGTTCTTAGTTTAAAAAAAATAGGCAGATTTGATTGTTTTACATAGGTGATTCAGGAGCTCAAACTTCCTTTTTTACAAAAAGCTGTTAAAGTATCCTTTTGAAATCAGTGCAGTGAGTAATTCTTAGCCTGCATTCACAGTTATCCCAATGAGTATGCACCAACTAAACCCACATATTTAAAATCCCTGCATCAGTGCCATTGCTGCAGTAATGAGAACCTGGACTTGCTGGATTGGACAGACTTCATCTGTACAAAAGTTAAATGGCAACCAAAGAAGAAGCTGGGAAAAAATTTTAGTAAGACACAGGAAGAAATATTAAGAGATCACTGGAAAAGGATCTTGCCTATTCTGTTATCAAAGCCATGTAGGAGTTAGTAAGGTACCCAGGACAATGCAGCAGTTGGGATGGAATGTTTTGGTCCAAGACATCATTTGAAAGAAATGGAAATTCTTCAGGGAAGATAAATCCAGTGAGTATATCCTGTTATTTCTGCTGCTCACCTGAGGGTGAAGAGAGAGAATTCAATATTCAGTACTGATACTTGGCCCACAAAACTGGTAAGGTTGGCAGATGTATAGGACCCAGGTCTGGGCCTCTGATTATCTGCTCTGACTATTGTTTTGCTGACTTTTACCATTTTTACATTTCTGAAGTTTGTACCAGCTGTCAATGCTGTATTCTGGTTTTAGTCTTTGTTTTTGAGCATCAGTTGGCATGTGGAATCCTCTGATTTACTCAGGTCAGAATGCTCTGGTGGTGTCCTTATAGATTATGTGCCTGTAAATTTCTTATAATGTTTTAAAAAGCCATAAATAATTCATTTTATTTTAAAATATACATATGTGATTTGCAAGTGTTTGGGAGCAGTAGCAAAATAAGTCATGTGAGTAAATTATCTACAGGTTTGGGGGTTTTAATTTTTTTTAGAGTAGTAAAGAGCTTTGTCTGTTTTTGGCTTCAGTGATTTGCTGTCAGGTCCTTTGCTTTTTTTTATTATATTAATTTTTTATGTATTTCCTGATTTGATTTTGTCTTGGCTGATGGATCCCTGTGTTTTCCTGCATCCATCTCCAATTACTGAGCAAGCACAAATAACAGCAGGATTCTCTGCTGTCAACAGGCTTTCTTCTAGCAAGCTGACCTTCTCTGCAGCAAATATCTCTTCTTTGCTGGATCATAAGTAATTTTGCAAGAGCTCATCTGCTACTTCATGACCAATCACTTCTGCTACTGCTGAAATCTGAAAAACATCTGAAAACTAACCTCTGTTCACATGACCATCACACAGTGTTTTCATTAATTAAAGGCCACTATGAAGTTAAGTCCTGGAGCTGGTGATCCGTGAGAAATGGTGTGTTCAGAGGAATGTTGCTTTGTTAGCCTGATGGTTTGGTATTTGCCTCACTCAGAGGTTGGCTTCATTCTCCCTGTCCAGTTCAAGTCACTCTGCTTTGGGCTGGCAAAAAAAAAATACTGCAGTTATTAAACTCTGAAAGATTGTCTGAAAACTGCTTTTCTCTCTCAACTGGATTGCAGGAAAAATTCTTCTGACAGTTCTGTTAGGGAAGAGTAAAGCATGTGTTTGTTTCCAAAGCCATGGTGGGTGTCACTGAGGCTGGAGCCTTGAATCCTGCTTGTGGGAGCAGAAGGGGCAGCAGCCTTGAGCTGGTGTGGGAACAAGGCTGCAGCTGAGCTGCACATCTCCACTTCTCCATGTGCTACAAGTTTCCTTAGCCAGGAGACCTGCAGATGTGCTTGACTTCCTCTCTGCTTCTGAGACTTTTCTAAATGAATAGGACCCACTTCTGTTAAATTCTTTAACTTTTAAACATGTTTTTATACCCCCTCGCCTCTTGTCTTCCTTCCCCAGAGATAGCCCAAGTGTTTTAGAAACAACATAGTCAACTGGAGCTCATTGAATAATTCAGCTGTTGCCTGAAGTGATAGGAAAAAGAGGACGACCCATTTAATAAATCAACCAGAGCTAAAAGCTCTGTGGTTTGTAAAAATGTTCATCTGCCCTCCCTTTGAACTACCCGAATTTCTCTTCTGCAGCGTGGGGGTTTTTTCCCTCTCAGTTGGATGTTCCCTGCTCTGGAAGGGAGCCTGATCTACCTGCAGGTTATCCTTGCAAGTTGGTTTTGTTAAGCAGCTTTTTTCCAGAGAGTACCTGGGGTTTGCTTCAGGGGCATGAGATGCTGTGAACCATTCAGGCCATCCCCACGGTGTTCCTGGATAACTTCCTCTCTTGTGGCTGCTTCCCTGTTACTCCTGCTGAGGGCTTCTGAAATATTCTGTCAAAGTCACTGCTGCAGCAGGAGCTCCCCAAGAGCTACCAGTGCCACCTCTGAGGTTCCTTGGCCAGTTTAAGCCCAAGAAATGAAGGCATTTGGGGGCCAGTGAGGTATGCTCTCTGAAGCAATTAAAAGTGACCTAGCCTTTTCATATATGTTTTTAGTTCTCTTCAAATAAATAAAAATTCTCAAAGTGAACTTTTATTTTTTGTTTGTGCACTGTGCCCGTTACCTAAAACGGGTCTAAGTGCAAGATACTGTCTTTAAGGGACATTGCTTAGAAATATGACTGTCTAGGGAAGTTCATAAACCTTTTGCTAAAGACATTCTTGTGTCTCTAGTCTGTGTCAGACTTCCAATTAATCCCTTTGGACAGGTTCTTGCCAGTATATCAGCGTGTTACTGTATAAATTGCTTTTTCATTGTTGCTGTAATTGTAAAATAATCCCTCTATTATACCCACCCAGTGATCACTGCATTCTCTTCTTGCTGAGCTGCAACATTTCTTGGTGCCTGGTGGTGTCCTGCCTGTTGAAATGAGAGATGTTTATTAAATTGGCTTTTCAGTTGTGGTTCAGTTGAAGAACTGGCAGAGTGATCAGTAGGAGAGACTTGCTACATGCTTTGAAACATCAACTCTCTTGTAGTTCATTGCTTTTTTGTTTTGTTTTAATGGTCCTTCCTTCGATCTCTGTAACTGGTCTCATGGAAACCATATCAGGTTACTGAGCTTTGTGTTCCAGGGGCTGCTGGAGATGAATTTGTGAACACTGCTGTGCATAAATAAATGATTGTAGGTTGGAAGTCAGGATCTGGGGAGAAATTATCTGTTTGCTTCTGTTGCCTGTTTTGACCAGAGAGCTGAATTAGCAGCTGAAATGTGTGCTGTGGTGTGTTAAACAGCATTGAATGGGAGGCTGCAGAGATAATCCTGGGGAGAGGCCATTGAGGTTGGGACTGAGCCTGGACAGGCTTTGCTGTTCTCCTCTCAGTGCTGAGGTGGTGGCTTTTTCAGTGAAGTTTAGTACCCTGTGAAGCATCCCAAACGTTTTGCTTAATCAAGAGGTAGATTGCAAGGTAGCACTGTGCTTGATAATTTTGAAGAGCTTTTGGCTGGTTTTGTTTTCTGCTGTGTTTCTTATTTTGTAAAAGGTTGGCTTGCTTCTCTGTAGCTGTAAGGCATTGCAACAAGAGGCTTCTTCCCCAGCCCTTCTCACCAGTGTATTCAAAAGTAAATTAAAATAAAAACCCACTGGGTGTTTCAGTTATTTTCTCTTGAAACACCATAAAATTCAGATGATTACTCCAGACATAAGTTAGGGACACTGAATAGTGTGTCTGGATTTTCTTGCACTCTTGTCTTGTGTCCAGGCTGGGAACTTGCTTGCCTGCCTTGGTTGGTGTGCTGTTGGCAGCCTGGGGTTCAAAAATGCCCCCAGGTACATGGGGTAAGTTTGAATAGTTAAAAAACCACAAAGAAATGGAGGCATCTCACATATCTTAATATATTTTACACTTCAGCCTTGAGAGAGCTCTTAGGATTTTGTTTTTGAACAACCTGAGCTTCCCTGAGAAGTGCAGGTCCTCAGTGGCAGGTGGTGGCACAGTCCCTTGCCATGTAAAGTCATCATTGCAGAAGTCATGCTGATAAAGTTGGCAACATCTGGCTGTGTGATGGGGAAGGATTGAGGAAAGGATGAATTGGTGTATAACAGAAAGCTGGAGTTTACCTATCAATGCTTGACAGGCTCTTCTTGGCTTAAACCACCCTCACCTTTCCCTGTAAATTAAGGTCTCCCCCTCACCCCCAGACTAAATACTGGGACTTTGTTCAAGCAGAAAGTACTAAATAAGGAAGAGTCAAACTGATGTGGCAAGAATGTAAAATACTGAGCTTCTTTCAAGTAATAGTTCTGAAATACAGCTTCTCCTGGTAAGGAAGCTTTCACTTGCTATGTGGAATGGTAGGACCAGTGACTGGTCTTGAAGTGCTCAATCTCTCATGCCTGCCACCAGGAGTGGTTTTATAGCCCATTTCTTCTTCAGGAAGTTATTTTGCAGTAATTATGGCTAATTTGGAGATGTTGCAGTGTATTTTCCAAAGAGAGACCAGATATTTTTTTGTTTTGGTATGGTTTGAAGCTCCATTTAAAGCTAAGCCTGCCAGTTTTCACAGATCAGCTTTAATTTTATTATCCTCACTTGCCATACCAACAGCAAGATATGTTATCAAATGTATGACCAGGCCAAGTCAATAAATTCTAAATGCATCCTAAATTATTTTCTGTCTGCCTTGCACATTTTTATGAGTTTGTTGAAAGGCTCACTTGATGCGTGTTCAGATGAGCAGGGGAAATTAAATTGTTTTCCCTTTTCTTTTCTCTTCCCTCCCCATGACAGAGTGATGTGCTTTGGCTTGAAATTACAAAATGTCTTTTAAAGATCTCTGAAGTAGACAACAGAATTGGTCTCAATGGTCCTTTTTCAAAAGGATATCTGGAAATGCTTTTTTTTTCCCCTATTCAGAAACTGAAAAGCTGATGGTTTTTTTTTTCCCTTGAAATATTTCTCTACTACTGAAAGGCTGTCCTTGCCTAATGGAAAATCCTTTATGCTAAAATAGGACAAAACATTCAAGGTGTATGATTTTCCTGCTATATCATTGTGATGCAGCCATGATATTTTTGTATTATCATATTGAGGAATCAAGCACATCAGGAGGTGATGATGTGTTCTAGTGAGTGGTTTGCTGTTGGCTGCAGCACAAGCCTTGTGTCCTCTCATGCTGCTGGGTGCAGCCACACATCTGCTTGGGCTGCTCCTGTGGAAACTGGTTCAAAACCACTTTGCTCCATCTTTCATCACCTCTGTAGATTGTTGTTTCACTGTTCACACTTTGCTGTGCATAGGAGATGAAATCTGTTTCCATAAGGTCTATTTGGTTGTTGTTACTCTAAGCAAAACAATAGGGTTGTGTTATTTCCAGATGTGCCTCTGCCTACGCTGGTGGGAGGAATACCAGGCATCAGGAGAACTTGAGGTCGTCTGAAAATGTTGCCCAGTAAAGTAGGGAAAAAACTTAAAAGTGATTAACCCAGTAAAACTGGGGCTACCCAGTGATTTATTTCATCTACATCAAATCAGCTTTAAAACAAAGAAGGTTTATGGTATCATTCAATCACTACATAATAACTTACTTATAAAGCCCCTCTTTTGACCAAGAAAATGGCTCTGCTGTAGACAGCTGGTCCCTGGCCCGTTAGTCTGTCAGAATGACTGCTGCTGTTGTGCTTGGCTGTTTGACAACCCAGGGAAATACTTGGGCAGGTTTCTGTAGGTAACCCCTGACATCCTTCAAGTGCAAAAACGTTTTGTTTCAAAGCTCAAGATACATCTTCATGCTGTGGTAGTGGAGCAGTTTGGCTGGCTCAGCTGGAGAGCAGCAGTTGCTGTGTGTTTGTGGGAGAAGGATGTGGCATTTTAAGGGAGAAGGATGATGCTGCTGGAAGGCCAGCAGCTCCTTGGCTGCCTGCCCTGGAGCCTGCCAGCAGATCCTGTGCCACCAGCCAGCCTCACCAGCACAGCAGATGGACACACCAGCGCTGTGGTGAGCTGTGCAGTAACAACGAGTGATGGCCTGTAGTGAGCCTCGTCTATTGATTAATTAGCATAGAAATCAGCAGCCAGGGTGAAAAGAAAAAGCAGTTTTCCCCAGAATGACCTCTGTAAAGTGAGTGAGCTGGTGAGCCACAGAAAGGACTGAAGAGGCTTTGTAAGAGAAGTGTGTATGTACAAAAGACAGTCAAAATTGGGTGTAAGACAAGAACATTTACAGAATGGTGCTCTAAAATGAGTTTACCAGCTCACATTCACATGACTGGGACATTGCTACAGGATTTGTACCTCTTACAACAGCCTCACTTTTCTTACTGTCCATATAAAGAAATAGGGATTTCACCCATGAGTGTATGTAGAGCTGGTTTCAGTTTGGAGACTAAAAAACTTTTTTTACTTTTCTGAGAAAAAGGTTTTCTAAAATCACATGAATGATCTGCAAGAGCAGAAAATACTTGAAGAGTTCATGTTAATGTTAAGATTGAGCTGAGGGACTTCAATCCTTTTGAAAAGACTTCTCACCATGTAGGAATAAGAAATATGTTTCTGAAATGCTTATTCCACCTTTGTAGATATGGAGTTTTCATTTGCTTGTCAGCTAAAAAATAAGAACTTCTCTAAGCTGGGTTGTTTTCTCCTTTGTAGTTTGCTTTTTGCCTTCCTTTGTTATTAAAGAGTCCAAGAGATGATTGTGTTGATACTTCCCAGGAGGAAAGAAGCTGCTATTAATATAGCAACTTCAGCAAAAATTTAGATTAGGCTTCTTGGCATTGAAACTGAGGCTCTACAAATAACACTTACAGCTTGAAAAGCTTCTTGTAAAGAAGATAAACATGTGTCTGTGCCTCTATTGATGGATGCCATTGGGGCAGTTTCTGTACACCCCTGTTTCTCAGGCTCTCTGTTATGCCATTGAAGGAGTCAAGAGTCTCACTTTGTCATCGTGTTCCCTATATACATCCCTGAAAATGAGCAATCCCTAGGATACACTGCCAAGTATGCTTAGAATAGCAGTGATGGACAGCAGGTTGCAAGAGGTGGTTTATTTTGGCCCAGTGCCTTTGATTGAAAGGGAATTGGTAATAAAAACTCTGAGGCAGAGCTCCTGTTGTATTTGACATCTGGAGAAGGTTGTTGTGAAAGGTGAAGAAGAAATGGCTGCTGCTCATGGTGGAAGAGGCTTTTCACAGTTACTGAATGGGAGTCTGAGTGTTTCAGGCACATACTGGAGGAGATGGATGTTGGGTGTCAGATGCTAAGGCAGGGTGGGCAGTGAGGAACCAGAGAGAAAATGCTGTTGAAAATACTGAAGGAGATCAGGACCTCTGCAGAAATAGTAGCTGATGTTGAGAATTTAAGAAGATTGACTAGAATCTAGAGTGCCTAGGGAAAGTTTAGCAAACACACGTGAATTTCAGCTGAATTGTGGGGAAAAAAGTGTGAGGGGAAGAGGACAAAGTGCAGCCTACAGGTTGTGTCATTTCACTGTTGGATGTTGGGATATTCTTATTGTCCTGAGAGGGAATTACAGTCAGTGTTCATGGCAGTTTAAAGTCCAGTGGAGTTAATCCTTCATGTTTGAGTTCAACAACATTTTGACTTTTAGTAGGAGCCTAAAGTGATATGCAACATCTGTGTAGAGCATTGCTGAAATTCCTGATAAATGAGTTCCAGAGGCAACCTTCCATTTGTGGGACATTTCACAAAATCTGCCACACAGAAAGGTTAAACTTTTTCAGCTGGGCTTTTCAATGGCCTGAAAAGTTAAAGAACCAGAGTTTTCTCTTTGGATGATGGAAGAGGCAGGAGTCTCTTTGTCAGACACTGATGGACTTTGGACTTAACTGCTGTTGCTGACCACCAGTGTGCCATAAGCTCAGGATGACTGGGGGCACTGAAGCACTGGGGAGTAATCTCTGGACAGTCTGTGCCTCAGTTTCCTCTATGAAATACATAGCCTTTAAAATGAATGCTGGCTTTGAATTTCCCATGATGTAGAGAAGGTAGTGATTGTGAAATTCAAAATATTGTTGGAAGGTGGTTGAATTATTTCAATTTGTATAATACAAATGGAAACAAGGCCTTTATTTGCTTGGGACATCTCCTGCAATACTGGAGAGCTAGTGATATCCCTGCTTTTGTCTCAAGGTCACTTCTGTCAATGCCATCCAGATGTGTATCCTCAGGCTTTGTGTAAACATGGTTTGCCCTGCATGGTGTTAATGGCTCTTAGGCTGTGTCCCAGCAGGGTCCCACCCTTGTGCTGCACCTCTGTGTTTATGCACTTCTGTGGCATTCACACTGCTCTGTTCATCTGTCATGTTTCAGCAATTTTGGGGGAATAAATGTTGCCTCCTTTCCTTTTTTGGGAGAGAAAAATTTAGAAAAAGAACTAAGAAGGATGTCATAGAATGACTGTGAGTAGGAGCAGATCTGAGCATTTTTGTCTCTGACTCTTTCTAGCAGCAGAGAAGCAGTAAATTTTTGAATAGGTAAAAGCAGTGCAGGGTTAACTGTTTTAGAAGTCATCTTATATTAAGATACTTGTGGTATTCAAAATGGATTGATCTAAATGGAGAGAAGTGGGGGCTCAGGACCCCATGCATACTCAGTGCACGGTGTCACAGGAATGGCAGTACCTGGGTGGGTGAACTCAGGTATTGCAGGACAGGAAGGTCAAATGCCTGCTCTTAGATGAACTTCTGTCACTCCTGGTCTTGCTTCTCTTGACAAGCACCAGGTGATTTTCAGTTAAGCTCAGGAAAAGGTCATGAAACATTTTTCCTCTTTGCTGCTGGATGGAGAAGGGACACTGTGTATGTGCAGTGTGGAGGATGAAACCAAGCATGTCCTCTTCAAAATACGGAATGTGATACTGCTGTTGTTCAAGGCATCAGTACTGAGATTGGTGTAGGAGATAACTGCTTTGAGCCAGCATGGCCACATTCCAATCAAAACTTCATTTTTTTGCCTTATTGTGTTGGCCTGAGCAAGTCAAATGTTTCCCAGTTTCCTGACCCAATTCTGTGTTGTGCCCCTGGGACAAGGTCTCTTGTATGCTTCTGTCTATTCAATGTGTTTGTGAGAGTTCCAGAACCATTTCAGAGATTGGGGAGAGTAGTATAGAACTCAATAAAAAGGATAATAAAAGCTTCCAGTTGGCTTTTTTCCCTACCTCTGACTTCTGTTTTCTTCTGATGTGTTTTTCCCAGCTGAGGCAAAGTGTTCCTTCATTTGAGCTGTTGCACAGCCATGGATTGAGCAGAGCTGTGCCTGAGACATGTAGGTATAGATGATAGCTCAGTGAGTTTCCTGATGAAAGGTGTCCTGCATCACCAAGTGATGGCAACTCAGGCTGGGCTTTCCATTTTAGGGCAGCTGCTGTGGTGTTGACCAGAGTTAGACTGCTTCAACTTCCCATAAGATCTTTAAAGTGAGGTGTGAAGAAATAGAAAGTGAATCCCATGAGGTTGTGGAAAAACAGCTTTTGAAAGATCAGAATGGCTCTTGGGGCACAGGGGTGGGTGGCAAGGGAAAAGTTTGACACTACCCAGTGCTGCTGATGCAGCATTCAGAGTGCAGCGGCCCAGCTGCAGAATGGGAAGTGAGCACATTTTTTCTCAGTTTTGAGAAGTGAAGTGGCTGAGAATCTGTAACTGTATGTTATGCTTAAATGCTTAACTGTAATGGAGTTGTAATTCAAATTTGGCCCTTGTCATTGTGGTTATTTATCCTGGTTTATAACATCCAAGTGGGAAGCTTGTCTGCCTTCAAACATTTTGCTTGCCTGATACTTAATTGTGCTTTAGTTGTATGAGACTTGGCTCCTGACTCAAATGATGCCACATTCATTCAATAGATTTGCTGGAGATGAATTTTCCTCTCAGGGCTAAATCTGGGACACAAGTCAAGTAAGTTCTGCTGGCCCAAACACAGGCTGAGCCCTTCACTGCAGGGTCAAAGTTCTGCACAGGATTTTGTAAGTGCACAAGAGCTGCTTCAGTTTTTTTCTTTTTCTTAATAACACAGCTGCTCTAAATAATGTGCCTACACAGCAGCTGGGAGGAAAAAATTTACAGACCAAGATGGTTGGCTTTTGTTTAACGTTTTTAATTGGCCGTTGGTGTGCTGTGTAAATTCACCCTGGCAGTCCTAACAATATTTGTGCAGGTTTAAGTCTTTTTGCTTTCTCACACCCAAATTACTGTAATTTCTAAGAAGAGCCTGTTGTTTCATACAAAATTTGTATACATTGTACAGTTGAACTTCTGTGGCTATATTGCAATGTAAGTTTTTGCCTCCTGTGTAAATCTTGAGATTAACAGCCCTGGTGCCTGCTGAAGTAATGATCTGCATCATTTCAGGTGCTCAGCGAACAGTCAAGAAGAAAGCATTTGGTAGTTCCTATGCTGTTGCTGCATGGAAAATCAGTTTCACTATTTTCAAATGCTTAAATTCATTATCAGCTTAAGAAGCTTTTCTTGCAGAAATGGAGGGATTGGTTAATTACTCTGCTTTAATTGCAGTCACAAATGGTACATACTTGCCCCTTCCCAGGGCCACAAGTGATTCCATGGCTAAAAACTGCACTGTGAGGGAGGCAATTAAAGGGAATTATTTCAATAAACAGTTTGTACTGAAGCCTTTGACTCCCCACACCCACCCACCCTGACTGCTGTTTGGAAATACTTGAGGAAAGCACCACTCCCTCAGTAGGAACTCAAGCGTGGCTGGGGCTTTGTTTTGATTTGCTCCAGTTGTGTTTTGCCACTTGGAGTGATGTTGTGATGGGCTTGTCTACCAAGAAAAAGGCTCCCAGACATGTTGCCATTTCTGGTTTTCTCCAAGGCTCCAGCTATTGTAGTCCACCTGAAGATTAGCTCACTCCTCAGAAGCAGGAGAGCAGTGTTTGAACTGCTAATGCAGCCTCTCAGGCCAGTCCATGTGCTGACTTCAATTACCATCTCCAAGAAAAGTGCCTCTGTTTGAGGAACACTTAATCATATGCTAACATCACCAGAAAAAGGTGTAGTTATCTTCTGAGCTATATAAATGCCAAACTGAAATGAAGCATAGAAAGGTGAAATGTACTTTTTCTTAAGGGAATCACAAAGTGCTGTGCCTTTCTGAAAGGGAGTGGATGCAGGATATAATTGAGGTCGTGTAGGAGGTGCAGGTGCAATTCCTTGTGCCCTCTTGAAGGTGTGTTGCCCTTGTTTCCCAGGTGAGCTCTATTGTGCATTTATAGACATCCTGATTTTCAGAGGAACAGTTGTTGCAGCTGTAGGCAAAATAATTCAGAAGCAACAGGTGAGGAGGAAAAGGGAAGTGGGTTAATAATGAAACAATTCACCTGTTCTCTGCCGTTGGGAATATTGTCCTTGTTCATGCTGGAAGGTGACTTTTTTTCCTGAAATAAATTGGAAAGTTAAGGGTAACCGTCCCAAAATCCACGCAAAGGCTATGGAAGAATGATGGTAGAAGAGACAGGAAGCTTTCACAAAGCTGTGCTGTATTGAGCTGTGGAGTGACTGAACATTCTCAAGAGGGTCAGGGACCCCATAAACCTGGGCAGGGCTGCAGGGGACAGACCCCCAGTGGGCAGAAGGCTGGGTAGGCTGGATGGGTGTCTTCTCTCTCTGATCTTGGCTTATGCTGAATGAGCTTATTATGTACATGCTCATAATGAATTAGATAAACAGTCAAATAATTAACAAAGCAGGCGCTTAAATGGTTATTGCGTGGTTTAGAGCTGACTTTATTTAGATGAATGAGGTAGTTCATTCTACTATTATCTGAGCCCTAGCAAAAAGGATTTTTTCCTCCCCTCTCTTTTTAATGATTAAACACCACAAACAGAAAATGCACTGTGGCTTTTGCTGGAAAGACAGCACAATGGTCTGCTTCCTTCAGAGGGAGTTCATCAGTGACTCACATGCAACTTCTGAAAATACTGTCTTAGTTTTCTGAAATGTCAAAAAATTCTCAGGGTCTTTGATACAATAGATCATCAAGTCATGAAATGTGGATATTTGGCTTACTGTCTAATTAGATCACGTCTGTAGCACAATATTCCAGGTACTGCTAGACTATACTTAGAAGTCTGTCTTCATTTTTGCCATTTTCTGTGCTGCTGATTCTTTTTCCTCAACTAGTTTTTAGCCCCAAGTAATCAGTCAGCAGAGCAGCTTACCCTGGAATGCTCATGGATTCTTTCTGCAACCCCTGGTCAGCTGTAGGACTCCAGATACCTCACACTCTGTGACTTGGCCCCAAACTGCAGATCTTTCATTTTTCACTGTACTTCATAATCTCTTTCTATGTTGTGTGCTTTTCATGGTTCTTACTCAGTACAGATAATTTAACAAGACTTGCAAGCTGTTTGCTTTAGCTTTCATTCTTTCACACACACCATGTGTAGCCTATTGCCTCTGCCAATGAAAAAGAAAAGCAGTCACCAGAGCTGTAGACCCCTGACCTCAATTCTGCAGGTTTTCTCTTTTACCTGTTGCAGTACAGCATCCTGTCTGTGCAGGGCTTGGATCTTGTGTAAAAATTCAAGGGCAGCCAGAGGGGTGAATCAGATTACTGCAAAAGCTGACCGAGTTTCTGATGCTCTAAGGTATGTCACAGATGGGATTTTTCCCTCGTTCTTTTCTTTTTTTTTTTTTTTTTTTAAGAGCAAAGGGAGAAAGACTTATGACATTGACCATGACTGTGCAGATCAGTCCTTGGAGTGAATGATCTGTGTATCTGTCTGGAATGGTTTTTTTTTTAAAGGTGTTACCAGAGAGACAAAATCAGCTGTCACACAAAGCCTGCCTTGGGAGAACATTATTAGTAAATCCCTAGATGTGGACTGTTCTTCAGAAATATCAATCAAGGCAGTTTTATTTCCCTGTTTCCTTTTGCATGGGGAGGGTGTGTGTTTTCATCTGCCCTTCCCTTACTAAACCCTTCACCCTTTTGGTACTGCCCTGGTCATCTGGCTAGATTTTGCTAAGACTGTTACCTCCCACCATTCCCAGAGCATCTCAAAGATCTGGAAGAGCAACTGGATGGAAAAAAGTTGGGCTTAGTGGACTTCCTTTATCAGAAGGCAAATTTCAGGCAGGAAACAAGGCATTTAAGCACGTTCCCTAAAAATGCTTGGTTTTATTTTTTTCTTTGTACTTCAGGTTTTTTTCTGTGCTCCATATATAAAATGGTCAAAGGTTTTTGGCATATTCTCCTGAATTCCCATTGCAAACTTTAATGTCAAAGAAAAAAAGCTGTGAATTTGGACAGATGCATTTGGATAGATGTGCTGGTCTGTGTGGTATATTTAAGTTTAAATTTTATATATTACAGTTGTCCTTGCATGGATTTTATTATTATTAAAAGTGGCTTCTCTCCAGAGTAATTGCTCTGCTTTGCTAGTGGTTTAATTTAATTTCAAAAGAGCATTGTTTTTCCTTCAGGACAGTATTTGTGTCAGGAGTTACACCGAGAAGCTGTGGCTGTACCTTTCCCACAGTCAGCCTCCAGGTAAAGTACAGCTACAAAAGACATCAAGGACTCATCTGATCAGCCTGTACTGGGAAAGTAAAAGTTGGACTCAGAAACTTTTTGAGAGCTTTTGCTGTATTTATATCTCACAAGAAGTTACTAGCATTTCTTGTCTGGGGAGATCTTTGCAGGAAGTTCCCTTTAACTCTGTTGTGAAGAACCTTCAAGAACAGAGAAGCAGATAGGCGAGGTAAATCTAAATCAAATGTCTTTGTTCCTCCGATGGCCAAATGCGGATTTAGGGATATATTCAAATGTAGCTGTGGCTTCTTCCCCATTTCCCAGACCCTGCTAGGTGAATTCCCCTCCCTCTGGCTGATGCTCTCACCTTGGGACAGTTGAGCTGCAGCAGCTCCTCGTGGCCCACTGGAAGAAGCTCCTCTGGGTGCCTTCAGAGCTGGAGCTTCTGCCAGGCTGCCCTTTGGGCTCTGCTCAGCCACTCCCCAGGGCTGCTCTGCAGACATGACAGAACAAATGGGACATTTTTCAAAGCGCCAGGCAGGAGTTGTTGTGGATCTCATCTTTCACCATCAACTGAATTGTCTCTGCATGCAGATCCCACTTCAGCATGGACCTCATACAGGTGCCTCCTCCATCCTCAGTTGCCGTGCTCCCAGGGTGAAGCTGACAGGACAAATCATATCTTCACATCTTCTCACCTAGTCTGATTTAGTTAATAAATAGATAAAATTATGTTTGCAAATTAGTTCACTGGATAACAGTTACCTTGTATGATAGAAGACAGGATTTGATCTGGCATGCACTTTGTGTATTTGAAATAATTTTTCCTAATCCTTTGATTAAAATCTTTGACTCCCCAGCTATTCTGCTGAGACTGAAAAATACTGCAATGTTTTAATATCTCTAGCTGGATTTTGCGTGATATTCTTGTTCTTTTTTCTTCAAAGCAAGCAGTGAAGAGACAGAGGAAAAAGGAAAGCCCAGCAGCCCGAAGCTGTGTACAGTTGATATGCTTGGAAATTAATCATTAATGTCTTTCAGGTGGGCAGTAAATGTGTTACGAAGTCTTCTGTATCTGCATGCAGGGTAGTGAACCAAAACTAAGTGAAGTGCATGGAAAAGATCCCTTCAAGCCTGAATCCTTGAAGAGCAAAGAGTTGTCTCTAGGAACAGTCTGTACACATGGGCTTATTGAGGTTATGCTGCTGTGCTGTTGTGCATAGTTACTGCTTCTCCAATTCCTTTCTGTAGGTTTATGCTGTATCAGAGTGGCTGGAAACTGAACATTTACCTTTTTTTACTGTTGTATGCCTTTTACTAGCATTTGGAAGAGAAATATATCCTCCTAAAATAACTGTCAAATGACTTAATCATTGGGTGGGGCAGATATGCTGAATTAAAGAGGAGCAGTTCATTGCTTTAAGAGAGGTTTGCCATCTCTTGGAAAGATGAAGTGCTATATGTGTTGCCATGTGGCATGTTGCAAATCTTTCAGAAACAGCTCTCCCAGACAGGAGGAATCATCCCACCTTTTCCATTTGCAGTGTTGTAAGCACAGTGTTGTGCACTGCTGTTTTACATGGGTCACTTCAGAAGTCTTGCTTGTCATATGCCCATTATCAAGTGAAAATATGTTTGCCAGACAGGTAGCACAGATCCTGCTGACTCTATTTGCAGCCTGCCTTGCAGAGGATGTTATTATCTGAAAGTAGCTTTAATTTTTGTTCTAGTTATTTTGTACTTGCAAAGAAATGATTAACAAGGCCTCTGATTTAGGAACATGATTTTATGCTTCTCGCTGCTGCTTACCAGCATGACCATCTTCCTCTGTAGGAAGCTGTTTTGAACAGATCACAATTACACCTGTTTATATTGATAAATGTTTCTTTTGTGATATACTTTAACCATTTCCTGCAGTAGAATTGAGGTTGTACATTTAGGCTGTCTTCAGCTTCATTTTCTTGAGGTTCTAAGCTGAAGAAGCTCAAGCCTGTGCTAAAATGTGTTTACAAGAGGGTGCTTGTAGGACTGCTCTCCCCCCCTCTGCTACTGCAGGCTGAGCACAGGCCATGTGGAATTAAATAATGGCATTATGGCTGCACCTGAGACCTGTCTGTGAGAGCAGTTTCTGTCGGAATGATGTCAGATGCCTGGTCCTTGGGCCTGCCCAGCTTGCAGTAAGCAGTGTGTTGCAGTGTGGTGGTACAGTGGTAAAATCTTGGAGCACAGTATTTTAATATAGCTGAGACACTCCTTTTCTATTGCAGAGACAACTTCAGGCTATTTCTGCCAGGGAGCCAGGGTGAGCAGCACTGCCTGTGTCAGGGATGCTGCTGCTGCAGCCTGAGTTCGCCACTGGGTGTGGTAATTACAGCTGTTGATATTCAGGTTTCTGAATTGGACTGAGTGGGTGTTGCATACGTGAGGGAATGCTGAAATTGGAGACCTGCACTAAATAAACATCAAAGGTCTCTGAATTTGCTAGGAAGGCTGCCATAATGAGTGCTTGTCCTCCATACTCTGACAAAGGGTTTTCTGGCCTCTGCCCTGTGTGGGTGCATCCAGGGGCGTTAGGAGAGGTGGCATTGCAGTGGAGAGGGAATGTCTTGGAGAGTAAATTGTCTGTCTCAGAGATGAGGATGCACAGCCTGTGGTGACATGTGCTTAAAAGAGGGAAATTGCAGGATTGCTCTCCCTCTTCAGCTGCTACAGTCTGAGCTTACACAGAGAGGCTGGTGCAGGATGAGTGCTGGAGTACTAGGAATGACGGGAGCTGTGGTCCCTGCCAGCTGACACTGACATGTGTTAAATAGTGTCTCATTGAGAGATTGATAACATTAGAAAAATTGTGTCATTGAACAGAGTTGTGCCAAATGTAGTCAGAATCCAAAAATACCTTTCCTGCACTGGCGAAAGGGTGTGGGAGAGAATGTGATGGATGTAAAGGTTGGTTTGATAGTAGTGGCAGCAGTTGCTAGAACAGGTTGGTGTAAGGGATGTAACAGTGTGTGAAAGGAACAGCCAAGGTTACTGCTGGTGAGGGGCCAAGAGATGAGTGATGGCCTCAGCTCAGCACCTCCTCAGCTTCTGCTGTGTATCACACTTGTGGCTGAAGTAAGAGTGTGTGTTGGCCTTTTAAAAAATTATTATGGATTGGAGATTTTAAATGTGCTTTCCATGTCTTCAGCCACAGGTGGATACACTGTGAATTTGATGAATACAAAAACATAAATTAGTTTTTCAGATTGACTGAAGTGTTCTGATGAACCTCCTGGGTAGTCACCATGCCTGACACCTTTCAGTAACAACAGGGCTTCAGTCTTAGAAGCACAGCAGAGCATATGGGGAGCCAATTAATTCAGTAGATATTAATTAATAAACACATTTCCTCTGGGGAAAACCTTTTAGCACATCCACTGTTTGGCCCAAGATTGGGCTTGCACGCATGAATGGATAGCAAACATGCTTTCCTGAATTGTCACTTGTTATTTCTTGATGGGCTGGGGAGTGCCTCCCCCAGGCTGCTGCTGGCAGGCTTTGGGAGGGAGAGCAGCCTGCAGCTGATGCTGGAGCTGGCTCAGGCACCAGCACTGTCACACACCCCTGATGGCAGCACACATCAGCTCTGCAGGCTGAGCTCTCTTTGTGTGGAGCTCCTTCAGCCCTGTGTGCAGTGCAGTGATCAGCTCTGGGACAGCTGCTGGGGTCCTGAGGCAAGACCTGCACAGAGCTGCTGTGGGGTGGCCAGGGCATTGTGGAGCCTCTCTCTTGCAGTGCAGCAGCTGTTTGCATCCTCTGTGCCCTGCACTGGCTGAGCAGGGCAGGCTGGATGGTTCATACACCCTGCAGGGCAACTCACCTGAGTTCCAAACCTCCACAAACTCGTGTTCTTCTGGAAGTAAATCCATTGTTCTGTCATCACATTCATACTGCTCCGAGGGTAAGAACAGTGAACATTTCTGCTGGAGCCATGGTTATTGATGATGAAGACTTCAACATCTCTGCACCTGTTCCTGATAATTAATTAGTTCTCTTGTAAAACTTTCTTAGGAGAATCAAGATCCAAATGGTTTACTAAAGGTTTTTGCCGCTGACCATTTGAACTTGCTTGACTGCTCAAACTGGAAAATGCTGCATAATATTATAAGAAGTTATTTTCACTGATATTCTCTTCTGCCATGGGATTTTTGCTGCAGGTGTGAAGGTGATGTTCCTGAAGCAGCTCACTCACTGATTTGTTCTTTTTGTTCTAAAAAGTTGCCATTTTAATAATGTAAAATTCCAATAGATTAATTATACAGACTTGTACTGAAATTTGCTTCTCTTCCCACTGAGTGTGAAGACAGAAGCCTACTATGGAAAACCACCTTCATTGCAAAATATGGCAGTGCTTCAGAATTGGCAGAGTGCTGAGGTGTGACCTTAGTGGTAGAGGACTGGACCAGAAGTGCTTGCTACCTTCATGGTTTCTTAGATTCTTAGCATTACATTAAATACTCTCCATTAAAAAATGGTTTTATTTCTTGTGGTGCGTGTGCAGGTGTGAAGTTGTGAAGAGAAGAATTTTTTTCATGAAAGTCTGTAAAGAATGTAAAGGCTTCTCTGATGATTTCACTTCCTCTTAGAGAAGTTATGGTATAAAATGCATGATGAAAAGATTTTGTCTATTATATATTTAATAATAAGTAAAATTTCTAAAGCATTTGATATTTAAATATGCTACTTGAACTTCATGGAAGAAACAGTCAAGTGCCCCTTAAGTGCTCATTCACTGTGTATTTATTACTTATCAAAATGTTACCTGTCTTTTCCAGCCACATGGGTAACCTTTCCTGCTTGGTACTTGCAGCCTGTATCCTTAGCAGAGAAAAATACTAATCCCTGATGAGTGCAACTGAATGATGGGTGAAGTCAGCAGAAATCTTTCTACACAGTGAGCTGGCAGGGCAGGTTTGTAAGCCAGCAAACTGCAGTGCTTTGCAAAATATTATGGCTCCAAAAGCACAATGAATTATGTCTACCAGATTCACAAAGCTGGGATTAAGAGTAGCTGCAATGTCTGCTGCTGAGGGTACATAGAGCACATTATGTGGTCTATTTTCTGGGTTTCTAAACACATTTTAGATGTGTACTCACAGCCTGTTATAATATACTTGGTGGCTTTTGTGAAGTGAATGATAAGGTTATACTTTGGTTTCATGTAATTTTGCAAATGGAACTGTGCTCAGTTTAAACTTCTGGCAAAAATTAGTTTTCTGTGTTTTTTTCCTGCGATCAGAGTTGCTGATGATTCCTTGTTCAGGAGTCAGTTTAATTTCTGCGTGTGTGAGCTGATAAATGGTGGGAGGCTGTAAATGCTGATGTGTTTGGTCACTGTTGACACAGATAATTTAATTAAGTGTAGAATCAGACTAGCTTTCTGCCTGTGGGGCGTGAAGTGTTCATGGTGTTGGACACAATTTGCTGTTCAGGATGGATATCTCTGTCTTCCACCCGGGTAACTAGATGGGTACATTTGCTCTTCCTGATGTGCTGTCATCCCTTGTAAGCAAGATTTATTAATTTGGCTCCATCTTTGTGTTGTGTTGTTCTTGTGCTTCCCTGGTATTCATTGCTTGGGGCAATATTCTCTTGCCAGTCCTCAGCCAGAGCTCTGAGCTGTCCTGCCTGGGGGCTGGAAGTGCTGGGACTGGCACAGGAGTTCCTGATGTGGGAGATGGGTTGTGATACATCTGGCTCTGAGCTCTCCTCCCCTTTCTGTCCTTCCCTGAATTAATCACTTGCACACCACCATGGGACAGTTCAGACCCATTCTGTTCATGCTGAGCTGATCCAGAAGTGTCCCCAAGTCACACACAGGGCATCGTGCAGTTGCCTGAGTGTTCACTTGTGTCAAATCAAATACTGGGCTTGTGCTCAGGTTTCTTGTGTTTTATAATCTCTTCCCTGTCAGTACAAGATACACATCTAATGAGAGCTTAGCAACAAAAACATAGTCTAGGCAAACCACATAAAAAGCCAAAGAATGACATTATGGTGTTTGGAAAGCCTTAATAAAGAATCTTAATATACTGCCCTGTGTGGAGGGAGCTACTGCTCGCCAGAAGATTTATGTGGTGAACAAAAGCACTGTTAACAGGATGGAATTAAAAACTGAAATATTTCTTTCATACTTTTCCCCTCCTTCTCTTTTCCTGCCACTTTTTTTTTCATGTGAAAGCCACTGATTTGGCTTCCACATGACACTCTGCTCATTTATGGGTTCAGTCTCTTCTCATTTTTATCTGTCCTCCCTTTTCCCTGACGTGCTTTATTGTTTGCTTTTGCCCTCCCTGGATAGACTCATGCATTTTGTAATGCTTTTTCTCCTCTGTTCCTCTTTTTCTGGCGTTCTTCAGGCTGCAGCATTGCTTTTGCAACTGTTTGCCAAACTTACCATCTTCCATGCATATGCTTATCTGTTACTAACTGCAATACTCCTGATTTAGCAAACTGAGATGTAGAATATTATGGATTTCTGTCAGATGAATTTATTTGTTAACAATTTGTTAATATAATTGAGTGATGGGTTAGTCCAAGTCAGCAAATCTGACTTGTGGGTTCAACAGCACTTTTGGAGATGTTTTTTGCTGCTGGAGACTCTGGGAAGGAATTAGAAGACATTGGCTTTCTCTTGGGAAAAAAATAAACCCACAAGCTGAAAACCAAAGTGGGATGAACCCTGCCAGTGTGTGTTTCTGAGAATATTCCCAGTGCTGTGCTCAGGGTGAGTCCTGAGGCAGGAACAGTTTTTATGGCAGGGTGTTCCTAGTGAGTGGTGGACTTGCTGCTGCTGGATTTGTAGTGATTGAGTCTGTCTTGCTGTTAAAAAAGATGGGTGGGATGAATGTTTATCATTGATTCCTTGTAAAGAATTGGGAGAAAAACAAAACAGCTTCATTTGAACTCCAGGAAAGACAGCTGTGTGTATAGATGATTCCAGTACAGCTAATGCTTTATGGAGGACTTTGGTTTATTTCTGCCAAAATTTTAGTAGTGGAGGTGGGTCACAGGAAAGCCTATAAAGGAGAGGAGTCAAGATGGGGTACCTACCTGGGTGCTGCATTCTCTGCCAGGAGAGGTGAAAATGGCATGGCCTGTGCAGGCCTGATTTACAAAAGGAATCTAACAGAGGAACAGCATTTGTGTGAAAGGGAAGCTGTCGCTGCTGCCAGGGTGCATGGAGGGATTTAGGAACTTGGAGTGGTTCTGGCCAGGCTATGAGCAAGCTGCCTAGGAGTTTAGTAACACACCATATCCTATTTGCAGCCTCAGCTTGGCAAGGCTTCTCTGGAAAAATTAAAGATTCTGTTTTCTGGCATAAAACCATAACAAGGAGTGGGAGGGAAGTGCAGCTGTCCTGTCCTTAGGTTCAAACAGCTTGTCTTGCCAACTGCAGAGAAGTGCAGCCTTCAGAGCATGAGTTTAGTTTGTGACTGATGGTTGTTAATAGCAAGTCCTTAATTTCCTCCTGATCTCTTGTTTTGATCTGTGTCTGTTTAATTGAGAAATGGCTCTATCTCAAAAGCCCTCTGAGAACCTGCTTAAAAGTGATTTAGACTGCTGCCCAGAAAGCTGACTCTTGGGCTGCATCATGTCTCAGTATTCATCATATTTGAATTCCATTGTAAAGTCCCAAATAAAAACACATCAGAAATAATAATAAAAAGGTACTATGTAAATAATTGAACACTTGGCAAACGTGATAGGATTTTACAATTCCAGTGCTTTAATGTAGAAGAGCTGACTGTATACACAGTGCCAGGAGGAGTGAGTGGTCATAGAAAGATGCCTATTTCCAGCAAGTATGTGGAACATTAGCCAGAGCTGATGACAAATGGAAAAAGCTAAACACATTTAACTAAGAAATTGAGAGCTATTTTACTTTGCTGGTGAAGGTATTTACCTCTGGGCAAGTGACTTCCACCTTAGCTTAAATTACTTTTTCCTTTTTGAGATTCATGCTGTAATAGCAGTCCTTGCTGAATGGGTGCTGTCGATATTGAGCACTCTTATTATAAACTGAATGGAGCCAGTGGTTTCCCATTCATTTTCTAGGTGACAGTGCCTGGATAAAGGGTGCTCATCCTTCCTCTTTTCCCCTTCAGTTCCTGGTTCCTGCTGTCCCACAGCTGTTCCAGTTGTGCTGGCAGGTCAGGTTTTTGGAGCTGTGCTGCAGACAGCAAAGGCTGGGAATGGGACACACAGTCCTTCCTGGGCAGTGGTTTCTCAGTTGACACAGTGCTCTGGTTTGCAGTTTGGCCTTGCTTGAAGTGCTACTGACAGCTGAGAAGGGGCTCACTGGTGGGAGGAGAGGCAACTCCATAGGCAAAAGATGAACAGGTGCCATTAGCCCCTTCTCTGGCCAACAGAAATCTCTTGATTGCATGAAAAAGTAGTTTACTGAGGGGAGGGTGGAGGGGATGGAGAATTCCTTCACATGCTTTAAATAATTTATTCTCAGCCTGAAAAATCTTCAGAGTGTGGTAGCAGTCAAGTGTGAGGAGTTGTGTGCATGCAGGTGAGCACCTCTCCATTATCAGGTTTATCAGTAAATAGAAACATTTTTCTTAAAAATAATTAGGCCCAACCTATTCAGCAGCAAATTTTTTCCATATGTTTCTTCTTTACTTGCACAATTCACACTTGCTGTCTTAAAATTAAATGTGTGTGTGGCTTGTCAGTCTTCACCACAGACACTGGTTAAACCTTTCTCTCCGAACGGCTCTCCATCAGCTTTCCATTATACCTTTAGGCACTTGACCTGTAATCAAATCACTCCTTGACCTTCTTCTGAGGTTAACAGCTGGACCTTAGGTGTGAAAGAGAGACCTCTGGTCCTCCTGTTCTCTGGCTGTTCTCTTGGGTGTGCTCTGACCCCAGTGAAGTGCATCCACATCCTTCCACAGCGGTGGATATGAGAACTGAACATGTTCTTATGCAGGATTTTCATATCCAAGTGCTCACCTTTTTTGTTTGTTTTGGTTTTTGTTGTTTTTGTTTTGGAGTTGGTTTTTTGTTTGGTCTTGGTGGGTTTTTTTGGTTTTGTTTTGTTTTTTCCTTGCTTTTTTTCTTTCCATACTGTTTATTGCTAGTTTAGCACAGGCAGTTCCCTCTTCCCAATGTGTGAGGTCTGCCATGTACAAGTAGGGGTAATAAGGTCAGTCTTAGGGAATAAACAGAAAATGTGTGATATAAACAGACTGCTGGACAAAAAACCATCAAACCATCAGTGAACTCTCTTGGGTAGTTGAAATAGCACAGTAACTGCACTGCACTTGGGAAAATTGTCTTTGTGCTGGAATCTCTTCCATTTGGAAGATTTACAGCAGTCAGAGCAGCCTTTGGCTTTGTTGACTTGTTTGCATCTTTTGGTGTTCCAATGGATTTGTACCTATCCAGGGCCCTCCTGCACAGTTCAGTTCCTTTCCTGCTGTCCCTTTCCTGCTCCCTGGGGTTGCCCAGCAAAAGGAGCCAGGCTGGGTCAGAGGTGTTCCCACCTTCCTGCTGTGCCGTGTGCAGGCCGTGGCTTTGGTGGGGGGCTGGAATGGGGTAGGATGCAGAGGGAAGAAGCAGTGAGTGATTTACCAGGGATCATCTCCTGGGAGCTGTTTGGGCTGACACAGTCCTGCTGCCTCCCTGCCAGGCAGAGCTGCCCTGGGGCTTAATAGTGGGAGACCCTGGCAGGCACAGTCCTGGTGAGATGGGTGATAGGATTTATTGTCAATTGCTTTGTATTCCCTAGAATGAGAAATAATTTATTTTAAGGAACAGCTTTCTTGGAATGCAGGCTTAAACAATCATCAGTGGTCTGTTTGTTCTGTTTCCCTCGGGATTAGAAAAGTTTTTTGTTTGTTTTTTTTTTTGGCATTTTTTTGCTTTTTGTGTTGTGTGTTTTTCCACAAAAAGCATTTTTGTGGCGTAGTTCAGCTCTACCAGCAAGATTGTGGGTGGGTGAGGAGATGAGTTAAATTTAACACTGATCTGATATGGCTCCTAGGACACTCAAATAATGCTCCAGCCTTGGTCGTAATTCAAAGAATGCAGGGATGGTTTAGATCTGCCTTGAAGTTAAAAGCAATTCTCTAAGGTAGTTTTGTAGCCGTGCAAGTGGGCGTGTGTGTGTTAGCCTAGAACTGGCTGCGTCTGGCAGGCTTTGGTTTAACTCACTAATGATGTGTGAAGGTGACTGGGGTAGAGTCTGGGACACACAGACTGCAGAAAGAAACCTGCTCTCACCTGCCAAACTGACAGTTGTTTTTTTTGTTTTAGATGAAGGACCTAGCTTGTACTTCTGACTCCCATGTGCATGTAAGTTTGTGGACTTGATCTCTAGTAACACATGCATCCATTTAATTTGTGATCCAAACTCTGTGGGGTCTGGAAGAAATGAAATCTGAATGCTTGTCTTGCAGAAAGGAATGTAAAATTAGTCATTCCACACCATCCTTAATGCCAGTGCTATAGAGGCAGCAGGTGGAGATGAAGGAAAAAACTTGGTGGAAAATTATAATCCATGATGTAACCTCGTCCCACTAAAAATTTCCCTAATTTAGCCTTGGTTAGTTCATCTGAAAGACTCCAGAGAGGAAACAAGTCAGATCTGTTTTGGGTTTGGTCAAAGATTAGGCATGCAGATTTCCATTGTATTTGTCTTTGGGAGGTAGTTTGGCAAATTGCAGTGAACTCTCTGTACAAATCTTGGTGAGAAACAATAATTTCCTGCTCAGTTTCCTACTGGGCAGGCTGTCTACAGTTAAGGGAAGGAGAGCTCTGTGTGCCAGGTGCTCTTTCTTTTTTGGGGTTCGGTTTTTGTTCTTTTTTTGGGTTTTGGTGGGGGTTTTTTTTGTTTGGTTTTTTTTGGCTTTTTTTTTTCTTTTTGGGTTTTTGTCCTGTATAGTTTTCATATTACAAATAATGACTTATGCTTCTATTTTACTACTTGATCTTGCTGAACTGCTGGGAGAAAAAAGGTTATGACTAAGGGACTGAATGATGACTTGTGATACCCTTGTCCTATTCTGGGTTCTACACAGAGTACTTACACTGGGGCTTTGAGGCCTGGATTCATCCTCCAGCTTTAATGCTTCCTTGAAGCACTTGATATAATTTCTGTGTGGAATCAGTGGCAGGAGCTGGATATGTCCAAGTAATTTAGTCTGTGCAAGTTCTGTTTTCTGAGGCTCCTACTCTTCTTTTTGACTAACAAGAAAGAATTAAGTTATCCTGCATTTAGATACCTTGCTAAGCTGCCTGAAGTTAAATGGTGTGAATTTGAACCTATTACTCATCCGTTTCCCCATCTGGAAGTTGTGTGTCCTCGGACTTCCTTCCCAGGAGCTGTTGAGGTGAGCAGACAGCTCTGTCACATTGCAGCACTGCTGCCCTTTGCAGTGCTAAGCTGCTGGTGATGGTTTTGTTCAGAAAATCCAGGAGCATGTGTGGTTTCCTGAGCATTACCTTAATGTAGTGGCACTGATTAACATGTAAGTTTTAAGTGCATATCATCCCATCAGTTGAAGTTGACTGAGATGTAATGTCTTGACATCCGTGGTTAACACCCAGTCAATCTGAAAAGCAGGGCAAGGCAATAGAGAGCCCTGAGAGACACCTTGTCAGAGTGACAAATTGCCCTTTCTCATTCAAAAAACCAGCTTGCATGGCAGTACTAAACAGCTCCTGGAGAAAGGGGAGGAGAGCATGGGAAAAATACCCTATTTGTTTAGGCCTTCCCATGTATTTTTTGTTTGTTGCTCAGACTTGAAGCTCTTTGTTTTCCTTAGTCTGAAACAACTTAACAGCAGGTTGAGAGGGGCAAAGCCTCTGGGATTCTGCCTCTCCCACTTCTCGTTCTTAATAAAGTGTTTACAATCTCCTTCAGTTTCCTAGCTTTGTATGGAAAAGTTCAGTGGGTCAGTTTTCCCTTTAGCTTCATCCATCATTCCAGTCAATTAGAAATAGTTGAGGGCCAATTGCCCGGTCTTCCATTAACTGAGACACTTCAGATTGTTTAAAATAGCATAAAAGGCTCTTTGTTGACCGTGGGGCAGGCGCTGGATTTGCCCGTTGATGGGCAGCTACCGCGTGGCTGAACAGAGCCCCAGTGTGTCCTGCTGTACTTGAGGGATGGATATTGCTGCTCCAGGCCTTGGCTGGCCTTTGATTCCTTCTCCTTCACCTCCTGCTCTCCCTGAAAGGTGTGATGCCTTCAAAGGGTGAATTACCATGCCTGCTTCCCAAAAAACCCGCTCCTCTTTGTGGCTTTTCAGAGCTCCTGTAGTGAAGGGTTTTCTCCAGTTGCTGAAATGTTCCTTTTAACCTTGGTGCTTTAAAAGCTCTTGGCATTATTTGTTCCTTGCTTGTCGTGTGTGTTTCTGGAGGACAAAGGAAGTGTGTAAGTGTTCAGGAAACAGTTGGTGCATTGTGGTGTGGGGCTGAGTTCATTCTGGTACCCCGTGCCAGGACAGCCTGCTTTCATTTGGGGCTAACATTTCCCTTCTGTTCTGAACTGACCAGCCTTAGGGGAGAGCTTGTCAGAGCTCCAGCAGAGCTTTGGGCTTTCTCATAGGTTGATGTGTTTGGGTTCACATGGAAGTGCACTGAATACATTGTATACATGCATATACATAAATATATATATATTTATGTATATAAACCCCACACTTTATTTCACATGAGAAAACAGAAAAGTAAGTTTACTAAATGGAGGTTTGTTTATCTGCAGCAAAGTACATATTTATGTATTCCCATATTTAAGTCATTCTCTGTATTGTAGACTCCCCTTCCAGCATCATGTGTGCCTGGGTTTCAGTACAGGCTAGTCCATGTGCTTTTTGTTGTTCTAGAGCCACCCTGCTTGAGTGTGCCATCATTTGATCCCAGTTTTGGCACAATGTTTCCCCAGACATGAAGAATTTGGGTAGGTCTGGCTATGTCCTTGTGCTTTGGTGCTGAAGACTTGGACCTCACTGTGCTTTTTGAGCTGGGGAAAGAGCTTGTGGCAGTCCCTGAACTTCAGGTCTCCTTGTGCTTGCAGAAGGTGCTCTGCCCTGCAGTAGTGCAAGCACTGAGTGTATGAGGACTCACCTGGTTTTGAACAGCAAACTAGAAAGAGTGGGAAGGTCTCCTGAACTGCTGCCCCTCAGGGGACAGAGGCTCGGTGGTGGGCCTGAGCTGCTCAGCTTGGAATCCAGCTTTTGCACTGCAAAGATGCACAGAAAGCTCTCAGGACAAATCAAGGCAGAGAGCACAGCAGGGATCTTGAGGCTGTGGTGAAAGAAGGGTGCTCTGACAAGGCTGGAGGCTGTGATAACCAGATTTGAGAGTCTTTAGCTGCTGGAGTTGATCTTGTACTAGAAAAAGTCTACCCCAAGTACACCAAGTTCTACAAATTCCATCAGTGATTTCCTTCTTCTCTGATGTCCCAGTCTGATGCAGATCTCAACACAGACTTTTTTTTTCAGCAGCTGTGTTCCTGCAGATTTGCCTTTTGTGTCTTTTTCTACATGCCTTCAGCAAATAAAAGCTTGAGGACATGACTGAGCTGGAGGTGCAGACCTGAGTGGGAAGGAGACCATTGGGGCACAACATCAGCCTGAGCTTGACTCCAGCAGAGCCAGTGTTCTCTTGCTTTGCACTTAGAAATAATCTCATGTTTTGCAGAGATTGAAGCTTTAACAAGTAACTTAAAGAGTAGTAGAGGAGAGAGAATCCACATTTAATTCAATTAGCATTGTTGTCCAATGCCATTAATTATGCCCAGACTTGTAATGTGTTTCACAGAAGCTGATACACTCGAGCTTTGTCTGTGCTGGGGTTGGCTGAGGACAAGTATGTCCACTGATGTAGAATCCAGCCTTTGTGCTTTGCAAAAACCCTCAAATCTGGTATGTGTCTGTAGCCTGGAGTAAGGAGTAGCTGGAATAGCCTGCACTGCAATCTTTAGAACAAAGGAGATCTTGGGGACAATGCAGATTTGATGTACATGATTTCAGTATTCTTGAAGAGAGGCTGTTTTAGTGGAAATAATCATCCCCTGCAATTTTATATTATTTCCAGACTGTTTAAAATTGTTCCATAGGCAGAGAATAAAAAACTTTGTTTACTGTCTTGAAGTAGGATGTCTGATCCTCCTGGGGAAGGTTATTCTTTTATTAAAACAGATATAAAATAGCTACTTTGATGGAAATACAACGCTAGGAATTGAAATGGTGATGATTACAGAAGCTATAGTAGTCTAATGCAAAATAAGCCCTAGGAGATATGTGCCCTAAATGATAAATCACTGTTCTTTAACAAAACAAGAATTACTGTTACTTTATGTTTCTTGCTTATTTTACAAGGTCTTTAGCTGTTTCATCTGCACTTAACTTTTACAGGCTGGAGGTAAATTGATTGTTGCTTTGTGTTGTAAATAGCCTGGCTTTTTTAAAGCACACTGGAGATGCAAGCACAAATCAACAGGATAGGATTCATTTGGTCTCAGAAAAGCAGAAGTAAAAGGAAGAGTCATGACTACTGACACCACATGCAGTAACCGCACTGGAATCTGTTCCTATAACTTGGTAGAGTTTTGTTATCTCATTGCTTTTGCTTTGGAAGCCTCCAGTAAGGCAAATGAGTATATGTTATTTTGTTCTTCTAGCAGGCAGGGAACTACTGGTAGCATTATTCATTAGGGGTGTCATGTTCCAGCCCTATCCAGCAGCTTGTGGTTTACTCTGGATAATTAGGCATACCTGCCAACTGTTTGCAATCTGAGATGCTGAGGTGTATTTAGCAAAAAAGAGCATCGTAAATAATGGCTTCGAAGCTGAGCACAGAGGAAGTAGTTGAAAAGGGTAATGTGTCCCAGTTTCTGCAATTTGTGATGACCTAAAATCCTTAATGATGGTGTCTAAAAGCAGATGACAAAACCTTTGCATCTTTTCTACGTTAATGTTCGCTTGTGACAGCTCCAGGCTAGTGATGTAGAGAAAGAACTGGGTTTGGAGATGAAAGAAGCACCTGGTTCAGGCAGTTCAGGGGTGAGCTGGGTGCCAGGCTGTCCCCTGAGCTGGGTGCCAGGCTGTCCCCTTGGCTGTCCCCTTGGCTCACTGCATTCCTCAGCAGCTCACACAGTAACAAGGAAGACACAGTTGATGCTGGCTGGGCACCTGTCTGTGTTGAGATATCTACCTTGAGCTTTGCAAGCTTTTAGCCTCTCTGATGCCTAGGACAGTCTCTTGCTAACAATAGTTTTCTCTTGTAGGAATGCAATCTGTACCATATCTCCCTGAATCTTCATTTTAGAAGCAGCCAGAGGATAAAACCCAGCACAGCGCTCATTTAAAGTCAATATGCTCGAGCTTGCAATTTGCTCATGTTTAAGTGCCTAGCTTTTAAGGTTTCCTTTGCCCACAGGCAGTCTGAACACAAAGGCAGGCTCTCTCTTTTTTTTTTTAATAAAGAAAAAGTATTGCAAGAGCTCAAAGAACAAAATATTTCTTTCCACCTTCCATCTCCTCAGGTTTATTATCAGAAAGCAGAGGCTGCCTTTATAAAGTCTAGAGGGGAATAGAGAGATGCCAGCACCTGGAGATGAAGGTGGTGGATGAGCTCTGTGTGTACATACTGGTGTGAGAGGAGTGAGAAAGTTCCACCTCGAAGCAGTGGTGAGCTTTACAGGGATAAGGTGTTGTGCAAAAACCCTCTGCATGTAACTGATTTCTTTATTCTTGGTAAGCTTTGGTTGAATGAAGATGAATAAAAGTTCTGAGTCTCTATTGCAGTATTGTGTAAATTATTCTCTTTGCAGGAAAGTTTCACTGTGGGGTGTGAGAAAGGGAGTTGCAGTTATAACACAGTATCTTCAAGAAAAATGTGAAGAGAATAATGTATTTATTGCAGGAGCAATTCCCCTTCTGGAGCCATGCACAGAAGGCATGATGTGCCATCTGAACATGCCATGAAGAATTCAGCATGTATCATAAGTTATTTGCCATTAATGATTTGAGTCCTGCAGACTGGAAGGAGTGATTTTCTTTAGGATTTCAGAAGCCTTATTCACATTGATTCTGTAAGCTGAGTTATTCTGTGGTTTCAGTGGAAATGGAAGTAGTGCCTGCTTGTATCACTTCTGTGCCTTACCTTTGAAGGCTGTCTCTGTTGCATTTTGACTGAGGTGATTGGCAGAGGTTTATTGTCATGGTCTTGGTTAATATTAGTGCTCACCTGAAAATGGGAGTGGCTTTCTTACTCAAGTCGGAGTTCCAGAAGGTCAGAATACAGCTGTAAATAAAAGAAAACTGGGCATCGGCATCTCAGCTTGTTTAAAGAGAAATAATAGATCATGCAAGACTTAAATGTGGACCTTAATGAGACATCAGCAGCAAAAGGTCATATGGCACAGTAAAAGGGGAAATACAAAGGCTATAGCTGGGTTGAAATGCAATTTTTCTAAATGATACAAAATGTGGTTTTGTAGTTCCCTGGTGATGAAGCGGTTCACGCGTGGAGAATATTTAAACCTTTGTGTAGTTAGGCTGAGCACCTCTGTTACAGCAGTTTCATCCCAAGCCTTTTTATTGTCCTGTGAAGAGATGGAGTGGATTTGTCCAGAGTTTGCTTTCGGCACAGTGTGTTCAATTTGCAGTTTTGGCCTTTGTGTCATTCTTCTTGGATTTTCTGGTTTTGTT
Organism: Melospiza georgiana; assembly: GCF_028018845.1. Taxonomy (NCBI): domain Eukaryota; kingdom Metazoa; phylum Chordata; class Aves; order Passeriformes; family Passerellidae; genus Melospiza; species Melospiza georgiana. The sequence goes on from NC_080447.1 coordinate 7,322,146, forward strand.
TTTAAAATATGTATGTAAAAATATGTGTGTGTGTGTGTGTATAGTCCTTAATAAAGGATATTCTTTGAGTGTCTGTTTGACAGGATGTGCCAACAGATGCCCTGCTTTGGCTTTAAAGCCTCTGTAGCCAGACACCTTCAGGGCTTGTAATGAAATGAGCAGTTTGTAGTTTCATTTAACATGGCTGAGGATTCATGATGCTGGGCAAAAGTCTGAGTTCTCAGTGCATAAGCTGGTTCTTTATTGGCCTCTTGCTGGGAAACTTCTGAAAGACATTCATCTTCCAAAGGGAGCTTCTCTGATTTCTGTGCTGGAACACACAATTGCATAAGAAAAAGGAGGAAGGAGGGTTCAGGCGCTGGTGCTGGCAAGAGCAGTGTTCTCTTTAGGCAGCATCCCTGCAAGAACCTGCCTTTGATCTCCCTGCTTTCTGTTTAGATTTTATTATGTTGTCTATCTGTTATCAATTTAAATAAGCTTGTACCAGTTAGACCTTTCAGACTTAGTGAGGCTGTAGGAAGGGAAGCATTTCAGGGAATTAATCTTTAGCCAGGAAGTTTTTGTTTAATTATCATGGCTTTGGGCAGTTTGAGAGAGGTGTCTCTTTAATTGTAGGTGTTGATGTTTTATAGCCTTCTCTAGTTTCCAGCTGAGTGTACTTTATCAAATGCAAAGGAACTTTCAATAGTGTATAAAATTAACTGCTCTGAAAGCCAGTGGGCCTGTTCACTGCAGAACTGAAAGAATGTTTTTGCAGAGAAAAATTCCACTCCTTCTATGCTGGGCATTGAGAAAGCTTAAAGCAGATTTAAATTTAAGATAGTCTGTTAGTCTGTTGCCTGTTAATATGAAGTACTTGATAGATGCTTCACATGATTTTTTGTTTGCTGCACTGAGCCCAGTCATACCAGCACAGTTGCAACAAGCTTGTCTGACAGGAGATACTCCTTTCTATGAATCTCTGCTTGCAAATTGTTGGGTAAAACGTGGGGTTTTTTCAGTCAAAGAAGCTGAAATCAGTGGAGTACTTACACCATGATGGTAGAAGTGAGAAGTTAATTTTTTTTCACCTGCTCTTTATAGGAACAAAGCCCCAGTAACCAGACTTCAATAGCAATGATGCAAGAGCCTCAAGAAATGGTGGAAGAGACAGTTACTGTGGAGGAAGACCCAGGCACTCCCACTTCCCACGTGTCTATTGTCACTTCTGAAGATGGAACCACAAGGAGAACTGAAACCAAGGTGAGAGGTTAACAACCACTGAGGAAGATGGCAAAGTGCCATCTAATCATGGAGTGGAAATAGCAGGGAGTAGCCTGAGTGATGACAATCATGCTATTGTGATCCTCAGTGGTTTTGAGCATTGTGTTTGCCAGCAGAGCTGAGTTCAGGGCTTTTTCAGTTTCACCTCTGTGTCTAGATTGCTCCCTATCAGCTGTGCTGATACTGCTCTTCGTGGAGCTGTGAACTGAGCAGTAGAAATTACCCAGGTTAACCAAACAAAAACACCAGAACCCCTCCTCAGGGGGTTATTCTTATTCTTATCTGCTTATTCTTGCAATATTCACTTCATTCTACTGAAGCAGTTCACAGCATTGCCCTGCAAACAAAAATTGATGAGTTGATAGGGCTTGGCTGAGGAAAATATGTCTTAAATTAGAGACAGTCTATATTAACGTTATATTATGATTATGCCTTTGTCCTGTGGAGCAAGAAACAGCCTATGTAAATAACACCATAGCATTTAAAACCTGCAACAATCTTGTGAATGGCATCTCACTCCTAATGCATGGGGAAAGCTGGGTGTGCTCCCAAGTGACTGTACCTCAGGTTTGGCTGGATTATGGGTGTTGCAAGTGTTCTAATTTTCCTGATATCTTTTTGTTCTTGTGTAAGGTAATTTTACAGTCTCTGTTGAGCAGGTGCTGTGTGTTCATGGCTGCCTTGGGTGCTTTCAGTGACACTAAAATGTTAAAAAGATGAAGGGTGATTCCTGTTTTAAAAACTTCTAAACAGGACTGATTTTAAAAAGGGAGGGGATTGTTCAGCTGCTTTCTGTGTTAAAAGGAGTCGAAGAGAGGTCAATGTGTAAATCAGTGTTTATTTTCACTGGTGCTCCAGATTTGCAGTCCTCTAGGATATCTATTCAGGACATCAGATCCTCAAGTTGAAGTAAATAAATGTTGATTTCCTGAGGTCAGTAGGCCTGCACAGATGATAAACTGAGTATCTGGTTTAATAGTGGTTGCAGTTAGTTACAAGGTGAATATAACTGGCCTATTTTATGATTGTTGGAAGGAGATTAAGGTCTTAAAATAAAAACAGATGAACAAAAAAACCCCCACATTTTTATTAGCTCTTCAAATAATCTAATATATTTAGTTTGTGACTTACATGAAAGAAATGCTATTTTCTTTCTAGTGGCAGCAACAACAACTGTTATTTGCAGGAAGGAAGTGATAAAATTACAGTGGGGATGGACACCTTTTTATATGTACTAATAGTAGTGCATAGTTTTAGGAGGCTGCAAGGGCATAAGATTATAGCTATGACTGTAAAAATAGAGGTGAGGCCGTGCCTCACCTAGATAACAGGACCACATGGAGTGAAGTAGTTTGTCTGGAATAGTTGTGGCACTGATAAAAGCTGTGTGTTTGTCATGGCTCAGAGCTGTGATTTTCTCCTCTGTGTTGGGGGGAACCTCCTGTTCTTCCATCTTCCCACAGGAGAGCACAGTGGCAGCTTCAGAGCAGGCATTGTGGCTGCTTAGGGGAAAGGAAAATTGAAAAAACAGCAACCCTGGAGCTACTGTTCCATTTCAAAGAGCAAGGCTTTCTTGTGCTGCTGCAGGTCATGACAGGCACTGAAGTGTGTCCAGGATGGGGGTGGGATGTGGAGCTGTCTTACTCTCAATTTGTGTTTTTTCAAATAATGCCACTGACTGCAGCTGAAGAACCACCTGGAGCTGTTTCCCAGTAATTCATTGCTACAAGTACCAACAAAAAATACTAAAAACCCAGTTGTTGAGAAAAGAGATTCTGAAATGTCAAAACACAGCCTGGCTTAGCCCTGAGTCTCAAAAGAGGTGATGAGACTTTGGTGGGTTGTTGCCTCTGAAATGGTTTTGTTTTGCCTTCTCCTTGCTATGATAAAAACGTATAGATTTAACAGCTCTTAAATTCTAATCTGAGGTCAGATTTTACAAGTTTTTTACATCACTTTGGTCTTCAACTTGCATTTTGTTTTGGTAGGGACTGTGAAAATGAAACCTGTGTCCCTGGGGTTTAGTAGCATCAGTTAATTGCCCTGGAGTTAATTGTCATTGACACAATCATTTCTAATAGGTGTCATCATGGTGCTTTCATAGCTCATGCTATTATGTGTGAGAGCCTTACAGAGAGAATTAAGTTTCCTGGTACCTCTGTGCAGTGGCAGAATTCTGTCCTTGCTGCTCAGGGGAGGGTGCTGAGGAAATCTCCCTGGCATGGGAGATGCAGCTGTGTGGATGCTGGCCAGGAGTAGGAGATGTTGAGCCCAAAAACTGCAGGTTTGTGCCTCTGCCTGTTCCCTCACAGATTTAAAGAAATTGAAAATACACTTAACAAATCCCCCCCAAACCAAAGCACCCCACATGAATCTGGTCTTGCATTCAGTGTGCAGGTGGGACTTGTGTCCTTGTGGAGGAGCAGCATTTCCTGTGCTGGGAATCCTCACATCTCCTGACTGACTCCCCAGTGTGAAGCTGAGATGGTCACACTGTGCTCAGGGGGGGTAGGTTTTTACTCTTTTTACTCTGAGCAATAGCCCTTTATGCTCTGCATTGCTCTGCTTGCTCCAGGCTCCTTTAGGGAAGGATTTAGAACCTGTTTTTGTTGTGTCTATAACTAAGGGCTCTGCTGGACAGTGTCAGCCACAATCTCCAGCATATCTGTCTTGCAGAGAAAGTGGGGGCATGAGATACTTCCTGTGACAGAGTAAATAACACAGGTCATGTTTTTTTAAGAGCCAAAGAGAGCAGAGATGTTTTTTTCAAATGTATTCTTTCTTTGGTGGATAGTTTATATGGGGATTTGTCAACCTGATGCCATTTTTGGATTCTTAAAAGGAAATTATCACTTATTTTTGTTAAATTGTGCCAATTTCTAGCCTACTGGAGAGCGATGCTTCTGAAATTCTTCCTCTTGAAATGCAGCACAGCAAAGGCTGTAAATGTGAATGCTCCTGGATGCTGCTGTTCCTTTATTCTCTGTTCCTTCCCCTGTTGTTTCAAACCCATAATTTATAGAGGTTATTCTTTTCAATAGTGTATTAAGTAAACAACCTTAATCTAGATGCATTGACAGTTTTGCTTTGCTTTTCCCTCATCTTTGAAAATGCCTGTAGCAGTGAAGCAGGAAGAAGGCGTAATAGAATTTAATATTTGACATATTTTAAATAGAGAACATCTGCCTTTTCAAAATGAGATATCTCTGGGTAATTTTCCCCTACCTGTTATTCTTTTAGTGTTATACTAAGTCCCTACATAGCATTCATTGCACAAAAGATGTAGCAGATAACACTTCATTTCAACTTTATAATATCTCTGGAAGCCAAATACCCATCAAGCTAAAACAGTGAAAGTCACCTTGGGGAGAGACTTCCATTTCTTGCTGCTGGCTGGAGCACTGCCAGGTGTTAAAGAGAGCCTGTTGTAAGTGGCTCAAGAGAACTCAGTAAAGCAAATTAGATGTGTGTGTTTGTGTGTAAATGTTCGCTTTTTTTCTTTTTCCAGGCACCTCTAATTTTTATCTTTGAAATGCCAAAAGATTTGAGATATGTAGGTCACTGTTACTCATTGAAATTGATGTTTTATCATAGCAAACTGGGAAATCAATCTGTATACAAAGTTGTTTAATTTGTGGTCCATCCATTTTCTTTGAGCTTTCCAATAGTCAGCAGGTGCAGCTCCCAGCAGTGATGAACTGCTGTTCCCACTTCCTAACACCTGTGCTAGGAAAGTGGTTCTTACCAAAACTCTGGGTTCTGCTGGTGCCAGGTACCCCCAGAGGCAGTTCTTAGAAACTTTGCAGGAAATTGAAAGGAATTAGGCAATAGAGCCAGAATGGATTTAGCTGAAGTTGAGGGCCCTTTCAAAATGTGAAATACTAGGCTTGAAATTGAAGAGGAGCGATTTCAGCTGTTGTTTTGAAAACCTGCGGGGTGAGTTCTTCCACAGCATTTAATAGAAAGGTAATAGCTTCAACCTGCATGGGTTGATAAATTTTTACAGTCCATAGTTCAAAAATAAGCTCACAGAAATGTCAGGATGCTCAGATGCTCCTGCATTCCTTCTCATCTGATTCTTGGTTTACAACAGTTTCAACAAGATTGTTACCCCTATCAGCTTTTATAATGCAGTTAATTTATTTTAAATAAATTAGAGGCAAAACAAAACCAACCTGAGAAACAAAGTGGAAGGCAGAATTACAGATAAGATGACTGCATCTGACCATGCCAGCCCAGTTCCAGAGAGATCTTGGTACTGTCTTTAATCCTCTGGGGCTGAGCATTGTGAGGCACCTACTTGTACCATGTGCACATGCATCCAGTAAATCCAGTTGTTGGATAGTTCCATGTTTTTTCTCCCATCCTCCTAGATAAATAGGATAAGGGACAGAAAAATACAGAAGCTGCTTCAAATGTGTGAATATTTCCTTTATGTTCCATTGGCAAATGTATTTCCAGAAACAGAATTAGTGAAACCATTACCATGAGGCCTGTAAGGGACTTATTTACTAAAATCATTGTTATTTATGTGATGAACAATGGTAAGGTCAGTAAACCCGAAGTATACTTCGATTTTGGCGTGTGGAGAGCAGCAGTGAAAGCACTGACTTGAAGTATCACAAAATATTGGCTGCAGAGAGCTTGAACTAGTAGGTAAATTGGATTTTTTTTTTTGTCCTGTAGCTGTACAGGGCATAAAGAATTACAAATATATTGTAAGCATACTCAGACAGCCTCTTCATAGGAAAATACTCTGAAGCTTTCCTCTGGTACTTCAAGATCAGGGCATTTAAACAATTGAGCATCTTTGATTTGTCATTGGGCTGAAAAAACCTAAACCTTTTTACACGGGTTTTCTTTAGGGAAAGTAAACAGAGGAAGTCAAATTACCCTCAAGTAATTTGTAACTCTGCATTTTTTTATTAGAGCACATCTACAGTGAGGAATTGATGCTAATAAATCTTTTTTAAGGTTGGGTGACATCTGAAGGATCAGGTGTCTCTCAGATAAGGCTGTCTGTTGGGGCTTCCATTTGGAATGGCTACATTCTCTCTGGCTAATGCATCAGTATTAAGGAAATCACAAAAATGTTGGGAGAGAAGATTACTGTGCTGTCAGCTGCTCAAGATTGCCTGTGTTTTTTTAAGAAATATAAATGAAATATTCCCTTGAGCAGGATTTCCTGAAATAAACGTGTTTGGTTTGTTGTTTGGGATTCTTCTTTTGCTTGGAAACCTTTCATTAAATGGACCTTCATCTGTGTGCTGGCTAATTGCTGCCAAAAAGCTTCCCTTTATTGTCCTGTCAGCAGCAAAATCTGTTTATCACATGATAAATCTTCTATCTCAATGCCTCTGCCTGACAAATGAGGCATGAGTACAAATACTCCCTCTCTCTCAAAATATAAAATGGCTCTGTTTGATTGCCCCAGTATAACACCTTTAGCATTACTGAGTGCCTTTATACTGTGAGAAATGCCTACTTTAATGCTTGAGTGAAATGTTCCTTTTTATGTGTCTGACCAAGGTGGTTTTGATTGTCCTGGTACTTTGTGTTTGCTGCTGGGTGCAGCATTCAGAAAATACTAAGAGGTGAAGCTGTGCTGATGCTGTAAACTTGTTTTTACATGTGCTCTGCTGCCTCACACTGAGTGTGGCTTTCTGATGGCCACAGCCATTGAAAGGCTGTCTCTGCTGGTCTGAAAGACAGGAAAATAAGGCAAAGTAAATATAAATTGCAAACTAATCCCTTGCATTCTGTGTTGGCAATTTAAACTAAAAACCCAAATCTCTGTAAATACTCTGTAGAGTGCCAGAGCATGGTGAAAAACTCACTAAGGGTAAGTGGCAGGTCGCACATTGTCTAGGAGGTGATGTTCAGTGATCTGAAATTCTGCTTTGTGGTTTTTGTGTACATGTAGCAGCTTCGGAGACAATTTTCCTGGCTGTAACATTCTGTGATTGCCACCTCATCCTGTTTACCAATGACACGGAGCAAGCCTTTGATGAAGGTGTAACTGATCCTGCAGGACAGAGTTTATTCCTCTTTTGTGCTGTTGCTGCAGCCACAGGAGGTGTGTTAGGCACTTCCTATTGTCTGATCTTAGCAGCTTTAGGAAAAATGACAGGTGACAAACTGAGCATCGTGGCAGTCGTGTCTGAAAGGCTGTGCTTGGGCCTGGATCTGCTGTGTGGTGCTGAAAGGAGGAGCTCTGTGAGGTTATGCAAGGACACTTCTTGGCATTTCGAAAGCTCCTTCCTTGTTCCTTTCCGAGCACAAGTATCCATTTCTGATTCATCAAATTGCTGACATCTACCTTAATTCCTGTTATTCCTGTTACTGATTCCCAAATTCAAGAACACAAACGCCCAGCATTTTGCACCCAGTTTTGTCATGGCTTTGCAGAACTCACGTATTTCAGGCCTGAGAAATGTCACTTTTTCTGCTCTTAGAAGATCACTTATGAATATGGCACTTTGAATAAAAGTATTGTTTCTGACTTCAGTAGAACACTGAGCTGTGTTGCTTTGTGTGTATCCACTTCACAAAGAGCTACTGTAAACTCTGCCAGCTCTTTCTGTCCTCTCACTGCTGAGTTTGTAAAAGCTGTGACAGTGGTCACGCTGACAACTGAGCGTAAGGGAGAATTGTATTGTACACAGGTAAGAAACAAAAACCCCTGTTGGATTGTATGCCATTAAATAAATGTTGAGTTTCTAGTTTCCTTTCTTCCAGTTATTAAAAGTGTGCTTTGAAAAAGGGAGAAAAGACTCAGAGGCATGGAAGGATAGCATCTTTGCTGATGTTTACTTGATGAGGAAATCCCTTTGTATTGATGAGGAAAATTCTTTCAGCTGTGGCTCAAATTAGATACAGAGGTCATGTTGGTACCTGGCTGTGCTGCATGCAGCATCGTGTTGCTGTTAATTACACTGCTGGTGGAGAGACATTTGTGCTGCTTTCAGTCTTGTAGGATTTCATTACTTCATTATGTTGAAGTATCATTTGCTCACAGATGTGTGTAGGAAAAGAAATGCTGTTTGGGTGAATCTTATTCTGTTTGAGGTTTCTGTGTGAAAACATCTGGCTAGAGGATGTCTGGAGCCATTATGTCTAATTATTTTGCCTTGCAGTAGCTTGGCTAATCTGTTGCCAATCTAAATGTTTAAATCGGAGGCTGTAGGTCAAAATATTTATTTGGACTTCAGAGCCGCTGAGCAATCCAGGGATGCATGTTGTGGTTAACATTTCCCTTGAATGTAGCATTTCATTCTGAGACTTAAATGAAGAAAAGTGTCATTTGCTGATGCTTATTTATGTTTGTAATAGCTTAGAAACCCCAAATACCTTTTATCAATTTTGTGTTCTTCCCCTGGTGTGTGTAATGCTGTCAGGTAGGTTGATTCTCCCTCTCATCTTTGTGGATGTGCTGTTTTGGGAATGTTGTTTGGTTGGGCTGAAAAGTCAGCACTTACTAGGATTAGGGTAACTTTATATAGGTTAAAGTAATTTTTGGGGGGTTGGGACTACCAAGGATAGACTGGCATTTGCTGGACTTTTTATTCTTCCCAAAAGAGCTTTTGCTGGTCACTCTGGAAGGCAGTACAGAAGTTGATGGAGCCCAGATACCAACCCAAACAGAAGGCCCTTTGCTGGTGTGTAAATACAGTGGCTTTTGTCCAGCACTGGCTTAAACAGATTACCAGACCTTTGCCACAAAGGCAGATGGTTCTTGCAAAGTTTTAAGGACTCTTTGTTCTTACCCTTCAGCAAGGAACCCTGAATACAAGAGCCCTGTGGACATTTACTATTTTCAGTTTTTTCGAATTCTGTTTTGAAATGAAATGTGATTTATGGAAGTAAAGATAAAGCTGTATTTGTATGCAGCTTTTTCTTCAGTGTTTTAAACAAGTTTGTCTAGGATGTTTAGGTAGCTGCAATTGCAAAAGCAATGTGGTGTGTGTGTTCATTATTGGAAATTTGTTAGTCACCAAAATAATGACAACAGCTACCTGTTAGGCTTGTGTGGTGATTGCTGGATGTAAGAATATCTTAAAAGAGAAAGCAGGTGTGTTGTCCACAATCCTGAAGCCCAAAACTTCTCTGTTTGAGATAATGGTTTCTTAAATATTTTTGCCAGATTTGAGCTCCATCAAATTACACAGAGGTGCAAACTTGATCCAGATCAAGCAGAAGCACATAACTATTTTTGTTAAACTAGAGAATGTGATGTGGTATTTATGCTGTAGCTGTGGGAGGACAGGCTGTGGCTCCACAACATGGTAAAGCCTTCTCTTAGGACAGATGTCTCCTGAAAACATTTTGGGGGAATTGGAACTGGTCTAATGACTTTGTGTTGCTTCCATGTGCTGTCACACGGCTGCAGTGCTTTTGATTTGGTAGTGAGAGCCCAGAGTGCTTTTTTCAAAGTATTTTTCCACTGTTCGTTCCAAAAGCTAACAGGTGAGCTGATGGCTGTGCTGGTGTTACAGGCACGGCACAGGAGTCTGCTCTGTGGTGCTCTCTCCCCCTTCCTCTCCTCCTCCCCCTCCCGTGTCTCACCACATTATGCAGCAAGGAGAGCATTAACACATTTATTTCCTTGTGCTTCCTGCCAGGTCACCAAGATGGTGAAGACAGTGACCACGCGGACGGTGCGGCAGGTGCCGCTGGGGCCGGACGGGCTCCCGGCCATGGACGGCTCCTCGCCCATGGGCAGCTACACGGACTCCATCGACAGGCGCTACCTCAAGAACGGCGAGCGCTTCATCCCCCCCCAGGCCTCGTCCACGCTGAGCCGCTCCTACAACAGCTACAACGACTCCTCCTACCCCGAGGGCCACGAGGGCCAGTACCGCCCCTACATCGGCCACGACGGCTACGGGGACCTCTCGGACAGCTACGGCAGCTTGTCCCGGGGCGTCGGCTACCGGCCCCGCTACGCCTACGTGCCCGGGGGCTCCTACCGGCCCGACGATGGCAGCTTCACCCTGCCCAGCCGGAGGGACACGTACGGCCCCGTGGCTCAGCCCCAGGTGCCCGTGGGCAGCAGCAGCGTTGACCTGAACCGCTCCCAGCCCGAGCGCTTTCAGCCCGAGCCCTACGGGCTGGAGGATGACAACCGCAGCCTGGGAGTGGATGATGAGGGCTATGAACTGGATCCGGATTACTCCACTGTCAACAGGAGGACGTCTGCAGGTGTGCCAGAGAGGGGAAGGCCTCACAAAGGAAGGTAAAACTCGTTTGTTTTTCACCGTGCTGTTCTGCAGCTTTTGTTTATTTGCTCGTGTACATTCAAACTCTGTGATCTGGTATGTTCTGGAGTTACTTGACAGAAAACCAGCTCATAAATGACTGGAAAGAAGTATGGAAGAGAGGGAGAGGTGAGGCCCAAGGACCCTTTCAGTGATTCTGGGCTGCTTAGTTCAGGTTGAATTTAGAGAGAAAGGTGAACTTTTTCAAGAAGGCCAAGTTACTTTTTTTCCCTCTTCCTAAAAAGGAGTTGTGAATGCACTGTGTTGTCCCAGAGTCATCCCACACTAGCAAGGTGAAAAGAGGGGTTTGTGATCTGTGAGACTCCTGACAGGTCTGGTTGTGTGCACATCTGCCAAACAAAAGCTTTGAACAGCTGGTTGGGGTTGCAGATGAGCTGATCCCTGTAGCGAAGGGGTGCCAAGCTGTCTTGTGAGGTGTATGACAGCCTCAGCCCAGATCCGCTGCTAACCACACACCCTCAGCTGTCTGAGCAGGTTGTGCTAAGGGGAGAAAAGAGTATCCTTGTTGTATTTAAAGTGACCAGTTAAAAATTACTTCTGGTTCAGCCCAGTTTCTAAGACATGTTTTATTTTATGCCATCTTTTCTGGTATTAGTTGTTTCTGCTGGTTCACAGCTATCTGCTCTTGCATTTGGGGAAAAAAGCCAAAAACCCCCAGGCTTGGGAAAAGAGTCCTGTTACTCAGCTGAAAGTCATCTTGTACAGGCCTGAAAAGCTTGCAATACTTTGTTTTCTAAAGGGTGTACAAATTTTACATGTGCCTGCTTGGAGCCATATCCTCATGATTCGCGTTTTGATACGGATTTAGCTCTCATTCTTTTCCTTTTAATTTAGAATAGTTTCCAGAGCTGTAAAGAGTCTGGATTCGCCTGTCTCTGTGTATAGACAGTCTTTAGACTTAACATTTCTGACCTCAGGCTTTGCTGCATCAGCAGCAGTTGTTGGTGAGATTTGTTGTTGGTGGGATTTTTGTTCTCTGAGTCCTCCTCCTTGGAGATGTTATGTCATTGATGCTTTTGTGGCTCTGTTTTCCCTCCCTGTTCTGGAAGTTCATTCCAAAGCTAGAATCAACCACTTCCAAATTGTCATCTGTACTTGTGAGAGTTTAAAAAAAAAGCCAGTGAAAAGGTGTCAAGGTGTATCTCCCAAAACACCCTTCAAGTCCATTGTGACATCTTTGATTTTGCAGCAGTGGAATCACATCCCTGTTTTTGTGGGGCTGAAGGAAATACCTGCACCCAATGGGTGCCAGAATCCTGCTCAATTTATCGGACTTGGATTTGTGCTTCCCTGAACTAAGCAAGTTTACAGTTCTTGCTAAAAGAAGTCAGGCATCAACGCTTTTAAATTTTTATTAGCATTTTTCAAACTATGCAAAATGAATAATTAAATATATTCTTAGAACCTACCCATTTGCATTTTAAAATTCAGTGTTTTTATTAAACATCCCTTTGATTTATTGTTCCTTGCAGTTTGGATAGGACCAATTCATAATTTTTCTTCTACATTTCTTTTGTTATGAGGTTTTTTCCATATTTAATGTGATCAAGAGGCTTTGACAAATAATTAGCCTGACTGTGGCAGCAAACTTTAGCTGTTGAGAACATAAGAAGATTGTATGAGGGCCTCTTCATAAGCAGTTACTTTTTGACATTTCAAAGAAATACTTGAACAATTCAATAAACCTGCATTTCAGATATGCTACTGATCTGCAAGAAAATAAAGACTACAAGTAGTGCTTTGTACTAGATGAGGGTAATTGCTAATTTATTATTCCTCTCTAGTTTTTTAAAATTTTTATTTCTGTGAAAATGATTAAATGAATGTGATTAATTGATGTCACTTTTGATTTCAAAAAGTTAAAATGTGTAGAGCATGTTTAACAACAGCTCTGTTGGATGCTGTTCTGTGTTACACTGACTTTCATCTTGGGCCCCTCCTGTCCTGAGCAGAATTCCTGCACTGGTGACTCTGAGCCTTTGTCTCATGTTCTTCCCAGTTGGTGCAGCTTCATTAGGGAGTAGTTTAAAGGTAAAATAAGAGTCCTTGTTGTCAGTTCCTGTTCTGAGAGGGCTTGAGTGGAGGTTTCTCATGGGAATCTGTGCTAGTGAGTCTGATTCCCTGTGTGCTGAGCAGCCCAGCTGTGTCTGGAGGGGGTCCTAGGCAGGGGGATTACAAGTGCAGATTGTTCTTTCCAGCTCTTGCCTGCTCCATTTGATCACAGAGATAAATACCTGTTTGTGCTTTTCTTCTGTCATCACCAGCCTCATTTTAAGCTACTTATATTTCATTTTAAATTGGGGAAAAATGTGCCTCCTCACAAACATCTCCAAATCCAGATAAATACACAAAGGCAAATATTCCCTCTGTTGGCTCATCATTGCTTGTGGCTGGGCTTTCTTGTTTTCCTTCATACTGAGTCTCTCCTCATGTAAGATACATCACTTTCTGCAAGAGCACCTGGCACTTCTTGTTCTTCCCCTCAGCTTTATGCTCTGGTTTGGTGTAAGTCAGGTTGCATAATAAATTGGGGTTAGAGAAAAGCATTTGGGGTGTACAGTATTGAAGTAATTTTACTCAAGTTTACTTATGAAGGTATTTACATATCTTTAATTGAGTTTGTGCCCCATTTTCCTTCATTTGCTAGGTTCTCTTTATTATACTAAAGTGTTTATTATAGTTTTTAAAAACATCTAATTTTACTGTGTGCTGGATGTTTTATATACAGTCCTTTTTGCAAGGAAGCAAGAAGTACTGAATGCTTTTATTCACAAAAAACTTCCCTAGTACTATTTGAATATTTTTTAATCATTAAATTGAAATTAACACAGACAAAGAAAGAAATTGAAAGAAATTTCAAGTCATAATTCATCTTACTGATTTAAATAACTTCTGTTCAGCTTTTTCTTGCCTGGGTGGTGATTTCTTCCCAGAGTAGACCTCTGCATTCTTCACTTGTATGAGCATTTGTGGGACCTCTTTTTTTCCCTAAGGGCTCTGGAGCAGCTATTGCCAGTGTTGCTGTTCCAGACTAGACAGGATATAAATTTTTAACGTTGACTAAATCAACAACAGAACAGTTTTTTACTGTTAAATTATCTATGCCAGAAGCCTGATTTAAGACACTGAGACTGTATTTGGTGATCACTTCGCAGTCCAAATTACTGTTACCAGGACATGAGACAAATTTTAGATTAAATACCTTTACCAGTGGGTCTATTGCTGCTGTTGTGTATAGACAGAGTACTGGTAACACCGTACATGGCAGTTTCATTCTTCTTCTGGTGTTTTTTTTCAGTGAAAAGACTTGCAATTGTAAATAAAACTTTCAGTCAGCACTTTTGGCCTACATTCACTCATTCCAAGTGTATATGGGCAGCATTTAGATGTTGTCTAGTTTGGGGCAGGGTTTTATGGACATGCCTGGGCAGAACAGGGTGAGGCAAGCAATGTGGTCAGTATGAAAAATATTTGGGTTTTTTCTGAGTGTCTTCCTTAGTGTGAATTCAGCTTGATAATATTGTGCTTGCAGAAGGTGATGAATGCAGAGTTTGATGGGGCAGGAGGCAGCCCCAGTCAGCTCATCCATTGGAGTTCTTAGGTGTCTCCAGTTAAGGGGATTTTGGTGTTTTAACCATATGGCCCATAACTCAGCCTTATCTCAGCAGAGGATTCACTCCAGGTTTGAATCCCCCTGTGTATCCTATCAGGGAACAGAGCCTGGCAAAAGTAGAATTTCATTCTGCAAAGTCTTTACGTCTCCTCTTCAGTGTTTGGCACAAAGTTTCCTGCTGAAATCCTGAGCCTTTCTGGTCTTTTATCCAAAGCAGACACCAGCTGCAAAGTGTAATGAATGTTAACACTTGCAGAAGTTGTTGAGGATTAAATGTTTAAATCCTTCACCTGTTTACTCAAATGTGCCTATGTTGAAGCCATAAGAAAGATGATAAATCCACAAGCTCTCTCCCAGTTTTTAACTGTGCTAGAGTGAGTTTTGATCAATTCCCTGAGACAGGTGATTCGTGAGACCCATGGCATCCCGAAAACTTGGCTGCCTTGCTGCAGACAGACAGAAGGCAAGATGCTTGCAGTCAGCAACTCTGGCATAGCACCAGAGCTCTTCAGTCCTGAGAGGAGAGAGCTCTTGGTCTCCTGAGAGCAGTATCTGCTGAGGCTCTTCTTAGTCCTGTTCTGTATCAAGTGGCTTTTCCTTCCCAGCCTAGCTGCTCCAGTGATGTGGAAGTGACAAATCTCATTTAGCATGCACCAATCTGACTCAGAAAGAGGATTTCTTTACTCATCCAGTGTGTAAATATGTTGGTGATCAGGGTGTGTTTAATGCCCTGACAGATTCTTGCTTTTGACTTTCTTGCTCTGCCATTCTGATGTTCCAGCCCTCTGTTAAAGGAGAGGTGATGGGGCTTGTGGCACTTGTGCCTTGCTCTGCCTGAGCAGTTGTTCTGCTCCTTTGCAGATGATCTGTTTTGGTAAACTGCCTCCCCTGTTGGTTTTTTTTTAACCTTCCCTAGCCTTGATTAGTGTATTTGGTCATGTGAATCTGAAGTAGTGTGATACTTGCCCTGGCTGAGCTTTCTTATACATCTCTTAGGTTCATACAGGATCTGAGTTTCTACATAATGATTTGGGGTCTTCAGGGTTCAGGTGTGCAGGTGTTTTCATTTGCTGCCAGGTGCAATCATTGAGTTATGTCACTGGTGCATTAATAGTGACTCTCAGCACTGTTTCATCCTCAGAGGAATGTTGGATCTGGCCTGTGAGGGTTTATTCCAGCAATTGAAGGTTTTTGTTTTTATCCTCTTCTCTACTGATTGTTGAGAGATGCTGTCTTATTTTAAAGCAAGGTTGTCATCTTATTTAATTTTTCTTTTTAATGATTAATTCTTGACTTCAGGTATTTCCCCTCATATTTAATAAGTAGTGACTGACAATTAAAATTAGTGTTGTTGGTACAAGACTTGTGTGGTACTCTTTGGTCATTACAGTGCTGCATTTGAACTTCTAACTCTGAAGTTTTCTTTTGACAAATGTAATGAGACCAAGGAGCTTTGTGTCGCAAAGAGAGGAGGATACAACGTGAGGAAGACAGGCCCATCTGTGTGGTTCTGTTTGGAAGGCTTTGTGGAAATAAAGCAAACAAACTGCATCCCAAGACAGCAATTATCTTTGTGTACTTGCACGGATGAGGAGGAGAGAGAAGCTTAATTGTGCAGGTGTAATTGAGGTGGTGCACAGTTATCTTGTGGGCAGCTCACAGGACTGAGATGTTCTGAATTGTGAGTTACCAAGTCAAGCAAGGAACAGCTGTGCAATTATTAAAATTAATCTTCTGCTGCTTTTGTGAAGTGAAATAGAATTTAACATGAGGATGGGTTTGAGAAATGAGAATTTGTTGCAGTTTTAATGCTGGTTATCACAAATTTGCATGTGTAAAAACAGAATTTTGAGGAGTAGCTAAGGGGTTTTGTGTGTGCATTCACAGAAATAAATTGTTTCAGTGTTGTTCTGCTTGGAGTGCTGGAAACAGCTTTGTTCTGTAACAGAAAACACGACTGTCCAGAGAGTGTAAATTACTGTGTAGAGCAACTGCTGAATTATACATATACAAATAACTGCATCAATAAAAGGATTTCTTCAGATTCATTCTGGGTTTTGGATACTTGCCCATTTTATCCTTTCATTCAGTTTATGGTTTAGAACAGCAATTAAAGCAACGTAAAGTCAGGAGAGGCACTTTTAACATTAAAAGCATTAATTGTACAAGACTAAGTTCAGTCTCCACCTCTGGTTGCTCTTCTCCCCAGAGCTCAGTTTAATTATCAGTCCCTTTGGGATGACAGCAAGTTCCGTTTTCTCCTGACTTCTAATAGCCTATACTTCAGCATGACAGCAGAAATGGTTCAATAACATCACTCAGTGCTTTAGATGAAAGATTTTAAGAAACATTTTGTAGCAATTAGAACCACTTGCTTGACAGAGCTAACTGCAATACTGAGACAGTAGCAAACCTGTCCAGGAAAAAACTGTAAGGCAAAAGGCTGCTGCTGGTTTGAAAAAATACATCTATAAGAGGGTGGTTTATGGCAATATCGATTAAGAGTAGTGTTTAGAGTATGCTTGTCTGAGCATCAACATGGAAATGTAGTGGAGCTTGTCAGACTTGCTGAAATATATCTGTGGTCCCTGCCCAGGCCTTGAATGCCCTTAATTAGAGTTTTGGTTTGTTGCAGAAGTAGCAGCATTAATGAAGATCAGTGTTTCCTACTAAATGTAATCCAGCTCTGTTGTAATTGCTTTGCTAAGTGACCAAAATGAAAGCAATCTGTTTGATGGCTTGCAGTTCCTGTCATCGTTTCATTGCTGGCCAAACAAACACTGTGCTGGAGTCCCATCACTGCTGAGAGCTCAGCTATGGTTAATTTTCAAATTACTCCAAGTAAACTATTGAAAACACTAAATATGCTGCCCCAGTGATGTTTGTGATATTAAAATGTTTGCTCATGGCTGAAATCTGAAATCTCCATGTTGACTCAGAGTTAAGTGTTTAAATGTGCCTTTTTTTTTTCCCCTTCCTTTGTCTTGGGACCATTGTGTGTCTCAGGGGCTACGATGACCCCATCGAGACGGAGATGGTCGAGGAGAGGATCCCGTACCTGCACGGGGGTTACGCGGCGCCGCTGGCGCAGCCGGAGCGCGGCAGCTTGGCCAGCATCGACCGCCTGGGCAAGCGCTCGCCCTCCATCGACAGCATCCGCAAGGACCCGCGCTGGAGGGACCCCGACCTGCCCGAGGTCATCGCCATGCTCAGCCACCCCATCGACCCCGTCAAGTCCAACGCTGCCGCCTACCTGCAGCACCTGTGCTACGAGAACGACAAGATCAAAAAGGACGTGAGGCACCTCAAGGGCATCCCCATCCTGGTGGGCCTGCTGGATCATCCAAAGCCCGAGGTCCATCGTAAGGCCTGCGGGGCTCTCAGAAACATCTCCTACGGGAAGGATAACGAAAACAAAGTGGCCATAAAGAACTGTGATGGGATCCCTGCATTGATCAGGCTGCTGCGAAAAACAAACGACATGGAAGTCAGAGAGCTAATTACAGGTCAGTGTCTGATTTCCTTAATGGATTAGTCTTTAGAACAGTTCTTTCAGCTCCAGAAACAAGAATTGCTGGAGATTACAGCACTGAAGGAGAATTTAGATCACTGGCTGCAGCTGTTCTGTAGCTGCACCACGCTTGTGGGGTGAGAGCCTGACACGTGCCTGTCAGGAGGGGATCGAGATCATCTCTGTGTGTGTGTGGTGCACTTGGGATTCCCTGGCTGCTGAGGGGTGGGTGCTGCTCCCTGGGTGTAGCATGCAGTACCAGGTGCTTGGGGTACTGGAGCTGAAATGAGTTACAGCTGCTCCATTGACAGGTAATTTGCAGTGCACGTGCCCTCAGTGCGTTATGAGGTAAAATAGACTGAGCTAAATCTTTCCTTGTTAATCTCTTATAAAACAATCCTGCTGCCATGTCCCCACTCCCTCATATTTAGGGGGCCAGTCAGTCTGGTCAGGAACACTTCCAGCTTGGTGCTGAGGACTCTGAGGCTGTGTAAAAGTTGCAGCTTCTGGGCTGGAAAACTGAGATTTTAGGAGCAGAGGGTCTGCTTTTGCTAATCTGGACATGGATTTGTTTGTTGCTAAGGTTGGAAAAAGGAGAATTAAGTTTCAGGTTATTGAATTTGTGCACACTTGCAGGGAGTTTTCAAACACTTACAGCTCCATTATTTAACCTGTTTTTATTTGAACTTAGTCTTGGGCATCATCCAAAAAGAGCAATAAAGTATATGCCAAGTTTCAAAGTTCAGCCATTAAGTGGGAAAGGGTGGAAAAGTATGTCAGCTCTTAAAGTAAGGAGAAAGATATTGTTCTTCAGTCTCCCATAAATCATGAGGAGTGAAATGGATTTCCCTTTCTCTTCTCAGAAGCCGCAGGGGATGTTTGGATGGAGACCAGAGCAGTTCCGATGAATTTCTGTGCCAGAACAGAATTTGTCCTGAAAGCTTTGTGAGGATGAAAATGGGTCCAGGGCTGAAACTGTTTAGCTGCCTTATCAGTGTTGGCTTGTGCAGGTAGACCCTATTGCAAACATTGATTAAGCCATTAGAGGTAAACATCATAATTCTGTAATTTCCTCAAAAATTATAGTAGCTCTCTTTAAGTTCTTACTGGTAATCATAATTCTCTGAGATGAACAGTGGCCCTGGGTGTTCCATCTGTTCTTCCACAGCCATTACAGGCTATTTAGCAGACTAGGTCTAAATATACAGTGTTGAAACTACCAGGGATATTTTTCCAGCCTTTTTCCAGTGAGCTGGCAAAGGAGAGCTGTCTGTTTTGTCACAGAACCTCTGAGTAGCACGTGCTGGTTGTGCTTTGAGAGCTGTCAGTGCTCTGCCTCAACATGGAAACTCTGCAGGTGGTATTTATATTCTATTTGTTGCACTCATTTAATGCGACGACAGACTTTATTTTTTTTTAATAAAGAATATCTGTTTATCTACTGTTCTAGTTTAATCAACACTCATTTCTGGAGTGCTGAGAAGCAATAAATTTATTTCCTTAGATTCAAGAAAGGAGAAGCCAGTCTATAATTTACTCTGAAGGAATATCATTATAGTTCTAGGTAGTAATCAGTCACTTCTAAGATGGCAAAAGCAAAGTGGATGTTTTTCCTTTTCACTGTAAATGGCAATTGCTTTGATTTCCTGTTGCTTAATTAGCTTTAGAGTTCAAATGCATTTTATTTGGCAGCAGTTTTTTTCCAATTAAATGTAGTATTTCTATTCCACCTTGGCTTTTGTTACTTAGAGCTCTTTATTTCCCCTTACTCAAAAACACCAGGAATACTAAGGGCATTAACCTAAACAGATGTCCAGTAACAGATGATGTGCATTTAATCTCCACCTACCAGGAATAATTTCATTCCCCTTCTAAAATGATATCACCAGATCCAGTGTGAGACATTCAAGCATCAGCACAGAAAAGAAGAATATTCCAGCAATGCCTCTGTGGCTGGTGCTGCTGTACTTGCAGTCCGTGTTCAAAGCTCTGGCTGATAATGTGGAATTGTCCATTTGTAAAATGAGCTCCAAAAGTCAGCAGACAGAAACAAGAGCCAGCTTGAAGTGCAAAGGGAGCATTCAGGCAGGGCTGCTGCAAAAGGACTG
The DNA here is from genome assembly GCF_028018845.1 of Melospiza georgiana. Taxonomy (NCBI): domain Eukaryota; kingdom Metazoa; phylum Chordata; class Aves; order Passeriformes; family Passerellidae; genus Melospiza; species Melospiza georgiana. Next base: position 7,341,919 of record NC_080447.1, read on the forward strand.
GGTTCTGCAGCCTCAGAAATTCAGGTCACAATTCCAGTGTTCTCCTGGCAGCAATCGTGACTTCCTATCTGGATGCTTTTCCCTTGTGATAAACCAAAGCCTACCTTTGCCATGAAAGTTTTTCAGTTTGTCTGGAGTGAAATGTCTGGGGACTTCATCAGCAATGCATTAGGAAAAAGGAAAAAATACAACAGCATACAGCGTTTGTGTTTATTTCTTTTAACAGGCTCCAAATTCAAGTTTGGTATGACACATTGATTTTTCTACAGTTTAATCTTTCTTTAACTCAATACTGGCTGCCTTTCAAAAGCTCAGTAGTAATCACCAGCTGGTCATCCCAGCTAAGGACAAATGATAAAATAATCCTACTTTCCAGAGAGATTCAAGTAATTTAAAGAAGTTTAAATAATTCAGTTGTCTGAATTCAAGAGCAGTTCTAGGCTTGAAGTTTTGTTTCTCTGGCTGTGGAACTCTGCCTGCAGGACAGGAGGTACCTGGGTGCACACAGTAGGACGCCCTGTTTGAGGCAGGGCTTTCAGGCAAAAGAGATCTTCCTTGGCATTTAATGTGAGAGTCAGTCCTTGACAGCTCCATGCCTTCTCCTTTGCTTGATCTGGTGCAGCAGCCACAGCTGGGTCTGGTCACTGTGAATGGAGTAGGGGAAAAGCCACACCAATGAGTTAAAAATACCCAAGAGATGGATGCAGCATGGAGGGAGAACTCAGATGTGTGGCATCAGTGCTGAACGAGTGAGTGTGGCTGTGCTGGGAGTGTTCCCTTGAGCACTTCCCAGGATACACCTTTGGAGAAGTCAGACAACTGTTCTGACATTGAATTTTGGAAGCAGGCAGAGTGTACTGATACACCACTGCTGCCAGATTAAGCCAGTCTGTAGATTTTTTTTCTTACAGATAGCACTGGTTTTAGCAGAAATTAAAAAACTTTTTTGGGTTATTGCCATCATTGTTTTACCAGGTGTTCTTGACATATCTGCAAATGATGTCCCTTGAGGTCAGAAATCTGTGAAGTGTGCAAAAACTGCCTTCTAAACTCAAAGATACATTCATAAAATACCACAGATCTCACTTCTCTTTCTTTTTGAAATGTGGAGTTACAAAATGTTTCCTAGCTACTGCACTGAGAAAAGCTTGATTTAAGTGTTAGACTGTCCATAAGTAAATCATGAGTAGAGTTGTGTTGAGAAATACTCCACAAAATTCCTCCTTCATTTCTTTCTAGGCTTGCAGCTGTACTGCTGTACTCTCAGTGGATCATTTTCTTGAGAAAAATAGAGAAATGAGGATTAAGCTGATAAGGAATTAAATCTGCTCGGATTGGGAAAGCTACAAAAGTTTTATCTTGAATGATAAGGTTTTTGTGGAGGAAATGTTCCCATCAGATATGCAAGACCAAAATTCTATTACATTCTTTGAAAAGCAATCAGAAATTGGTAGCTTTAATGAATAATTTTGTTCTTTGTGAGAACGTTGGAGTAATTTTGTTGTTTAATGACATTGCACTGATTTTAAGTGGTGCAGGACGTGATTCTTCAAATTGGTTATAATTGAAAAATGATTGACCTTCAGAATGCTCTGCAGATGAAATATTTTGATCTAATGCTCGAATAGCAACTTGCAGATAAATCAGCTTCTCAGAGCTCCCATCCCTGGGCACTGCTGTGTGCTGAGGTCCTGTCTGCTGCTCAGGCTCCTCTTTGGAGAAGTACCCTGCTCTCTTCAGCTTGCTCATCTCAGAGGAGCTTTCTCCTTCCATTTTCTGTTCCAGGGCTGCTCTGAAGAAGGTCCTTGCCCATGGTGTGTTCTGTCACACACTAGATCACACTGACATGCTCAACTTGACTACTTAAAGGAGCACAGCTCCAATCTTCAGGACTTTGATACAAACAAGTCTGTCAAACACATGTCCCCTGGACCAGCACACAACAAGAATTCCTCGGGGAATATATTGCAGAGTGCTTATTTTCCCAAGTGGTAAACTATGTGGTATGGACCACAGAAAAGGAATTAAACAGCTTCTAGTTTCTTGGTGATGTTGGATTTTTTTTTTTAATAAAAGCTTGTAGTTATTTTCCCTGCTTCATATGTTGAAAAATCAGGGCTGATGCTTGAAGCTAGAAGTACATAAGTACATTACTCACAGTATTTATGAATAAAATACAGATTGCTACTCATCATGTTTATCTTCTGAAGAGCAATACTTCATCTTTTTCTACTCCTAAAGCTCATGCAGTCTGTGGTCAAAAAGGCCAAGGCTTGTAGTGAAAGTGCATGGAAAATTTAGATTTGTGCTGCTGTGTTAGTGACACCTGTGCACCTTGTGCTGCTGTGTTAGTGACATGATTTCTCCTGAGTGCTGTTCATTTGAATTGATTAGAGTTTTAAAAACAGTGTTTCCAGCTTGTTGAAACATTTGTGTGTTATGCTAATAGTAACAGGGAATGATATTTAAAGATGGATGTCAAATTTACAGCAATTTTTTCCCTCCTATTTTTTTGTGCTGCTACATGCTACAGTTGGATCTGAATTTGTTCCCTTAACCTAAAGGCTGTCACTAGCAGTGACTTTTCCATAGAATTTGTTTTCTCTAGTGTAGAAAGGATGCTTGGATTTAGAGCTCTTTGTTTCATAATTTTGAACAAGAAAAGTGTACTGTCAGTGTGTTTATTTTCTATATCCTTTCCTGTGAAATATTTTCCCCATGAAATCAGTTTTCAACCTGAAGTTTTTTCTCTGTCTGGAACCACAGGACTCCCTCACCTCTGTTTATCTTTTGCTACATTTAAGTGCTGTGCATTTTCCCTTGCTAAAGGCTGTTCAACAGAGGGATTCCTTTGGATTTCCTTATGCAACCATCAAGGAGAATATTATAAATTTAAGTGCTTTGACCTTTTGAATAATTTGAAGTGTTTGCACTGATTTTTTTAATAGTAAGGCTGTCTTTTATTCTTCTTCAGTTTATTGTTTTGTATGAAAGATTGTGGAGATGGGAGGCAGATGAGAAATTGAAATCTTGTAAAATGCTGGGGGAGTTTTCATCAAAGAGGGTGGGGGAAAGGTTCTGTGTAACTCCAGTTCCCTTTGTCTGGTAGTCTCTCACTGAGATTTACAGTCAAATTGTGTTTGCCCTAAATAGTTCATTGCTTAAGTTACAGCCAGCCCCTTGATAAAAATTCTGTGTATGTAGAGGAGCTGTTCCATAGGGGCAGGTGGTTCTCCTGGTCAGGGTGGGGTTACAGCATCAAAGCTGGTGCTAGATGGGCAGGTTGGTGCTGCAGTCCAGTCAGAACTCTATTGAATCCACAGTTGCATTTAGTCTCTTGAAATAACCTCTGGTGAATGAGAATATAGGAAGAGTTTGGAGGTGGTGATTTTATTTTACATGCTGTGGTTGAAGGTATTGCAGTCCAGACACAAATCTCTAAGTCCTAAAACAAGCAAAAGGTTTTTGCACTGGTAATATTTCATACGCTCCTGTAATATTAGAGGTCTTGAAAATTTTGTAGGTATTCTTGACTTTTTACTTATTTATCTGCCTAGTTCTTCTTAAGCAGTAAAATTTGCCTCTGTAGTTTCACTCTGGAAGTAACAGATTACATCACTGCTCCAGGAAAGATTGAAAGGGACTGAAACAAAAGGTTGCACTTCTGTTGTTGTGTTGTGTTTTTTAGATGTATACAGAATTAGGTGGAGATTTACAGTATGCACTGTAATCTGCACACATCCATAGCTGTGGTAACACAGGGACCTCAGGTTGGTATTCGATCCCTTTGGGAAAGATTCCTTGTGTGTTTTGGGGAATCTGGGTTTTCTGTTTGGGCTGTCTGAAAATTTTGGTAGAACTGACACTTTTTCTTGGAGACCAAAAGCGTGTGTCTGGCTCCCTCCAAGTGTTGTTACTGACAGTTCTCAGATGGTACCAGGCTGGGTCTATGCAGAAATTCTCTCTGAAGTGAGCGTTCTGTTTCAGTCCTACTCTGATGAGTAATAACTGTCAGGACACTGATACAGGTCTGCTGGGAGGCTGTATCACTTATCTAACACTGGGTATTTTGCAGCTATAAAGCTGTTGCTCTGTTATTCGCTTTTGATGTTTGACTTCTGTCTGCTTTGGCTCATAATTGAAGTAAAAATGAAAAGACAGTGGAGTTCTGGTTTCCAGCTTCTTCAAGAAATCATATGTTTGTGGCACCAGGAGATTTGAACACAGATATTGCTTGTGACAGGAAGATGTGAAAATAAATAATAGAGAGGAGACTTGAATGAAATATTATCTTGTGTAGAAGATAAGCATAAGATCAGTGATCCTCCAGAAATTCATCTCTCCTTGGATTTGCTCAATATACTTTGCTTCACTGGATGAATTTTTACTTTTTGAGGCATAGTTAGACTTGAAAGTGTAACACAATTTGTATACAGCAGAAAAATCCTATTAATCTCCAGTAGTACATCACTTTTATGTTCTCTGTGTAGGGCTTGATGAGTTCAACACTATCCATGTCTTGATAAAAGTGCTTTCGTGCTCTGTTGAAGAAACTGGGATTTTCCCTAAGCTGGTTCTGGTCTGGCATCTCATCAAGTTGCTTCACCTTCTTGTTTAGTTTTTGATGTAACTTTCAAGCGCTTCTCTGTGGATCCTGTGATTCTCTTTACCATACAGATTGAATACAGTTGTTATTCTCTGGTTATTTCATAATCCCCTGCAGGTACCCTGTGGAATTTATCCTCCTACGAGCCCCTGAAGATGGTCATCATCAACCACGGCCTGCAGACGCTGACCAACGAGGTGATCATCCCGCACTCGGGCTGGGAGAGCGAGCCCAACGAGGACTCCAAGCCGCGCGACGCCGAGTGGACAACGGTCTTCAAGAACACCTCTGGCTGCCTGAGGTAAGGCACAGCTCTGCACTGTTTCCCCCATCGTTTCTTGGGGGTTTCAGTGAAGATTTTGAGCTGCTGACTATTTAGGATTCTAAGTGTTCCTTCTAAAATTTCTTACAAAGGAGCCTTTTCTGGTTTCATACTGTGTTTGCAATTCTGAAAGCACCTTGAGAGCAGGACAGTTCATGCTAAAAGCTGGAGTCAGGAGGAGTCCTAATGCAGCCTGAAAAACCTGAAGAATCAATGTTCCCTAAGCACGTTTTGCTTTTCTTTTGAGAAAAAACAGTTATGCTATTTAGTTTAGATTCTTCAACTTTGTGATGAAGTCAATTAGTTTGAATAAAAGTAATAAAGATTTGGCATTATACCTTCTCTTTCTCTTAAATGTATTCCTGTCAGATTTCTACTGATTAATGCATCTTCAGAAGTTGGTTCATTTCTGTTTCTTGGGCTTGTGGTCTCTAAATTGTAATAACTATTCCCCCAAGTAACTTGATAAATGAAGAAAGTAATGAAAAGTGTTCTGGAAGGGCCCATTACTGAAATTATTTGCAGTCCCACTGGAAGCTGAGGTCCTTTAAGCAGACACCAGACATCATAGGTTTTTACTTACTAGTGTCTCATTTCTAGGGATGTTCTGCAGGAGGAAATTAGTCATGGTGAGGGAATAAAAGGATTATCTCAATGAATATGAGATTCTCCAGTAAGTATAGACAATAAATTGGTCATTAGTAGACTAGCCTAATCCACATCATAAAATTTTATTAGTATGTGGATCCACTCAAACTTCTGTACTCCAGGGTATCTCTTGGTTTGTTGATCAGTTGGGTTTGGGCTTTTGCGGGTTTTTTGGGTTTTTGTTTAATTTTAAAGTAAGGCACTGGGTTTACAGGAAACTCAGACTTCTTTTGGACACTGTGTTCTTAAAGCCTATGAAGAAGGATGTGAAACATGGTACTGAGATGTTAGAGAATTTAAACTTCTGGTATTTCAAAGTGGTCGTGGTGAACCCTGTAATGCATCAGGCCAACTCCCAGTGAATGGTGGCTGCTCTGCTGTTGAACAGGGAAATGTCTTTCAGTCCTCTCATCTCCAGTCTCTGCTGTCACAGTCAGGAGGGACTTCGTGCTTCCTTGTGGAAAATGTGAAGCTTCCATCAGATGTGAGGTGAGGTGATCTCATGCCTGACTGAGGCTGCCTGAGGTAGATGGGGATGTGAGAGCAGGGAAGGGTAATCTGCAAAAGGTAATCTGTCCATGTCTGTGCTGAGCCATGGAGACAGCAGCCTCCTGCACAGGAACTGAGGAGAACTGCCCTGCTGTCTGCCCACTCTGTGCAGTGAGGTGAGTGAGTGCAGGAGCAGGTGGGTGTGAGCTGCCTTTCAGCTGGTTGTGCTTCCTGTTCCTATGTCAGGGATATAACACACACTGTTTGTGGAGCACTTCCAGATCTAGGGGTCTAAATGGGCATATCAAAAGTAATTAACATTAAAACTGTTGGAAATTATTTTGTGTTGTGTGTTGAAATCCTGTGCAGCTCATCTTTAAAAGCAGCAGCAAGATGTGATAGTTAACACCAACAGGGAATAAATTGTTGCAGCCATCTGTCTGACAGACATCAGTGTTTAAAAACCCCTTTGCCTACGGTTCTCTCATTGACTCAGTAGCTGGTCCTAGAAATTCAATTTTCCACGAATGGAGCTTATTGCAGGCTGCAAACTGTTCACCAGTTTGATATTTAATTGGGAGGTTAGGCCTGTTGATTATGTGCCAGCCTCCCTTTGTCTCCTTTGGAAGTGAGCCTCAGGTGTGAGCTGTGTTGTCTCCCAAAATAAGTGGAACAATCTCTGAGCCTCTGAGGTTTCAGGTGTCCTTGCAGTTTAGGTATCTAAGCAGAACACAGGCACTGTGCATGCAGCATGACATTCATTTCGGTATCATTTTTTCAGTTAATGAAGTTTATCAACAGATGTGGGTGAGTTTGTTCCAAACTCAGTGATTCACAGCATGAACTGCCAGTTAATTACTTGCTGCTTTTTTTTTTTTTAACACTGCTTACTCATCTTTACTTTGTTCTTAATCTAGGTTTCTCCTTTGATAATGTGGAGCCATGGAAACACTTGTTTCAAAATAATTAAAAACAAGTAATTAAAAAAACCCACACTACAATTATTTAGCTTTACCTCTTCTTCAATTCCTGGTCCATCCCACTTTCCTTTCCAGTCTTACCCATTTTCCCCTGTGTAACTTGTGTCTCTCCCCCCTCACTTTGGGGGTTCAGGTGCTGGTGTGTGTGCAGGTCTGAGTAAGTTGGGGTGAGCTATGTGCTCACCTTGGCCCAGTGCCTCAGGGTGGATTTAGAGCTGCATTGACAGCAGGACAGTGTGATGTGGCAGGCACCTGTGGGATGGAAGGATGGTTCAGCTGCAGGGTCAGTAACTGGGGCCAACCCCTGAGCAAAGATCTGCACCAGGGCTGGGGATTAACTTACAAGATAAGAACCATGGTCCATGCACTCTGCCCTTGGCTGGAGCTGAGGTGGCTTTCTGGCTTTCTGTAGCCAGATTTACCCACTTGCTGAAGTAACAAAATTCCCACTGTGATGCTGGATACTGATTTAGGTTTGTGTGGCCACAGGATTTGCACCCCTGCTCACAGTTTATGATCAGAAAAGCCTTTCAAGAAAGCTGCTTTGCCATGTTATTTGTTCTGGGGTTACCTGGGACACTCAATGGTGCCCACTCCAGGCTGCTGTAGCTGACTGCTCACACAGAGAGCCAGGGGGAATCCAAGGAGGAAAAGGCCACTGGTGAAGGTCTATATTGACTGTTGTTTATTTAAAGTCAGGCCCTCTCCTGTGACTGTGCCCATTGTAGGGGTATTTTGAATCCTGGTATCATCTGGAACATGGCTGATGGGTTCTGTGTGCCATCTCACTCTACACTTGACTTGCCAAAAACTCTGCTCAAAGAAATGTTTGTTTAGGGGAATCCTGTATTCCCCTTTAGAAATTTGGAAGCACATCCAATTTGCAAAGTATGATCTAATAATAAAATTGATTGGATGCTCTTTTATAATCTTGACCACTGAAGCTTTCAGAAATGAGTGCAGGTGATGGTAATTTTGTCTTCATTCCCATCCTGAGATCAGGAAAAAGTTGCTTCCTCTTACATTGCTGTGTTTCCAAGGGTAGATACAGTATGATGAATAGATCTGCAATATCCATAATCACGTTACTGCTGCAAATGGTCACTAGCCTTGTGAGGGATGCTGCCCTGGGTGTCATTTATAAAACAGGGGTGTTCTTGTATCCTGTTGAAGCTGATAAAAGAAACATGTATGGTAGAAATCTGGAAATGAACAGTAAAAGACAAAGCAAAGTGGATTTTTGGTTATGAAGCCGTAGGACTGGGGAAGAAGTAAGGAAGACATTTGCCTGCCATAGGAGAGTCATTAAGTATGTACAGATGTTGCTTCATTTCATTTACAGTGCAAGTTTTATGTCTTCACATTGTATTTTATTCTTTTAGGTATGTAGAGAAGGTCTCTTCTAGTTACTGCCTTTTTTTTTTTTTTTTCTTTAAACACTTAAATCCCTACTGGGATTTGCAATCCTGAAGCATTTATCTTCAAATTGCACTCCTGGTGAAGCAGTGGAATTATTTGGTGCATCTTCATGAGGCAAGTTCATGGTCCTTCCTAGAGCTTTTACCCAGACATTGAGGTGCTTCAGGAGAAGAGTATGAATTGAGCTCTTACAGGAAAGATGGATCTGTGGTTCATGAACACCCAGGCAGCTCCAGAGACCACCTTCCCTGGGTCTCCTGGTTTCTCCTAAGGTGCTTCCCTGCTTTGCATGGAAATTGCTGCATCTGTGAGTCAGAGCACTGTTGCAGTCACATCATCTTGTTAGTTGTCTGTGGAGATACCCACCATGATTCCTAGTTTTCTGGAAGCAGCAAGGATTTTAATGGTTTAAAAATTAAATTCATTCTGGGCTTAATTGCTAGTTTCTGCCTAATTGCTTTTAATTCTCTCTTGGATTTTTTCACTTAGAAGAGGACAGAGTAGAACTTAGTTCCTAAATTGCCAACTTTCTAGCCTGATTCCTGTGCTAAACTGACCTGCTGTCAACAAATGTTAAATGAATTAATTTGCATAGCAAACAGATGCAAAGTGCTCCTTTTTCCAGGGGTACCATCTGTAGTTGCAGCATTTCTTGTCAGTTCTCCAAGTACACAGAAATTCGCATTCACAAATATCCTCAGGGTTCAGAGCCCTGGCCGAGGTGTATGTACACAAACAAACTGCACCCACCTGACTTTCCCTAAAAACACACATTGTTCAGCTGGAGATTGCACATAGCAGCTTGTCCAACATCAGCCCCTGAGAAGGGAAGGGACAACCTGCTGGCTGGAGCTGTACCAGGAGACTTGAGAAGTGTGGATTTATTTGCTGGTGCGCTACTGCACTGACATAATTACAGGCAAGATTAATGGTATAAACCTTTTTGTGGTCTAATTTTTAATAGCCCTGTCTCCTTCTGGCTTTGGTGAGGTTCAGGCTGCTAAGTGCCTTAGGGGATCTAGACTTCACTGATCTTCAATCTTCTGTCTTTAATGTGGGACTGGCTCCTCGGTATGTACCTTCTCTGAAGTTGCTGTAAATACCAGTAGTTCAGGGATTTGAAATGGTTCATCCACAGACTTCAACTGGGAAAAAACAACTTCTGTAGGTGTAAATTAAGGGTTTGGTCCATGGAATCAACACCTGATAGGTTTGGTAAATGTGAGACATGATGCTTGAAGACATGGTGTAAAGACTCAGGGAATTCAGAGCCAGAAATATGCTCCACCAGGTTGAGAAATTAGTGAAAGTATCTGCAGATTCCTCTTAGGTACTTCAGAGGAAAGGAAAGTGCAAGAGCTTGATGGTAAATCAGAAATATTTGGGATGTGTCAAATCCTTTTTGTATGCAAATGTTCTGAGCCTTTTTCTGAGGAGGACAGAGCATTATGGTACATGCCTGTACATCTTGTGCTGCAAATGTCACCTGCAGTGTTTCAGACACAGGTGACACTGTGAGTCCTCATGTCTTTATAGTTCAATAATGTGTATGTACCCAGACACTGCCTGCACCCACTGTTTGGAGCAGGAGTGTGGGTGTGTCTCTGAGGCATGAGGAGGTAAAGAAGATTTGTCAAGCAACTTGTGGTCTTGTTTGGGCAGAAAAGGTCTCTGTCTTTGCCCCCAAAAACACCTGTATTGAGTGCACCAGTGATGTTGGTGTGCCTGTTTTTTCTTCCCATCTCTGTGTGCTGAATTTGAGGAACAAAAAGAAGTAAGGCCATCAAAACCAGGTTCTTATGCCCTTCTTTCTTATTAATGATTAATGTGTGGCTTTTCTCTGAAGAAGAGTGCCTGGGAATTAGAGCTTTCAGAATGCATTACTTTCAAGTTGTTCATCTTTAGATCCTGCAGGCATGATAATAGTATGTGGTGACAGTCACCTAATATTTGTCCTGTGTGCACTCATACACTGGAGGCAGCCTTCATCCCCAGCTGACTGAGGTAAGAAGGTGCTGAAGTGCAAATCTGTGACCTGGAAGTGCTGCCTAGTGCAGAGCAGGAGCTGAGGCTCAGGTGACGCTGCTGCGGTGCTGCCGGATGAGCTGCCCTTGGTGTCAGGGGAGCTTTGCTCACTGAGGCATGGCACAACAGAGAAGGTAGAAACTAAAGGCTGGCACCTGAAAACTCACTTTTCTGTCTTTTTTATCAGCAGCAAATTTGCATTAGTACAGAGCCCTCCTCAGCAGCTACACTTCTCTCCAACTCCAAAAAGGGTTCTATGGCAAAGTCATTTGTTTGGCATTCCCTCTTACTCTGTGTATTCTCCTATCCTAGTTGAAGTAGTCCTTTCCTATGCTTTGCAGAGCAGTTATGTAATCAGGATCATCTGGAGAGGAATCCTCCCAAAGGTTGATGCTTCTCTGTGCCACCCAGGGGAGCTGAGGGCAGATGCTGCCATCTCTGTCCCCCACTCACCCGCAGTGCTGAGGCTGCTGTGCTCGTGTTGTGTTCACAGTGGGTGCAGCATGTGGGAGATTGATGCTCCAGGTACTGGAGCTAATGATTCTGTCAGTCTTCTGGTGTGCAGCAGGTGCTTTTGAAGTGGACTTTGAGAGAAGGAATAGTTCCAGAAAAGAGATAAAAACAGAACCAAAATTTGCCTGTGAATCTTCACTTTGGAGGCGGCAAGTAGCACAAAAAGGGAGAAGCTTATCTGCCCAACCCAGACTGGAAAAAATCAACTCAAATTAAAAACCCACACAAAAGAGAGGAGTGAGCAAAGGCAGTTTCTTAATTAGCTTACTGATACTGTGCAGGATCACAGCATATGGCTGTCCTGGGGCTTATATGATGTGCAGAGCGTTTAATTCGTGCTAGTAAGGAGCAGTTAGGGTTCCTCCTGACAGTTCCTGATGTTTAGCTTGTAATATAAATAAATTATGCATAAATTTTAGCAGCAGAGACATAACCTAGTTACATGCAATCTTAATGCTTTACAATCATATCTTGAGGTATAAATTTAAAGTTGTGCATTTGCTTACTGCCTTTTGTCATTACTTAGAAATGAACCTAGATCCCTCCTCCCTTGGCTGTCAGGAAAGGGAATCTACAAAAATGTCTGTTGCTGTGGTGGGGTGAAGAGCAGGACTGCAGCAAAACTCCCTGCAGGCATTCTCATGGGTGTAGTCTGCTGTGGAAGGCTTGTGAGCCCTGATGCTTTGCTACATCAGTACCACCTCCTTTCTGTATTTTTGAGATTCTTTGTCATGGCAGCAAGCATGTGTGCTAAAGCAAGCAGAGTCCCTTGGCGTTTCCTCCAGGAAGAGACCGGAATATCTTGGAAGCTGAGTAGCTGCTGGGCATCGTGGAATTCTCGTGCAGTGCATTTCTGCATCGTTTTGCATTACAGGAGAGCAAACCAAGGCTCTCCAAGTAGGTCATGCAGGAGGTAACCAGTCAGCATTTTACTGAAAAGGCATTACAAGGTGTTTTGGGTATAGAATGCCACAGAAAACAAGGTACAGATGTTGAGTCCATCCTTTGTTAAACTGTACTCTTGAGCCCCAGCCTGTTTGAGAGCTCCTGTAGGCAGAGCAGACCGGGATATGAGATGTGACAGGGGGCCCTGTAGATCTCTTGCTCTGTGCCACTGCTACTGGAGCACAGACTGTGCTCATTAAACCCTTTTTCAGGGGTGGTTTTTGCTGTGTTCTCTCAAGCATTTGCTCAACTAAACAAAACCAACCACTTTATTTAAGCAGGTGGAAGGGTTTGCTTGCAAAGAAGCTGGGGCTGCTCTGCTGCTTCTCTCTCGGGTGTAACTGCTCAGTGAATGCTGCAGTGGAGCAGCAGCGTCCAGTGGGATCCCGGGGCTGAACAATCCCTCCCCAGCTGCTCCCTACCTAAATCAGCATCAATAGAGCTCCTCTGGCTTTCTCTGCATTTCATTTGGACTTTGGCTTCTTTCTGCTTGCTTTACTATATTTTCTGCTTGATTTCTGATTGAGCTCTCTGCTGCCAAACTGCATTGTGCTGTGCAGGACCCTCTGACCAGAGCTGCCTGGATCAGGCTATCTTTGTGGCACAGGTAGCTTCTTTCTTTTTCCCTCTTGTTTTCATAACAATGAACTTTTAATACCAATTAAAGTTTCTGGTACTTGATGTGAACTGAAGTATGGAATCCATTCAATTTCTGCATGAAATGATGGAATGATTTTTAAATATTGTATATTCCTCCTTTGAGACATAGCAGGCCTAGAAATACACTTGGAAATAGAGTTCATTTACTACAACTATTATTGATCCATTCCTTTGGCTGACATCCAAATAAAAATTTCTTTATTATGAACAGTTTGGGGGTGTGGAAGGGTGCTTGTATAGCAAGTGTTCTGCGTGCCAGAGTAGGTGGACAGAACAACTGATATATTTTAAACTAGACTTGTGAGAAGCTCTTTTATCAGCTGAAGTATGCAAAACTCAGTGTCTGGACTGCAAAGGCTCAGTGATGGTGCTGGTCAGGGTCTAGCAAGGGGGTGGAAAGAGCTCGTCACTGTCTCAGCTTCAGCTCTCAGCTGTGATTCTTCCAGGGAAAGGTGGAAGTATTACTAGGAGGGTGTCTTAAAATTTCCAGTTCAACTTCCTGTTTATAGAAAAAGCAAAGTCTCCAAACTGTTGTCTTCATTTCCAGCTAGATCTCTAAACAAAGTGCTTTTTGCACCTGAACTGAAGCAGGAGGGTAACTGCTCAGTGGCACTCCAGCCTTGGCTTCATCCGCAGCACTGTGGGGTAGCAGCTGATGGTGCTCTCCAGCCAAGTGACAGACAAAACAGTCCTGGAAATACTGGCTTTCATTTTCAGAGCTGAAGGTGTCTTTGCCTTTTTTTTTCAAATTTCTCTTCATCATTAAAAAGAAAACAATCCAAAAGCTCTGCACATCTCCACTCTGTCTGTTGGATTGTTAGGGAGAGCACGGAGGGGGCACTGCCACATGATTGCATTGAAAGAGTGCAAATTAAGTACCCTGTACTTAATTACTTTTAAGTCTTTTCTCTTGAAGATAATTCTGGTGTGTGGCACAGACAGTAGTAACAGCTCACCTCTCCTAGGGGGTGAGTGCCTGCTCTGTTCTGCAGATGTAGATGTAAATGTAGCATTCAGAACTGCATATTATTAAGCCAGGTCTTTGGTGATAATGATAACCTTATCTAAGGTGTGAACAGATTGCTCAGCACACTTGCCCCCATTCTCTGAAGTCTTTAATAGCAACAGACTACATTCCTAGCCTGATGAGTTTCTGTGCTCACAGGTATTTACTTAGTGCTTCTTTGTTTTATTGTTTTGGGGTTTTCCCCAGGGAGAACATATATTGTAACATCCTTACAAATTCTCTTTCGCTACTCCTGGCCACAGTCTGGACTCCAAGAATTTGAGGGAAAATCCAGATTGATTTTTCTAACTAAAGGCTGGAGATTTAAAATCTCTGGAATGAGATTTGTGCTTTACTGTTTTATGTAAAATCAGTCATCCAGTTGGTTTCTTTCTTATATACCTGGAGTCATGTGGGCAGTAATTCTGTGGTTTGTTTCTAGAATTGTTCTTCAGACTGTGTATATTTACAGGAAGCACACTGAAGGTTCCTATTACCCTTTGCATTGTGACATAAGAAAGACACTTCTGGTTTTAAAATACACTTGTCATTTAACAGACTCTTGGAAAAGTGCTGAAAAGCAGGAAAGTCAGGGAAAGCAGCAGAGACCTTCCTGGGGGTGAAGAGACAGGGCAAGTGTGCAGAACACTGGGGATGAATGGCAGGTCTCATTTGTCACTGGTTTGTGTAAAAACAGTTTGAGTAGTCCCCCCTCACCATTCCCACCCTTCTCAATAGGCAATCAGCTTTATTTTCATTTGTAACAGGATATTGGCCCATCAGTGCCTCAAAAGCCCTGCAGAGTTGTTCACACTTCAATAAGTAGCTTTGACTTCTATCTGCAGAAGTTCTTGATATTAATTTGCCCCAGCAAGCAAGTCAGTGAGATCATTTGTTTAATTGCAATATCTTCTGGCCATTCCAGGTCTTGCATGGCAGCCTGTCTCCTAAGTAACAGAGTTAGCAGCACCTCAGCTGGGGTCTCAGCTGCTTTTCTCTTTGGTGTCTTGTGTGAAACACGCCATCCACTGAAGAATTACTTCTGGTGTATAGCAGTACTTGTCTAATGTGTAGAAAAGTTAAATGGAAAGCAAAGGTCTCTCCTTTCTCCAAGTCTGGATGCCATATGTTACATATCTCCATTGCAGGAGTTTCTGGCCTGGGTGAGGCTCTGCATTCCTTCTGTGGAGTGTTGCCCTGTGTAAAGGGACAGCAAATCCTCTTTAAATGCTGGAATCAGTCATGTTTGTTGATTTCCATCACTCTTGGAAGAAGGGTGTTCAGAAACCTTGCTTTGAAAGCTTCCTTTGGACCATGGTTTGGTTACATCTTTCATTCCATCACATTTAACAGATACAAGATGCAGAACAATCCCAGTGTAGATGTGAAATGGGAAGAGATTTTTCCTGACTCCTGTCAGTGGAGTGTGCTATCAGGTTGATTATTCCATGGCAGTTTCTGTCCTTTTTCATGACCAGTGCCAGCAGTAGCTCCCCTGTCCATGTCATCCCTTTTGTTTTTATGCTCCAGCCCCTCCTGAAGACCAAAGATGAGTTTGACCAATGGCTGCCACGTGATGCTTTTCAAGGAGGTGGATGGTGGAGTCCTAAAGTCATGGCCTGGCATTTTCCTGGGTTGCATGGACTTGGGAAGGCATCTTTGGATCATGGAGACCAAACCTGGCAGCTTCTCATGGCCTGCTCAGATGAGAATTTAGTCAAAGCATACTGTCATTGTTTTCATAGGGCCCACCTTAGTGTAGAGCTTAGAGATTGTGGCGTGGATGTGAAATGCAAATATTTCCTTGGGGTTTGGGAGCTCCTCACTGCCCTTTGCAGTGTTGGAGCAGCAGAAGAGCAGTCTCATGATGCAGGTGCTGATCTCCCTCCCTGGGCTTTGTCTGTCTGAGATCTGCCTGGACTGCTGGGACAAGAGTGGGAGCTGAGCTCTCACTGGGTCAGACAAGGCAATGGGGTTTGTTCTTCCAAGGCAGATAAATCCCAAGGGCTGCAGGAAGCTCATTACCCAAGGAGGGAGGACTAACAAAATCCCAAGAGTTGTGTATTTATAGAGCAGATGTTTCTGCATGAGATGCTTATAAGGATACATTTTGTGATGTGCTAGTTAAAACATTAAATCTGCAAAGTTTGATGTCTGGATAACTTAGTCAAAGCATTAATTAGCTATTAACTTGATCCTGCAGAGTTTTCATGCTTATTTATGTGTGATAGATGTGGGAATTTTTTCTCAAGGCATTAATTTCCAGTAAATTCTTCTAAAGTTGAAGAGACAGGGATATCAGCAGGTCATACTCTTACTTATACAGTATTATAATATTTTTTCAATCATAATGTTATCAATGTCTACCTTGGTATTAGCCCCAGTACAGATCAAGAAGTAAGAAAGCAAGATACTCAATACTGTGATGCTGTTCATAACGAAAGTGTAAAACAAATGTGGTGCAAGTGTGATAGCACAAATGAACCAGAGAAAAATCTCTTCTGAATGGGCCATAGGGCAAAGAAGGTGAGAAGGTTGAGCTGTTCTGCCTTTAGTCTGACAGTGTTGGTTTTGAATTCTAACACTGTGAGACTTAATGAGGGAATAAAAAATGTGATACACAGCTCCAGATAAGACCATTTATAGTGCATTTCTGTCACCCTGAAGCTTAACAAGTAGTGTTCCACATTAATAGATGTGCTTGAAGGTGAAGCTGCTATCATTTATTGTTATAACTCCTGAAAGGTATCTCAGAGAATTTGAATTCTAATTTCATTTTCATAAAGACATAGCATTAAAATTCACATTTGTGTTTTTGATACAAAAGGATAAGTACAACTGGAGATGGGAAAACAGCAGTAGGATTCTCTTCTATCTATCCTGTGGAATCATTTTAATACCCACTTTACCTGCCTTCTATCATCCACTGCTAGAGGTGAAGCTGTGTTAGGATTTGAGAAAAGAATTTGTTTATCTGTGCATTTCATTTGTTTTCCTAATTGAAAGTTAATGTGCTGTTACAGCAACCAGCTCACAATTAAGTGCCTTCAGATTTTGAGAGGTCTCTGAGAAAAGGTGAATTTTCTTAGTTGTCTAATTAACACAGCAGCCTGCCCAGATGACCGGGACATGGGAGGGGACCATGATTGATTTGTTAATTACTTGGAGATTGGCAGTCCCTCTAGTTAAAAGCAAAAACTGACTGCAGGATCCTGATAACAGAAGGTAATGATGGTGTCCTGAGCTTTTGAGAGGTAATCTTACATAGCTTTGTGGGATTCACAGACCTGAAAGTTGAAAGGTTGTCTCTGTTATTGTTGGAATGACTGTATTTCGGCTTTGTGAAGAGCTTCCATACAGGTTTGGTCAGTGAGCACAATTAAGAATAATTTTGTCCCTTCATTTTCCCCCTAAAGAAAAGGGGGGTGTGGGGGGAAGGCAGCATTTGGAAAATTGACTTGAATTTTATTTATTTTTTGGGAAATGGCAGATTGATGCTTAATGCAAGGCTGGGGTATCAGTTTGTGCTCACTGGATGAGTTCAGGCCAAGTTCAAAGATCCCCTCTGACAGTTTCTACAGTCATTGATAAGTGTAACTTTTAACAACTCCAAGTAGCCTTCCACTCTGTCTTGCTTGTTCTACCTGTGCCATTCTCTTGTGCAGAGTTTTGAGAAGTTCAAAGCCATATAAACTGTCGTCCTTTCCTTACTGAACTTGACTGACCCAGACTTTGTAATGAATCTGCTGCACACAGCTTTTTCACTTTCTGTGGCCATGATACTGCTGGGCAATCTTGTGACTTAGTATGTTTTTCCTAAGGTGGTGAAAGTATCTTTCAGTTGGGAACTGCTGGTTTTGAAATTAAATTTTTGGTTTGCATGCTGTTTGCTCTGCAGACTCCAGCCTGGTTTAAGGTGAGTTCCTGGGCTTGCCAGCAAAGCAGAGGTGTTTGTAGGTACCTCTGGGATTGTGTTCCCCTTTTTGTTCAGGCTCAGAGAGTTGCAGGTGTGTATTGCCCACACTTTACTGAGCTTTAATAGGTTTGTCAGTCCACTTGGCCTCCTAATTTTTCATCCAAAATGATGAGTTCTTAATAATTGTAGTATAAATCAATGCACCTTTTAACTTTACAGTGAAGAACTTTATAGTGAAGGTTACAGGGTTAAATTTTCTTTCTCCTGTCAGGAATGTAAGTTCAGATGGAGCAGAAGCACGCAGAAGACTGAGAGAGTGTGATGGCCTGGTGGATGCCCTCCTGCATGCTCTGCAGTCTGCAGTTGGCAAGAAGGACACGGACAATAAGGTGAATTTGAGTTTCAAAACATAGTGGATGTTGGCATCAGTTTATGCTGAAGTGTTGCACTGGGATCCAACTTTTGTTTGCTGGTATTAGAAGAGGATTATGCTTGCCTCAGAAAATAGAGTGATTGTCCTCCTCTCATGGCTGGTGTATCTGTGGTAGTGCTGATGGGGTATGAGCAGGATGCTGCTGTGTTTCCCTCTATGGCTGATGAAGGGAGCAAGGGCTGGTTGCTGGGAGAGGTGAGGAGACTGGTCCTTTATTGTCAGTGACATTATTGCTATTGTTCTGCATTACTTAATTGGCATTTATAAGTGCAGTCTCCAAATCAGAATTGAGTCCCATTTGCACAAAGCAGCAAATGAGTCAGTTCTCATTTTAAAGACTTTATTCAGCACCATCTCTGAAGACTGAAGTGCTTAGACTTTAAGAAATGTCTTCAGACCTGCAGCACTTTCACTGTGGCTTTTTTTTTTGGTGCAGATTTTATTAATCTGTTTTTATCATCATCTCATCCCATGGCACTTAAAAGTGTATTTATATGCATGAGGAATATCATAACTTTAACCTGTTTAATAAAAGAGCATGCTATTCCTTTATAGCACCAGAAGGTTTGTAAAGCATCGTTATTTTATTCTGTGTCTCACCATGTGATGGCCTGAACAAGGGGGTTACAAAGCCCTGTTACTTAATCAGGTAATTTTGGAAGTGGATTTTGTAACCACCTGGTGGTTTCCATTGCAACCTACAGAGCACTGCTCTTGTCAGAACCCGATGTGCTGTGGATTAGCTATTACTACAGGACAACGTGTGTTCCCATTGAAATCCTCACAAGGCCTAGGTTCTGACCCAGAGAAAATTTAATAAAATGGGCCCCTTGGAGATTGTAAATGTTGGAAGAACGAGAGAGAGACTTGGATTAAAATAAGATCCTTATATGATCATTTTCTGCTGTGTGTTTGATCTTTTGGTGAATTGTATTCTTTATGTAAGATCAAGTGGTATTTTTGATTAGAGAGTTTTCATTTTGAATGGATACTATTTATAAAGCGCTTTACTTTTGGAAAAATAAAACGGGCTTTAGAAGAAGAATGAACTTTAATTTAAGGGTCTTGACTAAATCTTCCTTGAGAGCTACATGGTTTTCCTGGGACAGGTAGCCTTCTTTTTTCAATTTCCCCAAGCCCTCCTCTGTACAGTACAATGGTTTGCAGGTAAGAGGGTGCAATATTTCATATAACGTAAATTTCTTTGTCACAGTCTGTGGAGAACTGTGTGTGCATCATGCGGAACCTTTCCTATCATGTCCACAAAGAGGTCCCTGGAGCTGATAAGTACCAAGAACTAGATGCTGGTCAGACTACAGGCACAGGAGGCTCCCAGAAGAAGAAGAAAGATGATGCTGGTTGTTTTGGTGGAAAAAAAGCTAAAGGTATGTGTTGCAAAAACTCAGAACTAGAAATGAATTTGGGGGTAATGTTGCTGTGCAGTCCTGTTCTTGCAAGCGCATTCATCGTGCTTATTTAGGATGATGCAGTTTGTGGAGTGTTTGCAGTGTCCTGGCATGTGTTTATCTCCTATGTTGCATCACAATTGAATGTTTGGGATTCTTTTTTCCACGGTACTGTAATTTTGTTTGCCTTTAAACAGGAATGCTGCATGCTGACAGATGACATTGTGCTGTTGGAAAAAGGTGGATGTGCTCTGTCTCTCCTCTGCATTGCTGTATTCTTGCATCTGTCACATCTCTGCTCAGTCTCCTTGCCTGGCTGTGTAGCACGTGCGCCCTTCTCAGGAAGCCAGGCCAGCATGGATCCATCCACCCATCCCTGTGCATGGCACTCCTGCCTGTACATCTTCCATGCCTCCAGACTCTCATACTTGAAAACAAACTAAAAGCCTCCCCTCCCACTCAACCAAAACATACAACCTCCCAATTCAGTCACTATTTCAGTAATTTAAATTGCAAACACGATTTTGTAGCTTTTAATTGTCAGTCACTCTTAGACCTGTTCTCTCCTCTGGGGCATGAGTGTTGCAAATGAGTTTCATTATGAGAGGATTAATAGTCCCAGTAACCCCCCTTCAATGTTTCCTTTACAAGGAGACACTCAAATTATATCAGTTTTCTTTGTTGTTTTAGAGAAATTACTATTCTAGACTGAATTCTGTTTCCTTTCTTAGAAAAATGACTATTCAGATGAATTCAGAGATAATTAATTCCATTTCTGCCTAGGCTTCATTCCCCTCATTCATGTGTACACATATCCTGGCTTATTGTTTGTACCCAGGTACAAGGAAGGGTTTTGCCCCTAAAGAGCTGATATGGAGTTGTTTGAACTTGATGGACTCTATGCTGCACATTACTCTTTGATCTGATCTGCACAAGTTATTAAATATTACGTGTTTCCATATGTGTTAGGGACATCGTAACAGTGTGAACTTGCTTTTGCAGACTAGTCTGTCATCAACTACATTTAAACTGTTTAAAATAAAAAATTGACGGGCATCTTCTAAAGACTGGGGGGAAAACTAAAGAAGTAATTCTGCCTGCCTGGCCAGCCTGTTCTCACAGGGAGTGACTGAACCTGCAGTGTGATCCCCTTTGGAAGCCTTGCATGTGTGCTGACTCGAGCCTGTTCCTGCCACCTGCAGTCCGTGGTGTTGCTTTGCCTGAGAGCAGCACAGTCCATGGAAAGACTTCAGCCATTAAAGCTCTGAGTGGCCTGTGGGAGGAGAGTGTTGTGCTGAGGGAGAATTGTCCTCCACCCCTTGATGGCAGTGACAGGAGCACTCTCAGGTGTGTGTCCCATGCCAGGTGTCTGCCTGGGCCCACCTAGAGATTCCTCTCGTGGGGCTGTGCTCCCAGGTACTTTCTGTTCATCAGCTGAAGCACCAGGTCACATCTTTGTGGGCAAATCAGTCTCAAAATCATCTGATTCTGGGGGTGAGCCTGTGGATTGCAGCAGGCAGTGCAGGCACTCAGTGACAGCTTGGGTTTGGCTCTCTGTGTTTGGCAGGAAATGACAATACATTTTAATGGGTATTTCCACCTTTTGCAGTGCTCTTTTGAAAGTGTGCTGCTCCCTAGAGGGAAATCAGCTGGTGATAATACTGAGCTCACAGCTCGTAGGATGTAGATCGAAAGAATAGAGGGTCTCAGACGACTGTTGTGCTTCAAAAATAAAAGTTAAAATCCATTCATAAATGTGCTTTTAAATCATAAAGAGAAGCTCCCTTGTCTCACTGTTAAATTTATGTGGATACTGGTCTGAACCTACTTTAATTTTCTCAGTCTAGAACTTCAAAATCAGTCTGTTCTCTCCTTTCTTGTTCACTTAATCTTGCAGTGTTTCCATGTTTATTTTATTTTATTTCATGGTCATTGATCACAGCATTTCAAACACCTCTGCAAAGGGCTAGTCATCCTTCTGTCCCCTCAATTCTGTAATAAAAAGAGAAAGAAAAGGAAAAAAAAAAAGCTGTGCAAAGAAAGATTGGGGTTTTTTAGCAGGAACAATAGGGAGTACATGAAATACCTTGGTTTGGTTTTTTAATTGATGAAATTTCTGTAGTCTTGCATTACTC
This sequence comes from Melospiza georgiana, assembly GCF_028018845.1. NCBI lineage: Eukaryota > Metazoa > Chordata > Aves > Passeriformes > Passerellidae > Melospiza > Melospiza georgiana. Next base: position 7,363,422 of record NC_080447.1, read on the forward strand.
AGGTTTTGAACCTGTTCTGTGAAATTCTGCCTCTTTGTGACTGTTCCTTTGTATTTTCTTCATCCTGTAAATTTTTGTTTTCCTTTTGCTGCTTTTCTGGTAATTAGAGGAGTGGTTCAATCAAGGTGAGTCTGCAATACTTTCTTTTCATCATCACCATAACATGCTTTGTTCGGCTTTCACATGCAAGGCTAAGAGCTGAGATCAAGGTCTTGTTCAGCCACCTCCTCCTGCTCCCCCAGCACAACCTCCTGTTCATTTCAGCAGACATGGAAAAATCCTCTGAGGGAGCTTTTGCAGTTTGGTCTTTCCATACCACAAATGGAAAATACAAGGATTTCTTCATTTTTGGTCTAAGTGCGGTAGGGGAATTGCTGTGGACTGGCCTGCTGAGGCCAGGAGAGCAGGAACACCCAGGTGAGGGTTGTATCCCCAGCCCTGTCAGATGGAGGGCTCTGCTGGCTGCTCTGGGGGGTGGAAGGAGCTGTGAGCTGCAGCAGCTTGGTTGTGTGTTCTCAGGGGTGCTTGGTACTTCTGCTTGGGCTCGTGCCTGGGCTGCTGCAGCTCTGTTACTGGCACACACAGGAGCTGGAGGAGGCTACCCCAGCGCCTGTCTCAGGGGATAGGCTTCAGTTTTTCATCCCAGCAAGTAAAACTGCACCTGGGAGACACAAGTCTGAGGCTAAAGCTGCTCTTAGCTGAGAAGTTGAGGGCAGCTTGTGGGTGCCTGGGAGACTCCATCACTGAGGCCAGTTTGGGGGTGAAGGTAGGGGCATTTCCAGGTTGTGACACTTGCTTCAGATCATGGGTTCTGGAGGATTGGACCAAAGGAGAAATGTTGGGGAGGGAAAAAAACCTATCAACCAAAATCTAATTGCTCCACCCAACAAATGGTGCTCTGCAGAACACTGATTTTTGGACTGTGAGTGGTGAGGCTGTGGAGGATGGACTTGTTGGCAGGACAGAGCTCAGCCCTTGGTTTCTGTCACTCCTTTGTGGCCACCTCCGTGGCTGTATTACTGAACACCAGGGAGGATAAGGTGAGATTGTTATGAAGAAGCACTTTGCCTTAAATGTTTATTTCAACCAGAAAGAAAGCATTTGGCAATTCATCCTTCAACAGAAATGGTCTGACTGCACCATGATTTCATTATATGGTAAAGCAAAACGGCATTTGAGGAAGATCAACAATAACATTAGTGGTTAATAACACTGGGTCACACTTCAGAGTCTGTGCTGGGTTTCTGACAGATGGAAAATGCTGAAGGTCATGTTTTGGTTGTTTCTTACATAATGAAAAGTAGCAAGGGGGAAGAGGGGAAGAATTTTAATCCCTCCATTTCAGAGACTGTAAATTGCATCTTGCACAAGCATGTCTCATGTCAGGCAATTTTCCCAAACCAGAGTGCTGTGCCAGTCCCACAGCCAGGTCTCATAAAACTGGCCTGTCAGCAGGCATATTCAAAACTGTCTCTTGGCAACGTTTGGAGCTATGCTTCTCATCCAGCACTGGCTTTGTCTGACACACCTCAGGCTGGAAAACCTGGAGACTCTGGATATGGGTGGAAATTGAAATGTACCGAAAAACAGATCTGAAACTTCTCTCCTACTGCAGGTGTAGTTTGTGCTGTGGTTTCAGCATCCCTGTGGTGCACAACCTGACTGTGAAGATCCAGGCAGCGGTGTGCTCCCTGCAAATCCCAGCCACATGGGTTGTGTGTGTTCACATCCCTATTGTGAACAAATGCACAGGCTTGAGGGACAGAGCAGGGTCTTCAGAGCTACAGAATCTTGCAGTGATGCTGATTTTTTGTGTTATCAGTGATGCATGGGGATGGCTGAGAAGGTTTTAGTCAGTAGACTCCTGAATTGCTACTTGGTCACCTTTTTAGAAACTCCCCAGTATTTGTGAAAATCAGACGGGAAAAATAGCTGCTGGGCCTCAGATTGAAACCTCTGCTTTCTGGGTGGATTTGGTTTGGAGTGTTCTTGCAGCTTGCTCACCTTGTCTCTATAGCAAAGCCCTGAAAATGTAGGTGCTTGGGGTATTTCCAAACACAATCCATTTGATTAAGTAAGTAATTTGTAGAGTTGAAATCCCCTTGGTCAGAGTTGTGTGTTCTGTACTGCTGCCATTGGCAAGCAGCTGGCAGCTTTTCTCTGAACAGAAGGGCTTTGGCCTGCGAGGCGGGAGTTCCTTACAGGGCTGAGATGCAAAGCAGCAGAGGCTCCTCCAAACCAGCCAGTGTTTGCTGTCTGGCCCAGAAATGGAGAGACAGCAACTGAGGAGCCTAGAGCACAGGTGGAGGGTGCTGTCTTTATGAAAGATGGGTCAGTAAATAGGCAGCTGCTTTGGCATTCCCAGCTCAAAAGTAGCAGCCAACACTGCACTCCTGGACGATTCCTCCTTAACAAGTTGTGCACAAACACAGTGCTTACTAAACACTGCCACTGGGAAGAAGGGAGCTCTTACTGTGCCATCTCAGTTCTGCAGTGCTGATAGAACTGCCAAACCAATCTTTAAATTACAGAGGAAACTTCTGAAATGAGTAGTTGTGTAAAATAAGGTCTGGCTCTCTGAGAACATGTTCTGAGGTTTAAACTATCTAATGGCAGAGACATGAAATTTGGGGTCATGTGAAAAAACAGTTTGTCCTACTTGTAGATAAGATGGAGTCACATTTATGGGTCTGCTTTAAGTCTGTAATAATCTTTCCTACACTGACTTCCTTCCTTGAATGCTTTTTTTCCTTTTAATTCCCTCTGCCCTGCTTTTTCCTGTCAATGCCCTAAGAGTCAGCAAGGGTTTGCAGCCAGTAACTGTGTTCAGCTGCCATCAAGAAGTGCAAAGTCTTTTGGTGATGGACAGCACTTCTTTCTGCTATTTGATTTCCCAAGCAATGTGTTGCTCCTTTCACAGAGCAAAAAATTGATGGAAGGCTGTGAAGTGCCACCAATTCCTGTCCCCTCCTTTAGAAAAGATACCTTTCAAGGAGTGCTGTGGTACCTGGCTGCATGACCTTTGGCAGCTTAGATGGGCTTTTACATACTTCAGTTAAGGAAGTTACTTCAGATCAGCAGAACTTCTAGGTGCATGTTTTGTTATGCACAACAGTTGGAAGTTGGCTGATATTCTGTGTTGGTATTTCAAAAGAAAAGGGTGTGAGTCCATCCCCTCCCAAAGAAAGGGAGAGGATGGAATACTACCTTGAAGGGGGGGATTTCCCTCTTAATGTAACTCCTAAATATTCATAATGGTATTTAAAAGCTCTAATTCTTCTCTGTATGGTACTGAGTATTTTAATCCTTTTGTCAAGAGGAAAGGTACAGTGACCCATTGAATTTACTGTGCATGTACCAGCTCCCTGCTGTAACAAGGCAGGGACTGGCCTTTCCCATCTTGTAACCTCTTGGCAGACAAGACTCAGACTAATCTCCCCATTACATTTTCAAGGACCATTTTTCTGTTTGCTTTTAAGCAGCCTGACTGGTGGAGCTTCCAGCCCTTTCTGTAAAACCTCCATTACCAGCCTGGTAATCCCTGTGCAGAAGCTACTTCTGGCAACCTCAGTTACGTTGTCTGAATTCATCCCATTGCACCTGCCTTCCCTTCTCTGGAGGGAAAGGGAGTAAATAACTTGAGTTTTTCCCTCTCAGAATAATTTGGGAAAGCTAAATTGTACACTGCTGTGATCAGAAGCCATGCAGATTCTTGCACTGCCTTCCAAATCTCTCTCTCTCTGCTGCCAGTATTCCTCTGATGGCAAGGTTCCTGCTTGTCCCACAGCATCCATGTGGGCTTACCCAAGGCAGAGTGTCTCCTTGGGGGCATGGAAACTAACCCTTCCCTCCCCATGTATTCACATAACCTTGAATTCTCAAACTGACTAAAAGTGCAGGTTTTGTTCTGCTCTTTGTAAACGTTGTATAAATTAAAGCTGATGTAATAGTTTGACACTGTTTCTTAGCAAAAGTGTGGAATTATTTCCATTAGCTTCTAATAAATAGCAAAAATGACACTTTGTCGATTGAAGGGCAATTCAAGGTTAAGTTGTTGGCTGCTGTCTGTACAATATATTAAATCTAGGTCTTCCTGCCTCATTGTTGCATTGAGAATAGAGGCTGCAAAGCAAAGCTGTTGTTTTTCTGCTCTGCTGCTGAATTTTTGCTTGAGCTAAGCTTCAGGTCTCTGAAAACAAGAAGTAAACACCGGGCTTCTGAGCGAGGGGCACAGCTTTGCCAAGAAGGGAATGGCATGATTTTCCATGGTTTAAAACACTCCTAAGACTCTCTGAAACATGTGCTAAGCATATTTGCAGATCAACCTGAAAGCAGCATGGGTGTTTGTCCCTAAGTTTGCTCATGCTAAAACCACAGCTGTGCAGCTGGACTGCCAGTCAGATACACTCAATTATGGGTAGCAGTCTGTGATTTATATTCTGGGTCTTTATCTTCTCCCATCTTGTAGTTGCACATGACAGTAACTTACCTGTCAGTATACTGACAATCTTCTCCATCTGTTGTCTTCTTTTTTGCACAGGAAAGAAGAATGGAGATTTGGACAGGAATTTTGATACACTTGATTTGCCTAAGCGGTCTGAAGCAGCAAAAGGTAATGCTAATGTTTGTGCTTTTGGAAATAACAAGTAGCTTGGGAGCTGGAGGCTCTTAAAGGGGCTTAAGACATGAGCATATCAGGCTGATCTCTTTCTTTTGTAGCCAGTTAATTGAGATAATGGATATATCTCTGCATGCTGTTATCTAGTGCTGCATACTGGATATGAATTTTTATCTAAGACTGCTGAATTGGTGGAATCTTGTAGAAGCCTGTCTGATTTGTTGTTAGGTGATTGCAACTCCAGAGAGGGGTGAGTGCAGGTTCTCCTCCTCTGCAGCTCCATTTGCAGCCCACCTGCACCACACCTGACTGTAAGGAGCTCAGAAATGCACTCTGTGAGAGTGCTTGGCACTAACTCTTTCTCTTCCCAGGTATCTCTGTCATTCTTCAGCATTCTTTGGAATTGGGTGACAGCAGGGATTGGGCATTTTTGCCTTTACTGATGGTCAGTCTTCCCTGAACACAGTATTCCTTCCTTCCTGAAGTGAGCAGTACTTGTGGTTTTTTAAAATCTGGGAAGTTCACAGAAAAATTCTTCTGCATTGTGCTTTTGTATTTTAGCTCTGGCAGAGGTGGAATCTTTTGCAGTCTGCATTCCCATCTTGCATGCATGGTACTTTTTTTAATTGGAGATTAGGAGGTGATTTGGGATTTTATCAGAATTCTTAGAGCATTGGATGGTGTTTTGAGACTTGCATAGGTTTTGATTTGAAGTGTGTGCAATGTCTCTGCAAAGATCCAGCCATTGTCATGGCAACTGCTGCCGTGCCACCCTGTCAGCCTCACCTTAACGAGCTCTGAGTACCCAGAACTACCTGAGTATCCTCAGAAGAAAAATTTTAAACTCTTCCTGAATCACGTAGAGAATTTTGGGGAGTGTAAAGAGACAACCTGACTCAGTGAAGAGATCCACAGACTTGGGATAACTGAATTGTGCTCTTTTGGTGGCCGTGGTGCAGTCCACTTATTTGTGCTTCAATATCCTGCTGTTAACTGAGAGCAACAACAGAGGCCATGTCTGAGATCCTTAGAGATGTGCTGGTAGTCAGTAATGGTATAATAATTATACATACATAGTGCTGCACTCAGATTCACAGTGGAACTCTGATTGATGATATGCAAACTAATCCTAAGATGCAGATAAATCTAATCTATTTATAGATACCCTTTATAGTGGATGCAGTTTCTAGTCTCATGTCTAAACACTGATTTTCATTTGGTGCATTATTGCACAAGATCCTCTGTATCTTGTGAAAATAATGCAAGATACTAAAGAACCTCTCAGAAGCAGCAGTGCCATCCTATTTAGAGAGCTGCAGGAAACTTCCACCCAGCCTTCACTGGCTGCCATCAGTTCAGGCTGGGAGCTGATTACAGTGCAGAGCAAGACACCTTTAGGATGTAGGAAAAGAAAGGAATGCAAAATATAGCAAAGACTTCAGCATTTGCATTCCTTTCTAAATGTGATTGGAATGGAGGTGCCACTAGAGGGAAAAGATGGAAATCAAGATTTTCTGCAAGGAAATGTACCTTGCATAGCTTTCTTTAAAAGAAGATTAAAAGCTTTCATGTGGCTCTGTTAATGACAGAAGTGATGTGCAGATCTGATGAGAGATGGATCTGTCTCTGAGCTTACACAGCTTGTTATCATATCCAATTGCTAGAAATCTCACACTCTTGAAGAGGTTGTTTGATTATTTTGAGATACCCCCCCTTTAATCAAAGTCAAATAGATTACGTATCTCATGATAGATAAGGTCAGGAGATTAATCCCACAGCCTTTTGAAAGAAGCACTTTGACATGGAAAAGGGCATATTTTAAAAGTAACTATTGACTTGTGTGCTAAGAGTAAAAAAACGAAGATATTGATGCATTTTTGTTCACTTTTTTGGTGGTATTTTCTTGCCAAGCATCTCATTTGCTTGAGAATTCCTGGATAGTAAAGGTTCTAACAAGGTTGCTTGAACTTTAAGTTGTTCACTGAAATAAAGAAAATAAAATTGCAGTTTTAAAACCCTGAAGAACTCTGGTCAGATCTCTTCTATAGAGAATAATTGACTCTGATGAGATCAGCTCTCAGCTGAGGCAGAATCTCGTTACCGAGATGGAAAAATCATGCAAGTTTTAATGATCAAAAGCACTCAGATTGAGTGACATGATGAAGTGCTATTTCAAAAATCAACAATTATAGATTAATCTCTTTCATGTATTATTAAAGCCATATTAAAGTGAGTTTTCAGCTGGAATCTTTGTGAGCAAATGAAACTGCAGTAATAAGATTTGTTCATTCAATGCAGCAAATGAACATTGTGGTAGTTAACAAATATTGAGATGTATTGTTGTTAAGTTTCCTGTAATCTTATACTCACCATCCATGGAGCTTATCTGGTGTGTCTAAAGATGTGGTTTCAAGAACTTGACATCATGGTTTCCCTTTGAGATACTCCTAGTTATGACCACTGAGCTTAATTGAGAGTATGCTTATGATCACCTGAAAAAACATGGACTAGTAGCAGCAGACTAGTCCAGACCTATTTTCTATCAGTTCTGGAAACTTCATTTTGACTCCAAATTACTTTAATGGTAGAAATCTCTGCCTGTCCTGCAGCCAAACACCATAAAAGCAGAAACTTCTGTCGATTGTGGGTGGGGACTGGCTAGTGTCTGCAGAGGTTTCTCAGTCCTTCAGAATATCTGTCCTGCTGGTACAACATCTTAGGAGCGTCTTCATATCTGAACAATTCAAAGGGTCCTGTGAGTTGTAACCTAGTTTAAATGCTAGTATTTCACTTTTTCCCCCTGGAATTTGTTTGTTCTGGTGAGGAATGAATGAAGGAAGGCAGTTCTCTTTTTCAGAGTGATGACCTGGAGTCTCTTCCTGATGGTTCCTGGTTTTTTAATGGCAATCAGGTTCTGCTGCAGCACATGATTTGAGCAGCCCTGAAACCATATCTAAGCCTTTAATAATTTTATGTGCTAGGCATTCTGGCAGGGGAAAGCTTCTAGTTCAGGGTTGTTATCTGTGGTAAACTGGATAATGTCAGACTGGACAACTTGCAGTGCTTTCAGAAGCTGTCGCATCTGATATTAAAAAATTAATGTATATGCCCTGGCAGTGTCCAGAGTGCTCCTGTCCTCATGAGGAAAGATTGTGAAAGAGAAGCTTCGTGTTTCCTCTTTGTTGAAAGGAGCATATTTTTTTTCCTGACAGTCAAAGAGAGAGAGAGAGCATAAATTTTGGGGCAAAGTGATATGAGCTTGCATAGAGAAGGGAACAGCACTGACAAGAAGTTATGAATGCTGTTCTCAGAACCTTGCTAAATTTAGGACTTTCAAAAATTGCTGCTTCTGTGAGGGGAGGGAAGTCTTACTGAAATCCCTTCCCCAGTCTAAAGTAGGTCAGTGATAGTGGTGCTGGCTGCCTCCTCTGCACTGCCACAGCACTGATTTCTCCTGTGTATGCATTAAATACGTAGCATAGTACAACTCATGTGCTTTGTTCAGAGTCCTTCACTTCTGAGCAGGAACAGTGGCAGGAGGCTCAGGCACTGGGGGAAGATGAGGATTAATCATATCTGTGCAGGGGAAGGCATTGTCTCAGATGGCAAGACTCTGTGATAAGGTTTTCTGAGCTGAATCAGGATTGATGTGTGTCAGCCCCCCAAATACGTTCCAGGGGATGTAGCATTTAATCCTCCTGCATGAAGGTGTTGGACTGTCCACCTCTGTTCCTCAGTGCTGGAGTATGGGAGGAGAAAGTCCAGAAGAGCAGAACAGTTTTTTTATGTGGAATCAGCATTAGGTTATTCCTAATTAAATCCAGATCTCTGTGCTGTCTGGTTTAAGCAAATCTCATGGCTTGTTGTTTATATGCAGATACGTCTGAGGCCAGAACAGTAGCTGCTCTATGGAGCTTTGGGTGTTGAAGTTCAGCTTTCATTTCAGGTTATCTCATTAGGGAGTTGAAAATCTTCAGCCATAACGAGATGTGCAGGTAGATTTCAGCATGGTGGATGAGCTAGCTCATTTTCTCCTTGAAAGCAGTTATTAAGCTGCTTATTAATTTCTCTTTTCCTTTTTCATTACTTAAGTTTAATTCCATTTTAATGGAAACATAAGTTTAGGAGAGAGTTGTGCTGAAATACTGATCTAGTGTTAAAAATGCTTATAATTGAAGAAGTCTATTTTGTTGCAGTGAGGACGTCAAAGACAAGCTGAATTTATCTGAAAGCTCAGCTTTGTGTGTACACTTACCCTGGTCAGCAGCCTCTGTAGGCAGGGAATGAGATTTTGGATGAACTTGTCAGGAGGTGGATTTCTTCTTCTCCATTATCTGAAATTCTCAGTCACTTTCCATGTAGCCTCATGCTGATGATAGATTTTCTATTCCAGAAGGCGAGTGTTTAAATTCCCTTATAAATCTTTGTATTACTGCTCCAGGAAATTAGACTTCCTGGCACTGTCAGGGTAATGACTTTAACTTAGTAGATTACAAAAGTGCCAGCAATTTGTCTTCAGCTAAAGGCAACATGTAGTAGAAGGAGAGAGAAACCTCACTTTACTCTGGCTTTAGTTTGTAATTAAGATTGGCTGCAGTTCGCATTTCACTGGTGCTTTAATTTGCTTTCTTTAAATCTTGACAAGTTGACTCAAGCACTCACCTGCCCTTTCCAGCTCCCTTCCATCATTAATTTTGATTGTCGTATTGTGAATAAGTGAGTAGAGCTGATTGATTAATGGCACCATCCACACCCCTCCTGTGCCTGCTGCTGGAAATTCAGGGACTGGGAAGATCTCCTCTGTGAGAGCAAGTAACATGTTTTTGTATTAATATTTTTTGAGCATTTAATACACATTATTAAGAATTCTGATCAGAATTATTAAGTATCTCTTATTTCTGTTGCTTTCCTAAGCTGAGTATTCATTTTGGTCCCATGTGTTTTTCATAATTTACAACGCAGTGAAAGGTTTCTCATCTGTCTTCCAGTGCTTTGAGTCAGAGAGAATTTTTTGCCTTGAATAGGAAAATTCCCATATGGAACCTACGCTTGCCAAACTTTCTCTAATCTGGTATCTTTAAATTCCCATTCTTTTTCCCTGTATTTTTAAGGAATTCAGAGCAGGCACCTGTGGATTTTTCCTTTCTTGTGTACACAGTCTTTCCATAGCTGACTGCTAATTGTTCTGGAATCCTCTGCCTTTTTGGTCATAATCCTCTCTGATTCGTATGTTCAGTGTTCTTATTTGTTCAGAGCTGGTGGATGTGCATGAATTGCTTCCTGGCCTGTAGTGAAACCATCACGTTTAGCCAGGGCCCTGTGGAGAATCTGAAATGCTGACACAGCAGCCAAGAAGCTTCCTGACTCCAGGGACATCCACCCTATAACGCATCCCTATAGCCATGTAAGGCAATATCTTGTTAACCCTACTATTGGTCACTTGTGGTCCCTCTAACCTTTTGCCACTGGTCAGGATTGGAACCGGGCCAAGGGTATAAAAGTGGCGTACTGTACCCCTACTAACTCGGAAGAAGAGCTGAGACCCTTGACAAACCCCTCCAATAAAGCCATGCACGTGGAACAGCCGGCGTCCTCTCCTTCTCCTCTCTCTACCGTCTGCTGGAGCCTCAAGCCAAGGGAACGCTACCCAGCAAGCAAAGCTGAACTCATAAGAGCTGGCTAAGTACTGTAAGAGCTGAATATCCCTGCTTGCGAGGGGCTGACCCGTGGCCTTGGTCTGAGCGAGCTGGCCTCTGGCACTCGGTCCCCTTGGGGGCTGAGCTCTGGAGCTGTGATAGCTTGCCCTAGGATAAGACCAATTAAGGCTCATTTACTGCTGAGCTGTGCTCTACACGTGAAAACTTTTTTGTGATCTTTATCAATCTGGTAAATTTAAATATGTAGAACATAAATTGTATGTTTAAGGTTGAAACTGAAGGCTTTGAAAAATCATATGGGAGGGATACAGGTGGAATGTGAATTGGAGGTCCAGGAGTACTGTTCTGTCTCTGCCACTATTTCTGTTCACTTGATAATATAATTCTATCCTACAGTATTCTTACTTTGGAGACTTGAAGGAAAAGTATTTTTCTGGGAGAAATACTAAGTGATACGACTGAAACCCTGTACAGTAACTCTGTACAGCAGTGCTGCTGAGACTCACAGCTCTGCTGTGTGGAGTTCAGTTATTCCACAAAATCATGTGAGATGAATTTGAGACTGTTACAGGACCAGCTCTGGTGTTATCTGTCGGCTCAGGAATGTGAGGAATAGTTTTGGCTTTGCATCCTGGTAATTGCTGCCGTGTTTGTCAAAGCATTGCTCTCTGGCTTCAGAGAATGCCTTGACATTGCAGCCCTGAGCTGTGGTTTCCAGTCCCTTGCTTCGTCCATAGGGACACCCAGGCAAAATTGTGTTTACAGATAAGACAGGCTAGATTCCTGGTAGGGGTGAAACGGCATCTGTGGAACAGAAAAGCTCTTGCAGCTGAGTAAGGGAAAGCACAATGTTTGTGTGAGTAGACACTGCTGTGAATGGCCCAGGTGAGAGATTGTGTCAGGAAGATTTGAGTTGGGAACTTGAAATAGTTCTGCTACATGGAGGATATAGAACCAATGCAAACTGGAGAAGAAATTTCAGCTGTGATATTTAAATGCCACTAACACCTCCCCACCCCCAGCCATGGACGCTTCATAGTGTGAATGTCTTTCAGGTTTAGATCATGAAGCTTTGAAGTTTAAGCTGAGGGACCAGTGGGAAACAACTGCTGGGGCAGGGAGGCAGGAAGAGCAATTGTAATGATAGGAGAATTCCATTCAGCTCTGTATTTATAGAAGCTGAAACTCGTTGTGAAGTCATAAGGTGGTGGTTCTTTTCCATCTCTGTTTGGCTCAGCTATAATTTGTTTGTCTGTAGAACTGATTTTTCCTTTGTCTTCTACCTCTGTCTTAACAGTTAGAGGTCACAGGAAAGATGAGTTAAGACAACTGCTTTGTTTCTAAATAATTTCAGACTTTTCCTTCTCAATGAGAAAAAGCTGACTTACTTCTAATACTTTGATTATCTTGGAAATAGTGAATCAACATCAACAGCTATTCCTCTTCTTTATCCCTCTTTTGCATTCTCAAATGTTTAGTCTCCCTTAGCACATGAGGGGGAAAAGCTGACAGTGGCAAGATTCTCCCTCCTCACCTTTAGGTCCTTTGTCCTTTCACCTGTCGCTCTCATGGGACTATAAAAAGACTCCAGTAGTCAGCTTCCAGCTCCTTCTTGCCTGAGGCTGACACCCAGGAATATACATCTACTGTAATAACTAGCAGTATCTTCAGAAGACAGGAATCCCAGGTGGTAAATTCCTTTTCCAACTTGATGTGAGTTTGTGGCCAACTTAAGTGCACAGAAAATGAGATTTAGGCATCTCAAACAGGAAGAGCCTATATATACTTGCATAATAAAGTAGCCTATAAAAAACTAAACAGCAGGAGCTCCACTAGAGCACATGGTAATTACAGCAGCTAATAAGGAGATGGAGTGATCTGGAGCTTCAGCTGAAGACAAAACTGGAAGGAGAAGAGTCTGATTTTTCCAGTCCAGCATTGCTACTGACTTTCTGAGTGGCCTTAGGCAAGTTAATAGCATTCAGTTGCTGGGGTTGTAGTAAACTTGTTCATGAAGAGCCTTCTATTTCCTCTGCCTTCACTAGAAGAATCACTTCACTAAAATAACAGCTAGAATAATTACCCTTACTAAAATAATTAGTGTTTTCACTGCTGCTGTGATAACCAATGCAAATGGAGTGTATGTGGTATATTTGTAAAACCAGCAAAATCTGGGGTAGTATACTGTATCCCAGCTGTTGCTAGCAGTACAGTGATATAAAAATTAAATAAAAATAGAATTTCAGTTAAAGGTGGATGGTAGAGGTTTGCCCTGGTGTGATACTGTGGGAATGGATTGAAGCATTTGTGTTACAGAGAGAATTTTGCAAGTGTGTAATACTGTGAATTGCTTTGCACTTATTGTGGGTTTTTTATTGAGAAGTTCAACTGCATTATTTATGATGCTTTGTATAGAGAGGTGTGCACATAAGCTAGTGCATAACTGGAAACCTTGATAAGTTTTACTGCCCAGCTCCATTTACTTCAGTTATAGCAGTGTGTGCTCTCTGGCAATGCAGCATCTTAACTCTTCAACCACTGATTGGATTTTCATGTCATTTCCACTTGGCTAATATTTCTCATGAAGAATAGTTAATGTTGGAAAGCTGTAGTTGCCAGTCACATGTTTTTAATTTTCACAGCTTTTCCTGCACTGTTTGCCCTGCTGAGAATGGTAAATTCTCTTCCCTCCCCACATTTTAGGTTGTGTGTATGTTTTTGCATGTCCCATTTAGCATTTCTATTCTACAAGTAATTCTAATTGTTACTCTAAAATAGAATGCTTGTTATTACAGAGCATAGCTCATTATAAAGATGCTGCTCCAGGACTGTTTATAAAGTGAGAATGTGCCAAGAAAGCCTGCCAGGAATAAAAGGAGGAGTTGATGGGAAGGTGCTTATCCCTCATAACTGTAGCTACCTCAGTCTTGGGGCTCAGTCACTGCAGTGACAGACTCACTCCATCCACCAATCTATTACTGTTGCATCATGCCAGCTTTTGCCATGCCTCTTAGTTTCAGTTTAGAAACAATAGCAATGAAATCTCCGAGTTCCCCCCCCTCCCTTTTAGCATAAGTGTAAAAAATGAGATGATGCTTTGAAGAGGGGTGTGAATCTGAAAGTTGTCCTGGTTGCCCAGCCACTATCACCAGGAAGCTCAGGGAGGAGGAACTCAGCTTCTGTCAGAATTTAGAGATGAAGTTTCATGTCAAAATCAATTACAAAAACCTTGTTGGATGAAGTTACAGTTGTCTCTGGTGTCCATCAAAAGTACTGCAGCAAAGTTGTGCTGACGAAGCTGCTTGACAAGTTAAGAGAACTGCAGAAAGTTTCAGAAGAGCTGAGGCAGAAAAATGGTGTAATGTTGATTTAAATCCCTTTCCAGAAGTAGTATGAGCAGAAGCAAAGGATGTACTTACAGCTCTGGGTGAGTGTTCTGAAGGCTGTGCTGTAGGAGTAGCCAGAATGTGGCTTTCTGAGGTGACTCGGTGCTTTCAGAACTCAGCACTAGACAGACATCACTTGAGTCTCACTGAAAGCATCTGTCCCATCTGGTAGCCTTCTGCCCAAAGAAATGGAGGCTAATGCCACATAATTGGGCATTGGAGGAGGTTTTGAAGGGTTCTTTATATTATTGAAGGATTTCAAGACCTGACTGGACAAAAGCATAATAGCTTGGTGTAATTTTGGCATTAGCCTGCCTTGAGCAGGAAGCTGGCCCAGTTGACCTCCCATGTTCCCTTTCAGCCTGGTTGTTCTGTGTGACTCTCATTAACTGATTACAGAGTCAGCCAGGAAAAGTATGTCTACATAAAACCAGCACATTTTTCCAGAACAATCCACAACTAGTGTATTAGGTGACTCAGATGAGAAGAAGAATGAGAAAGTTCATTTACCCGTGGAACCTGAGAAAGGAGCATATATAAAAAATTGAGTGTATTGGGTTGCACCTCAAGATATGGCTTGTTTCAAAGAAAAACATATTTTTACTTATAATATATACTTTACTGGTGCCAGCACAATAAACCATGGAATTCTCAAAACACTTGATAATCAGCCTTTGAGGATCTGCTTAGAACAGCTAATGATGGGGGAGAGAAAAGGGAATGAAAATCAGATAGTTGTGTGATTCTGAACTAATTGCAGATTGTGGTACTTTTTGCAGTTAGTTCAGAGATCAGGCAAGGAGACCTTCCTTCCAGTGCAGCCAAGACAGGGAGGTACATGCATTTTTTCCACTTTTGCTTGAACAGTATTATAGTTAATGAAGAGCTTTAATCATGGAGTTAATCTGGAAATTAAAACAAACTGGAATGTCAAATAACCTGGGCATTTTAAATTGCAGAAGCGACTGATGCTCATTAGTTGGGCTGAAGCTGCCATCATGTTTTGCAGAAGAGCAAATAAAGAGAATCAAAAACTTAAGACTTCTGGTTTTGCAGCATTAATTTCCAGTGAGTGTACCTGCACAGCTGCTGCAGCCCTATTATCTGACTCATTACTTTGTAAACCACTGTGAGATATCTTGAATGTGAAAGCTGCTGTGTAAAGCCATATTTATTTCTCTAACCCCAAGTGCTCTGCACAGGCTTAAAAGCTCCCCCCCTTCTCCACCATGACAGGGGAATTACAGGACTTAATGTGCCATATACCTCTAACTGTGGATTGAAGAAAAATGACCTTGAACTGAGAGGAGGCATTTTACATGGTAAAGCAGTCACTTAAATTTACCTGTCAGCTAGAGGCAGGGGGAACCTTACCTCTGCATGGTTTAGAAAGCAATGTCAATCCAGCTGCTGGTTGCTCTGAACCCACTGAGAGCTTGATTGCTGACCCAGGCATTTCCAGATGATCAGTGAGAATGTTGATCAGTATGTGGTAGAAAGGAGAGCGTTTTTATTTCGGCCTCACAGACCATTAGTTTCAGCCCTGAATTTTCTGTGTCTTGATCACAGGGAAAATTGGAAATCTGTAATAGCATGAAATGTTACTTGTCTGTGCAGGAGTAGACCCTGGTTCAGGCTGATCTGGAAGGAGGCAATGTGGAGAGCAGTCCTTGCACCTTGTGCCCAGTTCATTCGTGTTTTGCACACCTTGCTGTCTCTGTACTAAAAATCCTGTTGCTTTTGTCAAAGATGTCTAGAGCAACTTTGTGAGGGTTTTTAACAGTAGCCTCGGTAAAGAGTAAGTACCAACACTGTGACAGTCCACTTGAGCAGGCCAGCTCGAGCTAAAAGCAGGACTGAACTTGTGTGGGGAGGGAAAGAGGGTACCACTGCTGAAGTGAGTTGTGCAGTTAAAGGGCATTTCTGTGGCACAGCTGGGAAGAGAGATGAGATTTCCTGATTACAAAGGAGTATCTTCCTAGCTTGCTCAGGCTAGCCAGCCCACTCCATTTAGAGATGTCAGTTCTTCTTGTCCCTCTCTTACAAAGCCAGGAAGAAAATTTAATCTAATGACTTTTGTTTTGAGACTTCTAAAATCACAACCAGCCAGTCTGTAATCACGATTGAGCATATAATTGCATCTTATCCTGCTGAGAGCTTAAAAATAATGAGCAAGAAAAACATCTCCAAAGACTCATTCAGTGTGAGGGGGCAAGAGGAGGGTCTAGAGAAAGGATCTGCCTTACCTGGAGTGTCCCCAGTGACCTTTAAACACTTAGGAAATTGGAAGGCTGCGTTCCTTGCAGATGCAGGATTCCCGCTTCCCTTTTGGGGCTACCTTTCATGTTGAGCAATGAAATGAGAGAGCACACAAGGCAACCTGCAGATGTGAGAGAGAAGAGAGAGGTGGGAAGAATGACTGAGGTGTTGTGTTCTTGGCAGTGTGTTCAGAATTTCTCAAGGAATGAGAAACTGGGGGTGTCAGGAGCATGAAACCTAATCCCATTTATTCAATTACATGAGTGCTGCTCCCAGCAGAGTATTTCAGGTTAGTGATAGTGTCCAAAATGTAAGACTTGGGAAATGCACAGGTGATTTGGATTTGGGCAGTTTTGCTTCATAGTTAAATTCTAACAAGCACGTCCCATCCAAATCCAATATCCCTATTTGCTGAGAACACTGCTGAGATGAAACCCATGGACAGTAAACTGTATTGGCAGTTTTCTGGGTGGCTGGATCCTACTTCCCCTAAAACACTGAAAATTTGCTGCCAGTTGTTTCACTGAAGTATGGAGACCTATTTCTGGATCAAGCTCTGGACTCACATGGCCCATGAGAAGCCATCACGGCATTCACAACATTGCCTTACATGGAGAAATGGGTATAGGCCCTAATATGATGGAAATTTCTATACTCCTGAGGAAGTGTCTCTCCTTATTTACATTTATACTGACCTTTTCAGAGTTTTCTATAGGCATGAACAACCTCCACAGTAAAGGTCAGCTTCTGCTTAGAATCTTTTACATGGGTAATTTTAAGCTCAATTTTTAATTGCATACTATTACCATAAGAAAGCTGCATTGAATTTGAAAACTCTCCTAGACAAAGTGGCTGTTGGGTTGGGATCTTTTCACTGTTTTAAAGGCGATGAAGTAGTTTTAAAGAAGCTGTCAGTGTTGCTTTGTGGTAGTGGCTGCTGTGGCTTTGTTGTAGAATTTCTCATATGATTTTCTGATGCTTTATGAATGCAGGATATTGCTGTAGGGTGGTGAATATGGGGCAGGCTGCAGTTGGATGCTGTCTAATGTTCCCCTTTGCCTCTTGAAAAATGTCTCTGTGCTCCCTTTATTCATTGCTGCAAAGTATCTCATTCATTGCTACACACTAGGGCCCCAATATCTTCTTTTGCTTTTTAATTTGCAAATAGATTTATTTGTGGTTTTTGGGGGTGTGTGTTTAGCCAGCTAAGGCTTCCGGGAGCTACTGCTCTCCAGATCATGTTGTCTTACCTCCTATTTTAGTCCAGCTTTAAGTTTTACAGCAAGATCTGTGTTTCCAGGAAATCTGTTATTCTATAGGCAGAGCTGGTTTTGTGTCAGTTCTGCCTGTGATTATCCAATATTCGGGCAGTGCACTGAACAGCAGGTGGGTTTACATTTAATAGAAACTTCCCTGGCTTTCCAGAAAGCTGCAGAGAATGGTTGGCAGGAAAAGGGAGAAGAGTACCTGTTCACTCAGTACTTTGATGTGGTATGTTCCAGTGTGTCCCAGTTTAAATGAGGGAGGAGCAGCAGCATCTTCTCTTGTCTCCCATCATCTGTAATCCCTGCCTGGATACAGTGCTTTGAGAATGAGTGCAGAATCTCTGTTCTTTGAGGCATTAATGTTTCTAGCTTACACTGAAATCCATGAGAATTAAGTACCCAAATATGGTACCTTTAAAAAGCTGGGCTGCAAGGTCTATTTTTTCATTAGATAAGTTAAGGAAAACATTTTGTGCTGCTTCCACTCTGGTCTGACATTCATTTGACATTGAAAACATCAAATTCTTTTTCTTGGAGCTTGGGAGATACTTGCCTGACAGCAGCACAGTGACTGTAATTGAGACAGATTAGAGGCACTGGGCTGCCTTTGGGTGCATGAGGCAGTTTTCATGAAATGGAGAGAGGAATTGAAACACACTTCTGACTTTGGAAGCTGGAGCAGGAACTAATTAGCAATTTCAGGTCACAAACAGGATTGGAGGAAATGTTTGGGTTGGCGTATAATAAATTATTTATTAACGTGGGGGAGTCTTTCCATATGTCAGTTGCTTATAAAATGCTTATAAAGGCAAGATTGCAGGACTTTGCATTTAATGAACCAAGCAGGCTTCAGTCCCAGTGATTAGGAGCCACTGACCTTTCATTTTTGCAGGCTGAGACTGGACCTGGTAGCCTCTGCTCAGCTTGGATTCTGCTAAGCTTCCCCCAAAAAAGATTAGCTGTTTATATCCAAATATTTCCTTCTTACTGGGATGTATTTTGAGATGTTTGATGTTTCTGTGAGGGTATATCCACTGGAGAATAGAAAAATTTATTCTGCCTTATTTGAGGAATTCAAGCTGTGGAGTTCTGTAGCCCTTCACTGCCTTAAGCAGACGATCCTCTAACAAGCAGCTGAATTGATATGAATAACCAAATACCTGTGTAATGGCTTATGACCATTTATGAGACTTTATATAAAAATCATGATGAGCAGTGGAAGTATAAGAGGACTCAGTGAAGCATGAGTAACCCAGAAAAAAGCTTTCAGTTTGGCTTCTAAGCGTATTTCAGTGTGTGTGAGCTCTGGAGGATTTGGGGTTTTTTTCTTGACGTTGTTTTTCCCTTGGCACTGAAGATAAAACGCAGACATGCTGTGAAGGGCAGAACCTGACAGGTGCCAGCCCGAGTGGAAATGCTGTCAGTCGATCCTTGTCTGTCCCAGCTCCAGCTCTGATCCACCCAAGCGCTTGTCAGGACCGTGTGGGCTTTCAAACCTGAGCTGGAGGTCCCTCAGCAGCAGGAATGTTTTGAAGCACAGTCAGTGGAAACCCCTAAGTCCCACATCTGACAAAGTAATCCTGTTTCTGTAAATTCCTGAGTGATGGAGGATTGGGGTTTGCCTTGCTGGTTGGTTTTAGTGCCATCCCCCCAGTGTGTAACAGCACAGAAGGTGCTGTGGGTCCTCCCACACCTCGGCTCCCCGCAGACCTGGTGGAAACAGCATCTGTGTGGGTCTGGAGGAGAGTGGCTGCTGTGTCCAGGGAGAGCACTGTGGTCACTGCTGCAGCCACCCTGAGCCCAGCCTGGCTCCAGGACTGCGGCTGCTCCTTCCCTCGGCTGCACTGAGCGCTGCTTCCCCCTGGTGCTGGAGCCCAGAGCTGTGCCCTGCAGAGCCCTGCAGCCTCTCCTCCACTGCACAGCCCCTGCTCTGCTGGGCTCCTGTGACTAGGCTGTCATATGGGAGGGGAGGGCACTTGGTGGGACCATACCTGGCCTCATGATCCAACATGTTTCATACACCATCTTGAAGACAGGATAGAAGGTATTTAGAGGGCTGCAAGGTAAGAAAGCGTTTTCTGTGGTTTTTCTACCTTTCTTGCATAGCTCAGTACTAAATGTCTAAGGCTATGTGGATATTTCAACTAAATATGCATTACCATGTAGAGTTTTTTATTTTGTCATGCAGCTGTCTGCTGGAGTGTTTCTTCCCTTTGCTGTGCTTCTCTATTTCCTGGCATTTTGTGACAGAAAGTTTATAAAGCTGTTCAATATCTCAACAGTTCTAAATAAAGTCGAAATCTTTTTAATAAAATAAATATGCCTAGGTGGCATCTGGAGCCAAGGACTAAAGCATGACTCCTTTTGCAATAAGTTTTTCTCTGCAGGCAGGTTTCTACTGAGCTGGGAGGAAGCTGAAAGCTCATTAGCTTCCTGGAGTAAGAGCAGCTGATTGGCATCTGGAACTGCAAAGCTGAGTTTTACAGGGGCTGGAGGCCAAAAAAGGGCAATTTGGAACACATGATCCTTGGTTAAACACACACTGAAGACCAGAGGAGAGAAAATGGTAGGCTCAGGCAGCCACAAGTTAAAGGAAGAAGTCCCTTAACAGTGCTGTTGATTTTCAGCAATGACTCTAGTTCTGAGACATTTTTCTGTTATGAGGCTCTTGGACTTGTTAAGATACTAACAGCAACACATTGTATTTTACTACTAGACATAGCTGTGGTGTAATTTTTTTTTAATGGGCTTTCCTTCAGGGAATCACTCAGTATCTCTCTCTTCAATAAACACATTTTATACACTAAGCTCAAACCTGCTGATGGTTGGGCTGGACAGTTAGGCATCTGCACTAGTAATGGCAGTGAAAGGAGTTTCAGGTCTTTGCAGCTGTGATCAAAAAGCTGTGTTGTGATTTATGGAGGTGTAGGTGAGGGTCGTAAGGAGAATGGTTTTGTCTACATTGGTTGTTTCAGTTCAAGGAAAAGTCCCGGTAAACATGCATGTTCTGGCATGAATATGTGAATGCACAGTTGAGAAAACACATTTGATAATTTTCCTCATGTTCCCAATCCTCATTAGCTTTGCCAGCCATCATTTTATTTATTTTGTTCCTTTGGGAAAGCTTAGCTAAATGGAAAAGGCTTGCAGCATGCTTCATAAAGCAGTGGATTACCCAGGCAGAGAGTAATAAGCATGTTCAGGCCTAGAGATTCCTCCACTTACAACCTTTCCCCTTCAGGAAGAAAGGGCCACTTTCCACCTGCTTGTACGCAGATGAGGCATTCTGTAGTGTCACCTCGTTACATTAGGAAGTGATCTTGGGTAATGTTATGAGTTTGGATTATTGTGGCATCCCCACATATTCTTGGCTGGAGTTTGCAGCTCTGAGGTCGTTAAGTTGACAGTTCCTGAGCCTCTCCACAGTTTCTACTGGTGTCACTGACCCAGGCACCAGGAGCCAGATAAGCCAGGAGGGCTTGGCAGTGTTATCCTTTCTGGAGAGGATTGTGCTATTCCTTGGAATTGCTTTCTCTGGCTAAAAAGGAGGAGTGACAAAATAGAGCTGTTTGATGACATAAGCAAGGAGACACCCCTCGGGGCATGTGGGCAGTCACCAAGCACTGCCATCTGGGTCCTTTCAGAGAGGAGAAAGAAAACCAGTCAGTCATGTAATTCTGGACCTTCGCAGAGACAGGATCAGACATATCAGAAGCACCCATGGCCAATAGGAGCAGCAGCAGCACTGAGATCTAAAAGAATAAGCATGGATGTTTGACCTTGTCACAGTTGTTCCAATATCCCTGTGATGTAGCAGACAGCATCTGGAAATTCATGTTTTCCCTCCCAGGGACGCATAACATGATCAATGACACGCTCGGTATTGATCTTGTATGCATGGGCTGGATTGCTGTCTGTTTAAGAAGTCCCCAGTGCAATGCACATCACCACTGTGCCCAGCTCCTCTCAGTATCAGCTGTTAGACCTGTGAGCCCAAGCAGGAAGCTTCAGGAAGGAGCTTCCCTGAAAGGAGCAGGCAGGATTGCTCACATCTAGGAGCATTGCTGCTCCCTTGGCATATTGATCTGCTGTCAGTGAGATCACCAGCCTGATAAGCATAATCAGTCTTTTGTCTTAAAATGCTGTAGTGTTTGAGGCAAGAGTAAGGGGCAACCAGTAAGAGAGATTCCCCTAGACATAGCCATTCTGCATGCTCATCCCTAGCTTAGAGTCCTGGGTGTGCCTAAGCTGCCAGAAATTCCACACCCCAGCAGGGCTGGCAGTGTCACACTGAGAAACCCTGCAGAGCTGGCAGACCTTTGATGCAAATTAGTTTCGTACTCACTTACGTATGTGAGCCAGGATTTTGAACCAAGTCCCACTTGGAGATGTTGCAGTGGTGATGCAGGGCCTGGGCTGCATTCTGGGAGCTTGCAAACACCATGGTAAGCTGGTGGTGGGAAGAGAGGAGCCCGTCCTTCCAAACAGTTTGCACTTGGTATGTAGCTCACAGCCCAGAGACTCCAGTGTGTGCTCTGTGTGCAAGAGAGCGGGAGAAAATGTTATTTAATGTTTGATTTTTAGATACAAACTACATTTCAAAACAGATTTGCTTTTGAAATAATACGATTGTCCTGTTCTCTTGAAAAGAAACTGCATTCAGTTATCACTGTGAAGTAAATAAAAATAACTTTGAATTAGAGAAGCTGGTGTGAGAGCAAGTGTTAACATTTCATGTACAGTACTGAGAGTCCCCAAGGTCAGAGGCAAGTCTTCTGGGACTGGGGTAAAGGAAGCTATTTACATGAACCCTCCATTTTAATCATGCAGCCAAAGGGCTTAACTCCAATCCAAGACATTGTTGCTTGTAACAATGGTGTTTCTCAAAAGCAAACAAAAACCATGCCAGAGGTGACCTAGAAATGCTTAAATGTGCTGCAGTTCACCCACGTGTCTCCTCTCCCTGCAGGTGCAGACCTTCAGCAGCTCTCCCATCCCTGCATCAGCCTGGCTGCTGGGGATTCCCTGTGCTTTGGTGACAGCCCTGTGGGACAGAGCATTCCCCCTTTGAACCAGTAGCTCGAGTAGTGCTCCAGTTATCTGCAGCAGCTTTGAGATTCTTATTAAGTGTTGGTCCTCCAGAGCCTTTGCTACTGATTAGTGAGGAGAAAAGGCTGTTAATGGAACATCTCCAGTTGCCAGGAGACTCAGCTGCATATGTTTGGGAAAAGACTTTGTATTGGGCAGTGTGTCACATGCTATTGGGAGAAATGCTGCTTGTAGGTCCTTTGGAAAGGGAAAACAGTATTAGCTAAAATGTGTGGTCACAGAAAACAGAAGTGCTAGACCTCGTACAAGGTCAGAATGGGTTGTGTTTGGTTGAGACACCTCTTTGTTGAATTGCATATTGTTTGGATATGAAGTGGGATGTAACCAACCTTGTACAAGTCATTCTGTAAGAAGGTACTTCGATGACAGCTTGTGGAGCTTGGGAAATGTAAAGAGTAATAGAAATAGCAAAAGACAGTTTGCTTTCCCAGGCATCCTTTCTTTCTCTTGCTCTGCCTTGCCCTCCAATATTTCCTTTCCTCTCTGCCTTTCTGTCTTCCCTGCAGTCACCCTAGCTCCCTGTGTTGGTCTTTTGCATACCTCTTGGTAGTGCTGGAAACATTCCTGTTACATCCTTTGGGCTGGGGGTTTGTTTGCTTCCCTTTTGGAGTAGTGTGCCAGTGCTGCTGTCATTGTGGGAGTATGTGATAAGCTGGGAAGAGTTTACATCATTTTAGAACTTAGTATGACTTAGATTAGTTGGAAAGGTCACACAGTGTGGTGTTCATTTCCTAAATAGAAAACTCTTCTTAAACATACCCTCAAGCCTGATTTGAGTCTCGTGTGTCCCACATTATTCTGGTTGTTCTTTTCAATACTATTCAAAGGCTGTTCTGTCTGTCTTCAGAGCTGCTGCTCACTGGTGGATGCTGCATTTGTGATTCAGTCTCTGCAGTAAGCTCAGTACCAGTCCTGACTTGTGCTGTACCTTGAAGAGAAAGCCACAGGGACTGTTCAGAACTTTCCACCTATTATTTCATCTCCATTTGTTGCAGAGTTTGCTGTGCCTGTGCTGTGTGTCACTCAGTATTCTGCATGTATCTGCATCGAGCTGCATTCTCGGGCAGTTATGCCAAGTGTTTGGCTCTGCTGGAGCTGGCTGCGCTCGCACTACTGCTAAGCCTTTCAATTAGAAGAATCTTGCAAGTTTATGTTGGCATTCAAGCTGCTCTGTGCACTGGGTGCTGAAGCACAGCGTACAGATGGAAGGGAGCTGATGGGTCGGGTTTTTTTAGGGATCTGATTACTGTTTTTACTAAAGTAACCAGCTGCCTCCCCCAGCTTTCCATGGGGCTTTTCATGTAGTCTTCTATAAAACCACACTGTGAGGTGAGGGGTTCCTGGAAGGGGAGAGTTGAACTGCAGGACTGATCTGCTGCTGAAGTGTTCTGAAAACATTTTTGTGGCAAATACTTCTGAGCCCTGGTTTAGACCTTGCAGACAATGAACTGCACAGGCTGTGGTGAAGGTACCGGCCGGCTGTCAGCAGAGGGCAGGAGTCCAAGGGCTGCGGAGCTTTTCTTTCGTGCAGATTCTTAGTGTTCATTTTTTTTACTGTCATGACTCTTTACTCTCTTTTTTAATTTTTTCTTTTGTTTTTGGCTGATAGCTTCCTGGCTGCTGAGGGAGATGTTTTTCCACTGTGCAAAGTCTGTTTTCGGGTGACCTTGCAGAGGAGGCGCGGTCCGGGCTCCTCTCGCTCCATCTGCCGGCGCTGCAGGTGCGGCTCAGGGCGAGCACGGAGCTCGCAGTGCCGGCAGCCCCTGGGGGCTGCGGGCCGAGAATGCGCCTCCTGCTGTAGTGGCAGCCCCAGAGGAGTCCAGGTGCTGCTGCAGCTTCTGTCGGGAAGCCAAGTGCAGCGAGTGGGAATTGTGTCTGCACGCTGCAAGAGTGAGTAGCTATCAGGTTCACTTCAGTGATTCCACAGACATACTCCCACCCCCGGTTTAGGAGTTGCTTAGGTTTTTTTCTACAGTGTTGTCAACATCCTTCAGCTTCCTATGAAATTTGAAATTTGACAGTTGTTTCAAGCATCAGTCCAGAAGTTTTGTGTGGATAGAAAATTAAGCAGTGTATTTTTGCTGCAGCAGCAGGCGATTCCTCATCTGTCCAGCATCCACATGTATCATTTCCCATGCCTGTGGTGGCAGAATAAATCCTAAATGGAATGGGTGGTGAAGGGGAGTAGGTTTGGCAGCCTTGTTCCAAAAAGAGTTGTCTGAATTTGGGATTAAGCGAGTGTATCAGAGATAGGCACCTGGTGCAGTATCTCATGTTATTGCCAGAATGTAGCTAAGTATAGGCACAGGATCAGCATTGCCAAGATGAAAGCAAATAGTTTTGTGGAGGAGATAATCCAGGAGCTGCTGCATCATTCTCAGCACGGGGACTGAGGGCTGAAGGGATGGAGATGGCTAATCTGCCCCAGCTAATTCCTCAGGTGTTTTCCATTCAGGATTCAAATTGCTGTCTGTGCTGTCACTGTTCCCTGGGCAGATAATCTACTTGCCACATCCTGTCCTGGTAATGTGAACTTCACACAGAAACAGTCCCATTTGCCAGTTCTGAGCAACTCTGCTACAAAAAAGCTCATCTTCCCATTTCTCAGAAAGATGAGACTGCAGTGTGTTGGAGATGACTCTAATATGGAAGATACTCCTCCGTGACACGTTCTTCTTGTTGTTAGCTGGGGCAATGCTCACACACTGCAAAAGGTCTGATGCTCACAGTGACATGACTGTCCAAGGCATTTCTCTGAAATCCAAAAGCTAATACAGTGAACTTGTTTACTTTGCTTTCTGCAGTGAAAGAAGCAATAAATTACTTATCTCCATGCTTTTCCAGGAGGAAACAGTGCAGATTGCAATTCAGCACAAATCCATAACCAATGGAAAAATCTCATTTATTTCTGGAAGATTATCTTTTTAAGAACAGTGCTAAATCTGGGCTATAATTAAAACAGCTTTTTAAAGAAAAAAGAAAAACCATTGATGTTTTTATCGTTTGATGTATTCTCTATCACTAATGACCCTCTTTTCTCATTTCTTCTATCCATTTTTAAATGGGTGTAAGGAGTTAGCTGTATTTTTCATAAAAGTATCATTACCTGAAAAAAATAATTAAGATGATCTTGAAATTAAGGAAATCAGTTTTGAAAAGAAGCAAGTGCTTAATGGAGGTGAGACCAGCTGTGCTTCCCAGGAACGTGCATGAAGCGCTTCATGGAAAAACGTACAAGGCCTTCATGCAACACTGGTAGGAAATTCATAATAATTCAGACAAATTGCATCCTATAAATAGCAGAGCTGGATTCATTAGGACAGGAGGCAGATGGAGAAAATCTAAAACTTGTTTGTTTCTTTTTAAGGCACTATAATGCTTATGAAAAGTGTCAGCTTGCTGTCAGAGAGGGAAAACCCTCCAGTGCAGCAGCAACTTTCTCGTTATTAGTTTTTCATCCCTGCTAATGAGCAGCCTCCGTGAGGGGCATTCTTGGTACTCCTGCTGCTTTTCTCTGGCATAGCCAGGCTGACCCAGAAGAGCTGCAGTGCTGGGAGAGGAGCAGGGGAGGCAGGAGGGAGGACAGAGCTGTGGGTAGTGTGTAGCACTCACTGGCACTGTTTGAGACAGGTGCCAGTAGGGCAGAGGCATAAATGTAGTTGAAAAGGGGGCGGGAGTAGAGTGAGGTGGGAATCATCCACCACCTGCTAAGGAGTTATGCCCCAAAGCAGGAAGGTACTGGTGGTTGGTAGAGAAAATGCTGTGCATTATTGAAGAGAGAAGGTGAAGGCATTTTTGAGATGCTCTTACAGTAGTAAGTAGGAAAAAGGAGAGGCTTTCATGCATGGAGAGAGGTAATGACAGAGAACGGGTGAGAGGTGCGTGACAGGAATGCAGCTGTGGCCACAGGAGGGGAGCAGAGGGGAGGAGGTTGGAGCGTCTCAGCACTCACACACAGCAAGGTGCTGAGGAAGGACGTGTGTCCAGTCAAAAAGGAGTGTACAGACTGACAGGAAGGGCACATCACAGACTGCATTTAAATAACAGGACAGAGTTACAGTGTGGGGCTGTTTCCAAGTGTGACAAAATTACAACTGGGTACTTCTAAACAGAAGACTGGCTGAACAATTGCATCCTGTTGAACCACAGGCAAGTCTGAGCTCAGATACAGAAGCAGAAAATGTTCTGTATGAATATTATCTGCTAATGAACCTGCCTTCATCTCTTCTGCTGATCTGATTTACATTTCAGCAAAGCTTCCTTAAAAGATAACAGTGTCAAAATTCCAGTAGGCTATCCTAAGAGATTTTTAAGTATTAGTGTTCAGGAAAGGAACCACCAGGCGCTTATCAGCAGTGTTTTTTCTTGAGAAGTTCTTAGGTTGCCAATTCACCTTGTGAAGTGGCAGGGGAAAAGGGTGATATGAAGGTTGTATTGGAGTCAGATAATCACAGACTTATTCAAGGAATGGAGAAAAGCTGTACAACTGTTCATGCTTCATGGCTTAAGTAATGGTAGTTTTTCTTCAGCATTCAATATAGAGGGCAATGATCCCAGTACAAGGGGAGGACACTTGAGAAGAACAAAGTGAGTGGTATGGATTGGCAGGATGCCTTTGGGGGTTGCCATCTGTTGTGTTTGCACTTATCTCTAGGGTGTCATGTGGAGCAGGCAAGTGGTGGCATTGAAAGGAGACACGGCCATGGAGCAGGTTCAGTGTCCGGTCACTGGAGAAGGGCCTGGGCGTGCTGGGATGCACACGAGAGGCTGAGCATGGAAAGTATGAACCAGTACTTGGATCCTCATGGATCCTCATGCATAGATCGGATTTTTGGAATGGAACAAACCTTGGCTGATGGTGTTTGCTTGCTTTCAGTGGGATAAGTACCTGCTGTACAGCCAGGGGGTTAACACAGCTTATGTTCATAGACAGTGTTAGAGGGCTGAGTTCTGAGGTCTTGACTCAAAAAGCCACAGAGCCATATGAAGGATGTGGAGAAATACTTTCATTTAAAATCAAGGCTCTTATTTCAGGAAGCCTTTAGCAACAGGGAAGAAAAAATATATCTCCACTGGATAGGACAGCATTGCTCGAAGATGTCTAAAATATGATAGTCTGTGATGTGTGTATGAGAGATGGGTGATTTTGAAAAGAAAGTGCTGAAGACAGAAAGTGATTTGTGTTTGGAGGTTTCCTGTCTTACTAGTAGTAAACTTGCTTTGAATTATGCTATAATTCTAGGACGGCATCTTGTTATGTGAAGAACATTCTTTTCATGCATACAAATAATAAAAATTATTTTGCTCAAAACAAGCTTGAAATTGCCTCTTTGCCCAGGCTTCTTCACACCTTTATGCTTTCTTTGATGTCATGTTTTACTAGAAATCCTCTCCTAGGTAATGCTTACTGCATTACCTAATGCTTCCTTACTGCAAACATCCCAAAGGCCACCAGAGCAGCTACAGTGACTACACAGATGTGGCTGTCACAGTCTCCCAGAGTGGGACAATGCTGGCGTATTTCTGTGCTGAATATCTGAACTAGAGTCAGTGTTCCTCCTTGCCACTCACACTTGGGGGTGCTGGTCATTTTGACATCCTGCCCCTTCCTTCTGTCCGCTAGGTGTGTGCAGGGCGTGGCTGACAGGATGGTGTAGCTCGCTCTGTTTGGTCCTGCTCTTTGTGTCTCTAAAAGTATTGAGAGATACTTGAACAAGGACAGGAGTGCAAGGTGAATTTGCAGCCCAGTCTAGAGATGCAAAGTAGTAATTGTCACAGGCAAAAATTGTCCCTTGTCACCACCTGCATTCTGGGCAGTTCATAGCATAGCACAGATTCCAGAAAGAACTGTCAACCTTAAGACAATTGTCAGCCTTTATTGACAACCTTAAAGTGTTGGTGTCTCCACCATTTCCAGCAATTGTGGATAGAATGTCTTGGACATAACAAAAGCTCTTCCTTCTGTGTCGTCACAGCTTTCGGTTGTTCTGTTAGGTTATTAAATAGGAGTATGTGTTTGTTTATACATTGTGTTCTCTGCCTTTCTTGCTTCTGTTCTCCTCTTGCCCCACCTGCAGGATTTGAATTATTGTACCAGCCAGATGTGGTCCGACTGTACCTCTCCATCCTCACTGAAAGTCAGAACTTCAACACTCTGGAAGCTGCAGCAGGAGCTTTGCAGAACCTCAGTGCTGGCAACTGGACGGTGAGTGTAGTCTTCAGTCTTTTTTTGTTTCCTTTGTGTAAGTAAAGAATAAGGGGGTGTCCCATTGTAGGTGCACTGTTACTTTGTACACTTGTATTTCCTTTAAAAATGAAGGAAGTGGGAATGTCAAGGAAATTAGTTCAATTTGCTTATTGAACACATTTTGCATCTTCTGGGCTGGTGATGTTTACATAGCAGAACTATGCTCAGTGCCACCACTTCAGCCATGTAAGCATTGCTTTGTCCATTCAGAAAAGCCTGGTATTAGATAGTTATGTGTTCTGAATACTTAACTTGTTGGATTGACAGTTAGCTGAGGAAACTGCACTCCAGAGTGTCCCCTAATACCCTCTGTGAAGCATCCCCAGCACTAATCAGGCAGTTCTCGCAAAGATTTGCCTGATTACTTCCAGAACTGCTCAGCAAAGTGGGACTGATAGCAGCCTGAGGGTTGGCAGGGTGGTGTTTCACGGCTGCCTGCCAGCTTATTTTAAATAATACAGGTTTGTTTGAAAAACAATCATGAAACAGAATAAAACCATGAAATTGGAGGAGGAGGAAGATAACAGGTGCTTTAGATGCTTTAGTGTTTCCTCCAAGTGACCTCTTTTTTCCTAATCCAGAGGGATGTGTTTTCACACCAAGGTGTGTTCAGAACAGATGCTGGCAGATGATGCTTCTTCCTTCTGTTCCTGCCCTCTTTCCCCAGAAGCTGTAGGATGAACTTATACACCCTTTCTTCCTTGCTTCTTGGTGAACTTGAATGAAGGTTGAAGGCAATGGGATAAATCAGCACCCACAACCTAACTGGTCTTTGCAGAGAAAAAACGAGTTACGGCACTGAAGGAAATGCCAGGGGCAAGGGAAGAGCAGGTGTATGAACTCACAGTACTTGGTGTTGTTTCTTTTCCCCTGTGTGTCCTGGTCAGTGGTCCACGTACATCCGTGCGACGGTGCGGAAGGAGAGGGGGCTGCCGGTGCTCGTGGAGCTGCTCCAGTCTGACTCAGACAAGGTTGTGAGGGCTGTGTCCATTGCCCTGAGAAACCTTTCCATGGATCGCCGCAATAAAGATCTCATAGGTATCTTCTGAACTTCTCTAACCAGCCTGGGAGCTTGGAGACCCTTGAGACCTGAGGTTTTGTCCTTTGTGTTGAGGATTTGTTCTCTCTGCAGTTTCCATCCATGTATCTGCCAAGTGGGGAGCTGTTAGCTCAGAATGTATGTCCAGCCCACTCAAACAAGCTGTGGCTTGAGGGAGATCTCTAACTTGAGAGAACCATTAGGTATACTTTTTTGCAGGAGAGGAGTGTGTGTAGTAGATGTGCAGAGGGCTGGATGGGATAAGAGGTTTCTTGTCTTTTCCTTAGCTCTGGTTGTTACGGGACTTGTGCTCATAGATGTTGCTCCTTAGGCCTGCCTGGTACTCCAGTTAGAGTGGGAGTCTGGCCTTTGTTGTGCTGAGCTAACCTGGGGAAGTGCAGGGAGCTCTAAAGTTGTACCTTTGGTTTTTTGCTTCCTCCTTCCTTTCTCATCCCTTTGCCTGGTGGATACTTGTAGGAGCTGGACACTAAACAACTTAATATTCTTCAAGTTGATGTTCAGCGCTGCTGTAGCTCCTATCCTAAGTGGTAAATAACATTCACCTGCCCATAAGCAGGAATCTTGAAAGATTCAGCTGAGATGAGTTTTTTCCTCTAGATGACTTCTGTATTTAACTAAGGTATTTGTTTAAACTCTAGCTTTGTCAGGCCAGGAAATTCTGGTGACATGTTTAGGGCCATCATGGCAATTGCAAGGTGAGATTCTACCTTAATATGTCAGCTTCTCATTTTAATAGTTCAGAGATGTAGCCAGGCACAGATGGTACAGATGGATACCTGGGAATGATAAAGTCCAGATTCCCTGTTTTTTCTCAAGTACTATACATGGAGAAGGCTAGCTGCACCCAGGAGGAAACGCTCTCTTACCTTTGTTGGAGAAGGTTAATAAATGCATGGCTGCCCACCTTGCCCCAGAAGGCCTATTACAGGGCTAAGTTGAGTAAACCATGTGTGTGTATTAGCATGAATACCTGGCATTAGCCACTACTGGATGCTTTTTTGCCTCAGGCTTTGCAAAATATGATAGATGTTGGCTGTAAAATTCTAAGTAAAAATGCCTTTTTTCTCTCCTCAATACCTTTCAGAATCTGTGATGAAGGACTTTATTTTAGCTTTATCAGCTGTCAATCACCTTGAAATAATGAATGAATGATAAATACTCTGTGAAGTTACAGTCTTGTGGTTTAAAACACATGCATTATAAGGGGTTTCTTCAATATAGCAAACACCATTGACTTCTATCATTCAGGTTGGAAAGCTGAAATGATTATTAGGGCTGCCTAATGGTATCTCTTCCCCTTATCTAGGTAGTTATGCCATGGGTGAGCTGGTAAGAAATTTGCCCAGCAGGCAGCAGAGATCTGCAAAGAACCTGGAAGAGGACACTGTGGTTGCAGTGTTGAATACCATCCATGAAATCATTACTGACAGCTCAGAAAATGCAAGGTCTCTGATCCAGACACAGGGCATTCAGAAGCTGGTAGCTATCAGCAAGTCAAGGTAAGTGACAGTTGAAAGCAAAAGGCATAAGAACTCCTTGCAAACATGAAAATGTCACTATGAACAGCAGCTTTTGCTTTGTGAAAGTATTGGAGCATCCCAACGTTTCTGAGCTGTAATTTCAGCAGTTAATATAAACAAAGTAAAGCCAGCCAGCACCTTTAAATGTACTTGATGAAAAAGGTTAATTGATGAGTCACTTCAGTTGTGTTAAGATGTGCTCTCTCCTTGTCAGAATCATCTTCGCACCACATATACACTCAGCAGGCAGCATTTGCAGTGAAATCATGATCTTTGGTTTTAGTTTGGAAAGCCTTTTTTCTGTGGCAGTGTTCCACTGCTGGAATGCCAGTGATGAGATCTGTTTCTTTTAAGTGAAATGGTTAATGGTGTGTGGTAATTGTTCTGGCCAAAGGGCTGCTGGTGGTGATTTAAGTGACAAATTTTCTTCCATTTAAGAACTCTGTTCTGACTGCTGTAGAGGAAACTTTGTTTCGTGTAGTTCATGTCATAGTTCATTGTAGGTGTGTTTGCTGCAGACTTCTGGGACGGTGGCTGCAGTAGTCTTCTTGGGTTATATTGTTACTAAATATGAGAGCCACCAATACTCTACACCTGTTCTATATTATCAAAGGTGTCTGTGTACTGACTTAGTAAGGAGTAGATAAAATTTCATTTTTGATTTAAAAACAGCTTACTTTTTTTTGCTGACCGAAATTACTGTGTAAGGTATTTTAAACCATGGAACAACTTTATTGAATAGTGATGAATAGGTGTACATTGGGATGAAGGTTTGAAAAGCAGCTGAGAACATTTTTTTTTGGTTTGGGTTTTTTTTTTCCTGAATAAATCCAGGCAGAATGGAATGTGTCTGTTCTTTGTTAATGACAGCTACAAGACAAAAGTGTCACCAGGGCTTCTGACCTGACCTGACAGTGCTTGTCCAGAAATACCTCTGAAAACACAGAAATGTGCAAAATTCATAACATTTCAATTTCTGGTTTTGTCAGCAGATACCTGTAGATATTAGGAAGTCACTGAATGATTTCACATATATCCCATTAGTTATAGGTTCAAATAATAGCTGTGTGGAGTATTAACATACAAATAGTTGGACATTGCTTGATACTTAAACTGTCATTTTATCTTGCAAATCAGCCAGTCTCCCAGAGAAACAAAAGCAGCATCTCACATTCTTCAGATGATCTGGAGCTATAAAGAACTACGAAATGCCCTTCAGAAGGATGGGTGGAACAAGTCACACTTTCAGGTAAAGATCTTAAATAGGTTCTGGAAGTGCCTGAGTGGAGATGTCCTTACTAGGCCACCCTTGCAGTCTGTAGATCTTCGTTTTCACTTCTGTTCTTCCAGTTGAGAGCACAGTGGATTGTACCCTACTCAGTAACACCATCCTGCATAGATGTCTGGCTGTGCTTTGGTGTGGTCTTTGGAATGCAGCTTGTTAGGTTTGGGGAGTTTGCCTTCCTGTACAGCCCAAATGCCCCGATTTACTGGTGGAAGAATTAGTATGTCTTGTCTTAGTTGTGTCTCCTTTGAAACATTCTGTACAGCAGCCTAGGGCAGCCACCTCTGCTTGGCATGCAGCCTCCTCACCTTTCCTTGTGGAAGGCTTTTGCTTCTTTCACAGGGCAGCAGTGCTGCCATTGAGAAAACAGGGAGAAAACTCCATCAAATTGATGTGAAAATGAAAAATATTCTGTATTATCAGTATTATTATATTCCGTATTAAAAGTTCCATATTATCAACAGAAGGGGGGCTTAAGTGCATTCCATAATCTCTCCCCGTGCTGTTGGTTCATTTATTTGTATTGTTCAGTTTCCATGAGTAGCAATTTGGTGTCTGTGTGATTTTTCTCTTGTAGTCTGTTTCTGCAGCTCCAAAGGGCTCCAAAGGTACTGCTGGCAGGTCTGGCTATGATGACAGCACTTTGCCTCTGGTGGATAAAAGTCAAGGTCAGTTCTTCTCTTTATCGCTTGTCATATAGTGCTTTACTGGTTTTCTGGATTTGCTGTGACTGTGTTACAGCACAAGGGGGTAAAAATGAATTATTCCTGTGTGCTTTTTACCCCACAGTCTCAAAATAATCAGTCCCTATTACCTGGAGATGGATAGAATTTCTTTTCTTACAAAATGTACACTGCTGACACCGTTTTCTCAACTTGGATGCAGTGTTATCAGTTTAATCTTCCTGCAAATGGGGTTGACCTTACCCCTACTCTGTATTGGAGTCTTTCCATTTTTTAAATAAATGTGCCCATTTTGGCACAGCCTCTTCCTCTACCATGCAGGATTTTTTTATTGGAGAGGAGTTTATTCAAGCTCCAACTAATCCTATCTCTGCTTTTTCATGAGGCACAGCCACACCAACACCAGTGTAGCACCAGCTTTGATTTCACCATGATTGCTGTGTCTCTGAGCCTGGCTCTGGTTGCTAAGAGCAGGATTTGTCTGGTGCACTTTTTCTGGTTTAACTGCAGGCTACTGCAGAAACAGCAGCCCCACACTGCCCTGCCTGTTTCCACCCTCCCTGTCTTTGATCAAACCTGGCACATGATGGAGACTGAGGATGATTTGGGTCAGCTTGCTGATGTGACAAGAAACTTCTTTTCTTTGTGGATTAGTTTTCTGTTGGCTCAGCAGATGCTGGATTGGCTGGTGTGCCATGAGAAGCTGCACCCTGACTTATTTTCCTTCTCTTTTACTCTGGAGAGACCAAAGAGAAGCTTGTTAATTGTGGTAGGTAGTCCAAAGCAGAACTGTGGTTTCTGTTTGAGAGAGAAAGCCCTGTATTACAGTGCCAAAGCAGAAAATACATGGATTACATGTGCTCTCTGAAGAATTTGATTCAGACTTCCCTTTCTGAATGGATAACAATGGAATAGTTCAGGAATTTTTTTTACAGTAATCTCTGCATTCCATACTTTATCAACCTCTCTGGTTTTGTGACTAATTTGGAACTACCAGGTTTTGAGAAAAGCAAATATATCTCAAGTTGTTCCAATGCTTCTGTTTTCTAGATAATGAGAAGTCGGGGAGTCGTGATATGATACCTATGGATGAACTTGGCCCAGGTAAATTCAGTCATAGATCAAACTCTCTGTCTGTTCCAATAGAGCACACTGTCACTCACAGGAAAGTTCAGCTATTTCTCTAGGAGATATTATTTCAGATGGATAAAGCTGACATTTAAAACAAAACATTACCTCACAAAATATTGGTCATCGTCTTTTTTTTTTTTTCTTTGTATACATGTAGAGTGTCACACCAATTTCCCCCACTACTTCATGCATATATTGGAGGTACACTGACCCAGCTTTCATTCTGCTCTTTGGTCCCTGAGGCAGCTGCACTCCGTATTACAGATCTGGAAGTCTCCAGGATTCTGAAAGAAAGAGTTGAAAATTTACTTCAATGTATTGCTTGTATTTAAATCTGTTCTGCCTTTTTTTTGGTAGGTAAAACCAAAAATAGGTTAGTGTGTGTGATATTCATGACTCTGCTTTCCATTTACCTGCATCTAAATGAGCCTGGCTTTTCCTCTAGACTGAGAAGAGCCACTGACTGTCAGTGATGTGCCTTGAGACTGATAAGCTCTGTAGTGTTAAACTTGTAGGGCTTTTTCCCTTTACCAAGGTAGATA
This sequence comes from Melospiza georgiana, assembly GCF_028018845.1. Taxonomy (NCBI): domain Eukaryota; kingdom Metazoa; phylum Chordata; class Aves; order Passeriformes; family Passerellidae; genus Melospiza; species Melospiza georgiana. The sequence continues at coordinate 7,398,184 of NC_080447.1, forward strand.
AAGGTGCTGTGTGGTGTCTTGAGAATTTGCACCTATTTAAATGCACCTGTATGAATGCCTCCAGATCAGTTTGGTACACTGCTATTAGTAACTGTGATTGAATAAAATAGCAAGTTAGAGCCAAAAAAAAGCCAAGCATGTTCAGAAAGTAAAAGAACAGGTATTATATATTACCTTTTTTATTCTTGGAAAAATGAGATGCCACCTGCCATGAATCAACTGTCCATATGTATTTTGCCTTAGGGAACACTGAAACATTTGTTCTCACAATGGAAGAAAATCTCTTTGTAGAGGATTGCCTGGCAGGAATAGCTGTGTGCTGGCAGGTGCTGCAGAATGGGCAGTGCTGAGTGTTTATAGTCTCAGTATTAATTGCTGCCTTATGCTCTCAGGAGTTACTGGTGCAGCCCTGAGTACAAAACAAAATGCAAATTTACAGCATATGTACGGCATCAGGCAGATTCTCTGGGCCATGCTGTTCTCCAGTCTTTTTATCACCTTTAGAAGATGAGATCTGTCAAATTTTCCTGATTCCAGCTTTTCAGTGCTTTTTACTTCCAATATGACTATGACTTTATTCTCTTTTCAGCTGACCTCTGAAATAGCACAACTTCATTTATCCAGTTTACTATCCTTAATTCCAGGGAACTGGAATAACAACATTTCATCTCTTTTCTTCAGGCTCTTCCAAATGCTGCATATTTTTTGTCTTATGGACATATTAATATGAGAAGGCTGCTCTAGACTATATTTTCAGATTTTAACTTCATAGTGGACTGTTATGTTCTGGAGTTTTTGTTCTTTTTCCACTCTGGAATGAACTGGTCCTTCCAGCCCAGTGTTCATCCCCTGCAGAGTACATCCACACAGGACTGATGGTTCCAGAACATCCCCACCTGTCTGCCCGTCCTCTGTGGGTTCTTCTCAGTGTTTAGGCTGTCCTGGTGCCTGGGCCTTTCCTGTTAACCCACATGGGCTCTGCTTCAAGATCAGTAAAAGAAAATTGCTGGTGCAGCTTCTTTGCTAATGCTGTAGGGGTTATCCTTCTCAACAGAGGAAATCACTGGGCTGTCATTGGTGAGGGAGGCAGAAGCATCCGTTCCCATCAGCCAGCAGTACTAGAGCAGTCAGGTCCCTGCTGTCTGGGGCAGTGGAACAGCCTGGGCAGGGTGTGGATGTGCTGGGAGACAGAAGAAACCCCATATTACGAGTGACCATGGGATGATCAGGTCTGTCAGGTGTCCCCACTCCAGGCAGGCTGCAGAGCAGCAGTCCACTGTCACTGTGTGCCTGGGGCCCTGCCCCAAGCTCTCTGCAGAAGCAGCAGAATGGTGATCTCCAGTCTGTGCCAAATCCTCCAGAACTCTGTGTGTGCTTTAGTTAACCTGCAGATGCTCAGACAGGAGCACTTGGGAAGTGAAATTGTTCAGACCAGATACACAGAGTTCAAATGCCACTGTTCTCCATGCCCATCTTCAGGCATGACTTTTCCTTTCTCCTCCTTCTCTTTGATGGGTTTAGAGGTTTGACCTTTTGTAAGTTGAGAGTTGTGTGAGGGCACAAATGGACTGACACTGGCAGGCATGTATTTGGTCCTGTAATCTGTGATGACATAAAAATGTTGCTGTAGAGTGAGGGGGAGATAGAGAAGCAATAGAGATGACAACAAGCAGGATGCTGAGAGAGAGAAATAAACAAGCCAAGGATGGGACATTGCTCTATTGACCAAAGTAACTTTTATCTATACAAGGGATTGTATTAAGTCAAAGTAATGTACTTATACCTTGGAGCAGCAAGATATGTATAGATCTTTATGCCACAGAAGCAGTTAATTCTGATTGTCTCTTCAAATGAATCTGAAATATGGGAGAAGCAGATTTCTAACTTCCTTGTAGAGCTGTGGTTCTCAGGGCAGCGAGGTATTTCTTCTCTAATGCAGCCTCTTTCAATTTCTCATTTTATTTGATCAAATCATGAACTTCCTATCTCTGCTGCTGCTTATCTTGCCAGAGGCATAGAACAGTGTGTGGATTTTGGACACATGACCTGTGGGTGCCAGTCTGTGTACAGGCCAGGGGCCCATGGCACAAAATGCAAAATGTGTTGGAGTTCAGATGCAAAGGGCAAAGTTCTTGAGTGTTCTTTGTTGTCAGATTACTGCCAGTGCAAAAATTGGATTTTCCTCTTGCTGATGTGTCCTGGCTAAGTATGGGAGTTTTAATTTTTTCATATTATTAAATATCTGATTTCGTTTTTTATTTTTTATTATTATAGTTTACTAATGACCTTGCTCCCTGGGAATTATCACAGCTGCTATCAGCTTCACTTAGTGGCTGTGGCTTTCTGGGGGTAGTTCAAAGGTTTCCATTGTGTCTTGGCAATTCCTTTTGGAAGTATTTGTCGATCATCCATGATGATGCCACTGCAAAAATGCAAAGTGATCCATTACATCCTTGTGAGTTACCATGAGCTTGTAAAAATCTACCACCCAGATGCTGCAAGTTTAATTTTCTGGTTTTGCATCACTGAATACATACTTTTGTGAAGTATTTTGTCCTAACTAGATGATGAATCTGTAGATTAGGACATAGCCTACTAGCAATGTTCATGCCTGTCAGTTGAAAGAGAATTATTGGTCGTGCGTTCCCCATGAGTGCTGGCTGGGTAGCTGGGTGCAGCTGGTTTTTTTCTTTTTTTGTTCAAAAGGAATAGCTAAGAATGTCAAGCATCTTTGATTGTCAACAAGTAATTGTAAGTTTAATGCTGTGTAAGAAATCATGCTTTATGATCTGTGAACTACATGTATAACTCCAAAATTCCTTAGTTATTTTTGGTCAGCATGGTTAAATCATCTTTTACTGCCCTTGATGTCAAAAATGCATCCTGCTTCAGGTGCTTGTTTGCTGGTCTGTGTGCACTTGGGTTTGAGGCACACAGAACACTGCAGCTTTTCTCAGTTTAACCCGACTCTGTGTGCAGTTGTCATGTGGGCAAACAGTGCCACGAGAAGCCCACAAATACATCACTCACTTTTCCTTAATGGCCTGTTACAGGCAAGTAACAAACGGAGAGAGAGGCATTTTCATAGTTTATGTAAAACTTTCTGTAGTATTCTAAAAACACAGTTTGTCATGACAAGAAAACATTAATGATCCCTCAGTTACACAGGGGAAAACAAAAGCCTACAGGGAGGTATAAATTTGGGTGTTGTTTACTCCAGATTACAATGCTGTCAAAGCAGAGCAGGCAAGGATCTATTTGTCACTGATAATGAGGGAAATTTGATGCATCACGAAAATAAATTAAGTTTTGCATTGTCTGACAATGATTCAAAGCAAAGGTTCTGAAATAATTACAGCCATTTCTTTATAGAACTCTCTCACAGTTTTCTTCCTTGTGTTCATCATGTTTTCATGCTGTTCCTTAGTTGTCAGGAGAAAAGGCACCAACAGGTGCTGCTTTGCAATGAAAGACAGCCCAAGCACAGCAGGGATTGCATTGAGATTTCTTCCAACTTGACAGGCCCTTTTTCTCAGTGCTCTGACGGGGACTCTTCCAAATTATTGTCATGTCCTGCTAGTAGTCAGGCTCAGGAAAAGTGGTAACAGGCTGCAGAGCATTCAGAGAATGAACACAGCCAATTAATCAGACTGCTAAGCAAGGAATGCAGGATTTGGGCTGAATTTGGAGCTCATTAGCCACAGGGCATGAGATGACAACTTGCTGCTTTCCTTGGGCACACTAAAAAGTGCAGCAGGCTGGGATGAAAACAGTGCTGCTTGCTAATGAGTGCCAGCATCTGGCAGTGCTATAAAAAGAAGGCTTCTCTGTTTGTTTTTAGCTAGTAAAAATGAAATTTCAGAGCTGGAGCACATGAGAAGCAGGCTGCCGGCATCTTTGGGTTGTGGTGGTTTGTTTTCCTTGCTAAAGAATTCTGCTTGCATCAGCTCTGTTTCTGCTCTTGTTTTTGCTTCATGCCTGACTGTTGTGTTTTCTCCTCAGATGGATATTCCACCATCGACCACCGAGACAAGGAGCGCAAGTACAAGAGCAGCGATAACACGGGAGATGCTTCCGAGAAGGAACCTTTAAAAGTGAGCTCCCCTTCCTGCTGAGGGTAGTTAGTGCCTTGGGAAGAAAGGATCCAGTGTCCTCAGCCAGAAACACAGGGCAGTCACTCACCAGGGGGCTGTGTAAAGGGCCTTCTTTTATTTCACATAAAGGCATTATTTTGTAATTTAGCACTTGGCTAACTAGAAATAAAAACAAAATGTTGCTTTCCAGTGCAGCAGCAAGTGCAGGTACTTGCTCCTGTACTCTTGTAAATGGATGAGGTTGTAAAGATAGAAAGTGTTTGTTCTGTTGCCCTTGTCCAGGCAGAATTCCCTGGCCCTGAGCTGTGTAACTGTGCTCGGACTTTGTTTTGACAAGTCTATTCAGGTTGTCATGCTGCTTTATTGTCTTCATCATGAGAAATAGGTGTGATCTTGTGTGTCCATGTCCAGCAGTGTGGTGAATAGGACTCATTTCTGCAGCACTCATTCACAGTCCTGATGGTGGACCATGGCCATGGGCCAGGGAGATTGAGAGCGAAGAAGAGACATGCACAGTTCTCTGTGTGTTTTCTAAATACAAATTTAGACTACTTTCTAAATGAAAATAATTCTTACTTTACAAGATTTTTTGTATTATGGGCTGTGTGCAAGTGTGGCTCAGTAGGCTCTGTGTAATTTCTGTTGCACTTCTGTACCTTTTCAGAGTAAAAAGTCTGTGAATGTAAAAATGCTGTGGCCACCAGTTCTCCCTGGCCTTAATACAAGCTTGGATTTTCCCCTGGGGGAGTAATTTCAAGAAGGAAAATGAGGATTCATTGAAATAAGAGTCAGTGGTAGGAGACACTATTGCTAGTCTGCAGAAGGCTGTCCTTAATAACCTTCAGCACATTGTTGATAAAACCAGAAAATCCAGGTGATTTCTGTTGATGGGAAGCAGTTAAACTTCAGTCAGCTGAAAGACAAACCCACCATCGTTGAACAGGGAAATAAAAAAATGGGATTTGGAGAAAAATACTTCCCTAGATGGTAAACTAGGAAAACTGCACCAACTTGTCTGTTTTAACTTGCCTAGTCAGGCATTTCCTGCTGTGTTCTGCCTTTCCAAGAAGGTACACCCTGGAGAGTGGCTTCAATCTGCCTGGACTTTTTTTAAGCTGATTACTGAAGTCCTACAATGTGTCCCTCTCCTCCAGTTGGCAAGAGATGGTCCTGCTTGAGGCAGTATCAGTCAAATAAACTTCCTAGTTCCCTCATCACAGTTCGAGTACAGTTGTGCAAGGATGCAGCAGGAATGGATGCAGTAAGTTATATAAGAATGTTGATCAATAGGAGCTTGGCAAAAAATATCTCTTTAAGGAAAATAGGATAAGATAGGAAAATTAACAAGTACTTGTTATTTTTTCTACTCAAAATTCATTAACGTGGTCCAATGCAACCCTCAAAATCACATCAAGCAGCCCTAACTCCAGTGTATGACCAAAGTGAAGGACAACCAGAGTTCAGGAGGTGCTGCTTTGCTTTCATGAGAAAGAGAGAAAAAACATTTCACCTCAACAGTGTGTGACCCATAGCCTGTGCTGCCTCTTGGTTCTGAGCACCTGGGGGTAGCCTGAATCCAGGCTATTGTGCACAGCAACAGTGGCCACAGCCCTGCTCTCACCTGGGCACAGCTGAGCAGCTGCTGCTCTTCCTCTCTGTGCTGCCAAACAGAAATGTGGCTGTGGGGGTTGTGGCTCGTGAGCTGTGTGCAAGCTCAAGGGAGGCTGGGAATCCAGGGAAGCGTGGCCTTTTGGCTGTTGCAAATGCTTTTGTCAGTATTGTGCCTTTGCTGATCTTGTTTCTTTCTCTACCACTAATTTTCCCTTGTGCTACTTTAAGCTGACTTGTTTGGTGGTTTTGTTTGATTAATCCGCTCTGTTTTGCTTTAACTCCTCACCCTGTGCTGCAGAATGACACAAATAGGAAAAACATTAACAGGAGTAACAGGGCTTCGGTGAATCTGGTGGATGCCCGTGACATTAAACCCCAGCCTGTTGACTCCTGGGTCTAATTTGCATGCATGGTAGGTCCTTTTAATGGTAATTGGGGCTAGTGAATAACTTTCTCTTGTGCATGATCTGTATAGCTGTGGGATCTCTTCAAATCTAACTGCTAACTTACAGATAGATGATAGTGCATTTGGAGGAAAAAAAAAAGTGGTGTTTATACTATTCAGTGTATCTTTAATGAAATGCAATAAAACACCACAGTTTGATTAAAAATAACCTGTCAAATAACCAGGCAGAAAATTAATATTGTGAATGATTAGTTGTCAGCTGAAATGTGAAATATTTCTGCTGTTAGGCCATGGGAATGAATTTGAGTATTGTGTTCCTGCTTCCAACCATTTTTATCCCTCAATGCTCATTATAAGGATTAGCCTGAGACTTAAGAAAAAACATATCCTTGACTATTTTTGGATGTCCCCTAAGGTTCCCATGAACTACAGCAGGAAAGCTGCTGACTGTACAGGAGTTACTTTGCAAGGAGAGATGATATTGGTTACACAATAAATAGTGACCCACAACTCCCACTTCCCATTTTCTTTTTTTTTTTTTTTTATTGTGTGTCACTAAAGAAAGGTGCCTTTTTGTTGTGTTCTAGTTGTGTGCCTTTGCCATGTGCCAAGTTCCTCAGTAATGTTACCAGCCTTTCCTCGCTCCTGCCACTGCTAATCTGTGTCCTGCTGTCTTGCTCGAGTCACCCCGGTGATACCTTCTGGCACTCCGTCAGAGGATGCTGTGTTTGGAACAGCAGGTGTTGTGCCCCTGGCTATGACTAAAGGAAAATTTCAGTGACTGTCATGAAGGCACTGAGCAACTTTCCCATCAGAATGGGCAAGAGACTTTAAAGGCCCAAATTCCTAACCATGAGCTGTCATTCACCCACATAATTCTGCATGGAAATCCCTTTCATTAGTGGGAGAGAAAGCTCCTGTATGTTTTTGGGTGGTGGTGCTGGATATTTTTTTCCCTCCTTCCTTTCAGCCTGATAGAAATGCAAGGTGTTAGCAGATGGTTTCTGTTTCTGGTTGGAAGCACCTGCCCAGAGAAGGCTTTCAGCATTTTGAGGTGCTGTCACAGAGCAGGTCCTGGCACCACTGGCCTCCACGGCTGCTCAGCGCTGCACGGTGACCCATGGTGACTCAGGCACGGGGTAGCATCAATGTGCCTGTGGTGCCTGCTTCATTCCCGCTCTCTGCTCTGAGCAGTGAAGCCCTACAGGTGGGGTCCTGACTTTGAAAAATTAAGTTTGTGCTTGTTTTTCCCAGACATGCCCATCAAAGAGCCCATGTGTTGGCATAGGTTGGCATTTCCAGTCACAGTCCTACAACAAGGTGATGGAGATCACCAAGGCCATGCTAATGACTGGTATTAATCAGTTCTGACTTTATTTTGCAGGGCTAAAGTCCAACCACATTTTTTTTAATTGAGGGGGGAGAAACAAACATTGAATCGACCCAGAGGATCTCATCAGTCACCACTGCCATTCAGACTGGGAGGGCTGCAGGTCCCAGGAGGGCATGGGGAGCGAACCCACCCGAGTGCCATCGCCCGGAGCACGATGCCTTACAGCGAGACACTCTGCTGCTTAACTCCCTGACATTCCCACCAGAGACAGCCACCGCCTCCCCCTCCCTCCCTCCCACTCCTGCAAGAAGAAAAGCAAGAAAAGAGAATCCAAGCTTCCATGTAGCTGGCTGTGTTCTTAGGTGACTCTTATGTGTGGATGGTGCCAAGTTGGAGAAGCGCACATCATGGGGCAGCTTCACAGCGAGACGGGAACTGCGGCATGTTTGAAATGATACCGTAGGTGTAGCCATGAGGAGAATAGCACTTTTCTGGTTTGGGGTTCATGGTTCTGGTTTTTGTTTTGGGGGATTTCTTTTGAACTGTGACTCTTAACGTTTTTGAAGGCTTTCTGAAAAATGTTTAGGTTTTCTTTATTATTCCCACAGAAGGTGCAGGAATGTTGAGTGGGTTTATTGGATTTCAATGAAGGGAGAAAATGCAGAACAAAAACTATTAAACGCTAGTTAAATGAACTGGAGAGTGGATGACAAAATTGATGCAAGCTGTATAATCTGCTTTTAGAGTAAGCTTTATCAATCACAGTGCTATATTATCATTATAATCTGGTGTACAATACTTCTGCCTTTTGAATTCTGTAATGTCTCTGTTTTTATTTCTACATATTGAAAAGCAGTTTATGGAAGGTTTCAGTGTTCCTGGTTCAGAAATATGTGCTGGGAAATGGAGTTGGCTGGCTTTTTATTTTCATGTTCTCAAAGATTGCAATAAGGAGCTTTTACATGTTAAATGTATCATTGTTGCATTGATGATGATGAACTACTTTTGGCATAGCTGTTAAGACATTGAAGGAAATAGGAGCTTTTTTGTAGGATGTCTCATTTTGAACACACTATAAATTTGAGATGGGTCTGTCACTTACATTTGATAAATTTTTCAGTGTTGGATCCATGTTTGATTTGGGCTAAAGATCCTGATGAAAAATGCCACAAAGGGAACTGGTTTGGCATTTTAAAATCATTGTCATGGTTTCTGTGTTCCTTTGCTTTTGAGATTGCATATTTCACGTGGTGTGAAAATCACCTGTGTGCAGCAGCTCTCCTCCAGGATGCCAAGGCCTGCCTTCTGTAGGGGAATGTTTACCTCAAGAAAATGTACTCTGCAAATGTGGTATCTGGAAATGCCGGGGACTAAATGATTTCAGATCACTGATTTTCTCCAGGCATTGGTCAAGGGAGGGCAGCAGATGAGAATAGGAAGCAAATGTCTCAGCATTAGCATTGAGAGGACTTTTGCTGATTTTACTTGGTTGCCATTGTTCTTTGATTGCCACATTTAGTTTTAAACAAGCTCCTAAAAACGGTGTGACTGGAAAGCACATCCTTGAGTCTAGCAAACATCATTTACGGTTTTCAGTGCCTGCCGTTCCTTTTGTAACTAAAAAGGGGAAGTATCCAACAATCTCACCTCCCCCAAAATATTACTGTAATAGTAACCATTACATTTTTTGTAAAAAAAATTTAAAAAAACTTTAAAAAAAGGCAAGTACCAAGAGCTTTGTATCTTCTTGAGTATATTAAAAATTTGACATGAATACATATATATAAATAAATAAAAAAGTCTATATATCTATATATATATATTGTTGTGCAGAGAATAGGTTAACAAAACCATGTAAAGTAGTTTGCAGGAGAGGGAAGCATTTGTTGATTCAGGGAAAAAGACTGATGCCAGAAGCTGTCAGTGATTTGGATGATACGTGTGCTGCTTTGCACGCTCCCTTTTGACCCTCATCTTCCACATACGTTGCAGTGTCACTTCTGGATCCTGGGGAAGGTGAAGTTGCTTGGAGCAAATCAACATAGCAAAGATTTGTTATTTCACCTGCATGAGAGTCCTATTGGGCCAAAGATGCTCAGCGGATCAAGGGAAGCAAAGAGAGGCACCTGTGACTATCTGTGTCGGGGCAGTGTCTCTCTGTGTAGACATAAAGTGTGGCAATGAAACCAGATACATCGTCTGACTGTATATTATATCAATGGTGCTCTTTTCATACTTGTTCTGCCAATACGCGGAGACCCTTTTAACCAAGCTACACAGAAGAGTTTTATATCACTTTTGGTTATGTACTTGGTGTATTCTTTTTGTATATGAAAGGATTTTTTTAAAAACGTTCAGTAATTAGCAATGGAACCTGCTTTGTAGCTGACTAGAACAGTGTAAGAGAAGGGCCATGCTGTCAGTCTGTCCCTGATCTACTTCAAATCATATATTTACCAAAGGAGTCTGAGAAAAAGTTCACTTAAAATAAAGACCTGACTGTTGAAAGGAGTCTCTGCTAAGACTTTGTGGTTTAGTTATTGTGCAGATATTTCAAAGCCAGCAAGAAGTTATCAGAGAAAACCGCAGGAGGGAGCAAGTGAAGTGACTGGGGCCAATTATGGTCATGACTTCCAATCCTAGGTATCCCATGGCTCTTATTGGGACACTACAGGGACACTCAGAATCTGGGTTGGAGTCCACGTTCATCTGTGTCATTAATGGGCTAAAAACACTAAGGATATTGGAGAAGCAGATTCAGACCCCATCTCACTTCTCCCAAAAGTCTTTTTTGTATTTACACTGCACCCTGAACTGTCCCTATCAGGTTAAATGGCACTGGCTGCCCAGGTCATCGTAGCAAATTGTTCTTTGTTTTCCTGGGGGTGTTACAGCAGCCAGCAGAGTTGTGAGCTGACAGCATGGTTTATTGCTGCAGAAAATCAGAGGATGGTGTGTCAAGAAGTTGGATACCAAGTTGATGGGCCAAGGCTTCCCCTGGGAATCACACATCAAACCCCTACCCTTCCCATGCCTTACATTGACAACTAATTCCCAAGTATGTAGCAATAACCCATCCTCAGCACTACTGTGGAGGTTTTTCTTCTTGACAAACTAACTGTTATTTGGATGATGAGGAAAGAAAACAGATTGGGGGATGATTTGTATGTGAAACGATCACCTTGTATTATCAGCCCACCTGCTGAGGTCCAAAGCAGGGTACTTTGAACCAGGTCTGGTGATTTAATGTCCTTTTTGTCTGTGGCCAGGGGCTCACTGGTGGGATGTGTGCCCACCCCTGCCCTCACCTCTCCCCTTGTTGGCTCAAGTGTGACTGGCTGTTTGAGCTGTTCTGGAATGTGGGTGTATGAACCCGTAATTGTTGTATTTTGGCAGCAGGGACTGTATGTAAAGAAGGGAAAGTGGCAGTGTGTGTTGACTAATGCTGCAGTAGGGTCTAGAGTCTCCTGCTAAAAGGCAGGCACTGCTTTTTAGGGCTCAGGTTTGTGACCTCCTCTTTTACTGTTGACTCCACTGTGAAAACAGGAGGGAATCTGCCTGCAAGGGGCTGGGATAGAAGAGATTTCTACCTGCAGAAATCGTAGTGGGAGGGATGGTTGTGGAAGGAAGTGATGGTGTTGCAAGACTCCTGCTAAAGAGGAGGAGGAAATTTGATGGCCCAGTAAGGGCTGAGATAACACAGGGGAGAGGGAGACTTCTGACAGCATGTGATTACTATAGAACCTTCTTCCTAGAAGTTGGCTCGCATATCTCCCAGGCATTTTCACTGAACAAACACTCTGTGCCAACTCCCCTGGAGAAGCATCAAGTAAGTGTGCAGCAGTTGTGCTTTATGGTTCCCAGGTCAGTCAGTGTGTCTGTGGAATCCAAGGAGGAGAGCAAAAGGCAAGGCTGTAGGACATTTTGGTTTTGTTGTGGATTTAAGTAGCAGTATAGCCATACATACAACTCTAGGTGTGTTGTCAGCTTGAAATGCTCCCTAGGGAACAGCTTGGGCAGCCATAGGTCCCAATCTTCAGTGTCTTCTGTTCTGGCATAACTGCTGCCTATCCCAGATCTGTTCTCACATGCTCAGACCTGGTTCTGAATGTGCTTCTATCAGGAAAGCAAATCTGGTCTCTGTTGCCAAGATGCCCCTGGGACTAGGAACTGACTTGCTGTCAGGACCCATGAAGAAAGCCAGGGGTGGCATGTCTGTTGCAGCAGTTTCCTAAGCTGGTGCCAGCTCTGAGGAGCAGTTTCAGTAATGCTTTCTAGCAGGAAAGCCTTGTGCTAGGCAAGCAGTTTTCACTCCTAGAGCAGTTTCATGAGACTGAAGGTGGTGAGTTATCTTCTGTTACCTGCCTTAAGGTTGAGCATGGGCTCAGCTACCTGTGAGAGAGGTGCACATGTCAAACCCTCGAGCAAGCAAAGCTTCAGAAGCCAAATGGGCACATAAGAGTGGTTATAGCCTCATCTGCTGAGCCACTGCTGGCTCAGTGAAACCTACAATGTGCCAATACTTTCAGCCAGCAGGTTTGTGCTGTTGGGGTGGAGTTTTTGAAGGTGTTTATATAGGTGTAGTTTTTTTGCAAAATTTCTTTATGATACCCCTAAAATCTGGTGTTTCCTTATCTTTGACAGAGAAAATCTCTGATTTACTGATACAGTAACTAACCTAGTGCATTTAAGGGGAAGATGTTATGAGCCTTTGTTTTCTCTTTAAAGTTTGACATCAGGGTAGGATGATCTGAAGTCCAAGGTGAGGAGGAAGATGGTGCAGATACTACAAGGCCTGCCAATCTGGTTCTTACTGTTCAGAAAAAAACAAAATAACTAGACTAAGAAGCTTACTGGTAATTAGTAGCTAATGTGTTTGTAACTATCATGTGCCTTAAAATTTTCATGGTAGGAGAATTTAAAAAAATCAACAATGTGTTTTCTGTAATAACTGCTCAACATTCTCTCTGTAGATTAGACTGGTGGGATTTTGCATTGTATTTACACTGTACTATAAACTGAAACACTTAGAATGGTTTGATTTTACAAGTATGGAGAGGAAAAAAAGGTGGATTATGCTTTTCATAGAACAAATATTACCGTGACAGAATGTATTATTATTATGATAGGATCTTTCCATAATGCAGACAAGTAGAATGCTTGTTAGAAACCAGGTATGTAGGATAACAGTTTGGTGTGTTTTCAATAAACCATGCCTGGAAAGAATACATGTGCCATTGGTTATCTTTTTGTTACATCAGGTATCTCAAATATTCTTTGACTTTTGCAGCAGCAGTTTTCTGTGGCAGGGGATTATTCAACCCTAGCTCAGGTCAATACTCTGTGTTAGCAAAAGGTCAGTGGTAATGACAGGCAATTGAAATATCCTATAAATGAGTAAAGCTGAACATTTTTGACTCATTGCCATATGCTGGAGTTGTAGCATGACCCTGGACTGTAGATCATGGAGTTTTTTGGTTTTTTTAAATATGCAGACATATTTCTGTGGGAAAAACATCTGCATCACTGTTCAAGGGCCAGCATGTCTGTGAGCACAGAACTTGCTGATATCTTTTCCATTTGGAAAGTTACTAACCTCAACTAAGTCATGAAATCTATGTAACTTTACAAAGATTGCACATTTCTGAAATGTGTGTAAGAAAACCAAATTGTAGTAATGTATGAGGTTTCGTTGACACAAGAAATTGTTACTTTGAAGATGTGCCAAATAACTTATATTTGGTACTGTGGAATGGAAGAAAATCCACATAATGAAGAGTCACCCATATAAGGCAACTGCCAGTTACCAACAGATATTCATTCTCTTGAGGACTGTCTCATCTGTGTTTGAGAGATCAGTGACTGGCACACCTAAACACACCATATTCACCACCGTGCCTTTATGAAGCCTGACAAAACCCGATTAATCTCCACAGAATGTTCTGCAAGGTCTTAGAAAATGGAGGTCAGTTTTTCTGAGTGAAAGGTTGATGAATCATTGCCAGTAATGGAGTTTGCTATAGGAGAATTCCTGATTGTACCATTCATAGCACTGTAAGGTTTCATTTACATGCAAATGTTAGCAAACAGAGCTTGGAAGGTCATCTCTAGCTTACCTTCCCTCCTTATTTCAGATGTTTTAAATGCATCCCCAGGTGTTTTGTAAAATCATCTCTGGATCTGTTCTTGCAGCTGGAGGATTCAGTTTCACAAGTGCTGTGATAAGATGTGGGCTCCTGGACTTAGCATCCTGCAGCTCGGTGTCATCGTTCTTCCACTGCAGTGAGGAACCTTATTTTCCCTTTGTGGATGCACTAATATGGCAATGAATAGCAGATGCTGTAGGTAAGGTACTGAGCTAAAACAAATATGTTGTTTTTACAACTGACATTTTATAGCTGTCAAAATGACTTCATTTCCAGCTTATCACAGGTTGGGCAAACAAGTGGTGAGTCCTGCAGGTGAAAGGTTAATCTGGTAACATTGGGCAAGAAATATCACAGCCCTCATCTGTTTCAGGTTTCAGCAGTGTCTTGGGGTAATATTCTGTCCTCAGAGGGCCCCTCCCCAGTGTCTTTCTTTAAAGGTCTCTTAAGCACAGCAGTGGCAGGATCTTGTTCTGGTACAAGCAGATGGGGGGATCTTTTGAAACAGGAAGGTGCTTTATAATGTCATTAACTGAGCTGTAGAGACAGAGGCAAAGACTGAAACTCTGGTGCTCTGTTCAGTGTGTGTGTGTGCACAGCAATCATAGCTGTTATTTGTAAGGTACCTTATAACTCATTCCTGATGGACTGCTCAGCCAAGTAAGGACACATCACTGCCCTGCTGGTGTCACCTTGGGTGGGAGAGTTGGGATCTCAGTGGTTTCTCTCTTCTTGTTGCTCTTGTAGAGGTTTCTGTATGTTCCCTTCACTGCATTTAATTTGACTCATTGCTCAGAATTCTCCAGTGAGCTGCTTTTCACTTCTTCATGCCAGTGGGAGGAGGCAGTGGCTCCTGTACCCTGCTCTGTATTCAGACAAGTAAATTCTGATGGAAGGATCACTTCCATGAGTGCTGTTATGCAAAAGTCAGTAGTGCTATGTTTGACTACCTCTTAAATCCTCCTCCTTTCTTGAACAATATTTTGAAAGACAGTATCATGTCCCTTTGAGTTAACAAAGAGGCTCTGGCAGAAACCAGACCTCACTCTCATGCACTGCCTGAATCACTAAGACAAGCTAGACAGTAACTGTCATCTGGAGAATAGGTGTAAATTATCAGTATTTGGTGAGATCAGCCATTTCTGACATGAGCTGTGACAATTTGCAGAGATGTGTGTTTGTTGCTTTAGGGAAGTTCTTCCCCTTGGGAGCTTTCTATCAGTGGTCCACTCTCCTTAAACACATGCTCCACACGCACCATTCCATACACAGTTTGTGCAAGCATAGGTTGTGTCTTCTAACTGCAATAGGCTGATGTTGCTGTAACACCCAGGAGGTTTTTTAAAATATGTTCAAATTAGAAGATCCACTGTCTGCCTTTTCCTTCTCCCAGAATTCAAAGTGTGACTTTATTTTGAAAAGTGCCTCTTTTCCCTGGGATATTCCACATTTGTGTCAGTGACTCCAGATCATATTTGCTCAACTGACCAAAAGCCTTTTTTCTAATTGTCAGTCATGCAAACTGAGTCTGGCTTTTTTCTTTTCATCCCTTGCCACCAATAATTAAGAGCATTTCAAAAATGTAGTGAAGTGGAAAATTTTTTTGTACATATGGAATTCTGCAAATATTCTGATAGAACATACATTGTGTTTATTTTTACTGTTTGCCATGTTGGAGATGCTTTCTAATGAAGTAAAATACCTTTTTATACTAAAAGATGGCTGTTATATTTGCCATATGTATTACAAATACATTATTCACTACTGCATCTTTTGAAATATTCATTCTATGAGTTCCCACCTTTCCTAATCTTGACAGTCTCTTGAACAGTAATTTTGGCCATTATTCTGATCCTCTCTTGTAAAGTGCAGAAGAATCTACCTGTTTACTCTTACTTATCCTTCTGAGACTGGTTTGCTCATCAGCCTGTGTGATGTGCCCTGCTGTGACAGGAGTTGGGTTCAGAGGTGTTTAGGGCTAAACACAAGCGAGGATTCTTTGGAGTCGAGGCCTTAGATACACAGACAAATTTTCTGGTCCACTGTATGTATCCAGATTTTCCAGTTTTCCCTACAAACTTGTATACACCAGTAAATGTACTTGAAGATTATTTTGCATTGCAAATTTTTCAAAAATTGCTTCCAACCACCTGAAGGAGTTTGGTCCAATGACTTGGAGTTGAGCTGAATACCAAGAGGATGTGCTGCTGAGCAGTGTTACAGAACTAATCACTGACTTTCAGTACGAGATGGAGGTGTTAGAACTCAGTGCTGGCTCTACACAGCACTGTCATCTGGAGTACAACAGAGTCACCTGAGGCTGCTTCTGCATAATCTCACCCAGTACAAGAAATCTTGTGTCTTTCATGATATGATAGTTACCTTGTCAGGAAAACTCCTGAAGTGTTGCCTTCTCCTGTCCCTGTGAAATGCACACTTTACAACCTGGCTGGGTCACCTTGGTTTGCTTGGTCCATTTCTAAACTGAGACTGTCACCTTAGCCCATTCTAGTTTTCTTTTGGTGATCCTCTGCTCCTCAGTAGTGTCCTGGAGGTGGATTTCCTGCAGCACACAGGCCAGGGGAGGGACCACTGTGGTAAGGTGGGTTATACAAGGAAGAAACTCATAACAGGCTTGAAAGAATTCATCCTGGGAAAGACAAGAATGGTTGTCCTTGATTTTCACTCTGATTTTCAACTGTTGGATCTTTCTGTGTCTGTTTCACTTCTGGAAGCCTTACGTGCAGTACAGAATTCATTGGAAAAAATTAAAAGTCATACCTTGCTCTGTTGTTTCTTACTTTTTATTTAGAAATGTGATTGTTGCTGCCTTATATAATCACAGCAGGACATGCTAGGAAATGCCACTGGATTTCTGCATTGTTCAGGTGAGTTAGAGACTTTGTATTGGCTTTGAATCTTCTCAGTGACAACCCACACTATTCACATGGTGTAACAGCACTGAGGGTAACCAGGGCGTGCAGGACCCACCTGCTAGAACCCATTCTCTCTGGACTTTATTTCTATACAGCATCTTAAACATATCCAGCATTTCAGAATAAGCAGCTTGCCCTGCCCCTAAAAGCACATACTATGTATGTACAATATAATGAGGGGAAAACCAGCACTTCATCAAGGTCAAATACTATGTAGTTTTGTGTTCTTTTGGAAGGAGTCTGCTCCTTTTGTTACCTGTCACTATATTTATTTTAATCTGTTTACTACTTCAGTTTTCCCTGCCTCTGCGTGGGCAGATTAATAATTTTATTTGTTTGTGTTTTCAAAATTCTGTTTTGTTGTTCTCATCACTGCATGGGTCTGCCTTCTTTCAGTGTGTGCTCTTTTCTCTCACATAGAGATGATTAACTTTTGCAGTAAATGTGCAAAGAAGTATCTGATCTCACAATAGGAGCCTTCACTGCATCAAGAGGCATGCTAGTAATTTAGCAAAAACAGGGCACATGAAATGGTCTTTTCTTGCAACATGAATGGTTTTTATCGCTCTTGGTAATGATTAATGAGTTGAGCTTGGAGACACAAGTCTTCAGAAGTTGCAGTGTATTTCTCCACCCTAAACCCAAATTGTGGTTGTTCAAGTTGAGCTCAAAATGACAGACTGTTGTTTGATGATGTGTTGGTCAAGGCAAGGCAATGTGCATCACCTTGGGTTTGCTGTGTTAATGTGGAACAATGGCACAGACCCAACTTACTCCATATTCTGGTTTCTACCTCACCTAAAAAGATCACTAGTGCTTGTTTAATTACAAGCTCCAAAATAAAAAAAATAGTAATAAAAAAAACCTGTAAAGCATGGACAAGTTAACCTGTGCAGTTGCATTTACATCATTTGAAACAAAAGTTGATTATTAATGACTCTCTTTATCCCAAAAACACAGCTTTCTCCATGGCATCTTCCACTTGCATATATTCCAGATGAGATGGGTAGTTAGTGCATTGGAAATGGGGGCTCTTGCGGACATAGTTAAGGAAATCTGGAGCTCCTGGGAAAATTATATTGTCAGCCAGAAGAACTGAGCCCTTCCTCAGCAAGTTGCATTCCTAGAAAGAAGAGAAATGGCTTCATAATGGCTGTTAAGCAGACATTGGCTTGAATGTAATGTACTTTCATGTTAACCAGGTATACTCGAGTGCCTGCATCCAAAAACCCATTGTGGTACAGGTCTGGAAGGTCAGAGAGACATGGGAGAAGCTGAGTAACGCTTGGATCCTTTGTGGTCATTTGCTAAGTTTTTCTGTTTATTAGTACAACATTAGATGCTGATTCTGAAATAGCAAATCAGTGGAAGTGTGTGCTTTGCTCCTCAGCTTGTTTCCAGCTATGTCTACATGATCAGTAAGGTGGCTTTGTTTTGGCTGTCATGCCTCATGTTTAAAAAGTTCTTTAATATGGCATTAAACTGCTGTAGTAGCTCTTTGGGTCACCTGAGTAGCATGTACTGCTTTGGCCAGACTCAGTCATATTCCAGAACTGCTAAAAAAATGAAAGATTTTCTGTTCTTGTTTTCCTTTCATCTTGAACAACTTCCTGCCATTTTGTTTGGGATCTGGGCATGAAGTGAGGTTTTTGCACAACGAAGATCCCTCTGATGAATTTCCACAAGACATAACTAACTTGCAGTAGTCACTTCAAGTGCAATGTTTATCCTCAGTAAATCTACAAACCTAATTTTTACTGGTGTTTTTTGTCTAGAAGAAGTGCTTATCTGGGCTTACCATCTGTTTCAAAAAACAAAGTGTGTAGTTAAATCAGCTTGTTGTTATCCTGTGGTTACAGGCAGTAGCTGTAGCCAAAACATGGAGTGTTTTTGGTCACTCCCAGTCTATGAGAGCAGCTCTGTTGATCAGTGTCCTGCAGAAGCTGTTGAGCTTGTTGCTCTTGCCTCTGGGGACTGAACACCAGTCAGCACAGTAGAAGTTATTTTAGAGACGTCAAATACCCTCCAGTCTGTTTCTATTGCACAGCCTACAGAGGCTTAGAAGAGACAACATACTGGATTTTCCACTGGTCATCAGGATTTCAGATGCTCTTCATGTCTGGCTTTTTTTTGTCTGGACCACTTCCAATATATACATATTTCATCTGAATAAATTCATATTCACTATTCATACTGCAATACCTGCTGAGAATACATTTTACAAAGCTTATGACACCTGAAAAAATCTGAGGATCTTTTCTTTGTCTTTCTCCTCTTAATTTCACGGGAGTTTTTTTGCAACTTTGTATCACAGTTGCATCAGACTGACCACTACCATGGAACTAAACCGTCTGTTTGCTTTGGCTGTGTTGGGAGGCTAAGTTCTGATAAGGATGCACTGTGGAAAGAGCTCAGTCATCCTTACACAGGCAGTTTAAAAGAAAGCATTCTCTGAGTACAAAATAACTGTAGAGAGGGAACATTTTCTTCAGCTACTGCTGTGTAAATTCAATACTAGCTGTTCATAACCCCAAACAAATTTCCTTTTCAAACAGCTTTCTGGGGAACAGGGCTTAAAACTAAAAAAAAAAAAACAGGGAGGCTGGGTCATAAAATAGTTGTAATCCTCAGGCAGGGGTCAGGAAGTATTTGGCAGGTTCTCAATCTAAGAGGCAGGCTCAAAAAAGTGGATTTATTTGTGAAGAAAATAATTGGAAAATGGCACTTCATAAAAGCAGGCAGTTGTAGAAAATTCTGTCAGCTAGGAGAGCATCTGTATGTGCTGTGTTCATAGGTACAGATGCTGTCAATCTCAGTTAACACCTGAAAATACCTTCTTATCCAGATGTCCTTTGCCACTGCCTGCTGCTGTTGCAGCCAACTTATTTTGTAATACCCACAGCAATGGTCAAGGCAGCTTGGGAAGAAATAAGCATAATTTTTACACATTTGGGGCTGGACATAGAGTTGGACAGCATTCCCCTAGGAAGTGCCTGGCTGGAGCAGTCTGCAGTCTATTGCTTTGCAGCCAATTAATTAGGTGGAGTGTAAGGACTCCAAGACAAGTCATACTCCATGCTACCAAAATAGTATTTCATCAAGAGGCTCCATTTCATCAATAGACCCAGGCAAAAAAAGGGGTACTGAGGAAATTAGAGAGGTGGAGCTGGGCTATGCAGGTCCCAGGTCTCACCTGCTCCCAAGATCAGGATGGGCTTTGGGTCAGGTGTTCTGCTTGGTGACCATGCACACACTCCTGGGAGTGCAAAGTTCAGGCTGTGCACTCCTCCAGGTAGGATTTCTACTGCACACCTGTATGTTCTGGAAACAAGGGTTCAGCAGTACTCACTGAGTCCTGAGCTATGTAGTGTTGGCAGTTGTCCTTAACAAAACTTTAGGGTCCTGTCCTTCAAATCCTCTTTCCTTGTAAGGCTGCTATTTTGGCTGCCAGTCTTCATTTTACTTCAGATGAGGTCCCTCATAAAGAATAGAGGCCTCACAGACATGAAGATATTTGCTGCTTTACTTTTAAGACTGGAATAGTGCAAACTGACCTGAAGCAGGATGGTGTCTGGGGTGTATCTGTCTTTCCAGTGGTCCAGGAAGACAAAATCCAGAGTATCCACTTCATATTTTTTTTTCAGCTGGGGGATAATTTCCTCTGAAGGGCCTTCTAGGAGTTTTACCTGAAATACAAATCCATGTGATAAATTGTGAACCATTAAGAAAAATCACATGCTCCCAGCTCATTTTAAATTGTAGCCAGACATCAGAGATCATGTTTATAGCTCAATATTATGTCAGTTGAATTATTTGGCAGGGTTAGATCAAATATATCTTTTTATTTTTGACAAACCAACTAGGTTAAGTTTCAAAATATGAATTTGGTTGGTTTGGATTTTGTTGATTTTTAAATTAACAACAGAAAAGGTGAACCTGTGTTTTTGTTGTATAATGTGTGTGTTTACTGGAAACACACACATTATACAACAATACTACTTATACTACTTCCCTTGTAGTCCAAGGGAAGCAAAAGATGCAGAGAACAGGTTAGGTTAGAAAAAAGATGGAGGCTACAGTATGTGAAATTTATATAGCCAGGAGAGGGAAGAGACAGGACAGAGGCTGTTACATCTTCCTCACAGGTTTATTTGAGTTACTACTGTTAAACTGTAAGCAGCTGCTGCACATGGATTTTTGTGAGGCAAGCACCATATGCTCTGAGAGGAGGAAGAAAGTGGTAAGGAAATGTCTGTTTTATGACTCATAGCTGATCAGGAGATTAAATCAAATGGGGAAATGCAGTTTTAGATGTACTAGTACTTCAGGTTCTCTTCAAGAAGTTAAGAAACACATTAGAAGGTCCCTTGGTGTGGTTTATTTCCTCCAGTGTTTCCAGCTCCATTGAAGTGAGATGTCTGCTGAATAGACAGGCCCTTCTCAGGCATGAATCCCCCAGCCTGGGGGGATATAGACTGGAAACACCTGCATCTCAACCAGCTATACAGAGTCAAGACACCTGACTGCACAAAACTTAGATATGGGTACTGTGACCAGCTAGATTTGGCTAAATGCTTCTCATTTGAAGTCCATTGCACGTAATACAACTGATTCCTGTGACCTTTTGTAACAACTTGGACTATGGTTCAGTTTTTTGTAGTTAGTCTTGACACCAATTTGAACCTTTTAGTTTATATTGAGAAACCCAGTATTCTGGCTTTTGGAAAGCAAGGTAGTGAAGTCCTGCTGGGAGAGGTCAGGCACTGTAACTAAGCATGGAGCTGGTTAAATTTTTAAGGTCCATGGGTAAAAAAAAAAAAAACCAGACCAAAACCAAAATCTCACCAGTTTTGCTGTAGTGGTTACAGACAAATGGTATTTACCTTATCTTGTACTCCAGCAAACTCAATCATCTGTTTAGCTATAGCAGCAAATTCTGGGTTGAACTCCACAGTGAGCAGACGAGCTCCTGCCTTCAGTAGCCGAGAAATCCTCACGGCAGAGTAGCCACAGTACGTTCCCAGCTCCAGGGCAACTGATGGATTGGCCTCTTGCACTGTCTTGTCCAGAATTTTACCTGATTAAAATGGGAAAAGATTACATTTTGACAAAACCAAACTGGTTCATATACAGAAGAACAAGTTAGTGACAAGAAATTTTAAAAAACCACGTACTCAGTTGCTCAAGACATTCAAAACTTAAGAGCTGATGTCAAATTATATACTGTGTCCTTTGAAAACTGGCCTGTGATCAAGCTAATCATGGACATTTAAAGTTTCCAAGTGCAAACTTTCAACTTAAAGAAATCTTAGTTTCACAACATTTCTGAATAAGGAATTCCCTGCATTAATTTATATTCCCTGAATATAACTTATGTAATTCCCTGAATCAACTAATTTATAGTGTTAGAAGGGGGAAATGCAGTAATTTTTTCCAAGAATTTACTGCAGAAACTATATTTGTGAAATATATAACTCCTGGATTTTGAGTGCTCATGTTTGTTGCTAATGTTACATGCTGTTGTCTGATATAAAATTTCTTATTCCAAATACTCATCTTTAAAGGAAAAGTCTCCTTACAAAGCTGCGAAATATTTGGTTTCACTGCATGAATTTGTGGGATGGAAAATATTAGTCAATTGTTAATAACATAAAATGTTCCCAAAAAGAAGTGACAGTGACTATATTCAGTCCTTTTGAAGGAAAGGATTTATTTGTGAGAAATTTCCTCTTATTTATATGACTAGAAACTAGATAACTAAACTCAAAAAGTAGTGGAAGGGATTTTATGCTAAGCCAATGGTCATTAAGGGATATTTTTCTGGGTGCTATTTATTAATATGATGATGAGGCATCTTGGGGCCATGTAGTCACTCTTGAAGTCTCAGAGACTAAAGATGCTCTAGCTTTGATGGCTTTTATCTAAGGCCATCAGAGCAAAACCAGAGTGAAATTATTAAGAATATGATCACAAATGTTTGAAGTTTAGAGTTTTAAGTATTCCTACTCAGCCATGACCCCCAGTTCTGCTCCCCTAAGCACCCCAGCCAGGTATGCTGAGGAGCTACTTTAAAAACTGTACACATGTCAGAAGAGCATTTTTATCACAATGCTTACAGTTGTTTTTCATTAGCTATGTTAATCCCAGACTAAGCAAATTTCCCCAGAAATTTCCCAGCAAGAGGTGCTTTTGTTTCTAATTCATAAGGGAACATATTAACATTTTGCCACTATAGTTTTTTGAAAAGATTGCTGTTTTCCTGCAGCTATGAAAAAAAGGTTTTGTTCCCATGTTTTTCTTTAGGAGACAAGAACAAGATGATTTACTTGCTAAATAGCAACAATGTCTGATATTGTATGACATGGATGGGACTTCTCCCTTCAACAGAAACTTCTAATTTATGCTTGCATATACAAAAGTCATATAGTTAAAAACAATTTTGGGGTTTTTTTCATTTTGCTATCTTGCTGTTTAGGATCTGAAAGTATTTAACATAATGAATTATGCCTTGAAGGCACCCTATATAAAAAGTGAGGTATCATGCAACCCTAGATTTTTCCCATAAGTTGCCTCTCTCTGCTTACAAACTTGCAGTGTGCACAACACAGAAACCCACATGTGGGGCTGGGACTTTCTGGATGAGTCACTGGAGACCTGTCCTCAAAAACATCTGCATGAGCAGGCACAACTGTTCACAGAACTGCTGACCACAAGGCTGTGTGGGTTGGGCTTTTTGCCATGTGAATACAATCAGATGGCCTGTACTGTGTTAGTCTTGAGGGATCTTTTCAGATGCTGACCCCTGCTGCAATTACCTTTCTCATCACCCACGTTCATGGCCCACTCTTTCTGGGAGCAGTATTTATCTATAGTGTCCAGCACACTATGGGGGTCTCCTCGCACTGCATTCTGCAGCACAAAATTTAAAATCCTCTGTTCTTTGCTCTGGTTCATGATGAAATTGGTTACTTTCTCCCGGATTATTTCATTCCAGATAAGGGCAGCAGTGGCATTTTTCCTGATGAGCAACACAATGAGCAGCAAAATGAAAAGCAGGATGAAGACACTGAACAAAGGGACTGAAGAGATCTCCAGCATCTGGAAGAAAAGAGAAAAACAACCTAGGGTTAAGGTGGCACAGGAGAGGACTGTGCTTTTTGTAAATATTGAGCTAAATAACCCACAACCAACTGTACTGAACAGGAACACACAGAGTTTAATTATGATTGTGTCTAAAGTAGCTGTAAAAGGCTCTCTGACACTTGCTAATGGATGGTGCTCTGTAGCACTTCCTTTAGAAGCCAATTTTCAGGCAGTCAACAAGTAGCTTTATTTAATGCTCTGGTCCCTTCCCCCACACAGCTGCTCAGTCCTGGCTCCAAGCATGCCTCTGCACAAGGAGCTTCCAGCATCAAATCTCTTCTAGCTCCAACAGGAGCTACAACATCCTCAAAAATTTTGCCTAAGTTACCCAAGACCAATGACAAAGGGATTATCTCATTCTAGGAGATAACAAAATTCCTACAAATCTCTTCCTATTTGTTCTTGCTTCTCTTTTTTGTTTCCCCAAATATTGTCCCAGAAAAATCCTATTTTTTATGGATGGTCTGACCTCCATTCTGCAGTGGGATTTGGCATATACACATGGGGAAAATCTATCCCACTACTTAAATTTTGAATCATCATGCAGAACATATCTTGACTTCAGAAGATGACTGAGTTTCCATGGAGATATGCTCAAGATACAGTACAGCTGATTTTGTTCACTCATTCTCTTATCTTAGTTGCAGAGCAAGTATGATTTGTTTGGAGCTGTTAAAAGTCGATTTCTTTTGCTTTTAAGCAGTCACCAATGTTAACAGTTACCCTTAATGCTTTTCTTGCAAAGTCTGACCTGAGATGTTTCCTTTCAGAGCCTGCCAGCATCAGTAGCACATTAATATCTTGTTTCTTGGACCTTCTGAGTATTTTTTTCCTAGCTAATAAGAGCCTGCTTCATAACTTCAACAGGATTATGAAGGCCTGGACGTCATTTTTTCTTCTTTCCCTCTGTGCAGAAGTAGTTCTACTGACCAGGCCCAATTGTCCTGCACCTTTCAGATGGGACTTCAGCTCTTTTAGTTTTTCTACATGAAAATTTTTGACATTATCTGTCCACTAAAAACTTTGATGGGGTTGTGGAAAGATCATTAGTTTAACATTAAATATCTCTCTAGCTTCACTTGACTGGCCTTTACTTGACTTTCATGGCTTAGTTGATTGTATGGTTGTTGTTGATGGATTTGGATTACTGACACAGGTGAGAGATAATTATTCTGAACTCCAGTGAATGGATGGAGCCCAGAAAACACTGCTTAGGGCCAGCAGATCTCTGATTTCCTGCCTCTGGACACGTGAAGCTGTGACCCTGCAGACCTGTGACTCACTTGGTGGCAGTCCAGCTCCAGTCAGGTCCCTGTGGCACTGAGGAGTGCTGGCATTCAGAATTACTGCAGGCACTGCCAGACAGAATTCTCTGGTTAAAATGGACACTTTGGCATTCTCTGGGCAGACCTTGCCACAGGCTGTTGCTTCAGCACTGTCAGATCCTGCCAGCACGTTTGGGGGTGCCCTTCAAAGATCTGTCAGACAGCAGGAGTGGATGGGAGCAGCAGGATGAACTAGGTAGGGTATTTTTGGGGGAACAGCTTTCCTCCTTTATTGCTTAGAATTGATATGAGACCATTTAATGAGATTTCTCTAAACAGGGAGAGACAGCCTCTGTAGGCTAACTCATTCCTGCAGGAATGCTGAGACTTCTTTTTCAGGCTGACTGAATCAAGAACTCAGAGGGATCCACTTTTTTCCAGTGCCTCAGATCTTTGCACTTGAATCCCACATGAATGCTACCACACTTATGAGCAGAGCCCACCTGCCTTCCCCAGAGGTTGGTCACAGGTAGAAACAACCTACAGAGTACCTGCTGATTTTTCCATTCCTAGAGGAATTCACTTATTTTTAAAGTATCAAGGAATGTTTTTCAACTACTGGGGTTTTTTATTAATAATATTTCTGTATAACACACCAGCACCTTCATAAACTGGCAGTATGGGTTGTTCTTAGCAGAACTCCTTCAGGAGGCAATTATCCTGAAAACCACTTTCCAGAGAAGGTACCTTCTAAAAAGAGAGAAAAGGACACTTTTGGTTTTATTTTCACACAGTATTTTTCAAAGTTTGTCCCTCTTAATTTCTGTCTTCTTAGGTGTGAAAATAAATTTAGTGACAGCAGTAGACTGTAAAGGCAGTCTGCCAAGAGCAAGAGGCATGGTGATGGTCATGCACCCAGAGGGAAAAAAGATCTGTACCAAAATAGGTAATTGCTTTCATATTCTTAGCTGGAAAATATTTGATATGAAA
This sequence comes from Melospiza georgiana, assembly GCF_028018845.1. Classification (NCBI taxonomy): domain Eukaryota; kingdom Metazoa; phylum Chordata; class Aves; order Passeriformes; family Passerellidae; genus Melospiza; species Melospiza georgiana. The sequence goes on from NC_080447.1 coordinate 7,424,108, forward strand.
ATTAAGTGTGTAGCCAATTTAAAACTAGCACTACCTAGGAGACAGTTGTGTTATGACAGCTTTAGAAAATGCAACAGCAATTTTAGTTTTAATGTGGATTCATGAGATTCATTAAGTATGCAATAAAAGTTGCATACAGTCAAGTTTCCCATAACCACTTATTACAAGGCAGCCACTCTTATTATTTAATGCTTATACTGAGGTTCCAAATACACAGGTTAGCACTGCAACCTCTTCTGTGCTTTAGAAACACCATAATAAAGGGAGCCTTCTCTTTGAAAGGTAAAATTTGAAGTGGAAAATAGCAGGCAAATGAAAAATTCAGCAAGGGAATAAACAGAAAACTGGAGGGCTAACATTATGGGAAGGAATGAATAACACAGATCAGTACATCTGGTTTTGAGAAGACAGAGTTTAAAAGAAAACATATTAAAATTTCATGCCCAAACCTGTCAAACTACTGATGAGTCTTTCTAAAGCACTGAGTTATTTTCTTATGCATCTAATCTTACTCATTTTGGCAGTTTCATAAGACCAAATCATAACTTGATAATGCAGCTCAGCAGTTTTCCCCTGATGTACACCATAATCAAACAATCAGCATTTGAATGGGAGTACCTCTGCTTCAGTTTACAGAGATTTAAAAAGACATTTTCAAAGAGAGGAGCAGACATAAAATGTGGGAATGTGCTCCCCCAACTTACCTGCCTGTGGAGATGAAACACCTAAGTCATTCCAGTGGCTTTAAAAGATACCATGAAAACTGGCTCAGACTTAGGGATCTGCTATTATGCCAACAGATGCTAAATTAGGGGATTCAGTATCCCCTTACTATCATATCATCTTCAGTTTTTCTAAAATCATAAAAATGCCCATGTGATGGACCCCAAACCAATACATCCTGTTCTTTATTCTCATGCAGCTGACTCCAGCCATTTCACCAAAGGTTACAATAAGGATTTCAGTAATGCTATTTATCAATCCTTCTAGTACATTTTTCCAACTTCTGCTAAAAAAATAATTCCTCCTCGAATTCCCTGACATGAAAAAATAAGGATTAGAGTAACTGGTAACATCAATTTTTAAGGTAAGTCCAAGTAACCAGATTGATCTTTTTCAGTGTTTCATAAAAACTGTACAAAAGTTTTCATAGCACTGTTGGAGGAAGGTGTATGGAAATGTGTTGCAAACTACTGATTGCAACTTCTCTGATTCCAAACCAACATCCCTTTGCTAAAAACTGATGTTTATTGAGAAGGAAAAAGCATGTGAAAGTAAGCACCTTTAAATGGCCTAAGTTTTAACAAAAGCATATACCATAGTGAGATTAACTCAGTGGATTAAAGAAGGATCAAATTTGACTATTAAACTATTCTGAAGCTTACATTTCACTACATTATGAGTAATTAACAAGATGTCATTTCCTACAGATGCAAAAATAAGAGATGACAAATATTGAAATACTTGTGAGTTGGAAAACTGCTGGATAGAACATTTTTCTAATCAAGGTGAATCCTTCTAAGCCTAATTACAGAGCTTCTCATTACAGTTTTAACTTGGATAAACTGATATTGCTTTGCTTTGTACTGAAAATTAAATCCTAAACATTATCACAAAAAGCCCCACCCCTTTTGTACAAAGACAGCACATACATTATCCTGTTATTCTCCAGGGCTGGAATGAGAGCAAACTTTGTGACCCTGAGCCAGGGCACTTAGCTGTGAGTCTCATTTTGGCAATGGTTTTCTAATCTGGCCTTAGATGAGCTGTCTTATGGTGCTCTGTGTTGCCACAAGAGTTAAAGTGACTGCTACGTGTGTAAACTTTCAATTGTAAAGCTGAATAAATCTTTTTCAGAGAAGCCCCTGCTATGAATGTATGGATAACACCTGAGGAAATGCAAAGTAGTTTTGTCTGCACAGCAAATGCCTATGTGGCATTATTATTCTTGAGTTTATGAACAACTGGGAAAATGTAGAGACAAGCAGTGCTTCAAATGCTTTCCCAAAGGGCTTCCAGCCAGCTGACAATTCAGGCCTTTGAGGAAAGATGGTACAGGCAGTCTTGCTGTAATTTTTCATGCATTTAATCTAACTGCCAAGTGCTGGTTGGTTGTTGAAGAGTTCATTACCAGTCTCCACACATCCAGACAGTACTTTAGCATTCTGGTGCTAAAGGGTTTAGAATCTAATTTTGACTTTATTAACTCACATAACCTGGTGAATGGGGAGTACTTGATAAGTTTATATCATTCAACCTTTTTCAGCCTCTGCTGAAATGATGCCTTTAGACACTGATGCACTGAAGTAAGCAGAGGATTTGTACACTAGTAAGGATATATTAGCTGTTTGTGAAGCACTGTGAAAACAATGCAGAAGAGTCAGCACATTTCTACACATATTTTAACAATGTTCTGCACTAGGCCAGAGGAGATCTGTGCTGTGCTGGGACTGGAGTTTCTGACTCTTAGTCCTGTGCTGTCTTGGATGAGGCAATCTCTCTTTTGTGGCATTTTGTCTTTCTTGATGTTTTCCCAGAGAAAGAAAGGCAGAGTATTTTGGTCAGAAAGTCTAAGCTAACTTCTGCCAAACATATTGTATCCTGTTGCTGTAGGCAACACAATTCAACAGCTTTGTAATTTAGTACATTTAAAGGTCAAAAAAATCTTTTTACCTTCTATTCTTTTGTTACTGTTTATGTATTTTCAAGTGAGTGCAACTGTTCTGTGAAAAATAATCATCATATTGCCAAATGTGAATAGCTTGTATTTCAATGGAAACTTAGTCTGGGAGTTTGACATTCAGATTTTCCAGTGACATCATGAAAACAATCTGAACAGACTTTATATAATTTTTCACTATTTCTTGCCTGAAATCTAGATTTTCCTCTCAGTTTTTTTTTTTTCAAATTACTATAATTTAGCTTCACTGCAAACTTTTCTGTTTTCTACAAATGCAAAGTTCTGATGATTGTTTTCTGCCCCCATAGCCTTTTGTCTTCCCTCTCCTTCCCTCTTCTCATGTTGAAAGGAAACAAATACAAATTTCTTCTTTCTGAATGAAAGGAAGAGAACAGAAAAGTGCCTATTGCCTACTTGGGAGCCCCATCCAATAAGCTTCATAAGGGTGTTTAAATCCATTCTCCCCACAGAGATTTCAATTAGGATAATTGCTACCCACTTAAAACTCCCTTCCCAGTAGCCATTCTCTGGATGGGGTTCAGTGCCATTACCCAAAGCAGAAGGTTTGTACAATGGTTGTGTGCCCCATGAAGAAGTGCAGAGTTCAGAATGAACTGGCCACACAGAGAGGCCTCCTCTCCACCCAACATGCAGGTCCACAGGAATTTGTACCATTCTGATCCACACTGACCTAGTGAGCACACCGCATGATTAAAGCCAGACTCTGGGCTGAGAGAATTCTTCAAGGATAAGAAATGCATTTCCCAAGCCTGTACCAAGGACAGCTTTTCAGGAATATGACCCTTTCAGGTACCCCCAGGAAGTGTTTGTTTCTGATAGTCCTTATTCCTGCTGGAGCACTCCAGATGTGTTTGTATTATTTGTACCAGTGTTTAGGGGTTAGGGAGGCTCAGCAGAACTGTACAAATCCTACCTGGGAGGCAGTGCATTGACAAAAGCAGAAAGTTCTCTGCCCTGACAGCACACTAGGAGCTGGTCTGTGAAGAGTTTTCTAAGCTGAGATTTTCATGCTCCCCAGGGAATAAAGTCAAGCTGTTATTGAATGACTCGGCCCCAAATGGATGTAGGGAGAAAGGGCTGAAAGAGGAAAGACCAAACTGGCTAACAGCTCTCAGGACAGACCTATTTCACAGTCCCTTCCTGATATCACAGGGCTGAATCCTTAGTGCCCCAAATCCCCACTGCACACTCCTGCCCTGCTTCCAAGGCTACCAGCTAATCTACTGTAAATCTGTCTCTCTCCCAGCACAGCTTTCTGCTGTCCACAGGCTGCTCTTCAGGTGGGGGGAGAGCACAACTTAAACTTGGTAGTGAGGACACCTGCTGAGGGATCTGAAGGATTAGGAAGGACATCTCTGCTGAAATGATGACATTTTTCTATGAAAATTAACAACTCTAACACACCAAGGTGGGATTCTCCATAGCATAGCAGGTAATCAAACACTGTGTGGGAAGAGGGAGCCTGAGACAGAGCAGGGTAGGGATTGGTTTCAAATCCTGAGTGAAAGCACCCCCCAGAAAATGCCTGGAGTGGGCATAAAGGGTCTCTGTCTAGAAATTGCCTTCTGAGAGAGCTTTAGAATGGCCTCACACATTAAGGTCTGTTTTCAAGGACTGCTGCCAAAATTGTGTTTTTTCAAAAAATTCCCAGTCACTTTTAATTCCAGTGATCCTGAAGGAATGCTGAAAGCAACAGTATGAGACTGGCAGATGTAAATTGGGTACCAGACTGCTGGGAAATATGGCTAAACTTGGATGGCAAATAAGTTGCTTGCAGTGTTAATGTGAACAAGTTCTTTTCTATTAATGCAAACTAAAGCTGTAAATCAGGAAGTTTTTCTTTTGTATTTCAATCCTGCAAAGCTGTGCAGATGCATGTGGTTGTGAACCTGAGGGCTTTGTTGGAGAAGCCCATGACTGTGTAAGCAGAAGGCAGAGACAAAGTAAAGGTTGTTTACAGAGTTCATCAGTATGACGTGCTTGACAGTATTGGTAAATATGAGTTAGTTTGTAAAAGACAGAAAGTAAAAAATATCCATTATGGGCATCAGAAGGATACTCTATAAGCACCAACAGGGCTGGTGAGCAAAAGTACTCGCTTTTTATCTCTTCTTCAGAGATATTTTTGGAGTAGCAGAACTCCCTCTTGAGAATGAAAACCTCCATAAAGTACATCTGCAGCAAAACACTTAAAAAAGCAGCTATTCAGCCAAATTTGACTGAACTTGAATGTGAAGCTTGACTTGCATTCAGCTTTATTCAATATAAATGAATACCGAATTCCAGCACACTTATAGCCATAAATTAAATTTTCAATTTCGGCAGGGTTATCTCATCTCACTTCTTTCAGCTGTCAGGATTTACAATACAGTACAAATGCATTACACACAAATATGTCCTACTCTTTCTCTGTGAAAGCTGTTGCTGCCCACGGACTGGCTTCCTGACAATGAGTGCCAGTCAGAATGTGGAAAACACCACTTCCTTCAAAAGCACCACTGTTTAAAATAGTGTCATTATCTAAGATAACACATCACGTCAAGCCTGACAAATAAGAAAATATAAATATGTACCTTTCTTAGTGTAGCAGAAGCTGTTCCCTCCGATCTTTTCCTGTGCTGCTCTCCTGTGGATTTTACAGAATAAGAGTCCAAGAGCCTGCAGTATTCAGTCACATTCGATCACATCACAGGAATAGCTTATCAGTTCTGTTACACAGACTCTAAAAGGAGCGGTGTCCTTTTCCCCAACTCCTCCTTTCACAGATTCTGCACTCCTTAAAGGTGCTCGGTGCTCTAATAACCGTAGAGAAATCTATTCATCTGTCCCCTAACGACCGTGCTCTTGTTACTTAGTTACAGCACAGTGAATGCTGACAAAGTCAGGTGTGAGCCAAATCTGTGCTCACTATAAATGCAATGTGTTCAATCAAGCAACTTCAGGAATGAATTTGGCCCAAGGGATTTAGTTCTTTTTTCAGCTCAGACGTGGCATGCTAAAGCCAGAGCAGAATTGGTAGGAACAAGACCTAGGCATGTGGGTTAAATATAGAGTGCTGCTGGAGGCAGGCGAGGTATGGATAGCAAATGGCTTAATAGCAGCTAGAGAGGAGCTGCAATCAATACTTTATAAATAGCACACTGGAATTTCTGTGGCTTCTAGCTGGAAAAATACTTTGCTACAAACAGCTCTAAGGTAAAGGAAGAGGCTTATTCTAGGAAACCTTGTTTTCAGCTTGTCTGTCTATACTGTTTCCTTTGAGGTGGGAACAATATGATCAGCTGCAATTAAATTGCACCATCGAAGAAAATCAGAAGAAAACCAAAAATCCCAACCACAATAGGGTAATAGTTCTCCCCTATATTCTCACTGCAAAACTCAGACCTTGTCAGCAAGTGTTTGAAGCTCAAGCCTAGAAACTTTTTAAAGACTTAAAGAATGTTTTTGTGCCAAGTGTGGCAGAAAGAGGAGCTGAACTTCTGAGAACTTCAGGCTTTGTCAAGTGATAGGGGAGGTCTTTGAAAGAATTAGGGACCACCTGAGAGCATGACAAGAGAAAACCAAATGATTTTAAGCAGATTAATTGAAAAAAGAATTGTGGCAAAAAAATAGGTGGATGAAGATTGCAATGTTTCTAGTAGCTCTAAACAAAACCTAACTAAAGCCCTGCAATACAGCACAGTCCCCAGTGTCATTACAGAATAACTCTGAACTATCCCTTCCATGTATAACAGAGCTTTAGCTCTGCAAATATTTTCTTATAATCTAGACATCAGGCACAACAAAGAATGAAGTAAGCAATACTGCAGTCCAGCTTCACTGACAGTAATTTCCTGTCTGGTCAAAAGCTGGTTGTGTCTGCGTGATCCCTGATACCTCCCACAATTCAAATTAGCAGAGAATTTTTTTTACTGCTGGGCTGTGGAGAAAAGAGTTAAAACAGCAAAACTTACTCTAAGCACTGAGTAAGTATACAGCTTTACCTTGTGTAAGTACACAGCTGCTCTTTGGAGAAGTCCTTGCAGTAACTACAGCCAGTTGTGGGTGGTGTCAGCCCAGCTTCTGCTTAGCAGCATAATTTGGTGCCAAGACTCCCCAGATTGAGCAATACCCCGTGACAACACTTCTAAAAGTCTTCTAACTTGGAGCTGAATTATATTCTTCAGGCTCGAAGCATGGGAGGAGCAAACTTGCTTCTGCCTGCCCACAGCTGTTTACTTGTGTGATAAAAGCTTTGCCTGCAAGTAACCCTTGCTGTTGTCTACATATTTCATTACATAAGTAAAAATGGTGAATGGCAATAACTGCAAGTTAGACAAAACTAGAGGTTAAGTTGGTTAAGACACCCAAACTGTGCATATCCATAAATTGCTTCCAAGTTAATAGAAAGTTTAAATCTTGTAATATGTTATGGGGTATTTTCTTCCCCAAGAGAAGTTTCTTTGGTAGCCTGATAGATATTGGTTCATGCCTCTCTTTAATTTACCTATTAGCCCAACACATGGTCTTTATAAGTATGGATATTTTTGCAAGTTTTTTTACTAATGCACTAACAATGCTACAAACTCCACAGTGCATAAATTAATATACTATCTATATGACTCATCCTTATTTAGACAGTAAAAATCTGCCCTGATATTAATACATATTATTATTATCTGCCCTGATATTAATGCAGAGAGCTACAAATCTGTTGGTGTAATACAATTTGTATGTAGGGCCAGGATCTTAAAAGACTTCAGAATATCTATCAGGTCCTGGATTCCCAGGGCACATCTATGGGAAGGTGTAGAACCAGGATGCATTAGCCCAGGAGCAACATCACATGAAAGGCAGCAGCTGAGGAGAACTGGCTGGTTCAGGCTGACTCACCCTGACAGTCACCACTCCAGCTCTGATCTGGCTGCACAAACTTGAGCAGGCTTGCTCATGGCCAGAGCTCCACTGCAGTCACATGGAGCAGTGTGGCAGGGCCGTCCCCATTGCTGTGCACAGCACGGAGCCAGAGCTTTCCCCCCTAAATCCATGCCTGGCATAACAACAAAAGGCATTCCCTGCTTCCAATAACCCTGGACAAAGACTGGTTTTTAAAAGCCGAAACAAAGGGAGACAGGAGAGCTAGCACATTATCATAAACCCCACAGATCATGTGAAACACTGAGTGGAAGAAAATTCTTTTGAGCTTGCATTTTCAGAATAGCAGGAGGGATTTTCTTTTATGGGAATTTGCTGTTTTCCACAGTCAAATTAGTCTGTCTTGCTGAGAAACATGAAAAAGAGGAATTTTGAAGAAAGGAAGCACCACTCATGTCTGAATCAGGAAACTGCCTGGCGATATCTGAAACAGGAAACAGCTAAAAGAGAAGAAAGGTGGCCAGCAAAGTCGTACTCTAAATTTATACAGATAATACAAGCAGTTCAACTATTTTGTGTTTACAGTGCCTCTTAAAAAGGTTATCAGGAAGACTGAAAAAACCTTTCAGCTTTCAAGGACTTTATAACTCGTCACAAAAACTCTGAAGCAGTTAAGGCTGCCACATTTCTCTCTTTTCTACCCTCACATTTTTTGGCAATATGTGCTGAAGCATTTGAATGAAGCCAAGAACTTGTGTTACTTGAAGCTTCATCTGTTTCTGCTGTTTATTTCCCTTACTTGCAATCAATTACTTGTTAAGGACAAACTATGAACAGAAGATGTATGTTAAGCAAGGAAGGAACAAATAAAAAGGCAAAGATTAAATTCTGAACTAGTCCTACTCTGAGACAAATTTCTGAAAATAATTCTTGAATAATCTTTAAAAAAGAGAGATGGTAAGAAACCAAAAGGTCCTACCTGATGTGAAGACAGCTAAGTTCAGTGACCCAGCAGAGTTCACTCCACTCTGTAAATTATTCATTAGGTCACATCACAAAATGCAGCCTCTGAGAGAATAGATTTCCCAGCCCACCCACTAAAAAGGACACAAAGTGATGACTTCCAAAGACAGTATCTACCTGACACCTCTCTTCTTGTCCCCACCCTCCCTGGCTGCTGATCTGGGAATGTAAGACATGAAGGAAACTATGCCAGAAAAACAGGAAAGACAAGAAGATGTGCTTGGAAAGTCAAAATTTTTAAAAGGTTTGGTAGAAAAAGTATTTGGTCCTGGTCATCTTCATGAGGGAGGATTTAAGTAAGCCATTGATAAATGTAATAAAATGTATTTCCTACAAAGGAAACAACGTACAGAATTGCAAGCTGTCTTTACAATAAATTCAAAAGGAGAAAGTTTGCCTGCTAACAAAATCAATTCATGACCTACAAAGCACCTTTCTTGTTGAATGGATTTGTGTACATTTCCGATACAGGGTGTCTCCTTTACCCTGTCAATACCACACTCTTTAAAGTGTATTGAATAAACATCCACCCCTGGAAATAAACCAAACCACAACTTGTGTATAAGTTCATTTATGACTTCAAATATGACAAGCTACAACTAACAAAATTCAGTGGAAATATGATGCTAAGTCTGATAACTATCTTGGAAGAAGTTTTTTTCATCTCAGTTTTGGAAGTATATGCTTTCACTGCAGAAACCCAAGGCTTTATCTAATAGATAAATAGAATGTATTTGCTGCTAAAGGACTTAATACTTGCTTTCTTAAAAGAAATTAAGATATATTTATATGTATTTATATATATATATATATATATAAATGTGTATCACTAATTATCTAATCAACATAATGCTAACCACAAAATAATTAAATTAAGAGTAGAAAGCCATATGAGCTGAGCCACAGGTACAGTAGAAACCACATTTGATAACTATTATCTCTCCTGTCCCTGGAAAAGTTCTGAAGTGCAGCACAGCACATCTACTGAGTGCTGACAGAAGGAAATACCAGGGGCTGCTGCTCTCACTGATTCTGTCACCATCAGCACAACCCACTCCTGCTCTTTGTCTCTACCACTCTCCAGAATCAATCAAGCCTGTGAGAATGAGCAAGAACAAGTGCAATGGCACAGCACAGATTCTGGACTTTCTTCTGAAGCTGGTCCTGATGGGAAAGCCTGTGGAGCTGCACTGTGCTTTACCCTGAGCTGTGGGATACAGCCCCAGCATCACACGGTCACACCATGGCACAGCACCAGCTGTACTTTCTAATCTGAACCTCCTTTGGTGTTTTAAGGTCATTTCCTCTCATCCTTTCACTTGAGACACAGCAGAAGAAACCGACACCACCTTCCTTTCATTTGAGTCAATTTAGTTTCACTTTGCTTTGCCACATTTAAGGCCTTTCCTTATTAGCAGAACACCATACTGCTGCAGGGACACCTCACAGAAACTTTTTTTGTGTCTGGGGAGAGTTAATTCTGCCCTTGATCCTACATGTCTGAACTAAATCTGTGTGAAGAGCATATGCTCAACACTGCCTGATCAAACTCAGAATAGTGGTTAACATGAAAAGCTGAAACAACTTTGCATGCATGCACCTTGAAAAGCATAAAAAACTATATCTGAATATGCTCGAGGTTTCTTTAATTCAAAGGCCTCTCAGTATGCTCTAGTCATTTCTTTCTACTGCTGTTGCAGTGGGTAACAGTGTTTCTATGATAACAGGGGGCTTGCCTTTTGGTTTTCTTGCATTTTGGGCAGGAGGTTTAATAGCAATGATGCTGGGAAAAAATCATCAATGCACTTACTAAAGTGATAATAATTCCTGTTTTTTTAAATGTATTTTCAAACATTAACGGGGGGAACAAAAATAATGAGTCTACACTGGAGGTGAAGTGAATTCTATAAAACTTTATTTGAGTATTTTAATTTCCTGCCATTTCTCCTCAGCTGTGGACCAGAGGATCGATGTTTTCTGAAACAAAATGGTTGGATGCTGCCCCCTTGTGAGCGAGGCTCCTGCTCCAAAGTCTGAACCACGACTGCCTAAACCCCTTTATTTTTCTGTAGAAAACACATGTGATTCTCTCGTCCCAAACTCTGCTTTTGGCTGTGGTAGCACTTAACACATATGACCCACTACTTACAGCAGCAGGCAGGGCGAGTACTGAGCTTCAGTGAAGGCCAAGCCAGCACCTCTGAACGAGGAAAACTCATTCCCTTGATTTGTTTTGATCAATGCCAGCTTTGAGGCCTTTTACCTCAGGCTGTCAGAACACATCACAGGCATTATTAACTCTCAGAGCTCCCATTGGGGATACAGCAGCATCAGCCTGGTTTAATCAATAGCAGGCATGTGGCACAGGGATAGGGATGCTGCTGCAGGCTGAGGCACTGGAGGCACTCTGAGAGGGTGTCCCAAGCTGAAATCTGTCCCAGCACAGCCCAGCCATGTGTGCAAGCTGCTGATGCAGATCAGGGTCAGTGACCCACACTGCTTGGGCCCCACTCCAGCATTCCAGCAAACGAACCCCTTTGTCCAGACCTGAGTCCTGCTCACAATCCTGAATGTATCATAGTCACAGAACATGGAGCAACACCGAGTGTAGCCTCTAACACGTCATAGAAGGTGCATTGTTAAACCTCCTCAGAGGTTTCTGTCAGCCAGTGACCTCCACCTGAGGAGGGGCTGTGGCAGCTCCTATCACTGTGTCTGCTACAGAGGAATGGCTGGTTCAGAGGAGAAAGGACAGGTCTTGGACACCAGTGAAGGTTTTGGGCTGTCATCATGATTCTTTTCTTTCCCAAAAGGCCTTTCCCGAGCCCTTTCTACAGCAGGATCAGGGGTGAAGCCAGTCAAGAAAACTGTGGGATATTTTTTTTCCTTCCAAATGTCTAACTTTAACACAAATTTTATCTGATTTGAATTGAGGAACCCAGAACTGCAATGCTGCATTCAGTTCTGGGCTCTTCAGTACAAAAAGACAAGGGGCTATTGAACAGAGTCCAGCAGAGGCCATAAAGGTGATGAGGCGGCTGGAGCATCTCTCATGAGGAGAGACTGTGGGAGCTGGACCTGTTCAGTCTGAAGAGAAGACTGAAAGGGAAACTCATTAATGATATGACAGGATGAGAAGCAACGGCCATAAACTAAAACACACGAGGTTTTACCTCAACATGAGGAACAACTTCATGTTGGTGGTGGCAGAGCACTCGAACAGCTTGCCCAGCGAGGTCGCGCTGTTTTCCTCTCTGGAGACGTTCCAAACCACCATTCCACCTGCTCCAGGCGGCCGTGATTTGTACGGGGGTTTGGACTGGGTGTTCTCCAGAGGTCCCTTCCAACCCTAACGATCCCGTGCCGGTGTGTGTGTGATTCACCAGAGCCGGTGCCCGTCTCCCCCAGCGCCGTGAGGGCTCCGGGCCGAGCGCTCCCCTCAGGCGGCTCCCGCGCGCTCCCCACGGGGCCCCGCCGCCCTCCGCTCAGGCGCCGCGCGGCCAGCCCGCGGGGTCCTGGCGGGCGCGGGGCCCTGTGCCGTACAGCATGGCGGCGCTGTGGCGGCGGGCGCGTCCCCCGGCAGTGTCGGGGCTGTGCCGTACGCTCCGAGCGCTCTCAGGTACGCGGTACCCGCGGGGCTCGGGCCCGGCAGCGACCGCGAATTCGCCGCTCCCCGCGGGAAGCGCCTGCCCGCGCCTTCTGACGCGCAGAGCGCCCGGGGAATGTCCCCCAAGCCTTTCGCACCACCCGTAGATCACAGACTAGAGCGACTGCTGTGGCGACCGGGCCGCCTCTCCGCTCTACTCCGAGGCGGGGCGGGCGGGGGCCGCTTCCATCCATGAGGGCTCTGGCAGCCACCGCTGCGGCTGGCGGAGCCCGTCCCTCGGCCCCTGGGCGCTGAGGAACCCCCGGGTTCAGAGGACGGTGCAGCGGGGTGGGGGCTCCGCAGTGGGGCTGGGGCTGCCCCAGAGGCAGCCAAACCTTTCCTGCGGGATCAGCGCCAAAGGGTAGCGGCCCTCCCCGCCCGCTCGGCAATCCCAGGGCAATTCCCCCTGCCCGGGCTCGGATGCTGCGTGGGCTCGGTGCCCGCCCTGCCCGTGACGGCTCCGAAAGCAGCAGCGGCCCTGTGCCCTCCCTAGAAGGAGTCATCGCTCACCTGCGGCTGCTCCCGCCGCCTCCCAGCGCGCCGGGAGCCGGGGCTGCTTTGCTCCGAGCCGGTCTGTGCCGGGGCCGGTCTGTGCCGGGGCCGGGGTGGCAGCAGGGGCCGCTTCCCTCTGACCGCGTCCCACGCCCGGCAGGGCACACACGGCATGTAAAGCTTTGAGTCCGATAAGGCGACCCCGCTAAAAAATATCTGCGTAGAACTCGCTGCTGCAATTCCCAGACAGAGACCAGTACTGGATCCCAGTTGCGTTAATTATGAGCCTCTTGGGACGATATCTGAAAATTTAATATATTTTCCCATTTTGTTTGAAAGTGCTTTATTTTCTGTATTTCCTTCAGAAAACTAGATTACTTAATGAACAAACCACAGCGCTAGAGTGAAGTGAGGAAAACCCAAATCAGCAATAATCAATTATAAAAATAACTGTACTCTGATACTGTCCTTCTTACATACCTCTCCCATCTTCCTGATCTGTTTCTATTCCTTCTTTTTTTCACATCCTCTTCACAGGAAAGAATGAGTATGATCTTCTGGTCATTGGTGGAGGGTCTGGAGGCCTTGCTTGTGCAAAAGAAGGTTTGTATGTGTAAATAACTAACAGAAGTTTTGGTTTAACTTCAGTAGGGTGTAAGGAAACTGAGGGAAGTGTTACTGATAATGTTAAAGCTGTTTAAGAAGCATAGTACGCTCAGTACCTGTACATCAATCATTAACTTAGCTCCATATGGTTAATCTGCAAATCAATTCACACCCTCAGATGGTGTGATCTTTTTTTGCTTTCCTCTTAACCTTTTAAAATATGTTTCTTCTTTTGTCATGGGAAAAACCATTAAGCTTTAATTTCACTGTTGTAAAAGTATTCAGAGTACCTCCATATATACTGTACTTTTTAAAATACTATTCTCATTTAAAACAATACCTTCATACTGTATCCAAGATCTAACTGCTGTAGAGAACCTTGCCCCCTTTGTTTGTCAGGGTAGCATGTTCAACAACCCACAGTGTTCTTAAACATCTCATTTGAGGTCAAATTGCATTTTTAGGGTCAGTGGAAGCTGGAGGCCCCAGTCTGGGTTATTGAGCATCTTCCAGAGAATTTGCTGACTATGTAGGCAGGTTGGGTCTCTGGTCTGGTATCTTGAGTTAGACAGAAAAAAACACCAGCTGTCATCTCCTGTATTTTATCTCTGTGTGTGCTACTAAAAATGTTTATGTTTGTGTATTTCTCCTTCCTCTAAATACCTTACTTTGCTTCTTTGTTTACAGCTGCTCAGTTTGGAAAAAAAGTGGCTGTTCTGGATTATGTTGAACCTTCCCCACGAGGTATGGAAGAGAAATAACAGGGTAATAATTGGACATGCATATCATTCAGCTGCTCAGGTGAGCAGGTTGCTCCAGAGAGCAGTGTCCAGTGTCCAAAGCCTGTTTTGCTTGGAGAAAAGTCCTTAAGCCCAGCTTGTGCCATGGCTTGTTCTCTCCAAGATGAACCCGTTGTGCCTGCTCCCCTGTACATTAAGCTTGTTAGCAGTGCTTGATGCTATAATTTATAGTGAACTTTGGACTTAAATAAGGAGAATATCCCCTCTGTCAAAATAATATTTATAATTTCTAAAAATTACTAATTGTGTCATGCTGAGGCTCCTTGTACACAATGCACAAAATGAGATCTGCAAACATGAATGTTTAGTTACTGAATCTTCTGAGCTTTGAGAAAAATCTTGAAATTACTTGAATTTTAGAAGAAAAATGTACAGAGATGGTTTTTATCAAACAAATGAGCACAAAGCAAGTTATAAACTGATCTGTAGGAGACAGTAAACTGTGTTTTTACAGAACTTTTTACTTCCCATGGAGCCAACTGCATTGTTAAACTAATCTAATTTACTTTTTTTTTCTTTCTTTGTTTTTTTCCCAAGGAACTTCATGGGGACTTGGTGGAACTTGTGTGAATGTTGGCTGCATTCCTAAAAAGCTTATGCATCAAGCAGCCCTTTTAGGGAGTGCCCTTAAAGATGCCCAACACTATGGCTGGAATATACCCCAACCTGTTCATCATACTTGGTAAAGACTGTTGCTTATATCCACTCCTGTGTGCTGCAAATGCATAACAATAACCTTTTCCCAGCTGGTGTTTATTATGGGACAGTTAGGGAAGTGAATTTTGCATGTGAAATTTTAGCCTGGTACTTGTTAAAAAACAGAATTAGTTTCTGGTTTCTCAGGGCAGAAATTATGTTGGTTTGGACTTGATAATTTGCTTTTACAATAAAAAATACTGTGGTTCAGTCCTCGTTTTCAGCATATATCTTTGCCAATATCTTTGTGTTGCATAACCTGAATTTGTAATATGATGACTTCATGTTCCGTCTCTTGTTTTGTGGCAGGTCTGTGATGGCACAAGGTGTTCAGAATTATGTGAAATCCTTGAACTGGGGACACAGAGTGCAACTACAAGAAAAGTAAATAAGACTTTGAAGTTTGTCTTTCTTCCCACAGTCAAGGAGGTGCTCTTGTCCTTGTAGAACTGCAGAATTGCCTTTGAAGTTTCTATCTAGAGCTAATATTTTGAGTCTGTAAGTCCTTTCTTCAGGGGTCTGCAAGTGCCCCTGTCAATGTAAGTAAGTGGTCTCTTCCTCTCCCATTTTCCTTTTTGGTGAAATAGTGGTTGACACTGACCATACACAAAAGCTTTCTAGCAGTGTAGTGATGCTCTCTATAGTCTGGAGAGGTTTTGCATTAATATGAAGCAGTCAAGGTTTCTTAAGATACTTCTGACCTCATCCCCCAAAATTTCTATGCCATACAAACCCACAGTTAACACTATGCTAGAGCAGCAGATTTTTTTTTTCAGTATGCAGTTCCTTTTATAGAGAAATTATAATAGAAAATTTAACAGATTCTATCATGTTACTCCTGCTGAGGCACTTTGGTGGGTTCTCAAACAAGCATGGTATCAGAAATGCTATAGATAATACTAGTAGTGCTATGGCTAGCAGAAAATGTATTTTCTGAGGATATAAATAATCTGATCTCAAAGTTTGTTACAAGGTTAAGTTACTTTTCTGTATAGAGGAGTTAAGTGTGACAGAATAATTAAGTGACAAATTATGATAGATCTGCAAACAGTCCTATGAAATGAGAGTCCTTCCTTTTACTGCTCTATGCCTGATTGCTACCCCTTTTACCACTTAAATACAGAAAAGGTAGCTGATTGTATTTCATACCTATTCTTGTTAAGTGTACATTGCTGATGCTGTTTTCTTCTAAACAGGAAGGTGAAATATTTCAACATAAAAGGAAGTTTTTCTGATCCACATACAGTCCGTGGTGTAACAAAAGCAGGTAAAGAGGTGAGCTGCTGTGCTGATTTCTGCAGTGTTGTTCACTTGGAACATTTCAGGTCATTTGGGAGCGAGATTGTCCTTTTGCAAATTGTTTGAGGTATTCAGTATTGTTTTAGTGAGTGAGATTTGCATTTTCCACTTAGAGAAGTTGTTTATGAACTTGACTGGTGCCTGCTGAGTCCCTGGCCTGGCCTGTTGGATGCTATTGCTTTTTTCTACGGGTGGAAATGCTGAGACAGAAGATTTTTGTTTGATTTGGTCAGTCATGCTGATGCTTACAGAAATGTAAGTTCTGAGAGATGAGAATTAGGTTGCTCTGAGCTGTTTCCCTCCTTCAGGTGATTTGTAGGGGTGATTAACTCAGTAATACCAAATTGTGTGTGGGAGGCAATTAGTGTGAATGCACATCTGGGTCACATAACAGAATGGTGGCCATTGCTGGGTATTTAACAAGGCCTGAAAGTGCCTTTTTAACACCTTTTTCAGGGTAATTTTTTAATATTACTGATTCATATCAGCTTGAAGGTCAGGTTTTGGAGGTAGGTGCCTCCGATTTTCTAGAAACAGTCTCCTTTTGTTGAGGTAGCTTAACTCCAGGCCTGAGATAGAACTTACTGCTGTCATCTCTGTGTGTTTTATCCTGACAAGAAATTGATTTTAAAAGTGTCATTGTGCATAACTATTGCTTCCAAGTAGTCATCAGAATCTTGTGCAGTGTAAGAACAATTGCACAGTTAATATTAAAACCTAGTAGAGAATGGGTAGGAGAAATTCTGCATGTATTAGTTTATCTCCATCCCTTTTTAATGCATTGCTGATTATTATGTCACATAAATAGCAGATGGTAGTACCAGTTTTCTCATTGTTCACTCATTTGTACATAGATGAAATCCAAAGACAGATAAAAGGATTGCAAATGCTTGATTTTTGATTTTTCATTTTTGTTTGTAGGTTGTTGTTACTGCAGATAATATCGTCATTGCTACTGGAGGAAGACCAAAATACCCTGCACATGTAAGTTACCTTTCCATTTGACAACTCCAGTGCTTTACTGAGATGCACAACACAGTGAAGGAAGATAAAGAGAGATTTTTGTACTTGTGTCACACAAAAAATTGTCTATATATAAAGGATGTTGTCTATGGAAATGTTTTTCTAAAAAGCCAGTTTGCTTTGATTTGTTGGTGTTGCTTAGAGCTGTAGAATAATTCAGGTTGGAAGCTGGCAGCCCCAGATATATTCCCCTTGGTCTGTACTTCAGCCAACACAGCCTGAATTGCTATTAGCTTTTAGTGCTGACAGGATTGGCATTGTAGATTCACCTGTGTGATCATAGGTTGCAGGTGCACTGGAGTATGGAATCACAAGTGATGATCTGTTCTGGTTAGAGAAATCTCCTGGAAAAACGTAAGTTACCTTACCATGGTTGTAATAGATGCTGGCATTCCTACCTTTTCTATATAGCAGGGTGAAAAATGTTCAAAATTGCCTTTTGTATGCCAATTTTTCTTCTGTTTTCCTTCTGGAAATTTGCTTCACAATGCAGCAATATCATACTACCAAACTTCATTAATAACTGATAGATCTTCTTCCTCCTCATGTTATGAAATTCCCTCCTAAAATCAAATTAAATAACGTTTTCACCGTGTTAGGTTGTGCTGTAGCGATTACAAGTCACAAGAGGGCAGCATGAACTCACCTGGGGCTGCTCAGTCCACGTTCCTCAATTAGGGGAGAAGCTCCAACGTAATTTTGCTTTCTCCTAAGTTGTGGCAGATAACAAAAGAAAATATCAAGAAACATTTGAGTTACTTTTGCTTTGGAAGCTGTTGTTTAACTGAAATATTAAAACACTGGTTTTAATGGAAATACTAAAATGCCACAGTTGTTTTTTACAGCACACAGCACAGTAAGATTCTGAGTCAACACTGCTACAGAGCAATTTCCTGATGGAGATAATTGTGATAGGAAATGCAGATTTGCTAGCCTAAAAGTCAAATAATGCTATCTTTTTGTCCTCTCTATTGAGCAATTCTAGAAAAAACAAAAGAGACTTCAAGCTGTAATACTGGTGTTTGTGCAAAAAGCATAGTTGCCATTCGTGGCAGTGACTTTCTGCTATAAAAAATGCACTGTGTTAAGCTAAACTTCAAATAAGAAAATGAGGCTTTTTGCTACAGTTTTAGAAAGAAAGTAAATTTGTTGTTGTTTGTAGTGTTTCAGTCACCTCTAGCATGTTGAAGGCATGATTTATGCAAGGAAATTTTTTAAGAACAGCAACACCCACCCCCTCAAAAAAACCCCTACAAAATCCCAAACCAAAATATAAGATTTGTCCTTGTAAGAGGTTTCTGTGGAAATATGGCTCTTGTCCAGTTGCTGCCGATGCAAGTTGTAACAGTGTAATGTGGGAGTCTAGTGTTTATATGTTGCATTCCTGAGATTTAGTCAAAATAAGCCTGCAGGGGCTACAGTAGCATTTCTGTGCTTTATCAGGCTGTGTCTTAGCAAATGAAGGAGGGAGTTGTTAGAGGTTTGTTTCTGTCGGATTTGTTTCTGTTATAAATATTCCCAAGGTTCAGTTTAACACCTTTTGTTTTTAGTCTGAGCTGTGTTGTAGTTTTTCTTTTCTCCCTCTCCAAATGTACATATCTCAGCTACAAATTACATGCCTGGAGGTTATAGAACTGTCAGTCCTGCAGTTATTCTTTTTTTTTTTTTTTTTAAGTAAATCATTAACCAACTTTAAAAGTCCCATAGATATACAAACATGGGGAAGAAACTCACTGCTGAGATGAAGGGTTTTGGCAGAGTGAATTAGAAGAGATGGCTGGAAATGTGTTGAGAATGAGTAAGAAATTGAGCAGGTGTGACCACAAGGTTAGGTTCTGCTTTCCTAACTTTTCTTTTAGACACTGACAATGCCCAGGAACCCCCTGTTTTGTACAAGAAAGTGTGAATAATGTGGGGCTGATTCTATGAGTAAGTGCCAGCTGACATCCATTTTCCATCTAATGAAAAAGAAGAGCAAACATATGCCCAAATTACAGAAATTCTTATTCTTTTCCCTGTGAATCTCCAGTAGATATTTCTTTATGGGCAGTATGAGGCTTTTTGCAGCACTTCCCAGGAGCTGCATGCTAATGAGGGTGTGATCATTCATTCACAGATGAATCAGATGCCCTAATGCTGGAAAAATTATTTCCCATTATGTTAAATTATTTGCCAAGCATAAACCCCAGACTAGCAGATTTTAATCAACCTATTCTCTGTACACCTTCAGAAGTTGTGTGTTTTTATTGTAAGATAGAGAGATGTTATCTGGAGCCTTTTGTAAGAAAACATGTGTTGTACTGACTGTGCAGTCCCTGGGGCTTACAGAGCTGCAGCCTCCATGTCTGCACTGCTCAGAAGTTTAAAAGCATTGCTGTTAGAACTGGGAGATGCTGCAGATTTGTTTAGGGTAAGGCATAGGCCACAAGCCCCTTCAAAAACCTAACAAAATACTTTGTTGTCAGAGGAAATACTGTGTGGGATACCATCTCCAAACTGTGAGATTTTAACAAGTCTGTAGAAGACATAAAAAGCAGAGGAGTGCAAGTGCAGCCTGTCCAGCAGCTGAGAGTTAATGGCTGCCTGGCTGGAGCTGCTTTTACCTGCAGAACAGGGACTGAGCATTCTGCTTTTTGTACCCAGCAAATGGTAGGGGTGGGAAGAGAGGAACTGCTGCTGTGTAGGGATCAACTGGGGACAGAGATGGAAACTGCTGTGCTGGAGAGCTGATACACCTCATAAATTACAAGTGTTGATGGACAATTGCAATTATATTCTTGATTGAAAGGGTGTGAAATATTGAGAGAGGTGGGAGCTGGGGTTTTATTTAGGAACTAAAATGGATATATTTGGTAAATACCAGTCTAAGTAAATCTATTAAACCCATTTTCTGTAATATAAACAAATGTTTGAAGACTGGAAGGGCAAATATTTGGCATCTGGAAAAATACAGTGATTAAAAAGCAGGTGGTTATAAATCAAAATGAAATTTAGCAATGAATAAAGTCTTCATTGGGAACTGTAATCTACTTGATAGGAAGACGTAATCTAATTGATAGACCATCCCCATGTGCTGAAAGATGAGCTGTCAGGGAAGAAGATTGGCCTGGCTGAATAAAGAGTTTTGGCTGGAACTCAGGGGAAAAAGGAGTATTTATGCCCCTGGGAGAAGAGAGAGGGCCACAAGGATGCCATAAGGTTGTGCAGGGAGAAAATTAGAGGGGCCAAAGCCCAATTAGAACTTAATCTGGCTACTGCTGTAAAAGGCAATAAAAATGTTTCTATAAATACAGTAGCAACAAAAGGAGGGCTCTGGAGAATACCCATCCTTTATTAGTGTGGGGGAGGAGAAGCACAGTAATAAGGATAAGGCTGAGTTACTTAATGCCTTCTTTGCCTCAGTCCTTAATAATAAGAGCAGTTGTTCTGTGGTGCCCAACCCCTGAGCTGAAAGAATGGGGACAGGGAACAGAATGAAGCCCCCATAAATCATGAGGACTTGGTTAGAAACTTCCTGCAGCCTTGGATATGCACAAGTCCAAGGAGGGAATCCACCCCAGGGTGCTGAGGGAGCTGATGGAAGAGCTGACTGAGCCACCCTCCATCATTTCCCAGCAGTCCTGGGAACTCAGGGGTCCCAGCTGACTGGAAGTTGGCAAATGTGACACCCACATCAGAAAATATTTTTTTCTGGTTGTGCAAAAGTATGCACAAGCTCATTCCACTGCTTTCTTCTTTTTTTCCTTTTCTGTAACAGGTTGATTGTTGGAGCCAGCTGTATCCTTTGAAAAGCCTGTGATGATCTATGATTATAACTAACATAGCTATCTTTCCTGTGAAACTTCAGTTTTCAGAATGCCTCTGCTCATGTGATATAGTTGAGTTGGTAAGAGAATAATAATAGTTTTCTATGCAGTAGCATCATGGAAATTAGGATCAGCTGAGGATAAATTCTCAGGATCTTAAATCCAGTGTTAACTATGTTAACTATAAGACTTCCAAGTTTTATTCTATGTACAAAGGCAAGCTAAAGATGTCTGTGTAAAGAGAACTTGATGTTTCCAAGTAAAAAGCCTGCTTGTATACTACTCATATATTGTGTTTATTGAAATTGTTGTTTACATTTGCTTAACGGGTGTGTCACCAGATGTGTCCCTTGAGTGTGCTGGTTTTCTGACAGGCATTGGATTGGACACTACAGTCATGATGAGAAGTGTCCCACTTCGTGGGTTTGATCAGGCAAGTACAGAATATCTTCCACCTCCTTATCTATCAAATAAATTAAAATACAGATTTTTCAATTTTATCTCCTAAAGAAATAATGTTGTTTGCATCTTCAAACATTTCTAATATGTGCACAGGTTTTGAGGTGGGAGTATTGTTGCTTAAGTGGCAGTGACAAACACCACCCATGGTAGTGACAGCTCCTGGTTGTATGTCACCCTCTCCCACCCTGGAGTGCATTCCTTAAACTAGTGGTTTGTCTGCCTTAAAAGTGATGGCATGAGTTTGCAAAACATTGTATAAGAATAATTCTTGGGATTTACACTCCTCATTGAAGAAATCCACACCTGTAACAGCATGAGGTCTGAGCAAGCAGGGAACAGTGTGTGTGTAGCACTTGGTCAAACACAGTAGGAGAACTTGATCCTCTGTAGGCAGGAGGAGCACAATGGCCATACCAAAGTTGATAAAGTATTAATGGAGATAAAATAACTATGTTCAGTCTGCAGCCACATTGAGGCTGATGGAAACTGATTAATGAGCTCTCATGTTTCTGAAGAGACATAACCCTGCTGTTGCCTTCATATTAGTTAATATCAACTTTATTTTAAAGTTTTGTAAGCTGAGAGAGCTTGTGGAGTTGTGTGGCGTTGTTCTATGTGAGTGGTTTTGTAATAATATCCTTTAAATAATAAACATACTCTGGCAAGGTGCAACCTGAGTTCCTGCAGTCAAGAGCACTGATGTCTTTGGATAAACCTGTTGATGCCACATTTTACTACTTCAATTTGGTGTGGCATTATTTCAAACAGACTCTTAGGACAAAAGTGGTTTGGTTTTTTGTTTTTGTATTAGAACTTTCCATGAAACCTTACTGATTCATACTCATTGCAGAGAAATGCCAGGTGTTATGGCAAAACAAAATACCTTTCTCCCGTTGTTTTTATGAAAGTATTTAATGTTCATCAAACTACTAGAAAATTGTAATTATGGTAATGGTAAATTGAATATGGTCTAGATTATGTAAACAGCAAATGCTTTAAAAGCAACTCTTTTATTAATTTACTGTTATATTTTTTTAAAATAATTTGAGTAATTAAGTGTAGGTGCCTCTTGGAATGGAGTTGCAGGTCATAGTGGCTCCCTAAGTTATCATGTATTAGCAGCGCATAGTAACTAAGTGATAAAGAATGTTTGAAATGCACAAGGTATTTACTGGGGTTTCCTGAACCCAGCTGAAGGAGGGGTTTACATTGAAAAGGTCACATACCTAAGAAAAAACAAATTTGTTTCACTACTCAACAGCAAATGGCTTCCTTAGTAACTGAGCACATGGAATCTTATGGCACAAAATTTTTAAAGAGATGTTTCCCAACTAAAGTTGAAAAATTGGAGAGCGACAGATTGCAAGTCACTTGGAAAAATGCTGACCTGGACACAGAAGAAACCGATTCTTTTGACACCGTGATGTGGGCAGTAGGTAAATATGATTATCTTAACGTTTCTTTGCAATGCTTTCCATTCTGAAAGTGAAGTCACTTCATCATGGGGTCAAACAGCCCCCCCCCATTAAATGTTTAGTGACTTAGACATTGATAGTTGTTTAATTATTTTCTTGCATGCCTGACTTGTTCATTTACAGTCTAAAAACACATTAAAGTTACTGTGAATGGCAGAAGTCTGTGGTAACTACTTTTGCATGAGCTGCAATAAATGGGTCATGTAGTCTTTCTCACTTTTACTAGAGTAAGAACATGAATTCCAGCAAACTCTGGTTTGCAGGTAGTGTTCTCTGAGTGCATACTCTTGATTGATTCATAAAGCCATTCACTGGAAGTACATATTTATCCTGTTTAAGAGGCTACCATTTCTTCTAGGATTTTTTTCTAAACTGTGCTGTTTAAGTTTGTTACTGCAGCTGTCATCCAATTCAGAGAAAAAGTAATTGGCTCTAAAAACCCAAGCTCTAGCAGGGAACCTTGAAACTGTATAGCTTTTTGAAATCTGGTTAGGGACTTTTACATATCTCAGACCCCTTGGAATTGACATACAACGACTAAGAGTAAATTGCTTTAGAAGAATGCTGTGATAAATGTCTATGAGCATAATCACCAGAAATGGGAATCAAATCTGGGGTTTTCCTCCTTTGAGACAAATGCTGCTTCCTGCAAGGACTAGCACACTAAATTATGTACAAGGCTCCAGCCCACAGGAATGAAAACACTCCTTCAGTGTTGCCTCCCTGAGCTGCTCGTTTGTCGCTGTTACCAGTCTGTCCTTGGTTTCTGTATTGGTTCAGATGGGCTGTAAGCCCACCAGAGTAGGAGACTTTTGTCTTTTGTGCTTATAAAGCTTTGTGAATATCTGGAATTCTAGATCAATAATGCATGGCTAAAGGTAGTAGTGGTGTTTGGCAGGCAGATGATATCTGGCAAACAAAGTAAATAGGCTTAAACGTACAGCCCAAGAAATCCTGTGGATGCAGACAAGTAATCAGTTTTACTAGCAGCTTTAGCAATCCCCTTGACTACTTTATATTCTTTTTATCTGGCACTTCTATTTTAGAGTAGTGGGAATGCATTACTCTTTCATTTGTTTATAGCATAAATTTAAATTACTGTGGTTGTAGAATAGATCCATTACAGGATCAGAAACAGATCATTTACAGCATATTTTGCCCAGTGGATTTAATCTACTATCCAGTTGTTCCATTTCCCTGGTTAAGTCAGCTTTATATCTTCCTAATACCCCAAACAGAGAGCAGGGTGTGCATTGTGACAAATGTTTTCTTTTCCTTACTGTAACTACTACTCTCTTAGAAGTGCCTTGGGCTCTACAAATTGTGGAAACAGCCTGTAATAATGGATTATTCTCCTCAGAACCAATCAAACAGACTAGTGCTTGCCAAGAGTAAAAAATAGCTCATGCTATCTGGACACATAAGAATTCTGAAAACTGTAGAATAATATTCATGAGGTGAGATGAAGATATTTCCAAAAAGTGGGTTTCTAAGTGCTGTATTTGATTTTTCTTAAGCTTTCTGGTAAAAAACCCAGCCCATTCTGTGGTTCTATGAAAAGTACACTGAGTTGGAGACACACATGTCAAATGTCAAGTCAATTTGTTTAACTTTGGTCTACGATGGAAAAAAAGAGCTATTAAGTTGAAAAATAAGAAAAAAATCTTGGTTTACTGTTAATTATAATGGAATAAGGTTGCATGATAGACTGTTGCAATTCAGTTGTAACATGAGTCTGCTCATTATTTCAGTTCAGAGGAGCTACATGTGTTACAATTTTTGTCAGAGATTTGAGTTACAATCCATATTTAGAAACAGCAAAATGAATAGTGTGAGGATTTTGTGTTGCCTTTTTTTAGTGTTCAAATTGGCACTCCACCCTTAAGGATTAAACACATTAACAGTTAGAGCTGGTTAATTGGTGTGCAGTCCATATGATTCATTGTTTTGCTCTGTATCAACACACCCACACCAGGTGTCTGAGATAATAGGCTGGGAAACTCAGTGGTGTTGAGGATTTCCTGTCTGCAGATGTGCCAGTTATAATACTGATTGAAGCAAGTCAGCTTGGAGAGTTGGTTAAAAAGCAGCTGCTGCTGTTAACTAATTGTAGCCTAAATTATAGTACATATTTCCATAATTTTTGCCAGTGCATTATGGAATTTTAGTAGGATTTTATTAATAATGTTAAAAATAGTTACTGGTAGTGGGACATAGTACTGTAGCTTATTAAACTATTTCCTAATGTCAACCCTTTAAAAAGAAAATTAGATTGTGTTTGTCTGATCAGTTTTGTTTTGCTTTTGGAATGTGTGATTTTCTGCTTGTATGGATAAGCCAATAAAAGCAGGCACAATGCTCCCTTTGTTTTTCTAGCAGCATTTTTGAACTAGTCAAAATATTTGAGGGGCAAAAAAAGAAATCTCATTTTGATACATTTTAATGTAATTTAAAAGTTTCAGTGCAAATCTTTGTAGGTAACACATGGACCTGTCATACCTTGCTGAGGGACTACTTACTGTTATATTCCATCTCAGTGCAAGAGCTTGTTCTTGATGTTTATTTGATTTTTCCAGTTCAGCTCTGTATGTCTTTCTGTCTTACTAGTGCTATCTTTGGCTTCTAGAGAATTCTGAAATTGTAAGATTTTGAGGTTTTGAATGGAATCCTTGCTGTTTGGTATTGACAAAGGGTTAAATACATAACATTTTCTGTAATAGTGTTCTTCAAGGCTTGCAACCAAACCAGTTTGGATTAACAAGGGAAACAGAAATTTTGTTAGGAGATTTTCTGTGAAAAGTCCCATAAGGTAAAATTTTGCTGTGATCTCCTATGAGGACATCTCTGCCAGCCCCTGTAGAAAAGGGAATGGGCTTTAGATTTATCTTGGCAAACACAATCTTGCCATTGAGTTTTTAATCTTTGAACTATTCAGTGAAAAATGAAGCACCTTGGTTGGTCTCAGACATCTCTTAATGCTGATGTGCTGTGGTTTGCTGAAGCTTTGGGGCTTCGTTCTGAGCTTCCCATGTCTGTCTCTCTTACTAACTTAAATTCATTACTCTCTTGATTAGATATGGTTTCTGCAATCCTAATGAAATTTGATTAGATATGGTTTCTGCAATCCTAATGAAAATTGTCATTCCCATTATATCAGCCAGTGCTTTTAGGGAATTTTCCAATATCTAATTTTTAGGGCATTCAGTCAGACTTTATTCAGCAGGGCTATTTTTAATGTGCTTTCCCCTTTGTGTAACCAACCCATAAACTTTGAGTGTAACTTATTTTATGCTACTTATTATACCAGCCTGTAACTATAAAAATAATTTGTTCATGTGCTAGGCTATGCCTCTAAATCTACATGTGAAGAAGGTTGGATTCAGAACTATTTCAGCACTAAGGTGCTATTTGAGTTGATAGGTGATGCTAACCTTTACTTCAGTGATGGTAGAAAGAGATTTTTCAAATGGCAAAAAATTACTCCAAATTTCTTGAAAACAGTATAGTTACTGCTTGCAGAAAACAGATTCAGTTCAATCATAAATGCTGAGGAGATTAAAGCCAATGACCTGCCTCTCTTGGGAATGGTGGTTGAGTGCTCGTTTTTGAGGCTGCAGAGCCATCCTTTGAAACCAAACCTTTGGTTAAAGCAAGCTTTGTGTGGGAGAAATAATGTAAGAGTGAACTGTAGCTTTCTTCTCAGAAAATGTTTCCAGCACTCTTCCCTTTTTACAGGGTATTGAGAACAAGAAAAGTAGAATTTTAGAAGTCTCTCCCATGCTGTAAATTTTTAATTTGATTACATGTTAGTTGGAGTTGCTTTTGTTGTGAACTCCAGGTGTGCACAGGCAGGTTTTTGCTCATTGCAGCACAAGCTTTCTGCTGAGAGGACTCCTCTGTGTGAAAAGTGTCAGTGCTACAGGAGAGTACAGTGAGCAGCCTTGCCAGAGAGCCAGTTACTGCCCCAGTATTGACTAAGGGCCAGATTTTTTTTCAAATTGAGGCAGGCATGCTTGAGGTTTATCAGTAATGGATGTAATGTTCAAAAGCATCCTTGTAGAAATGGGGCACACTATTATCAATGTGATAAAGGTTCTGAACTCTTTAACCTTATTTAATCTTACTCTAGTCAATATTTTCCTGTAATCTGAACAGTAGTTACACTGAAGTGGTTTTTATTTGGCATTATCAGCTGGGTGTGTTTTAGTGAACATCTTGTGGGTTTTAGGAGACATTTGAAGGAGGAAAAGGCAGTGGTATTGAAACTAATTTGGGGAATGTGTCAGGCACTCAGAATGAAGAGTACTGAGACTGGGAACACAGACAAGATT
The DNA here is from genome assembly GCF_028018845.1 of Melospiza georgiana. NCBI lineage: Eukaryota > Metazoa > Chordata > Aves > Passeriformes > Passerellidae > Melospiza > Melospiza georgiana. Next base: position 7,451,322 of record NC_080447.1, read on the forward strand.
TTGATTAAGGTCAGACTGAGGTCAGATTGGATAAAGTTATGATGTGCCAATATATAGAGAAGTGGAGAAGACTATTGGGCTTGAGCTTTATTCCAGAAAAACTCTCCTGTCACCCAGCAGTATCCTCACAGTGGCCATCTACAATAAAATGTGTGCTTGGCTCCAGTTTGGATTTTTCAGATGTTGGGAGGCAAATTGGCATTTCTAACTTCTTTGGTTAAGAAACTCTGGAAGACCCATTAAAAAATTCTGCTGTCAGCTGCACCTTTATCATCCTGGGAAATCTTACTGGATATAAGAGTATGCTGTCACTCCTTTGCCACTGCTACTTACCTGAGTATGGCTGTGCCTCTGAATTCTGAGTTTAGCTGTTTCAGTCTCCACTGTTGAAGGTCCTGCACCTGAGGCTCACAGTCTGATACTCATTCCCCTTGTTCTGTGGTCAGGTATAATTACCAGAAGCCCTGGGCAGGTAATGGGACACAAATGCCACACCACAGCCCAGCCTGGCCATGTCTGTAATGGGAGATGTGAGCTTCAGCCACCACTCTCTGCAGTGGAGCCCTCTGGCTGGCAGCCCCTAAGGAAGCTGTGCTGTTAGATTTTACAAAAACAGATCAAAAAGCTGCTTTTTCTTTTAAAGTTAAAAGCAAAAGAGGGCTGGCACTGAAAGCAGGGCTCTGTGTGGTTTTCACAGCTGTGTGGTAAGTGGATGGGTCTATGAAAGATGAGACTGTGGTGTGCTGTTAGAAGTGCAGGAGGCAGGTAACCTTTTTAAGGGTCAGATTTGAGTTACACCTTTCTTCTAGGTGTCTGGCATATTTTGCTGTTTTGAATGAAAGCTATATCTAATCTTGTGTCCTATACAATTGTACACTCCTGTTCTTTGGCAGTTTCAGGACATCTTCAAACTAAAAGCACATGTGCTGATTTTAGGCAAAGAGTGGGTTTGTGTGCCTGGTAGGATTTAGACTCTTAGAAATAAGCTGTGAAGTATTGATTTCTTGAAATTGAAGATATGAAAAAATCAGGAGTTATGGATATAAAAAGAAAGTCCGTCTGAGAAATGGTGAGAACTAATTTTATAATAGTAAGTGAACATTAGGAAACATCAGAATTCCCTGAATTTGGCACTGCAACCTGCACATTGTATAATCATGAGCCTCAATTACTGAATTTGAGATGAAGCAAGATCAGTAAGTATAATTCTTATGGGGGTGAACCTGCATAGAGCTAAAGGCCAGTAAAGCTTCAGTTCAGTGTTTAAAAATTCTGGTTTTACCTTCAAAAGTAATAGTTAGGCCGTAAAATTGAGAGAGAAACTTCACTATGAGAAGCAGCACATTTTTTTGTAACTCATAGCTATTAATACCAAGCTGTACATATGTTAAAATTGGCTGCAATGGAAAGGTTAAGTGTTATCCTGCAGGTTTGATAAACTCAGCTGTTGTTGCCACAGGTCTTTAAATGACTCTATTGAGGGATTTTCTTTTTTCCTCTTTCAGTGCCTGCCATTGCGTGCTAAGTTTTCTCTTGGCTCTGCCTGGCAGGAAAAAGAGGAAACTAGAAAACCCCATTAGTTGTCCATTTGCAGAATACCCAGGCTTTACTCTCAATACCCAAAGAAATACAACGGTAGGAAGTTGTTTCACATCCGAGCCAAGATAAGGTCCTGGAGGTTTATTATTTTTGTTGCCTGATAGCATCAGGACTGGGGAGTAGGGGGCAGAGAAGGAACAGCAGATCAACATCCCATGGGGACAACAGAAGGGAAGACAGACAGATAGCCAAGTGCCGACAGCTTCAGTCAGTGCTCCCAGAGGAAGTGTTGGTTTCACCAGATGAAATTAATACACAGAAGTCTTTACAGAGGCATTCAGATGTGACATTGTTTGAGGGCCTGGCTATATGGAAGATGTATAAAGCACTGAATCATATGTTTACATATAATTAGGTCTGTATTGACAAGCCAGGTTTTCCTTTTGTTTAATAATTTCCTACATTAACATCAAAGAGCTTGTTTTTATAATGAAAACACATTTCCTCTTTTGTTTTGCTTTGCTATAGCTCTGTATTAAATTGAATGCAAATCATGACTCACGCAAAGGAGACTTAAATGTGTAGATATATCCATGTTCATTAAAGCCTCTAAAACAGACACAATGTTAAAAAATTTCCTTCATTTGGATATATTCAGTTTGGGGTTTTTTTCTGTGTCATCCTTAAAAATTTTGTGACTACCATGTAACTTCACTGTGCTTATTAACTTTCAAACAAGTTGGACAGGATTTAAGATTGCAATTTCTGGGTCAGGAATTGCTTCCTTAGATACTCTATACAAAGCTCAGTGTAATGCTGTTAAGACTTCAGTGATCAAGGGGTAACTATGCAGAAAACACTACCAAAATATATTTTTTAAATATGAGATAATTTGATATCATTGGAATAGGAAGCTGTAATAAAATCTGGGCTTGGTTGGATTTGCCTCATTTGTTTTTAAATAGATTTAAAATGTTTCTAAACTCTACAGAAATAGCTCAAATACAGTTTGAGATAACTAAATCAGCACTTAAGTTTTGAGAGCAAAGTTGATAAAATTTTTCATCTAAGGTGAAGATACTAGAAGTGTTTTAAGATAAGTGTATTCAAATTACAAGAAAGAAGGACTTCAGGAATGTTTAACAGCATTATTAATAATTTTTATTCAAATAGTATACACAACACATTGTTGGCACTAAGCACCACTCAGGTAATGTTTATTGGAAATTTTCAGTGTAGAAGTTGCTTAGTTTTTATATGTATATTTGTGCTATATTAGGAAACTGAATTTAGAATCTTCAATAAACATGAATTTATGTGGTTTTTGTAGTTTTTCCAGTGGGTGTGGTTTTCCATATTTAAAAGGATAACCCTCTGATGTCTGAGCAAAGGCAACAGTGATCGAGCTCCTTTCCCACAGAATGTCAATAGCCATGCTTTCCACCCCTGCAGCTTTCTCAGTATAAGTTTTCTCATGATTCTGCTTGGACTATCAAATAGAACAAAGTTCTTGGAGACCCACAGTGGAAGATGCCAACTTTTTAGATTAACACTGCTGAAGTTTTCCAATAGCTCTTACTTTAATTTTTTTTTTCCTTAAGGCCGAGCCCCTGACACCAAAACTCTCAATCTGGAGGCAGTTGGAGTGAAAACTAACTCTGAAACTGGAAAGATTATTGTTGATGCCAGTGAAGCTACTTCTGTTCCTCACATTTATGCAGTTGGAGACATAACAGAGGTACTGAGTCTACATAAACTATTTTACAATAACAGGAAGCCAACTTTGTTCCTGACTAATAACTAGTCCCCAGATGTAGTCATGCTCCAGTGTATATCTCAGTGTTTTGCACTTTTTCACTTGGCAGGGCTGGAGTGTTTATGCCAACCACCTGGGTCAGTAATTTCCTTCACAGGGATCCTGTGAAGTATCTCAGCATGAGAGATTATTGCTGATGTTTATCAGGGAATGCATCATTGGTCAGAGGCTAATAATGATGTCTTTATCACTCCTATTATCTTTCTAAAAATGTTTGTATCACTTTTGACATATGACTTCATACTGCCTGTGAATGCTGAGTGAAAGCAATTCTTCTGTAGCTAACTACATTTACTGGGAATGACCATGACAAGTTCTGTGACTGCATTTGGGGTATTTTGGGTGTTAATTGAGATTAATCACAAAACAGCTTATCATATCCCTGATGCAAAATGCTTCTAATGAAGTACTTTCCTCTAGAGTAAGAAAAAGTAATTACTGAAAGTACTAAATGCATTTGATTTTCTTCATGATTTGTGAATGATTATGCTAAATAAACATGAGGGGAGTGGGATTTTTTGTTGTTTTTTTTTTTAAGAAGGGGACATGATAACTTAAGCAACATAATTTATTTAATAGAGAGGTAAGACCAGATTCTGTGGTCTTATTCTAGTGCTATTGATAATCTATACTCATATATGACAAGAATGTCTTGTCATGATAAATGTGCACTTAAATACTTTCAATCTGCCAATTTTTATTTTGCATAAGAGCTCAAGTTATCTGCAGTAAGTTGGGCATCCTCAAATATGTTGATTTCATAAAAAATGTTTGTCTGGATTCTGAACTGTAGAGTTACAGGAGCATGTTGTCATCATCTGCCTGCTGTGCCTGGAAAATTTGGGCAATATGTAGAGTACAGAGCAATGCTGGGCATTGCAAGATACAGAGTTCTCTCAGCTGTTACTGGAATTGAGGCCTTTCTTTCTATCAAGATAATTTTTCATATAGTGCAGGCACCTGCCTTACAAGTCTGGTAAAGCCAAATACTGTAGCAATATCCAAACAGTATATGTAGTATAATGTTAGTGAAGTTTAGAAAATGTCTCATTCTGCTATGTTTAAAATATTTTAAAGATCTCTCAAATGTATAAACCTTACAGGTGCTTTTAGTTTCTGAAGATATTGTAATGGATTAAATGATGTCTTGGGAATAGCCCTGCAAATTTCTGACTGGACTCTGGAGCTGCCAGAGACAGTTAAATCTCATAAATCTGCTGACCACTCCTGACCTCTTCCCTCTGTGTAGACATGTGTTTCTTCCTGTCTGTCTCCATCTTCACGTGGACTTGCCATTTCCTTTTAAATTGTGTTAAAACTCTTTCCTTCTCAGATATTTCTCCTTTTTATTTTTCCCCATTACTCTACACAACTTCTCTGTCCGGTTGTCCTGTCCAGTCACTCAGAGCTTTGGGATTTTGTAGAGTTCCTCTCCTTTCTTCTCATTTCACATGCAGATTCCCTCTGTATTTGTCACTTCTTGCTCTCAGATACTTCCTGAAGTCCACTTTCTGCTCACAACAACCTCCTACACCTGCTTATCCCTGATGTATAAGGCTTGGCTGCCTCCTGCTTTCCAAAATTTTCTTTTTAATTTCATCCAAGAAGCAGTTGTTAGAGGCAATGCTGGCAGGGCTTAGAATATGTTGCTTATTTTGCTGCCAATCTGCAGTGTTATTTTGGGCAAGTCATTTCCTTTTGGATGCTTTTTGTCTTTTGCCCTTTGAGGATTTAGATAAGAAATATAAAGTTGGAGGCAGGATGCTCTCCTCTTTCCTTCTCTGGATCTAAAAAATCATGTATTCATTTATTTGTCATTTTTATTTTGTTGTTAAAACTTGGATTTCCTTTTCCTTCTTTTGTCTATATTAGTGCAGATTTTTGAACCTGAGTGGTTCAACAGACACTTCTAAGTGTAAGTGTTAAAAACAGCAGTACAGTTGTATGCTGTGTCCAGTGTACAACTGGGGGAAAAAATGAAAAAGTTATGTCAGTGCTCTGTAGAATATTCCCTTAAGCTTTTATCTGTATATTGGCTCAATGCAGGGAATTAACATACAGTACTCATACATTTCAAGTGTTTAGAGATAAAAAGAAATACTGTCACACTTTTATCTGACTCCAGCACGTGATTTGTGGAATTCCACTTGCTAAGCAATGAAGTTTATTTTATTTGAATACTTAAATTAGTTTAGTGTTTTGGTTTTTTTAAAAGCAGAATTAATTTAGATAATAAACTTCATTGGCATGGGAACCAGCACTGAAATAAATTTTTGTGTTGGTGCATATCTCAAATTAACACATGAGAATCAAGGGTATCCTGCAAAGAACCACAAAGCTGCAGAGCTTGGTTGTGGTACTTTCTGGGTGTGACCTACCAAACGAGCACAGCAAGGGGAATCTTGTTCCCTGTGAGGGAACATCAATGATCCCTAAGAATCTTTATAAAAATTTTTTCCTCTGGTGTTCCTGCTCAGGATTTCTCCTTGCTCTGCTCTGTCCCTGTTAGAGTTTCTTTGCTGCCATAAAGTGCTTTTGCTCAAATTGTGTGAGCAGTTCCCAAGCCTTTGCCATTCCACACTGAATAAATACTGAATTGCTACCAAATAGCAAGAACTGCTTTTTTTGTTGGAATTCAATGCCCTGGCTGGAAGGGGAGTGAGTGAGGGGGCAGCTGAGTTTCCTGATTGCTCAGAATGGCTGTTTTCATTTGGGAGTCCTACCCATCTGGTACAAATGGGAATCTGTGTGCATGGGTGTCTTGTTGCACCCCTGTATGGAATGGAATCCTAATGTTACCCAAGATTTCATTTGGAAAAAAAAAAAAAAAAGGGAAAAAAAATCTTACAGATGTGAGTCAGTTTGTGTACCCTCAAAAAACATTATTCAAGTTGTGGCAAAATATTATTTTCAACTGGCAGGTGAAATTGCATTTCAGCATTTTCCTGTAATCAGGATCAGGAAAATCAAGCTGGAATTTTAGTGTGAATTCTTTTTTTCAGTGCTGATATAAACTCTCTGTGTTAAAATCCTTCCTTCAGTAGTGTTCTTGTTGAAAAGCATGGCACACACTATAAAGACATTTTCTCAGAAGGAGGTTTATGGTCAGGCCACTCTACATCTGTCATATTTCAAAGGGTGTTACAACAAAGATGTGTAGAGAAAGTGGAATGTACAGTATGTTGCTTTGAATAGAAATGAGACCAAAAAGAGTTGTGTTAGAACAAATACACAGTACTTCAAAGCTTTTTAAACTCTCTTAGGACCATCTCAGTTAAATGTATAATGCATTGGAGGATTCTTATGAACAATTCGTATCCATAATTATCAGCAGAGTAGTTCTACACATGACTGCAAAGTGAATGTTCATTTCAAATATTTACCAAGGAAGGTCTTTAAGTCATTGTTTATGAGGAATTGGGCTTTATCTGCATGGATGTTTTAGTAATTAGTTGGGTTTTATGGAATGCATGGCAGTGCTTTCACAATTTTATCTCTCGTTCCAATCTTCTATTCATTTCTGGAATGCCAAAACAACATATATTTCCTGCTCCAGAAATGATTGGCAGACATGTTTCAGGCAAATGCGTGTAAGAAAAAACAAATTTCATCTGGTAAAGTACATTTACAGACTTGAAAGTCAAAATGTTGGATTTGAAAAATTGTGACTTGAGGGATGTTAGAAGGAAAAAGGGATAGACTTGCAGCTCTGTGATTTGTAATGAGCTGTGGAGGAAAAATAGATTAGCCTTCATTAACAATTAGAATTGTGATTTCTGTTATCAGGTTAGATGTAATGTTTCAGATTGGTTTTTGCAATTTAAGTGGTTGTTACTACAGATAAAAGCCTACATGCCTGTTAATATGCAGATAATTAATATAGTATGTGTACTGAAGAAAATGGTAGCTAACGCCATGTACAGATTCTGTCTACCAACATACAAAAAAAGATAAGCTGCTGAAGAGGAATGGATTCCAGTAAAAAACTAAAGTGCTAAAAAACTTTAGGTAATGACAAAAAATGAAAAACTTTGGATGTGTGTGATGGGGAATCCTTATTTTATTTTCTGCTGAGAACTGATTTTGAGAGTTTATTGAATGACTGCCTCCAAGTGGGACTTTGCAGGAGTGTGGCAAGTGTTGTATCTAAATAGGATGTGTGGAAATCAAAGCTTCACACATTTTATAAAGCATTTCACGTTGTGCCACAAAAGTGCTTCTCAGTTATGGCTTTCTTATGTTTCCACATCATTCCTTCTGAATTTGTGACCTCTTTTTTATGTCAGACAAACATTTTGATGATATGTCTTGGATGAACTCTTAATGAATGGGGTTTTTAAATTAGATCTATGAATTTTGCTTAATCTTATTAACCTATATGGACTGTTCCTTCTTGGGCTTGAAAATATTCCCTTGCAAATACCTTAATTCAATTTTCAAAAACTTTCAAGTTCTTTAAAACCAGCTCTGCAGTTCTGATGCTCCAGCAGTGCTGTGCCAGCACTCAGAATTAGGGTTCTGGCACATCTACAGCCCTGTTTGGATATAAAAAGGAGCCAGGACTCATGGCTTGAAGTGGAGCACACCCTGGTCATATCCTGCTGTCGTTCCATTTCTCACTTGCAGGAAGTTTGCATTTGCCAATAGCAATCCCTTTCAAACCCCTGTGTAACAGCAGAGCCTTAGACCAGGACCAGCTCACCCTTTAGGTCACAAGTTCTAGCAAAAGAGCTTTCCACTTTTCCAGTCCAGGACCAACTCAGGAAGTTGGTAATAGTGTGTACAAACAGCTGGGTTTTGTGCCTGTGTTCTGTAAAAATGGGTCAGACATTTTTTTTAAAAGGTCTGATATTATAAAAGCAATGTTGCTTTAATCTAGACTCTTCTTTAAAAAGACACTTTGAAAAATTTCCTCCTGGCTTACTTTGGAGAGAAGGGGTGAAGTGAACAGTCAGCATGTGAATATGTGCTGCTTTTCAAGAGATGCCATGATAAGATGAAAAGATTTGACATATTTGTGACATTTTCCCTCCATTAAGACAGATAGTAAACTCAGACTTTAAAGCATGTTTGGACAGAAATTATTATTGCTTTTTCTTTGGAGCCTTGGCTACCAAGCTGGAATTCCAAAGATTTGGCTTTCCTCTGACCATTGTCCCAGGAGAAATCCTTGGATGCTGCTTTCCCTTAAGTTCAAACAAAGCTCTGTGCTCTCTCCTTAGGGCCGTCCTGAATTAACACCCACAGCAATAGCTGCAGGAAAACTGCTGGCTCAGCGCCTTTTCGGCCAGTCTGCAGAGCTGATGGACTATGACAATGTGAGTTAAGGCTTTTTGCTTTGCAGTAAGAACAATCTTGGGCTTTTTTCTTTTAAAGAATTGCATTTTGTCACCTGGAATGCAGCTTTGACAGCAGCCAAAGTGGAACTGTGTGCCCGAGCTGCACCTCTCAGTTGTGCCAAGTGTCTGCCAGGCAGCTGCTGCACATGGCTCAGCAGTAACAGCTCTGCTTCCTCCCAAGCAGGTGCCTACCACAGTCTTCACTCCCTTGGAGTATGGTTGTGTCGGCCTGTCAGAAGAAGCAGCTGTGCAACGTCACGGATCAGACAATATTGAGGTATGAAAACATTTTTAATTTTTTAGTTGGCATCAGAGTTGCCCTGTGGAAAGGCAGAATTTTTACTGCTGTATCAGGTAAAATTTTTGGTCCCCAAAATACTGTGTTTACAGTTAGGGAGTTGGTGCCTCCAGAAGTGCTCAGAACTTCAGTAGTGTTGCAGCAGGTCACAATGGGAACTGTTGCCTGTTGGGCTTAAAATGACTGATAGGATGTGACAGCTTTAAAGTAGCTGCCATTTTAGCAAATTACATTGTGCAGCATCATTGAACAATGGCTATGTTACTTTCTACAAGTTACCTTTGAAAAGATATGTTGTGTTACTCTTGGGAAAATCATTAATGAAAAAATAAGAATTTACTATTCAGAATGTAAATATTACAGTTTTGATTTTATTAAGGGGTGCAATATTATAGATAGGAAAAGATTTTAGGATTTTTTTTTCAGTAAACAAGGCATTGAACCTTTGGGAGAAGCTTAAAAATGCTATTTATTTTCCTTTAATTTGGTGCATAAGTCTGAGTAGCATTATTTGGTAAGTTTTGTTTTTAATCTAATGATTCTCTGAGAAAGGTTTGTGTTAAGCTCTTACTGTGCTTTCCATATATTTCTTTAAAATAACTAACAGGTTATAAATAAATATTTGTACAAAGGTATAAATATGTAGTAATAGTAGTTATTATAGTAATAAATACCAGGTTTTGACATAATAGTACTTTCTAACAGAAAACGTTATTGTTTTTCCTACCAGGTATACCATGCATATTATAAACCTTTAGAGTTCACAGTGGCTGAAAGAGATGCAACTCAATGCTATACAAAAGTGAGTTTTGTGGGCTTTTAACTTGCTTTTAACTTAAAATGGGATATGGTACAGCCAACTTTAAAGAGCACTGTTTGGCAAAAAAACATCTCAAGATGGATATTTTCTTGGTGACACACATCTTGAAATTTCTTTACAGATATTGGCATTGTTCAGAACTGACATTCTGTTAATAAATACCATCTTTGAACTGCTTTTAAGGTCTTAAAAAGTATTTCAGATTCAGATCAATCTCTGCTTTTCCCAGCAAAGTTCTTAACTGGTTACATGAAATATTTATATTGACACCTCTTGCCAAAAGTTTGATACCTTCAGAAATTAAGCATAAGGCTTACAAACCTGCAGTAACTATTCAGGTTCTACTCAAGAAAAAACTGCTCCTGATTTATTCCAAAGTGCCAGACCTGAAAAGGTCCTTCTGCAGCAATCCAGTTGCTTCAGTGTTGGAAAGGTTTTTGATGCTCTTGCCTACAGTAGAGACTCTTAGCTAAGATGAAGTGTAGTGTTGGTAGAATATATCATAGTTTCCTTTTTCTTCCTTTTCTCCTCATCATCAGGGAACAGTCTTTTTTGCATAAATGTGTTCATCAATTATATTATACAATATTATATTGTTATGTTAGGAATGTCCATTGTCAGACTGCAAACTAATTGCAGTCAGTTTTTCTGACTGTATTTTTTCATCTCTGAATTATGTAAATGCTTGCCTTAAGTGTCCCAAGTACCAGTGTAACAAAGATGATGATATTTAATTTTATGTATTCCCTTTGAATTATGTCAATTAGAGTAAATATTTAAGGGTAAAGTAGTAACAGCATAGTAGTTGTTGGATGATATTTAATATAGTCCTTACTAAACTCTTAAAACATATAAACAAACATTTAACTTGAGTCTTTCAAACTATATTGCAAGAATTTTTCCTTTAAAATGCCTTAATATTAAAAGTCCCACATCATGATTGCTGCTGTTCCTGGCATTCCTGATGAAAGAATTTAAGCTTTTACTGAATAGCAGAACTTAGTAGATTAGTGATAATTAAATGCCCGATGGGAGGATGCAGGGAAAGACTGACTTCCTTTTCATAATTATAAAGATGGTGTCCTTATAGGAACTAAAACATTTTCATTAAGTTCTCTAATAAAAATTAAGTGTGCAGTGACTCAGTCTCTCCTAGATACTTATTAACCTTCATCTTTGGCTGCTTCTGAGGCTCCACTCCTTTTTAGGTTATGTGCCCCTTGTGGTAAATGTATCTCACCAAACATGCTGCTGTAAGTGTTTCCTGAGTCACAAAGGTACAAAATATCCTGGAACTGTTAGTGGTCACCTGTGAAAATAAATTTAATAATGGTAGTGGTCTTCTGTGAAAATACTGATGAAAACAGCTGCACAGGCTTGGAGAAGTGCTGAGGTGACCACTCAGTGGAAAAGAGCACTGGTCTGGTCACCAGGCTACAGAAAGTACTTTGAGGATTTCATTCAAATGGCAAACAACAAAGTATTCAGTATCAGAAATTATTGTTGTCAGTGGCTCCCTCAAGTCTGAAAGAAATACACCAATAAAGCTTCAATTCAGGAAAATGCTTGAGGACAAGGAGAGTAAGGGCTATTGAAGTCAGTAAGACTTAAGCAAGTGCAGAAGTTTTTGGCACACTGGAAATAAACAGCTGAACTAGGATCTTGGGGCATTCCGGTTTCATTTAATTCATCTTCATGCCTTATCTTTAAGTGTTCTAAGAAAAGATCTTTTTGTGATGTATTGTTTTCAGATGGTGTGCTTACGAGAGAGGGAGCAACGAATACTTGGCCTTCATTTCATTGGACCAAATGCAGGCGAAGTTATTCAAGGATTTGCTCTTGGAATCAAGTAAGTACAAAAGAATGTCTCTAGCTTCTAAAGCCTGCTTCTTAAGTTATTGTAAGATTATAGAAGATAGCTGCCTAGTTTTGGCAACACTATAAAGAATGCATGCTTTTTGTTACTTTTATGGAGTATTGCACATATTTTCACAAAAATACTGCAGTTCTTCATTAAGATGTACTGGATTTAGTTATTGTAATACTGGATATAGTTAGAGAACAACTGAGGAAAGTATAGCATTGATTTGATATAGTGTAAGCAAAAAACAGAATTAAGCATTAACTTAACTAATGTTAGTTTCTTCAGTGTAGCTTCTTCTGCATTATGTGAACAGGATAGGAAATCCCCCTACAGTTTCCAAGTTCTTTAAAAATATATTTGTACTATTCAGAAAAACCTTTCTTTACACCTGCCAAGCATTTTCTTTCCTAATCTCATCTTTAAATTTGCACAGCCATGGCTTCTTAGAAGTTCAGCAAGGTTTGCATGAATTCTTATATTGCTGGGGTATAAGCTAAATACAGTATAGTAAAAAAGAAATTTCTATGGGATGATGAGAGAGGGAAGATACTTTTGTTTGAAGCTATCTGACAATTGCAATAAAGAAACCTATCCTTTGTGATCTCATCTTGTTTAAGATTTTGCTCAAATATTGATATAGAAGTCCTCCATTTGAAAGAGTAAGAAGTGATTCTCAGTCATCTCTGGTTTAATGGAAAAGTCTTGCTATGATTTTCCTGTGCTACAATTATTTCTTATTTGTTTTTTCCTTTCCCTTTCTTATTGATGATTCACATCTTCAGAAATGTAGATTCCTATATTTACATTTAAAAATTATAATTTTTAACTTCCTCTTCAAGAAAGGTAGTCTAGAACATCATAAATCATTGCCAGTTGTGGTGTCAGTTCATTTTCATAAATTTGATCAACATTTTACTGCAGTTTTAGTCCTGCAGTTGTGAGTGACTATTATAAATGAAAAGCAGAAAGGATTAAGAAGGCAGGATCACAAGGATCATGTGAGGAATATCTTGGAAATCACTGATTGCAGTGTACCCCTCAGTACACATTTTCAACATGTGTTTGTAGTCCATTAATTGCCAGTGGTATAGATTCTAGAACTACATTTTTTAGGATGTCGTTGTTTTGAAGTTTTATCCAAAATAACCATTGAAAAGGAAGCACATGAAACTGGAGTGCTTTTCTGCCTTGCTTGAGGGAAATGAAAACTTTAGCCACAGTAAGAGGTTTTCAGCAGGTCAGATTCCTGGATGGGTTTCTATTGCATTTCACAAATCCAGAGCTTTCAATGTGGAACCCTCACTGTAAAAGCTGCTCTTCTCCTTTGACAAATACTTCTTCAGCTTCTCTGAAGGATGATTTTTCATCTTCCCACCCACCCAGCACTCCAGTAACCTCTGTAGTCAGCAAAGATCTTTTGCTTGTCAGTGCTTTTTTAGGTGTAAGTGGAAACACCAGAAGGCATCTATAGCTTCCTTTACTGTGTTTTGTAGAGGGAGATAACATTATTCCATAGAGAGCTTGAAACAATCCTTAAATTTAGGGCCATTTCAGCTATTCTTACAGCATAGCCTGCCAGGAATAGCAGTTCAAAAGAAAGTAATCAAGTCTTAAGAATGTTACTGGACAACTAAGGGAATTAAGCAAGTGGGATTGTAGCACTAGGGGGTTTTGGTGGGTTTTGTTTGCTTGCTATGTCTTATTTTTAATAAAAAATGTTTTTTTCCTCGCTTATAACATTGATATGTTCTGTGTGAGCATCAGAGACTTTAAGTTCATGGAAGAATATTCTGGTATTATTTCCTTTAGCAGATTCTTTCCAACAGTTCTAATTAAGATTTTCTTCCTCTATGTGTATGTGTGCATTTTTTTCCATCTGGAGTTAGTGAAACACACATGTATGTACAAGAAAAGCTGAAGGTTGCAGTTTTGTCATATGTTTTTGCCACAGGCTCAGTTGTGACTTGGGATAAATTGCTTAATTCTCTCTGTCTCAACTCTTATGACAATTCTTTCCTACCTCAGAGTTAGGAAGCTGGGCGTCTACGTGTTGTGTAAGTGCCTGAGAAATAATAGACAGCATTGTATAAGAACAAATGCAACTCCTCTACCTGATCAAATGGACAAGAGCAGAATTATTTTGATATTTTAGGACCTTTTAGCTGCTTCAGGTGAATAGCATTTGACTTTGTGAGTCATTTGTTGTTGTTGATTTTTGGTAGGTGTGGTGCTACCTATGCTCAGATGATGAAGACAGTTGGCATTCACCCCACCTGTGCTGAAGAAGTTACCAAGTTGCAAATTACAAAGCGTTCTGGCCTGGATGCAACAGTCACAGGCTGCTGAGGTTAAATACCATCCCTGGAAAGAAGGAAAAAAAGCACAAAACATATTTGTAAAGAAAAGGGGCACTTTAAGTTGGAACAGCTTTAATGGTTCAGGTTACAGGAATCTTTGGTTTTCTCCTGTAGAGAGCTTTTTCTCACAGTTGAAAAATTTTCCTTGCACCTTCACAGTTCTAAAACCAATGTAGTCCTGCTGCAACAAATCTCTAAGAGCCTTAAGTTGTTCTTTTTGGGAGCTAGGGAATAATCACAGTATTTTATACGCAAATATAAAATTTGCATATTTTATATGCAAATATAAAATAGCTAAAGCCCATGATATCCTAGGCCATCTACAAATGAAGCAGTTGTGATTTGGGTTTCCTTGTTGGCCAGCAGAAGAGTCTCAGATGCTGGGAATCAGAGAGGGCATCCCATAGAAGTTTGGTGGGATGTTTTGTGCTGCATGCTTGGATTGCTCATTACTAATCCTATATTGAACACTGAGACTCTGCATTCACTAGTGGAAAGAAGTTCCTGGAGTGCACAACAAAGGGTAAGCAGTCATCTTTGGGTTTTTTCCTTTAAAATGTAATATGTAATGGAATTTAATAGAAAAATCACCTGAAGCTGTACTGCTGCTGGCAGAATCACAATGGATTAATCAGTAGCAGCCTGGTCACAGTGTTCTGGAGAGGACTGAGAATGAATGATCTCAGAGGTGCTAAAGAAAGAGTTGAATTTTATGGTGGCGTCTCTGCCTACTCCTGAAATTTTTAATTCAGCTCAATCCAAACTAAATTGACACAGCTCACAAATTACTACTTTAAAAGTGTATATTAAGCTGACAAGTAAAGTAAAACCCTCTAATAATCCACCTTATGCAGCATTTTCTGGTTTATAGAATGCAGAAATATGGCTGACACTGAAATATTTTCTTGGTTTGTTTTTAAGACTTTCTTACTGATGAGCTGGAGACTATATCTGAACTGACTGATGTCTGGCTTTAATAAAACACTTTACTGAAGGGAACTACATTAAGCAGTGATCCAGAAGAGAAATGGTCCTGCCCTGAGCAAAGATATAAAATAATCATCTGCAACTTCTTTTGTTTTTTGTTGTGTACTGGCCCAAGTAAGAAAGCATTACCCTGCTGCAGATTCCTGCTGATTTTTGTGCTCTCCAGAAGGGGGAGGTGCTGGCTCATCTGTGGTAGGAGAGGAACAAATCTGAGAGTGAAGCTTCTTGTGCAGAGCCGTGTTAAGGAGATAGCCTGACAAAGGCAAACACAAACCAATCTGCACTGAATTTCCATCCCAGTCACAGTTTGCACCCTTTACAGCAGAATAGCAAACATTGGAAGAGACCAGCTTCAGGTGAAACAAAATATATCCTTTTTGCAGTTAATTTATATCCATAGTTTATGTGTGGAATTTGTTATTTTAATTCCAAACTTGTTGCAGTTTTGAAGAATAGTCTGATGATCATGTATCTATATCTGCTGTTTTAATTTGATTGGTATTTCACTGCTGCAGCAACACAGAAATATGGTTGGTTCATACCAAGTGTGAAATAATTTTTACCATGAGAATTGTACCTGTCTGAAACTATTCGACAAAAGGGATCAAAACTTCCTTGTAAAATAGGATTTAACAGCATTTATTACACTCTCATTTATATGAGAATATTAAATTTTCAAAATTTTTTTTAGAATTACAACAGCAATTCTTTTGCTTAAACAACAGCAAAAGAAGTCCTAAATGTTTTCTCTACAAATTTTTCTGATTTTTTTTTTTTTGGTCCACGTTTCTTGTCCATAAAATAGAAAGAAGTGATACAGTTGGTCTCCAAGTGGCATTCCATATTAGATCTGCTGATGCCATTTTACATCTGTGAAGTCATCCATAAGTTTGTAGTTGACAAGAATGTTTGGATTGGAAGTGTTGTTGAAAAAATGCCTGAATTTTGCAGCTGCCTTTAGAAGAAATGATGAAAACTTTATTTCTATATAAATAGGTACAAACCTGCACATTCAGAAGTTTCTGTTTCCTTTAATAAAGGGCCTTATGAGTATGATGCAGCCAAAACCCTTGCTAAATTTTCCTCAACCATTTACAAAAAAGGAGTTCAGAGTAAATTAGGGTTGCTTAAAATGTTTTACTTAATATTTTAAAATACGGAGATACAGCCTAATAGAAATTTTGCTGTGAGAAACAGCTCACCTCTGACAAAACTCTAACCTTTATGCATACAAGTTTTTCTTTCCAGTTCCTTTTGTTTCCCAGAAATTAAAGCACTGGTGTTTAACCTTGTCAAATCTGCTTCTCTTCTCTGCCTTAGCAATGCATCTAGCAGACAGAGTTGTCTGTCCCTACAGACAAATCAATGGAAAGATGAGTTAATTTTATTCATCATAAAGTTCAAATTAATTATTTAGCAAATAGAGAGATCTCAAGGAAATGTGTTTTCAGTGCATGTAGAGTGTGAAACTAAGGCATGTCATGGTTTTCAGAAGAAACAGAACTGTCTTGGTTTTAGAATTGCTGAGTGGCCTGCATGAAATTGTTCCTGCCTCTTCAACAGCAGCCTGGTTCTGTTCCTCATTTAGTGGAAAATGCTGTTGCCCCCTGAAGTAAAACAAAGCATACAATCCCACCTACATAATAATGTCAGAATCAATGGCAAGACAGAATAATGACAAATATTCTGATTGTGCTTTTTTTCCTGAAGGATTCACCAGGGATGGTGCTTGAGAATTGTTTTTAAAAGCCTGACCAATGTAAATTGAAACAATTGATGTACATTGCAACTTACTGATTGCATGTGAAAAAAAAATCTAGTCAGGCTTCTTAGGATGCCAGCTGATGAGGATTTGTTTGTCAAACCACACCGTGGTGCAAACAAGTCTGAGCTTTGCTGGGTCCCTCATATGTGTGATCCCAATATTTATTGTGTTATGAATTAATTATTAAATAAAGAATATTTTTTCTAGTAAATGTGTTATTGCACTTGCTTAATTTTGTACACATGATTTCTGCTTACAATAGATAGATTTTTTGATCTTAATGCTGTCTCTCTTCGTTGAAGTATGTATTAAGGAAACAAAGAAATAGACAGACTCAGACTTTTTATTAAGGAAATGTTGTTACTTCCATGTCTATGTGTAAACTAAATAACCACTGAGATTTTTCCAGGTTGGATGGCCTAATTTTAAATTTAGGAGAAACTGTAGCCTCGGTAAGTATGGTTTCAAATATTGTCTTTTTACTCCTGCTAATGAGGTCTAACAGGAATTTTCATTGTTCCTGCATGCTGACATGCTTCTTGAAGTCTTGTCCAGAGTAAACTCCCTGAGTGCAGTCAGAGCATTTTACAGAGCTACAATATTCTACACGAGCTGTTCACTTTGGGGTTTAAACTGGAACACAGAGTGGAGAAATGCAGAGCTACAAAGCCAATTAGTAGCTGTGGATACTGCTAGGTAAAAAATATTAGAAAATTAATAGAGAAATGACTAGCAAAATGTATTTAGAACTCTGAGAAACTTTGTCAGAAAAGTAAGGGATCCATTTTTCAATTCATTTCAATTTTCTTTTATATCTTTAAATCCACTGATTTTGGTGAGGAGTTCCCAATAAGTCAGGTGAGCATAGTGTCTGAAACAGCATAGTATTGCCTCAGTATATGCCCTGGATTTGATGCTGAGAACAAATACTGATTTTACTCTATGTAAAGGCATTTCTATTTCTGCATTTTTAATCTACTTTAATTTCCTAAAATATTTCATTGCAGGTTCTAACTAATAAGGATAACTAGTAACTCCTAAAAATGTAATAAGGTAAGCAAAATTCTTGATTATTTTTTGCTTATTTTCATATACCATTTAATCCCAAATCAAAAAGAATAACAGATGAGCATACAGACAAAATAAAATTGGAATAGAATTTAGTGCATTATTTATATTATACCTAATGGTAGCTTATTGTCAAGGTGTTGTGTACAATTAAGTTTTGCCTTTTCCCATTTCTGCATGTACTGTATTTTCTGTAAATCTACTGAAAATTGTCTCTACATTTTAGATTATTCCAGACCAGGAGCTAGAAAAGGTACTTCAGTACAACAGCTACACATTTTTTTGCTAGCACATTTATTCTGATAAAAACATAAAAGCCATGGATGCCATAGTGTTTCTAACCAAAGGAGCTGAGTATTTTAATGGCTTTTGAGTTTAAAGACTTCTCTTCAGAGGCTTTTGTCTGTCCAACAAAGTAGGCAATTCTGTGCCCATATAAATTGCCATTTGTCTAAATGCCAGTGACATCAGTGTACTCAAAGTTAAGGTTGGCCATTAATTTCAGTGGGATGCAAGTATTTGTCTTAAGTGCTTTGTTAAATGGGAATCAATATAAGCATATGCCAAAATGTCTTTCATTATTACAGTTGGGGGAAAGGCTGCAATTATGATTCAAAACATAAAAGGTACAATAGACATCTATGATTAGGCAATGAAATATGCCTTTAATAAGCATAGTGCAGACAGTTTGTTTTGCAATACGTAAACTTGTATAAAATTCATTGACTTTTTCATTCTTTCAGATCTGTGTGCTCTCTTTTAAGAGAGGTTTTTACTTTAATGCATGAAGTTTTCCTGATGTTCTTCCAGCAGAAAGGCTGGGTTTGTATGCATTTATTCTAGTGCCAAACTTGGATTTTACTGGGAAAAGAGGAAAGAGCAGAGCAGACCTTTTTTCTTTTTTTTTTTTCTTTTTCCCAGGGCAGCATGCAACAGATATGCAGTAATTACTCTAACTGATTTTTTAAAAAATGGAATATTTCTGTCCACTACATGTCAAAAAGCTAATTATGTTTCCGTTGTGGTACTCAAAGTCAATATTGTCAGCTCTTCTTAGTTCTAATCCTCTACATTGAATTTTGATGGGCCAGGTGAAATATCCCCTTCAGCACCTTACTGCAATTCTTGTCAATCATCTTGCCATGAAAAACATGCATATTACAAAGGCTTTGGCAACACTGCATCTGATTTCAGTCTTTAATCTTATATGTACCTTAAGAAAACATCATTCCAACTACTGACATTCTGTTTGGGACATGAATGGGATCCTATTTGCTGTGGGAAACAAAAGAAAATCATCTAATCTTTAATGGATATAATGGAACTCTTTGGCCATCACAGTGTAAAGTCTTAGTAAACCACAGATCTAGGAAGAAAACAATTCTGATTAAGAAATTAGGCAGAATATCTCAGGTGAATAAGTAAAAAAATGCACATTTATTTATTCATATTGCAATTGTAAAATATCTTGCTTCAGGCACTGTTGGACTGAGGAGTGTCTTTTTTTGGAACCCCTAGAATTTCTGTGCAAGGAATGCTGTTCACTGTAGTCCATTTCTTAGCATGGTACTGTGTGTGCCACTTTTTTTGTTATTCCTTATAGACAAGAACTAGCACATCTAAAATCTTCTGGTCCTACAATGGAAAATTAACATCATTCCCTAAGAAGCTGGAATATAAACTAATAAGGCAGGTTTCCAGAATCTGATTGCATCAGTCATAAAGATATAGTCTGAAGACAAAAATGGATATTCCCTGGGGGAGAGTGTGAAATGAAGACCAGTCTTGTTTGAACAAGGTGCTGTGCATTGTTAGCTGGGTAGAGATATTGGCAGTTGCAGCCTGTCAGAACCAGCATCTCCAAGGAGGGGGTGAGTGAAAATTTTTCCAGGTAGAAGTCTCAGCAGTTTGTAATAGCATATGTCCAATATATTAATACATTTATTTAAGGAAAGCCTTTATACTCCATGAAAGATGAACTGTACCCCTACTGCACCTCCTGCCCTGCTTTCTTCCAGATCATACAAACACCAGAAAGACTGTTGGGGTTTTTCTGTCCTCCTTTCATTTACTTTAAAGCAATATGGGAATCTGGCTTGTTATTCCTTGTTTCAGCATAAAGCCAAGGACCAGGATCCCTCTACTTATATCTTTCACAAGGAGACTCTTTTTCCCAAGGAATTACCTAGGTGGTAACATTACTGAAATGAATCTAAGCTATAGATACCTTTTCAGTCCTTGTCTATTAAAATATTATGTAGCTCCAGTATAATAAAATATCAAGGGAAAGAAAACAGTGAAAAAAGACAGGCTTTAGATTTTAAACAAAAACTTGAGAAAATACATAAATGTTCCCTTCTTTGTTGGCTCACTGTGAGAAAAGGCCCAAATGCATTTTTTCCATGGTGTACTCCCAACAAAGCAGTTAAAATTGAAAGCTTGTTTTACTTTTATCTTTTTCTAATATGTGAATGAACTGTAATGCAGCCAACCAGTATTCTGTTCACACTGTGTCAGAGCAACAGGTTAGAAAGCAGCTTTTACCTTTTGCAGGAGGTTGAGCTCAGCAATCTTTCTTTAAACACCTTTGTTCAATGGAGACAAAGGATTGAGCTTTGGCATTTTTATTTAATCTTGGTAATCTTCCTTTTCTCCCTCTCTCTCAAAGGATCAAGAGGAAATGCATTAATTTTCAACTTCACACGAAGGCAAGTTGTACAAACACAGCTGAAAACATCAGGAAATGCAATCATTTTCCTTAGAGAAATGGAGTCAAGTAATGTCCTGCTGGCAGTGCACTCCTGGATAATTGGGAAGATGTTGTTAAGCACAGCAATTCAGGCAGCAGGGTGTGCACACTGATAGCACTGTTCAGTTTGGCTGTCCTAGGTGAATGATTCCTGTAATGTAGAAAGCAGAAATTATTAACCATATGACAGGAAGTAATTTAAAGAACACAGGCTGCTTTGGAGACTTAAGAAATGGCTCTTAGATTGTCAAAGGATTTTTTAAAATTCATTTAATTTACACCAGACTGAGATCTAATTAAATCATGGCAGCAACTTTTGATTTTTACCTCTTTACTTTTCATTGACTTTATTTCTTAGACATATTTCAAACAGAGAAGAATAAGGAGAGTTCTCTTGACACTTCAGACTTTGCTTGCATTTCTGTCCTTGTTCATTCTATGTATATCCAGAGTTTCTAAGAGTTTCAGGTCAGGATTTTGGTTTTCTTTCTTAATTAAGGATTTATTTGTTACCCTTGAATTTTTCTTGTTCCACCTTTTTGCAAGAGGCTCATTCTCTTTTACTAAGCTACTTGTAGCTCTATTTAAGTGTTAATAAGTGAAGTCCCTTTTGATGGGGTAAGAATCCAATGTGTTCATAAGAGAGCATTTTGGGATTTTCTGCTTGCATCTGCCTTTAACTCTCTTGTACTTTCCAAATCTGGAAAGGCTATAGCAATTCTAAAGAAGTCCTATCCATAGCTGTGGTATTGTTCCCCTTGAAGAATGAGAGACCAACCATTTGTGAATGTTTACAGCTGGACCTTCTGAAGGGCCTCATCTTTCCTTAATGACAAAATGCATCAGATTCAATATTCACAGCAGTGCCTCAGGGTTCCCATGACAGTGGAAAAGTGGAACATGTGATGAAATTTGGTTGTGAATGCGAGGCTGCCTTTTTTGTCACTGAGGTTGCTGAGAGAGAACTCTGAGGTGTTGCAGTTTTCGCATTGAGTAGCAAATTCTCAAAATGCAAAAAGGTACCCTGCAGTGATGAGATTGTTCATGTGTGGACTTAAACATCCTTGTGAGGCCACTTCATTGTCTTATGTCTAATTCTGGGAGTCCTGATATTTCCCAAGTTCACAAGTTGGGTGAACATCTGCTTTAAGCCATTGTGTTGATCCCTAGGAGCAGCAGAGGGGGGTGCCCCCTTGGATCTGCATTATTGATTGAAGCACTCTCCCTCACTGTACTTCAGTGAAGTGTAGCCAAGTACAACAAGATAAGAATTAATGTAAGTGACAAGGGAGTTCCTCAGACCCTGCCAGTGCACATTAGCCTGGCTGAAGAGAAAAAGAAGCTGATACTTGAGTCTTTTGAGTTGTGAAGGGTCTGGTCAGTCCTTGAAGGGGAAGCACATGAATGGCCCAGTTGTCATCGCATTTTATTTTTCCTCCAACTTTGACTAATGGTGCATTTCCTCTGGCCTCCCACGGGCCATCCGTGGCTGACTTGCTTTGTCACTCCTCACATCCAGTCACTGCCTTTACTGTCCACGCTGTTCCCATGGTGGGAACCCGGTGTCCTCTAAAGAAATGCACAGGCACAAACCATCTGTCATTCTTCCACTCCTCTTTCAAGCCACCACTTCCCATACTGTGTGGCCTTGCAGGCTGAAAGCAATCTGCCTCCCCCTGCATGCCTGCAGTACATGCCAGCTCTCACCCCACTCGATAAGGGACCTCCCAACACTCTGCCTGTAAAAATACTCATGGGCATCTCCCAGCTGATAACCAGCTCTGCCTTTTTATTGTGCTCATGGGATGATAAGTTGTCTGGATCAATAAGGAATTGTCCCCTTTTCAAGCAAAGGGTCAAATTAGTTGCGAGTTGTGAAGTTAATCATTTTGACCACAAATAATTTGTAGCGTGCTATGGACAAAGGAGAGAAAAAGAGAGACTAGAAGGGAAATAATTGTAGGGCACAAAGAAGCAAAGTGATTGGGAAGGAGGGAGGAGAGAATGGCTGCCAGTGCTGTACAGGATGTTGAGCTAGGCATGTAGGCTCTGCTGGATTTGGTCTCATGCACCTGTGGACTGTGCAATAATAGAACAAGGTTCTTTAATGTCATTTGAGAGTCTGAATTAATCCACACACAAGATGTCTTAGAGAGAGGAAGATACCTGACTTTGCACCAGAAACACTCTTTTTATGCATATGCAAGTTGATTATATTCCTTGCACATCTCCAGACAATCTGAATCATGTGAATCTAGTCTCTGCTGGAAATGAATAATGCATCATCTACTGAAAAGCCTCAGTTTTGTTTTCTGGGGTGAGAAGCCTGAGTTTTTTGCCGAAAATACAAATCCGAAGGTGTGCTGAATTTGCTTGGAAATGCTGCAAAGCTATTCTTATTTCCTGTAACTCTTGCAAGGTTGGCCCTTTTCCATGGCTAAGCCCCAATTCTTAGCCAGCCAGAATGAAGCGGCAGGGGAAATTCACTCTCTCTTTCATCTTCTAGTGTATCTAAGAAAGCAAGAACCAAGACTTTGAGCCATTAATTCCTGAGTCTGTGACTTGATTTGCTGCAGCAGAAACTGTGTTTTAAGGGTTTTGTCTTCTCTTACCAAAGCTAATTGTTAATTGCATCTTCTTTAATCCAGCCACTGCCACAAGGAATCAGCCTTCTGTGCTGATGACAGATCTGTCTCTCTGCTATCAGACTCTGTGCTTCTGCCATCTCAGTTTCCTACGAATTGCCTCTGCCTGGCAGCCAGTGCAGCAGCCCTGTTGGGGGCAAAGCATTTCTCTGGGGAGGATGATGATGGATGACAGTGATACCCTTCCACGTGGCTAGGACATTGAGGCTGTGTTAATTTTTTATCCCCTCCCCAATAACCCCCTTTTCCTGCTCTGAATTCCTAAAACAAATCTTGGCTTTGCTGTATGGACAACACACAGATGTTATAGTGACTTGAAAGAACATATTTTATGGCACAGGATGCAATGCATCCCTTGGTGAAAATGGTAGAAAGAGATAATTGCTACAGGTGGCAGAGGCTGCTGGATGGCCATCAGAGGGTACACAAGGTATACATTTGAATGCTTCTGCCAAATTTTTAGTGTTTACACCAGTACAAAGTCTTCTTTTTCTCTTACTACTGTCATGTATGTGATTTTGCTCCAGTTCTCAGACTGGCTTCCCTCCTGGGCTTAGGGAAGAAGCAGGTCTGGCATTGCTACTGCACTGAGGTTCTCTTGGGCCTTAGGGAATGGGTTTGTAATGATGTAGCTACACTGGCACAAAACTCTGGCCATGTACCAGCACAAAACAAAGCTTGTCTGGAAGCAACTTGCTCTGAAAAATATCTGCAAGCAGTACAGATGCCTTCATGGAGATGGGTTCTCAGGACTGGATCTCAGCCATGTTGAGAATCAGCTTTGTGTTGATGTACTTCCCTGAAATATTCTTTAATAGTTGAACAGCCTTGAGCAGAGATCATATTTCCAGTTTGGGATTCCCTTTATACATCTTTCATTAATACAGGGATTCTCTGCAATCAGAGACCAGCACCACAGAACAGCTGGATCCATTTTGGCTTGACAAGGGGCATGGGCATTTTTTATATATATTTATGGCTTTTGTGAACATTCAAAATGCTTTTTATAAATATTAAAAATAATCAAGGGTTCTGGAAAGAATTCATCCTGCATTACCATCATCTGCAGGAGTTCTTCCATCTTCCTCTAGAATATGTATTGCTAGCTGACACTGTGAACTAACTGGTCCAGTCTGGGAATTCCTAGCTACAGCTTGAGGAAAAGGGAGGCTGTGAAGGGAATTGGTATCTCTTGATCATCAGAGAGAGCAAATACAATGCAGGCGGCAGTCTGGCTGCCCCTGGAGCAAGTCAGAAGCAAGAAACTTGCAAGCAGGCACCTCCGAGAGCTCCCCAGAGCTTTGCTTTGCCTGCTGCACCCGCCGTGGTTACTTGGTAGGTTACTTGCCCTGCTTGTCTTGAGGTAGCTGCAGTTGAGGCATCTGTTTTCCATTTAGAGCTTGGAGGATGCCCAGGTCTGACTTGGCATGCAGTCTGCACTGGGCATCAGCAGTACAGATGTGGAAACCACAAACCCGATTAATATGAGCCTAGAGTAAAAACTCAAATAAGCTTATAAATAAAACCAGACTTGCAGATTATTTGTTTCCATATTAGTCTATAATAGACCCTACTCAATATGTTTGTTTTATTTGGTTTGGTGACCGACATAGGTATTTATATTTCCAATAAAAATTTAAATCAGAATACAACAGATGAAGTAAGCTTAAATTATTTCTGCAGAAGATGATTGCAACTGTCTGAAGCATGTAATTCCTTACATGAAATGTTAGCCTGCTTTGAACAGAGATGTGGCAGACTTCTCAGTATTTAATTTACCATTCCATCATAGCTCCATATCCTACATTTTTATATTAAAACAGACTCCTAAATGGACTCTAATCCTCAATGAATAATCCAGAGGTGTTGGATAGCTTGGTGGGTCTAATTCTTGGTATAAGCACCATCTGTGTGATCTTGGGTGAGTCACTAAATGAGCCCCATGTCCTAGTTTAAAGTGGTGACTGTCTTTTTATCCCTGCCAGGCTCCTGCTGAACTCTTGAGTTTGATGACCTCAGGTGCTCCTTCCCAGTGCAACTTCAGCTGCTCCACTGCAGGTAATGAAGCCATTTAGAGAAGAGAGTTCCAAAGAACTATCTGAGAAGATTCTTCAGCATTGCTGACAGACATTTTACTCAGTGGAGCAGATCTCTTCCTGGGAACTGATGGCTCTTATTCCAATGGTGAGATTACCTTGATTCAGCTCCATTTAAACACAGCTGCACCAGAAAAATTCTGTGGTTCAGGAGCAGTAGGACATGTAGTTTATTCTGCCTGCATTGTGACACTCATGATGGGACACCTGCATGCACAAAGCCTGAGCAATCTCTGAGGTGAGGCCTTGTACACAACCTGTGCTGAGCAGTATCTCCAGGTGACCAGTGAGGGCTACCTGGCTTTCAGACCGTACCATGTGACATAACAGGAATTATGCCTCACCCCCCTAAACCTCCTAAATAGAGAATAGAGGGAACTAAGCACTTCCATGTGCTGGTTTGGATCTCACATGGGCTATAAAGGGAGCAGAAAATTCCCAGTGGGATGAACCTGAGCCTTGGGTAAGTACTGGCAACTGTCAAGTGACTTCTTTGTGCTTGTGGAGCTCTAAGGCAAATGAATAAACAAACAATGCTCTCTTCCCATCTTTGCCGTGCAAAAACATAAGGAAAATAACTTTTATACCCTTTGTTAGTATGTCAGTGCCAGAGTAAAGACACCAGCACTTTGTCCATTCAAATGTCCAGTTTTCATTTCCTATTGTTTCTCTGGAATCCCTTGTTTTCCCTTCTCTTCAGCTGGTTGAGCAATGGCCTGTTCTTCTAAAACAAGTTGTCAGCTTTGTAACAGTCCTGACTTCTCATTGTTTGAAAGGCAAGAGGGTCACTCAAAGTAAACTCTCATGTGCAAGATAGTGTTTTTCCACATGGAAATGTTGGAGGGCTACTCTGTGCTGTCAGCCCAGAAAGGCCAGAAGATGCCTTCAGACTCCCCAGGTGCCTCTGTGTTTGTTTTCTAATGTTATTGCACACACAATATCATTAATATTATGTCCAAAGCTTGTCTTTATAAACAGAGTCAACACATCTAACTTATTAGTCAGCCACTGGGAAAAAGGAAAGGATTAAGTCAACACTGTGAGGAATTAACCCTTTTCATTGCCCAGAGAAGAAATCAAAGGTGATACAATCTCTTGAAACTGCAAAAAAGACTTAATTATTTTCTCTCACAAATTAGTGGAAGTGTTTCCTCTCACTTTGGCACTCAAATGTAAGAGGTGTCCTGCAGGACTCGGAAAAGACTGGTGAACTTTCAAGAGATTTTACAATATGATTATCTTTCCCATGGCATATGCCATTGAAGGGCAGGAAATTTTCCTCCTACCCACCTTCTTCTTTTTTCAGTCTCCATTTCCCTGCAGGCTGCCTCAGGTACTGGGCTAGGCTTGGCATGTAGACACAATTAGAAATAGAGGCGAGACTGCACGGAGCAAAGTGTCCAAGTGCTGAGTGAGCGCCCAATGGGCCGTAGCAAAATGCACAACCAAGTCAAAGAAAAATGGAAAATATTCCATAAAATTCATCTTTGCATCCCTTTTTCCTCTCTTGATATATGGCCCCTTATTCACAGCTGCCCGGGCCCCGGCCTGGTGTAAATATGTCAGTGCAGCAATGAGACGGAACACGGGCGCGGGAGCACCGGCGGCTGCTCCCAGATAAAACACTGAGCTGGAGCCCAGCAGTTTATTGTAAATAAAGATCAAGGCAGAGCAGCAACATTTCTGTTCAGCTCCAGCCTGCCAAGGTTGCTAGTCCAGCTCCTTTCACAACTACCATATGTCCACCTGGATTTCCCCTTGCAGAAAGGGACATGTCCCTCTTGTCACAGCTCTGTGGCCTTTGCAAGTTCCCCAGTTCTTTCCCTGGCTGGCTTTACAGTGACCTGAAGCACTGATGGCAGATGGAACAAGGGCTGGGCATGGAGGTGAACTTCCAACTGTTCTGCTCCACAGTGCTGTACCTGAACAGTCTCTTTGTGGGCCTGGGACACGTTAATGCTTAGTTTGGCTCTCCTCAGCAGAGGGCACTGGATCCTGTAAATGGGAATTGATGCCGGGAAGCACAGGGGTCTGATCACTTTTGCAGATGGACTGATTTTCTGATTTTTTTCCTTCTGGATACTGGTGGTGTAGAAGAGAAGTCTGCAGCTCTGTCTGCTGCATGCTGATTGACTGAGAGACAGCCATGGCATGTGATAGCAGATGATAAACTTGTCCTTTACATATATTT
The DNA here is from genome assembly GCF_028018845.1 of Melospiza georgiana. Lineage (NCBI taxonomy): Eukaryota > Metazoa > Chordata > Aves > Passeriformes > Passerellidae > Melospiza > Melospiza georgiana. The sequence continues at coordinate 7,478,856 of NC_080447.1, forward strand.
TTTATTTTAATTAAGAGGTATCTACAAAAACCAATTATCTGGAAATCAGGTTGGCTAAAGTACCAGCCATCTGGCATCCTTCTGAAAAGTAGCACCAGCCAGCTGACACAATGGAGGGAGATGCAAACACCCACAAACTAGAGCCTGAACAGCCAGGCTGGGGTGGAAACTGGTTGAATTGTTCAGGCTTGTTGCTGAGCCCACAGAGAAAATACAGCAGTGGTCTGAGGAGAGCTGCCTGGATCGGGGAGTTTAGCCTTCTTTGTAGCCCTTGATCCAAAGTCCTCACAATTTCAATATAAAGTTATCATTTGTTCAGTGGGTTCATCTTGTTCTCAGCAATACCCACAAACAAAGCACTGTCAATCCACTCCACTCTCCCTCTTTCATCACAGCCCTTTGCTGTATGCTGGGATTTGAGTTTTCCTCACTCATGGCTCTGATGAACTGTATGCTAGAGGTATTAACCAAAAAAATTAGAAATGCATTTTTTAAAAATTATTTTTTAAGTTTAGATGGATCTCATGCATGTATGTTGTAACTCTTTTAATAATAGAAGTTTAAATGCTAATAAATAACATATATCTAAAAAATTTGCTAGGTCTTCATCTGACACTACTCTAATATGTTGAAGATTTGGCACAATTTATTCATAAAATCAAGAATAAGAATTCATTCTCCACACTGACAGCTACTGACCTAAGTTCTTGAGCTGACCTAGGATGCTTCTTCCTAGATGACAGCTCCAAATGCAAGAAAACTGAATACTACCACAAATATGTGCTTTAGTTCTGCTGAAGAAAACTACAAGGCCAGCCAGTAGTTAATAGGGTTTTATACTCCTATAGCAACACATCTCACCACACCCTAGCATTTGCCAGACCCAAACTAGAGGTTAAATGTGCTGGAAAATGTGGCAGAAGCTTCCAGCATTAGCTGATTCCTGAGCTTATTAGGACTCAGGCATGCCTTGCAGAGCAGCAAGATCAGTTTCAGAGCTGGGAGAGAGGAGCAGCTTTTCTTTCACACACCCTCTCTCCACAAGTCTGAGCCTTTGCCTTGGCAATCCAACATATGGTTCAAGGGCTGCCCGTGGCCTGTGGTGCTGTGCCACTGTTCCCATTTACATCAGATAAAAGCCATTATTGCTAAGGGTTGTGGGTTTGATCTTTATTATTAAATAGGTCAGCAGGCCCTCACAGCTGGCAGCCATCTCCAGTGCCAGAGCTGGGTGATGAAAGGCCATATCATGGCAGGCTCCAGAGTATCTTTTTATCTGTCCTGCCTGGTACAGCATGTTCCAGGTGGAGACTGGCAGGTGCTGGTGCTAAACCCTGCCCTGCTGCTGTTCCTGGTGACAACAGCACTATCCCAGCTCCCTCTGACTGCCATGGAAACTGTTGCTCCCATCACACTGCTTTAAAACATTGCAACTTTCTGACCCAGGCATGTTATTCTAGGAAGGGAGAAACTCCTTTGCAAACAGATGTGCTCTAGAAGTGCTTCCTGTAGTCTTCATTAAGCTAAACCAAGCCTACATTTTGCAACTTCACTTTCCATTGCAGAAGTCTGATCCTGTACCTTCATTTTTGGTACTGTACATCATTATTCCTTAACACCATTCAGTAGAGAAGTAGGTAAATTATAAACTTGGCTGTAAGTTTTGTTCAGTAGCAATTTCCCTTAGCAGTTTTAAAGTGTGATTTTTTTATCAGTTCCTTGACAGGTTAATGGGGTACATGGACAGGAGACTTCTGCTTTATCCCCTGCAGCCCTGATAATTTGGGGTGTTGCCTGGCTCAGCTCCTAGATGTCAGAGGAAGGAATAACTTGCATTTCTCCCCAGTGATTTGTTGATGCTACTGGTGGATTACAGATGTGATTCACTGCAGAAGGCACTGCTGAGTGCCCCCAGGTATCTGATCTGCCAAGCAAAGCTGGTAGCATCAGATCAATGAGGAGAGGCCAGTGTCACCCTGGGACCTGACATGGAACAGTGCAGAGTTTTGTTAGAAGCCAACTGAAAACGTGGTGCTGTTATTATCTGACACCAGCTGAAACAAAAGCCAAACGTTGATGAATGTCTGATCCTAAAAGTAAACAGTTTGATTTTTTTTTTCCCCTTTGCAAGTCAGGGGCCCTCTAGGGTTTTATCTGATTTTGGCAATCTCCTGCACATTTTGGGGCCTGGAGCATGGTTTTAATTGTTACATCACAAAAGTTGCCAAATAATGTTGGATGCTTCTTAAAAACTCTCTCAATTTTATGGAACTTCTCAACGGCTTGACTAATACAATAATTACTGGAACTCGGCTATGTTGCCTAGTGGCAAATGGAATTTTTTCATAATGATCCTGTCTGTCGTTAATAGCAGGATTTGTTCTTTCTCTCAGTGGGAGAGAGGCCAGAAAGCCATGGTATCTGTCTTTTTTAATGACAGCCAACAGCAAACGGATAAAATAATCAATTATATCCACAGATAGGTAGATAAAGTATAATTTATCATGTCAAAAACAAAAATGTTTTTAATTGGGCTGTTAATCATTTTGTAATTTTAACTAAAGAAATGGGGACTCTGCTTTGTGCTCAGACATCACTAATATTTCATACAACATTTGCTGATCTTATTATAGCTTTAATAATAGTGTTTACCATTAACTGCCAAAATATAAAATACGATTTCTACTCTCATTAGCTGGAGCCTTTGCAGTTAGAAAAAGATGCCCTTCCCTTTTATTTTTCTTCCTCTAGAAAGATCCAGGAGATAAAAAAGGGGGACCAGTGTACTAAGCAGCTGTAACAGTTTCTAAAATATGCTAATCTTTTAGTTTGATTAGAAGTGCCCATATTTCAACCAACAAACATGTTACAGAAATGTGTTGGGTATTTTGGTTTTTTTTTTTCCAGCAAAGCATATAAAAAGATTAGTATAACACAGCAAAAATTAGAAGCTTGGAGTTTTGATTTCTAGCCACACCTGTGTTGTCTTGTGGGAAGCTGGGCAGATAATTTAATCCCTCCTAACTTGTTCTTCATGTCTATAATGTAGGTATTAGATAGCTGCATCATCTGTCTGCTGTACAGTATGTAGGTGTTGTAAGATACATGAAAATTTGTAATAAAGATGGCAAACATCTGGCTGGCTGCAACAGCAGTCTCTCTGATAGGAACCTCTTTGAGGAAGGAAATGGGAAGTTTATGGTTGGACCTAAATCTTCCCCGTATTATAACTGAAAATGTCATCTTAATGCTGCCTGATTTCAGGATCAGTGAAGAATCATCTAGCAGAAAAATCTCTCAGCACTGGGTACTATGGCTGTCTACTCTCGTTATTACTCCTGTATGCTATGAGCAGATGCCCTGTGTGGGACCAGAGCTGTATTTTACCCATAAATTCTATACTAAAAAAATACTAGCCATCTAAGAAAAGAAATGTGACTCTTAATCATCCCTTTGCCTCAAATAGACTGAAATTACTTCACTGCTTCAGAAGTGTTTCACAGAAGAAAATTAATCTCCATTCCTGTAAACTTGGTTTCCTTCTGAACAGCTCTGCTTTCCTTAAATCCAGATCCAGCCTCTGGAGTACTTGCTTGGGGGCAGAACGTGCATTTTGGGTAGTTTGGCAAGAGCAGATTTCACTTCCAGTGTCATGGTGAATGTTTTTGGCTATGAGTTTAATTTTATGTTCATAGCATCTTCCAGAGATGTGTGTAACACAGAGTGGGGCAGAACTGCTCTGCTGTAACTGGATCTGTCTTGGGTGTGGGGCAAATTTAATGGATAGAGTGGGTTTTTTACAGGCCTAATGGCAGGATTGAGGCTGTATTTATACTGAGAAGCAACGAGGAGAAGCTCTGGTGCTGGCTTGCCCAAACATAAATAAATTGGAGGTACATGAACATTCAAAAAGTTCCCAGAGAGTCACATTCCACAACTTAAGGGGCCTGGTGCCTTCACCTGTGCCAATTTTATGTGACTCTTAACTCTGGTCTTAAATAAAAATGAGACTTGCTCTAATGACATCAACAGCCTTCAGTGAAGAAAATATGCTGCTACTTTGATACAGATCCCCTCATAAGGAGGACACTGTAGACAGCCTAGGCTCTTTTTCCCATCTGGTGGGTGAATGTTACGATTCCCTGCTCAGAACTGTGGCCTCAACAACAATTCTCTGCTTTCAGCGTTACATTAGATGATTTTATTAAGAATATGGTTATCTGCTGCCCTTGCTTTTGCCACTTGATTTTACTGTCCCTCTCCATTACATGGAAAAGGGGGATGTGAGTTGACTGGGGGAGGGGAGACAATAGCATGAGCAGGGGGTTAAATGAACCAGCTGTTACGTGTGAAGTATCTGCTTTCTAATTGCTTCTGTTGGAATTCAGGGGGAAAAGGCACTGGCTTCAGTTAATTAATAAGGCAGGACTCACATAAACTCCAGCTGTGAGCACAGGACTGGTCTTTAAAGGATAAGCTCAGGAGGTGGAGCAGAGAGTTTGATTTCCTTGCACTAAATCCCATCACATGCTGCTGGTTCTGTGTGTGTCCACTTAAGCCTTTGGTTGGCCTGTCTGGACCAGACATGAGGGATCTGTTGCTGTCCACGTGCCTCACCCCAGGAAAAATGATCTCTCCTCAGAAATCAAAGGTATGAGGCTGTGTTTCAAGCTAGGGTGAAACTGCTGTGTTTTCACTTGAGTTTGGAAACCCTAAAAAGTGGGAATGTTTGGATCAAAGGTTTTTTTCAGACTTAACAGAAGCTTGGGCTTTTGCAGCTGGACATAGATACAGGTTTGCCATTTGGTTCTCTTTTCTGTCTAGTTCCAGAGGGTTAGGATTTGGCATCCTGTCAACATCTCTCTCATCTGAGCCCTGCCTCAGAAGCTTTGCTGGAAGGGTAGCACTGATGGGGAGGTTGTGCAGCTGATGCCTCCAGACCATGTCCAAAGGCCATTTTACAGTGATCTCTTTGAGGAGAACAATGCCCAGTTCATTTCCTTCTTTTTCTGAAAGAGGCTCAAAAATATCAGAATTTTTCTGAGTTATGGACAGTGCCCCTAAAACCCATATGAAAGTGCAAATGTCACAGTTCCCTCATGTTTCCTCATTTGATCCTGCTCCAAGTCTTGCTGCCATAGGATGTCCCCCACCACCAGTGCAAGGTCCTTCTAGTCAGAGAACAGCTGGGGGGCTGTGCTGAGACAAAAGTCTTCTCCCACTTCCCATGGGATGACATTTCTGGATTTCAAAGCTTGTTGTTGGAGTGTGTGATGTTAGGCAACAGTGGAATAAGAAAAAAAGGATGTTCCTATGTGTTAATAGCCTGCTTTTCCTCACTGACTGTGGAGGGAAATGAGCTTCCTGCTTAAGGTGAGATGTCATTTTCTGGATGGAAACCTTTGTGTCCCAGCTGGCCTGCTCCTTTTGGTGCCACTGCTCAGGGCAGGTCTCTTCCAGTGTGACTGCTCTCCCTTTCAGGCCCTCTCCTTTCCTGGCACCTTGCTCCTGCCTTCATCAGCCCTGATGCTGCTCAGATGAGTGCTGGGGTCAGCACAAGGGAGGGGACATCACCTTGTGGCTGCAAATTGGGAAAAGAGGAGAGCTCCTTGTCACAGCTATTTGTTCTCACCATACCCTTCCACACACACCTCAAGGCTCAAGCATGCAGGAGGATTTTGATATTTCACTGCTGCTGGTTTCAGTGACAGCTCGGCCTGCTGCAGGACCAAACTCAGAGATACATCAATAGCCCCAGTCCCCTGGGCTGGCTGTGCTGAGCTGGACTTTCCACCAAAGAGAAACAATTCTCAGGTGTTCCAGCACGTTCCCAAGCAAGCCAGGTGGGGCCTCACTTGGCAAAGATCTATAAACAGCAGCTCTTTGTCTCCTCAGTTCTCTTCACCCTGAACGTGTTGCTGTTTTCAGAGGTTGGTTTCAAAGTGCTCATTCACAGCCACCAGCCGTATTGTTTTATCTGAGGAGATTAGGGCTGAGAATGTTGTGGTTTTGCAGTGAAAAGACTCCATTGGAAATAGCAGCATATTTGACATGAGACTGTTATTTATGCTCAAATAACCATCTTGTTTAAAGATGAGGAGTCTTTTATTTTTTTCCTTTTCAAGTTTAGATCAATCATGTATGAAGACAAACTCCCACTCAGCCTCCCCTGGCCCCTAATACTTTCATTTCATTCTTCTTCTGCTCATTATTTTATGATTTTGTCCTTGACTGGAACATTTCTCTCTTGCTCTTCCTTACATGCACCATTAAAGAAGGAAAGAATTTGCATTTAAAGCTCAAGACTTGTGTAGCTCTTAAGCCATAAATAATGTTTTCTACAGATTCTAAGATTATTAAATCCTTTTAGTTAGCCTCCCTCTTATTTTACAGCTCATCTGATTAGAGGGGACATACTCTTGTTAAACTTGATTTAACTATTTCTGTTTTGCTTTTGCAAGCAGACATGAGAAAACAGGACCTGGCTGTATGCACTGCTGATCAGAACACTTGGAACATAGGAATGCAAAAAAAAGCTTGCAGCAAGAGAGCTCATTGTTGGTATGGCAGAAACCTGCAGAGAAGCCCTGCAATTCTTGAGATCTAGTTAACTTTCTAAATACAGGCAAGTCTACAAGTGAAGTTAAAATCTGTTTCTGGGCAGATAAATGCAGTCAAACTATCCTTTTCAAAAAAAGGGCTGGCAGGCACAAAATCTGTGAAGGGAATACTTTAGTGTGAGGAGATAGTTATGCTCAGGTAAGGGCTGATTTAGGGCAGCTGTAGGAGCTGAACCACTGGGCACTGTGCTTTGCCTCCCCATCTCTGGCTTCTGTTGATGCCAGACTTGGGCTTTGCTGAGCCAGGCATCAGCTTTTCCCTACAAATGCAGCCAAACCAGCTGCTGCAGCTTGCAGAGATCCTGCAGGAATGAGCTGCACTTCTGCTTGATGCAACCTGCTCAGCTCACACAGTACCCAAGGGGATGGCCAGGGGGTCAGGCCTTGCCTGTGTTACAAACTACAGAACTGAGCACATAGAGGAGAAATTGCCCTACCAGAGACAAAGGGAGTGAAAAGTGCTGAAAAGCCTCACAGTAGACAGCCTAAACAATGAAATTAATTCCTCCAGTTAGCCCACGGTCATCAGTGAGGCAAATGCCTCTGCCTCCTGGGCCATTCAGGCCAGTGTTTTAATGGTAGGCATAAATCTATTGCATTTTTCTCCTCGTGACCTAGCATATTCTGTCAGGCCAATGCATGCTCCAGAGGAGGAGTAGAATTTATGTGTACAATAAAACAATAGAGTTTCAGTGATATCAGCTGTTTGACAAACTTTAATATACATTTGCTATAAAACAGGCAGAAATTACCAGAATGTAATACCCAAATAAAATCCACGATCCATTTGCACGACAGATCTTCAATTTACTCGCATTCATGTGAAAGAGACACATAAAAATGATATCCATGCTTAAAATCACTTAAAAGCAGTCTGAAAGACCCCACAGTTGCAAGTGATACCTCAGTACTTAGCTAATACTCATGTTTCCATGGCTTTGCCTTCATGATTCTTCCAGTGGTTTCTTTATGTTTTCTGGTATTTTGCCAAACACCTGTGAATCAGTGCACAACAAATACTCCTGCCATTTAATTTAGCCTTGCACAGAAAGGCTATATTAGGCCTGATGCAGACCTAATCCCAAACCTCTAAAGAGGTTTAAGGCACTCTGGTTTCACCTAATCCCGAAACCTAAACCAGAATCATTGAAAACCTCCATAACACCACAGGAATGGGCAAATAGTGAGTTTCCACTATGAATTTATTAAAAGGACACAGCGTATCTTTTGGATTTGAGACCTAAAGCTTTGCCTAAGGAGCTTGGACTGTCCACAATAAAAGTGTTTATTTTGAAGTTAGGAGGTTGAAAGGTTTATTTGACTAGAGGGCTGATTTCACCCCTCCCACCCAAAAAACAAAGAGGGGTGATCACTCAGAAGACTGGAAAATAGGAAAAGGGATGAACAAGTAACAAGGGAAGGGCTGCCCAACAAAGCAGTCAAAGACGAAACCCAGGTTTCTCTTTAAGCTCAGTCCCCTTGTGAGAAAGAGCAAGAGCACAGCCCCTTGTGCACAACTGGGCTCTTGGGACCTGAAGTTCCTCACAGCAAACCTGTAAGGAAAGAGTTATTTATGATATTTTAAACACATTGCTGCGGTTCAAAATAGAGGATTTGCTCTTTTGAGATCTCTTCTGATAGGAGATAACATGTAAAAACATGCTGTAATGGAACTTTCAATTACAAACTGCATCCAACTGTAGTAAATTTGATCTTGCATTAACTCATGTTAAATTAATTGGATTCTGTCATTCCTGAATTCTGGTAACCACCTTATCTTGCAGTACAGCTCATTATCTTTGCATTGTTAAAGGGGTATTTCATTTTCAAGGCGACTGTAGGGAATAGTAACTGTGCCATAGTCTAGTAAACATTTAGCTCCTAACAAATTAAAGACCTGAAGTATACTGCACATGTGGTTCCATTATACATAACAATTTATAGCAATGATCTGCTGCTCTAAATCTCTTAATTCCAATAATTTCAGCAAAACATATTGGGAAATATGGGGCTGTATTTGTGCATTATACAATACAGAATGTACTTATCTGTGCTCAGGACATTCCTCCTAATGAGAGGCATAACCTCCTCAGTGTACTGTGTTCTCATAACCACCAAATGCCATTTAAAGCCCTTTAGAGCAAGGATTTAGGAATCAGTGTTCCTACTGATGAGAAATTTGATATGGGTAGAAAAACAAGCTCCAGATTTACCTTCCCAAACTCACAAGAAGTCTCCCTGCCTTTGTTTGCATCAATAGAAGTGGAACAGAATAGAACAGCACTCATTTAACAGCACTAGATTTAATTTACTTTGAAAGACTCTGGCTCCATAGGCAAAAACGGTAGGAAAACTGAAAAGCATGTTTTATGAGCTACCAAGCTTTCTAGCTGGAACTAGAGCAGTTCAGCTTCCTGAAAAACTACATAAATGATACAGCTTTTAACTCCTAGGCAGGTGACACAAGCAAGTGATAGTTTAATTGCTTTCCTTGAGCAGGTCTCTGTGTGGCTGGAGAGTAACAGGGGCCTGTGAAAGGGGGACGAGTCCATCTCTCTGCAGTGCTGCCACTGCACACTCTGCACTGCGCTTCCCAACGTCCTGCTGGGGTGCACGGCTACAGGAGCCGGGTACAATTCCAGCCCCACAGCAGTTCTGTTCCAACAGTACACACTGGTTATTTAACTGCTGCCTGATTCACTTCAGTTCTGACACCTAACTAGTAACTTCCATTGGGAACCATTTCAGGAGGCAACTTTTTTTCTCCAAGGAAGCTCTCCTGCGGAATCTGGCAAACTTTGTATGGCTGTGTTGAACTGAAAGAACAGGGTTTTATCCCCCAACAAATCCAAGTTCACAGTGGCTCCTGGAGGACACAAATGACTTCAGGAACGCGCTAACCGCAAGCACGGCAGAGCACCTGATAAATGGATGCTGTGCAAGCAGAGAGCCCGAACCACAGCCACTGATCCTCCTTCCCAGCCAGCTGGGGGCAATCGCCCGAGCCACACACGGGCCGGTGGCAGCGACAGCCCGGCCCCACCGCGCGGGGCGGCCCTTCCCGGGCTCCACGGGGCAGTGACACGCTCGGGCTCCCGGTGAAGGCCGGGTCCTTCCGGTTACGGAGCGTGAGGAAGCGGGCAGGCGCCAGGCCCCTCGCAGGACCCTCGGAGCGGGGCAGGGCTGCGCTGCCTGCCGGTGCCGCCGCCGGCGCTGGGGGAGCCCCTAACCGAGCCCCGCGAGCTGAGCCGCGCTCGGTCCCGGCGCGCCGGGGCCAGCCGCCACCACACCGACAGCGCGTGCGCGCCTCCCGCCGGCCCGTGACGTCACGCGCGGGGCTCGGCATTCCTCCGTATCCGCCTGGTTCCCGCGGGGATCGCCGAATAATCGCTACCACGCACTCGCCCCTCCGGGCGGAAGAGTTCTCGGTGAGCGGGGGAAGGGAGGATGGGGGAACTCCGCGCTCGGCCGCGGGGGTGGCGGTGGGGTCGGATCAGGCCAAGAGGGCTCCGCTGTCACCGGCGCGGCGCCGCGTCACGGGCCGGAGGAGGCGGCGGTGCTGTGCGCACGCGTGGGGCGTCGCCAGGGCAACGGCTCCTGGAGGCTCGGCCGCCGCGTGCGGGGCGCGCGACGGAGGCAACGTCACCGCCGCCCGCGGCGCGCGGCACCTGAGGGCTCTTCGCAGCTCCGCACGGCCCCTCAGAGGCACTTATGGCCCCTCAGAGGCACTTATGGCCCGTCAGAGGCACTTGGGGCCCCGCACGGCCCCTCATACCCACTCATGGCCTCTCAGAGCCGCTCACGGCCCTTCAGAGCCTTTCACGGCCCTGCTGAGCCTCACACAGCCCCGCTCCATCAGGGTTGGGAAGAGGCCAGCACGGTGAGGGAGGTGTCGTATCTGTGGCTGACGTGAGGCACCTGTTAGAAAAAAGTGATATTTGATTACGGCCTGCATCTCCTTGATGCTCCGCAGCAGTTTGCCTGGACAGGCCGCGCAGGAGCTCCTCTGGCAGCGGTGATACAGTGTGTGTGCCTTGAGGTCAGGATACACCCCATCAGACATCAATATCAGCGGTAATGGAGCTCACAGTTCTACTTTACTGAATTTTACAACTCCCTATAATAATTCCAGTACTTTTGTGACCGACAGAAATAGGTATTTTAGGTATTTAAGCGACACTACACTGCTTGAGCAGACGGAGGTAAGGCAGGAACAGCACTGGCTGAGTACTGAAGGCGGTTCTGTCGAAGGAAGGCACAGCCTCAGGTGGGTCTCGCCCCACCATTTGCAAAAGAGTAGTGGCAGTCCTCCGTAACACCTAAAAGTGCTTTAGTACCTTTCAGTTGGAAGCATTTACAAGAGAAAACATACTGTTGTTAAGTACAGTATGGTAATGTGAAAAATAATGTATTTATCAACTGGTCAGAGCTCTGGCTCTGATGGGCCGGGTCTGGGCTCGCTCCCTGGCGCCCTCTGGCGGCAGCGCGGGCCCGCGTGGGGCAGCGCCCGTCCCCGGCGGCCGCGGTGTGCCCGGCGCGTCCCGCAGCGCCCGGGGGACACTGCGGGGGACTGACCTCCGCCATGGGCTTCTTTTGCTGTGTTTTTCTCCTCAGTAGTGCTGGTTGTTTAAAATAGCGAAACTGCCTTCTACAGCTCCTTTAAATGCCAGTTTAGAGTAGGAAACAATCCCGGTTCCAGATTCAGCGGCTTCATTTTGTAATGAAAAAGGTGAAAAGCAAGCATGGTGTATACTCTGGAAAATACAGACCACATGGGATGGAAATATGTATGTAACTTTTTCCTCTGGGAATTGTTTTGAGGAGCATTTTGCCACAGTTTTTAGTACAGTCTCTTTCATCCTTCTGAAGCTCCTTCCAGAAACTCCCAATTTTAGCAGCATTTCTGTGAGGCTTTTAGAGAGGGCTCTGTGACTGGGAAATGTCATTAAAAATGTGTCCTGTCAGCCTAAGTGACAGGAAGTGTAAGGAATCCTTAAAAATTTATTTGTAACTAAATTACTAGATTTTTTAAAAGCTACTGGAGCAACTTCTTGTTTTTTAATGAAACCTATTAATGTTTCCATTGATTTACAGGTAAACTAGTTTTTTCTTGTTTTAAAAATACCCTGCGATCAGCAAGTCTAACTCTGTTTATTCTGGCTTGGATGTGTGATATCAGTTATAAAGATTCTGCAGATGGAAATTATGTTGGTGCATGCACAGGAATAGATGCCTGTTTCTAATATCAGATAGATTGTCTGATTTTGGTTAATTGGTGTGGAGACTTATTTTTAAGCACTGGAATTATGATGTTGGAATTGTAAGGTATTTAAGGAGCAGATGTGTTGACTAAGTATGTTTATGCCTTTTCTGAACATTTTAGAATACTGTGAGTTTCTTTTTGCAAAGAACTGCTGAATTACTGACCCGTATATGTTATTACATTCTAAAGAGACACAGTTTTTTGGCTCTCTACCACAAAGTACATCAGGCTGTATTATGCTTTGTGTTTGTATAGGTCTTATTTTTAATTTGAGTACTATTTCTCTACAAGCTCAGCCATAACAATGTACTGTTTCATTGGATCAGTAGTAACTGTAAACCAGACATTGCTAATTAGCTTAGATGGGAAATTTAACCCTGAAGATTCTGATTTTTTAAAATGAAATTCTATGAAGCACTGTCTTCATTGGGAAAAAATAGCTACTATAACTGCTCTTCTGTAATAAATTGTCTTGTTGCAGCTGGATTATAGATGCACACTAGTGCTATTTCTGGCTTTATGGAGACAAACTTGATTAAAAAAAGATTGAACTTTGCTTTTTGGATACCCTTTTTGAGTTGTAGAGCTGATACTTCTGTACAAACTTGGAATCTCAACACAGTATTACATGTTTGTTGTGTTTGTACGTTTTTATAAAGGAAAAAGGTGTCTAATGGCAATAATAGTGTTTTCCCTCCCAGAATGTCTGTGGGGATGCATTTATGCTCTCTTTGTTGGAATGCAGTTTGACTGCACTAAAATATACTTGGTGGTACAAATGAAGGATTTCAAATTAGTAATAGGTTGAAAACTCTTCAGCTACTGGAGTTTTAGTTTCCAGATTACTGGTCTCTGTGGAGCAGTGTAAGTGATCACAAAACAATGAGAATTAAACGAATCTTCAATAAAAACCTGCACAATTTTTTGCCCAAGCAAACCAGCTTCCTTTTGAGCTCTGTGCTGGCACAGTCATCTCATAAAAAGTGCATTTTTTTTTTAAATTTTCATAAGCAATAAATAATTTCACAACTGTAATGAATGCACTTCCTATGGTACATTTTAATTATATGCAGCTAATGCTCATCATTTCAAAAATTGTCTCACTGGCATTTATGACTTGGTGTAAATGCTCATAGATCATGGGATTATTTGAAAGAACTGAAACTTTGAGAGACGTCGGGTTGGCCGTGTTGAGGAAAGTGACTCATGAAACAAGAGGTGCTGGTTAGCCATGGGAGACTGCAGAACACATTTAGGCTAAAATACCAGAGTCAACAGATTTACTTCAAAAAGCCATGTTACTGGATGTCATTTAAAAAAGGGACATCTTAGCTTGAAAGTTGCCAGAGCTCTAAACTGGAGGATCCAGGCTATATAATGATTCAGGAGTGTTTGAAATAGGAATCATCTCTTCTGCATCTCAAAGCCAAAGTTGCAGAGGAAGTCACCTTTTCTGTGAATGCATTTACCAGCACACGTCTTTAGAACCGTAACATGATACTGTGAGCAAATTAAGAGTTTTAGGAGAAAAAAAAATCTTTTAGTCAGCAAATCTTCTTTCTCATGATTTATTTTTAAAGGTCATAAGGTGACCATTACAGTAAAAAAATAGTTGTTTGTACAGGATAACCTTCCCAGATGAGATGCAACCCTGTCCTAAACCTCTGGGTCTGCAGCCTGAGTTTCCCAGAGCCGCTGGGTGACAGCTGAGTGTAAGGTAAAGTGGAGCAAGAACTATTTGAAAAAGAAACTAATGTTTCAGACTAATGAAACAGACTAATGTTTAGCTTTTCTTTTTTTCTTTGTTTTAGTTATTCCATAGGTTTTCAGTAGATGCTAAATTTCTTTGATGTAGGGGAAGGGAGGATTTTGCTCTAAAACACCAGATAGGATTCTTAGGACAGACTTTTCACACTCAAACAGCTGGAGCAGCTGTAGATTCCCCACTGAAATGAAAATGCAACAATTCAAGATTTAGGAAGGCAAAAAGTGTGACCAGAGCATTAAATAGAAGGGCCATATGATACCAAAATTAAGCTCTGTGTTTATTATAAAGAAAATCCTTGTTTTAGAAGGGAAAAAAATGAACTTGTTCCACCACTTTCTTTTTTCCTCAGGAGAAAACACAGAATATATCCTAGGTAATAAATCTGTTTTATGGCTCACATGAGAAAGGGTGGAGAAACTCCCATTATTTTCTTCCCAGAAATTGAAATACACATGAGCTAACATGGGAGACACTGGGATTTTCATCCAGCAAATGCACAGCTGGCTTCTGCTTTTATTATTTTTCTAAGCCTAATAATTTTTCATTTGATTAGCTGGTGGCTGACAAAACTATCACTTGCACAGTGTTTTGTATATTTAGTAGAGTAGGCGTGATGCGAAAAAGACACTGTCATGTGTGCCCAGAAGCAGAGCACAACTTGATGAGAAATTTCTGCTTGCCTCTTCTTAAAATGCAAGTTTCTATCACTGACAGAGTTTGAATATCAAAAAAGGAACTTCTTGACCTCTAGAAAAATGAGAATTATCTAAGATTTGAGGATTATTTTTTTCTTAATTCACGTTGTAGAATTGTATGATGCTGTGCACAGAAATAGAAATAAAGTATTAGGAGTCAGTTGGCAGTCCACAGTGCCAGTTTTGCTGTGAGAAAGCAGTGAGACTATTTAAGAGAAGAACTGTCCTAGTCGGTGTTAGAAGGTGGGAAAAGTAGAGCTGCCAACAAGATTTATCAGGGACTTTAAGTGTACACAGTGTGAGCTGTGGAAAGACCCATGGACACACTTAATGTGAAAAAAACAACAGCAGCAAACCACAAACCCATCCAGACAATGAGATAAAGTGAGCACAGACATAAAGGTGGGAGAATAGGAGCCATGCAGGAATGAGGTTCCTCAGAGCCGTGTCTGAGCAGAGCTCTGTAAAGCCATGGATTCTCACTTTGAAATCAGGGGAGAATGGCCTATCAGAACTCCTTCATGTGCCTTCTGCAGAATTAAGAAAACGTGTTCAAGAGTCCAGATTCCTGTTTGGCATTGACCATTAATGCCAGGGACAAAGCAGGCTGGTTTCTCCTGGTGTTTGAAGTGCTAAGCTGTGCTGCTGTCTGTGTGTTCTGGGCACAGCAATGATAACGCCTTCCCTAAGTAAGCAGCAGGGGAAGAAGACTGCAGTTCTGTCCCAGATTGGTACGTCTGTGTTGTCCAAGTGTTTAGTGTGTTTCTTGTTATTTTCAAAAATTCCAAAACAATTTGTGTTCTGGGGGCAGGAGAAAATGTTGTCTATCTGCTTCCACTTGAATATTGTGTGATGGCATCTCTGGTTTTGATTTGTAGTCATTTACAAGTGGTACATACCCAAACCACGTAAGAAATTTCTAAGTGAAATCAGTTTGAAGCTACAGGTTCATTGCACACCCAAACCTCGACCTGTAATGTCCTTTCACACAGTGGCTGCTGGGGAAGGAATGCTTTGTAAGGACTGGTAGAATCACTGGATTGGGTGTCTGCATTCTGACCTAGCTCCATTACACTCACTAAATAATTGTTGACAAGTTCAAGCTCTGTAACTAGAGGGTTCTGACTTTGCTAAATACCATGAGTCAATGTATGTTCATGGACAAGGGAAATGACCTTAATGGGAAAATAGGAGACCACTGAAGTGGCAGTAGATCATTATGGGAGCTCTCTTTTGGTTGTACCTCTTAGAGGCTTTATGCTGCCAGGGATCAGAATACTGTGTGTATGGGACTGTTTCTTTAGGCATGGAAGTGCATGAGCCTGTACTGGGGATGGCTGTTCCAAATGAGTGTTGCCCAGTGCAGAGGGCCAGGAAGGAATCTCTCCAAAGGATTTAAAATCAGTGTGGCCAACTTCACTGTTGTCCACCTCCTTTTTGCTCAGTCTGCCTTGTTAGAATTTGCATCTCTGTCCTGCCAGTATTTAGCTCTTTGTTCTAATAAATCTGCTTTTCTGTAATGAGCCTCTTTCACCTTCTGAAGCTGTACTTGGAATTCTTGCTCTGGCTCTGAGCTGGGTGAGCCACGCTCCTGTGGTGACTGGAGGGGACGTGTTCCTGCCATGCAGCTGGGGATGCTGCTGGTTAGGGAAGGCCCTTGGAGCAGAAGTGTTGCCCTGGTGGCACCACCTTTCCTGCAGTGCAGCTCTGTGGCCTGGTTTTGCACTCTGATCCTTTGTTGCAGGGGCAGAGGGCTCCTCACCCAACTTGCAGTAGGTTGCAGAGAGGGAGAGAGTCCACGGTGCTGTGCCAAAAAACCAAGGGACAGTGTGAGCAGGGTCTGCACCTGCCCCAGCTCCACAGCATTTGTGCTCTTCTGCTCTTGGTAGCAGTCGGACCTTATCGAACCAGGCTCTCAAATCTGAGAGTAATTGGGAATATGTGACACACTGCAGAACTTTTTTAATTTAATTTTTTTCTAGTAGTGTGTTTAGGCCTCCCTGCTTTCACTTCAACAATTGAGGGTGTTGGTTGCTTCCTCATGTTTGTGTAAGAAAAGCTTTTTATAGTCCATTTTTCCAGCTGGCGTGTGTACTTCCTCCACTGTAGTGTAACACATCATTCTTCCCACTCCTTCCCAGCCTCTGAAGCTAATGGAAGACCTTCAGGGTTGTTTTATTTGCAATAAAAATGGAACTGTGGGGTTGGGATTGCTCATTGTTCTTGCCTTAAAATGTGTTCTTGGTAAACAAGAAGGATGTAAGGAAGCAAGGAATAATTAGCTGTATTTAGTTTATAGGACATTTCGGTTGAACTGGAAATCTCTAACTCAGTATTTGCTTTAGCTGAAAATCTATCAAGAAAAGCAAAAGTTTGCGAGAAACATGAATGGAAGTGGGCTGCTTTTTTTTTTTTTTTTTTTTTTTTTTTTTTGACAGAAGAATTCTTAGTGTAATATCAAATGTGAGGAGTTTTTGAGTATCATCTATCCCAACTTCTGCAAGGTAACAGCTGGAGTGAAGGCAGTCTAGAAGCTCCACATCCATCCATTACTTTGCCCTGTAATGGTGAATCTGGCACATGACAGCACTTGAGCCTTGCAAATTTGGAGATGTGCTGGAGTTCTTTCCTTGATGTAACATCAGTTACACCAAAAGGAAAGGAAGGTGGCACAGCCACTTTGATATCACTGACTGACAGAGTCCTGTCCCTGGTCAGGATAGCACAGCACCTGGTTTGCCACAGCTTCACTCCTGCTTGCTGGTTGTTTTTATCACCAATTATTCAGGAGTCTTACTTAGCCCCAGAACAGAATTAATAATATTTAATGTGGAAGCCTTTTTACTGCTGTCTATGACAGGTAGATTATTTAGACTATCTACTGGGAATGCCCTTGATTTCTAGTGATTGAATGCTATTTCTCAAGAAACATTATGTTTTGGAACTATTTTTTTCAATTTTAAATATATTTTTAATATAATCTTCCAAGGTTTTCCAACACTAATGAACACAGCCTAGGTCCTTCAGTGGAGGGGCATGTGCAGACATGGCTTCTGTGGACTGAACTGCCTCACTGCTTCAGATCTTCACTATTTTTAGCCTCTATATATGCCTTTGTTTTTCCTAAGTGTCTAGTTCTAAGGTGATATGGTAAGTAACCCAGTCAGGGCAGGAATTCACTCTTTTCTCATATACTAGCTTCATTGTAAGCTTGCACAGAAAAATGGATCTGAGAATCCTTGCAGCCTAAATCTTATTATGTGGGATGTCTAAGGTCCTAACAGGTAATCTGTTAGCTACTTTTGTATTCTGCAATTTGTCTATGAAAATAACATTTTAAAGGTATTTGCTTATTTGCTTATTTTATTGCTCCACTGCTAAATAATTGAAATCAGCACTTAGCATTTAATTATAGTGATTTTTAATCATAAATATTGTATCATGCCTGATGGTGTAATTGGGCATTTTTATAATAAGCCCCTACTTTTTAAAACAAGGGGGAAATCTCTGAAATTCATGCCTTCATGCTTGTGCCCATTGAATGTGGTTATCATTATCTAGTGACGACATATGTTCTTCCTAACTAGGATTCTCTTCCCTTCCATGCTGATGCTATCTCCATTGCTAGATTGTTCCTGTTCCCAGTAGCACCCCAGGGCAGTAGTGAGAAGTAAATGTGTCCCATATGGCCGCTTTAGACAGCAGCTTTGGGTGTGGGGAGATGGGACAGGAGAGACGCTGGGATGAAGAGCCAGTGGGGTCTGTGTGCAGCAGGGCAGGCAGAGGGGAGCAGGGCCGTCTGTCTGTCTGTCTGTCTGTGCTGTCAGGCTGCTCCCGGTGGCAGCGCTGCGGTGGGACAGGCTGCAGTTGTTTGCGGTGCATGCGGAGGAAGGAGCCAGGGAGGAACTGCGCCTGAGTCACCCGTTCTTCCTGGAGCGCCTCCTGGGGTGGTGCTGCTACAGGCAGCCCCGTGCAAGACTGAGCCTGAAGGCTCCAGCGAGCTGATTGCAAATATTTTGCAGAAGTCTTATTTTCTGGTAATTACTTTAACATGATTCAGTGTTTTCTCTTTTGTCTGATCTTGTTATGAGCCTTCTTGCCTGAGCCTTCGCCGGCTGTCGTGGGAGCAGGGCAAGTGTTCCCACAGCACGTTCTGTTCCTGCTGGCTTTGGCCTCTCAGCTTCAGTGGCTGGGAGTGGGTGCTGTTCACTACAACTGACCAGTGATGGGTCCTTTGGGAACAATGACTGATCCTGGACCTGTTCCTATGACACCTTTGAAACTACTAAGCTGTTTCAGATAGTGGGGTTAGAGCAATTTGTAGAATTGGGGTCCAGGTACTGTTTGCCTGTTCATGTTTCTAGTGATTTGTGAAATTAGAGCTCCTGTGGAAACCTGGAACCTTGCTTCTGAGGCAAATGTTGTGTGTGAACTGAGTCCAAAGCCCCCAGTCTTCAACAGATATATGAAGAATGGCTAGGATTTAGGTTCCAGTGGGTCACCAACAGTGTTTCTTAGAGACTTATAATAACAGTGAACAAGACTCTTCCATTCCCAGTTCTCTAGGGTTTTAGAAATCCAGCAGAACCAGCAAAATACCTAAAGCCCAGCCACTGAAACCCAGCCAAGTTTTGTAAAAATTACAATGGTAACTTCAAATAAATATAAATTGTCCTTTTTAAATGTACAGTTTATTTAAAAACAGTTATTCTGCCAAACCATAAATGTCCCCAATAACTAAACCAAGAAATAACCAAGGTTAAGAAACCTAAGATTATATAGGAAAAACCTTTCTGATATATTTAGTGCTTTTGTTTAACCATGTGATTTGCATTTAATCCTAGTTAGACTAACTAATACATACATATCTTTATACCATACCAAACACTTCTCAGAAGCAACTGACTGGTTTGTGTTATCACATTTGTTCAGTGAGGGTGGAGGGAGAGAGGTGTACAGTATAACTCACTTGCATAATGTTTTGCAACTAGTAGAAAAAATATGTCTCACAATATAGCTACAAGAAATACATGGGTGCTCATAATTCATATTATCCCATAAAATTTAGAAGAGCATTCAGAGACTGCAAATGAAGGTAATTTATGTGTAAAACCTCATCCATGAAGAATTTATTGCCATAGTAGGTATAATATACTTTGGCACAGACTTCTTCCGTGAAACTAGTACTTGCAGATTTGAGAAGGGAACATACCAGAGCCCTTGCAGGTTAAACTGTAGCCTGCTTTTATACAAAACACATTCTAATGAAGACTTTTCTCTTCTGAGAGAGCTGAAGTCAGTTGGTGAGTTAATATGCCACAGCCATTGACGATGTGTTTGAACATCTTCACTGTGCGAGGAATCTCTTTAAAATCAGTGTTAGTTTAGTGGTACTACCTTTGTGTAAATAGTGATGTTTGTAAGTATTTTGAACCTTAGAGGCAACTGAGGAAACTGCAGAAGTGCATTCCTATAAAACATTTTAATTTGCAGTATCTAAAAATGAGTATATGCTTTGCAGAAGTTGTTTGCTAAGCATGTCGTGAAGCCCAGACCTCATTCTTCTTGTGAGGAATGCACTGGGACATGGGGCCTCATCTTTCTCTCTGCTCTTGAGCAAAACTGCCAGGAAAATGCCCTGGGATCCATCCAGCTCATTGCCAGTTTGACTTGGGCACGTGGTGGCCAAAGTGAGGCCGAGGCAAGGTTGTGGTTCTGTTGCAGTGGTGTCACACACAGTCTCAGGGACATGTCAGCACTGTTCTCCTCAGTGCTTGGGTGGCTCATGCAGCTGGAACAAAGATATATTTCCTTTTGTTCCTGTGCTGGACTCTGATTTCTGTTTTCATTTGAGATTACATTGTGCACAAATGCACATATGCTTTTATAGTTGCTGCCTCTCTTTGAGCCAAACACTTCCATGGAAGTTAATGACATTAAATGAAAACCAATGCAACCCATTGCCACTTCAAGATTTCTGCTTAATACAAAGTAAACTTAGAATAGGGAAGCATTTGTTGTACTGTAGAATATACCATTTAAATGGATGTAGCTGAGAATGGAGAGAAGCAGCTCCTAGCATGATTGATAAGAGGGATTTTTGCCCACATCAGCAAGGGAAGCTACAGGGCATATAGGTATAAAAATGGACCAGAGTTCTCAAGCATTTATGTAGAGCAGATAAGTCCTTTAAAATTCTTCCCTGAAAGGTACACAGTGGTGTTGGGCAGCAGTCTGCTAGGCTTGGGTTGTCAGAGAACGTTATCAATTCCTCTGGGATTTTAACTGGTAATTCCAGGAAGTCTAGGTGTTTCAGGAAGTGCTATTCACATATTATGCTATTTCTTCCGGATGTAGCTCCTTGGACAGTACACTTACACTTAGCCTTTTCTCTGTTGGCTTGCTCTGCAGGAGAAATCCCAAACTATTGAGAACAAAGATAACTTCCTGTGCCAGGTATTAGCTGGAATTACCTCTGTTGTACAAAGTAATAACTTTTCTTTTGAAAGTGAATTGGGATTTTTGACATGAGTCAAGATTTATCTCATCAAGGATGTCACTGGGCTACTAAGAAAAGCTCATTGGCCTCATATCAGAAGTACTGTGTTCAGTTCTCTGCTTTTCCAGATGGATTTACTGGTGTTACAGATGGTGCAGAAAATGGCAACTGAAACAATTTGGGGAACTGCAACTGTCATATGAGACATTGAGAAGTCTGGTACTCTTCAGTTTAGAGAAAGACAGATATTTATCGTTGAGATTTACAAAATCATGAAAGTGATGAAAAAGCCAGATGTGAAACTGCTGCCCTCCAAATTCTGCAATGTAAGAACTAGAGGGCACTCAGTGAAGGTAGGGGATCAGGTTTAAAACAAAGAAAAGAAGGCAGTCCTTCATTTTTTGGAACTCCAGGTAGTGAATTTTTTTGCCATGGTAGGTAGCAAAGGCAAGGATATCAGCAGGTTCAGAAGAGGTCAGATAATTTCATAGATAAAACAACTGCAGATGGACAGTGAAGTTGTGTACTCTGTAACATCATTGTGGGTGGGGGGTGTGGGGGGCAGGAGGAATGGACCCCTAAAGCATCCAGGCTTCTTCTTTTCCCTAAGCAGTACCTCTAAATAGCATGGCACTGGTGGAAGTCAGGTACTAGGCCAGATGGGACCAGTCATCTGACCTTGCAGGGCATTTTTTTCTGCCATACAGTACCACACTATGTTCTGCTTTGAAAGAGTTTTATTGTTAGTGCATTGAATTCTCATAAGAATAATCAAGAAAAAAATGGTAGCATGTTAATTCTCCATTGTTGATACCCGAAATATTAATGTGTTTTTAAGTCTGATCCATTGATAGTCAAATGCCTGCCTGTTACTGTGCATGGCAACTTGGAGAATGAATTTTAAGTTTGTGTGTTTATTTTTGTTGGCAGTGAGTTTTGGTTATCTCAGAAGGGAAAAGCTATCCAGGTGCAGTGAGGCTGTGTGGTGCCATGAGTCTCTGGCAGGAAGGTGTGCAGGACAAGTATGCAGGGAGCTGCGTCTGAGTAGTTTCTTCATGCTCCAGTACTGTGTGCCACTGAGATGGCTTTGTGCTAGTTCCAGGTTGGCCCAACTGAACCAGTGAATCAACAGGGACTTGGGGACAGCCACATCCACAGCTCAGGGACCCAGAATTTGGGTCATGGTCCCTGTCCCAGGCACTGGGCTTTAGTGACACTCAGAGCTGGTATGGCATCCCTGCAGTTTGGAGCATCCTCCCCAAGCACTCAGTTCTGTGCCTGCCCAACTCCCCCATGGGCTTCAGGCTACTGCTTCTGGCATAGCAGCTCACTCTTTTATTTCATCTGTAGCATTTGGAGGGGACCTGCAAAGTAAAAATCGGAAATCAGTATTTTACTTTAATATAGGACACAGAAAAGTTCTTTAACATGTGTTTGGGTGGAGGTTTTTTGTAAAAGATATCTGTAGAAAGTCTTCTGTATGCTTTTTTTTTTTTTTTCAGATAACATTACGCATATTAACAAAAACATTCTTTGCTTTAATCAGACAATATGGGCTTTGTTCATAGGGAGACTTTTTGTGTAGCTCCTGTACTCTGGGCACAAGCTTTTAGCAGGGATACTTGGATGAGCCATAAACTGAGTGCAGCTCAGGTCGGCTCATTGTGTCTATGGAAACTGGTGGTACTCTGCTGTTGATGAGAAATCCACCATGAACAAATCCTCACTCCTGGTCTCAGGTGTGTAATTGGGAAACATGTTTGGCTTTTGATCAAAAGAAATGGAGTGTTTGGTTCTTAGGAATATCTTTTCTCTTGTTTCAATGAAGTAAATGTTAATGCAAATAAAGAGCTTAAAGTAGTCTGACTAAAGCCTCAGCTAATTGAGCTTTGGTTCTGTGAGAATTTGGATGTCATCATCCTTTTGTTTTCCACTTCTCTGGGGAAGTACTTCAGCTATATGGCAAAAATAAACAAAAGAAGCCTTTTAAATCTTCACACTTAAATACATTTATGAATATTTTTAGTTACTGTTTACTCCTTGCAGATTTATCTTGGTCTGAAAAAAAGTCTCAGATGCATTGTTTTCCTAACAAAGATTTGACCTTCATCTTTATACACGGTTTCACTATTCTTCCTATCAGCATTTAGTTCAAAGGAGCACTTCGAAGCACGCAGGCAAAACCCAGTTCCATTGTGTAAAACAGAAATGTGTGTTTTATATCACAGGAGTTTAGAGAACAATGCAAAGGTCAATTGTGTTGCTTGCTCTCCTGTCACATGATGTGGGTGTGTATATGAATGCATCCCTGGAATTCCACTGTGGGATCTGCATCTTTGAAGCTGATGCTAAAATTACTGCGGAGGCTCTTCCAAAGGCGGATACTGATAGAAGATTCAATGAAATCGAAGGTCGCCAGTCTGGGAGGCGTTGAAAGATACCTGGCTATGATACTATTTCTGATTTAATAATGCGAATGGGAGGCTAGCCCTTTGTAATAATTAGGACTAATTACTGAAGAGGTGTTGACAGATGGGCTAAGAGGAAACAAACTGCCTTTATCCAGTGGCTTAGAGTCAGATTACTAGTCTTGTGTTATCTGTTTCTCAGAAAGTAGAAGCTTCAATCATTCACTAAGTCTTCAAAGGGGAAAGGGATCCTAACAATATACAGGATTTGGGATGAAGCTATGAAATAAGTCTTTGACTCAAAATGGCTAAATTAATCTCCTTTCCGTAAATTATCATACTTTTAAAGTTTGAGTTACAGATGGAGAATCTGATTGTAGTACTGAAAAATATGCAAAATCAGTATTGATGACTGTCCTGTCGCTGCTTCTGCTCATGGATTAGTCTAAGATTGGTTCCTTGCTGTTAATTATATTAATAGGAATTCTTTGATTCCTTCTTATGCCATGCTTGCTATCCAGCTGAAACTGGGACAAGGGAAAGTACTAAGTACTCTTTCATTCAGTGTTTGGTTTATGCAGATGTCATATCTGATCAACAAGCAGAAAATACATCTGCTGAAGTTAATTACAGTTATTTACCGTTTTAGGAGACAAGATCATGCATATTCCAGGAAGAAAACAAAATATTACAATACAATTGCATTTACTGAGTATTATGGATTTTCTTAAAGAGGATTTCTCCTCTCCTTTTGAATGTAGTGTCCATCCAGCACATTTGCATGAAGTAGATAAAATTGTCCAATGTGAATGGAGTTAACAAAGACATTCAGGGATTAGTGCTTTGTCACCAAATTGAGCATTCAGTGTGACTTTCTTTAGGCAAATGATTTAAAACTCTAGCCACCCTCCATCTTCTCAAATGACTTTTAAGTGCTTTTTTCCCCACTCTCCACCATATATAGAACCTGATTTTCTTAGAAATGTGATAAATGTGGTTGCATTCGATAGCACTTACAAGCAAAGGTAGCTTTCAATTATTTATTTACTTTTAACAAAAGGAGCCATTTAATTAATGTTTAAATATTTATAACAGTTTTATTGTGCTGTAAAATCGGTTATACTTTGATCTAGATTTTCTGGTTTGAGATAATAGGGTTGGTAAAAGTTTTCCTAATGAATTTGGTCAGAACATGACATAATCTGATTATCTGACGAAAGATTGACACTTCAGTTCCTGCCAGCATAAAAGCGCGGGACAATGGGGGCTGTTCAGCACAAATTCAAAGGCTGGGAGTTCAAGTTCAGGTACGGCAGAATTGTTCAAAGTTTCAAATTAATGTGCTGAAACAGTGTTGCATTTTTCACTGTATTTTTGGTCAGGAGTAATTTATGGTGGATGAGAGGAGTGAAGCTTGAAGTTAAATATGTAAACTGCAATTCCAGTCTGTAACTTTGGGTTAATTTCCCTCCGTTTGCTAAATAGTAGTTAGTGTTACTTGTTAGAACATAGAGAAACTAACTGGACATCACAGACACAGGAAACAGTACCAGAAACTGGGAATTAAACATCATCAGTATTCAACCTGTTAAATGTGGAATCAGTTTTTTATCAATATCCCTCACATTTTAACAGTTTAACTGTTTAACATATGAGGAAATGCTCATATGCTTGGAGATGAGCATATTTAACTAACGCATCCTACATGCTTGTGGAAAACAGGTGTAGATTCATGTGATCAAACTGACATGAAAGAACAGTTATGTCTAAAGTGTAAGCTTAGTCTAAAATGTTAAAATAAACATAATTTTTTTTCATTTGATATTGAGATAATATTTGCTTTGTAAATGTTGTTCCTGTTTGCAGTGGAGTTATAGTGATCTCTACTAGAGTTCTTGGACTAAGTTGCTGTCCAGTAACTTGGCTCATCCAAATACTTAGGCTGTATGGAATAGGAACCCTAGTAGACAAATGATACATACTAATAGTATGTACATACTAATGATACATACTATTAGTAATTGAGCTTGAATTTTGGATGACATTTCATAACATAAAAATAGTTAATTATCTTCTATTTTGAGTCATATATTTAAAAGTGGTGTACACCACACTAAGTCTTTTCTTTCTTTTCAGTGCTGAAGGGGTTCTTGGAGAAAGTAAAGTGTTAAGTACCAAATGTGATGGTCTTTACTGAAATGCAGTTTGTTTCTAACCGTGAGAAGATTTTTTTCTGACCTGAATAAGGATTTAAAGCTTTAATCTAATGAATTGATACAGAATGTCCTCTTGCTTTTTCTTAAAATACCACATGGCAGGTGAATCTCGGTGTCCCTGGGAAGGGACCGTCTGTGCCTGGAGTCAGTGAGTGGAGTTCCAATCCCAGTTCCAGGGACTGTGGCGTGTTGGGAGGTCACTCACTGTCCTGCCACAGCTTCCCCCTCTCCAGAGAAGGAATAACACTGGTCTCGGAGACGTGCTGTAGTTTATACAGAAACAGAAAGCTCCCAAGGAGAAAATGCTTTATGGAATACTGGGATAATGAACAGGCCCTGCAAACCCTCCCTTGTCTGAGCAGTCTCACCAATATCATCTGGTAGTTTGGACAGGCATAGATCAGATCCAAAATTTGGATTTCAAAATACAAGCTGGCCACAAATAGAAATTGGTTATTGGTTATTTAATATTTCTTCTGTATTTATGTCAATTTATCTTGTTTGCTATTTGCAGTTTTAAAGTATATTTTTTAACTGTTGTGAAACAAATGACAATATAAACATTGAGTAGGAAATAGGTAAAATCTGATATAAATGCATCTCCTACCATATGCTGATGAAGTACGTAGCCCGTTCAGCTCATTGCAGAGTCTTTTTTCTTCCTTTCATGAATATGTATTTTGTGAATGTATTTTGTACTTGTCTTTTTAATTCTATGAAATGTAAACTGTGTCATTAAAGTAAAAGAAATATTTTGGGAAGCACTGTCAGAGCTCAGCTTGCAGTGCAGTTTGATTTCATTGCCCACCTCTGCACGGCATCCCTGCCATGGTGAGGTGACACAGCACGGGCGGATTTCACAAGCAGAGGGAAGCGTGCAGCCCGGAACACAAGCTGAAGTTTGTGTCTTCATAAAGTGTCACTTCTCACTGTCTCCTCCCAGCAAATGAGTGAGAACTGGCAACTTCAGGGATGTTCATATTAAAAAAAAAAATGCAGACTTTTGACTGTAAACAACCGTCACTTTTACCTGACGTATGGCCAAAGCAAAATAAAATACAACACAACTAATTCAATGTGTAATACAATACTTGTATATATTTATTTTATTGCAGCTTAATGCAAAAGAATTTATATACTTTTATTTTAGTTGAATCAAAGGTGACTTGATGCAAAATTAAAATGCAGTGGCTTTTAAACTTAGGAAGATACCGAATTAATTTAATTTTAGGATTGGTATGAAAATGGGATTTGGTCACTTTTTCCCTTTTTGTTGAGTGTATCAAGCCAGATCCCAAGCAGACCTTAATGTTCATGGAAACAACTCCATTTCGAGCAGCTCTGGACATAGTCCTGTACATCAGGAATCAGTTAATAAGTCATTAATAAGAGACATATTTTAGAAGTATAAATTCATTAACGTTTGGTTGTATTTTATTATGTAATATCATGTCACATATACTTTTCCTTAATTCTGAAAATACTTGTTATACTTCACACTTCTAAGAAGAAAGTATAGAAGACAAAATGTCATCTGATTTGTGCTGTGTTTCATGTTCCTATGCCCTGTGGGAGGAAAGGAAAAGTAATAGAACAGACAAATAAATAAACGTGGTGTTGAAACTGGTATGACAGTTTCTGCTCTTGCACAAAGGAACTGCAATCAATTTATTGTCTTCATTGGTCAAATGCCAGAATAACAGTATAATATTATACAAGAGTAGATTAATTAAAGTGTAATTAGAATGGAATAAATTAAACAATCATAAAAGTTTGTCATGGGAAAAATATGTGTTTAGAATTAATTAGTTTTCAAATAAAGTGATATTTTAATTGCTCAGAGTTACAGAATCCTTAATTGCAGACATATAATTCTGGCCTAAATAACCTCAGTTGCTGTAACAACTTGATATATTTCTTCTCTGTCAATTCTTTTTAATAGTTTGTTACCAAACAAGATTATTGCCGGAATGTCTGCAAAAATGTCTGGAAGAGGTTTAATTAAGCCCATGCTATCTGAGGACATTATTAGCTCTTGGAACCAAAAGATTTGTGGCTGGTGCTGCACTATGCAGCACCCCTAATTAAGGAGGATGGGCAGACAGAGCCCCGTGGCTGACAGATTGCTATGCATGGCTGAACTGGAGGCCACTCAAAACAGTCTTTTGATGGTCCTTGGCTCATCAATTTTCTGCTAGATTTCAATGATTTATCACATGTACAAACTTAAATTCATTCTAGGGCTGATGTTATGGTCAAGAGAGACTTATATAAATCCTTTGTAAAAAACTTCTTTGGTGTGTATATAAATGCTTATTCATATTCCTCAAGTTTTCAAAGTGATTAATCATTTATTGTCTTTTGTGTCCCCAGTAATTTTACGCAGGGTGTGTTGTAGAGCTGAACTCCTGTGGGCTTTTATTCTTTCTTTCTCCAAACAAGGCTGGCTGTAGTTACATCACTGCACTTTTCCAAGCAATTAATGGTTTCAGAAAGTAAAACAGATGGGTGTCTTTTCCCTCATCTGCAAATTGAACCTGTTTATGAAACACTAGAATTTCATCTGTTTCAGCTGTATTTCATGCTGCATTTTAGGCTCCCTTATTAAAAGCTAGTGCAATAACATGAGAGGCAGGGGCTCTCACGTTTTCAGATCCCATATTTTTGGCATAAATGTATCCATGACATTTGTCTGTCTCCATAATGTTTACTTCAGTAAGATTTGCAATGCCCAAAATGTTTAATTGTGTTAAAAAAGGTCAAACAGCTGATAGCTGAAGGCGCATATGTCAGAATGAAAGACTGAAAAAAAATTATCAATCTGACACAGGGGGAGTATTAGAATGATTAATGTTTATGTTAATTTATGGCTTTTACATATTGATTAATAGCTTTTTGTTCCAGTGACCAAAATGTGTAAGTGGCAATGAGATCCATATGCTAACTCAGTGTCTTTCAAATGATTATAATCATTCTTAGTTTTGTTCCCATGCTGAAGCTGTGTTTTCATATAGAAACTAATTGTTGTACAGTGACTTTTTTAAAAATTGCAGATGGAAATATTTGAAATTGAACCTCAAGACACAAGCTTGGGTTTCAGTATTCTTGAAGGTTACACACTGACCTTTATATACATTTTTCTTGCAAACTTCATTACTTAAAATCTTAATATATTGTGGTTTAGCTTTTTTCAGGTAAGGAATGCTTACAGACAGAAAGGGTGCTAATGCTGGGAGGAGCCATTATCTGAGCTGAAATCATTAAAAATGCGTTGCGGTGCATGATGGTTATTAGTCATTTTCTCCCCTGCTCCCTTAAGATTTCTTGGCATATCACCAGTTGCTGATAAGCAGTTTTGTTTGCTATCTGTCCATTGACTAATACAATTAAAATGTGGAAACCTCCATCATTCATTGTCTAAATATCAAGAGAGAAGGTAATTTTGGGGATCTCCTGAGAAAGGATGAACTCCTACCTTTCCTAGGAGTCAGTGGGAAATGGAGGTTCTCAGCACTTCTCAAACAGAGACTTTTGAAGTGTTTTTCTGAGCAGGCAGTGGTTGTTACTCATTAGAAATGATTTGGTGGCTATTTAGAATGAAAGCTCTGACAGTATTTGGTGCTCCCAAGCTGTAAGAGGAAGGACTCTTGTCAGCTGTAATGTTGGCTGTGTGGCAACAGCTTTATATCAGCTAATGAAGGATTCTGTAACTGGGTCATATAAATCACTGCGTTCCCTTTGACATTGATGTGGCGCTAACTAGCAAGTTTTGCAAGCAAGATAGAAATCTGTCTACACTATCTGGATATGGTATTTTCTAGTGCAAGCACAAACTAATGAATGTTCTCAGTCCAGTGTTGTGGTTTTTTTTAATTAAATGTTGTTATTTATCATAATTAATTTGGTTTTGAAGTCACAAATATACATCACTGCGCTTAATCACTAGTTTAGCAGAATAAGTAAATAGTAATATGAAAAAGAAGCAATTCAAAAGAAAGCATTTTGTTATCTTACCTCTGAAGATTAAGAGTGCTTTATTAGTACATTTACTGGTTAAATCAAAAATGTCCACTAATTCTCATTTCTGCTTGACATCAATTTATTGGTTTAAAAATTTGTACTGTTTTCTAATTTCCACTTGAAGTAAATTATTATTTAAATTTGGTTTAAAGAAACCCTAGAAGTATAATACAGTTTCTATCTGAAATTGGCACTGAAGATAGAGAGTTTTAAACTGAAAGCTGCATTGTTATGTGACTGACAAATGAATTTTCATATATTCTGGGGCTCTGACCTTTACAACTGTTTGTGTAGTACTCCCTCATCTCTTGATCAAGCTTCTGCTGCTTTTATTTTTGCCAGTGCACATTTCTGTCTTTTCACACAACAAACATATCCTGTGTTTTGGGCAGCTGGGGTAAGAATTGGAAAAGCAGGGTGCCTGGGTTTTAGTTTGGGATTTTCACTCTTCTCCAAGTGTTTTGTGGGTGTTGCCTTGCTGCAGGACCCAGAAAGGCATTTCTTTGTATCGCTGAGTTACTTTTCACCTCGGGTGCAAAGAGGTTTCTTCAGTTTCACAACATCTCTTTGTATTGCTGACTTTCCTGTTTCAGTGTGTTCTGATATTTTTTGGTTTGTACATGCAAAATGAAAAGCTGGGATTAAAAATCTGTCACAACATGTCTGAAGCATTGTTTACCAAACCATATGCCTGCTTTCAGACAATTTGTAGTCAATAACTTATAAAAATTTCACTTTTGCAGTCAGATGAGGTGAACTTCAGCTCGTTCTACTTGCGTGGATTTGCCTGGCATCTCTTTTACTGATGTATGAAAATGTTACTGATCAAATGGGTTCTTGTAGTGCTAAATTCCCCTTCTCTGCTTCTGAGAAGTGCCATAGAACCAGGCAGCATTTAGTGACAGCCAGGGCTGTGTCAGGTATTTCCAAGTGCTGCTGTGTTCTAGCACAATTCAGTGAGATCCAGTGAGGGGAACTGGGGGCTTAGGGACCCTCGTGTTCTGGTGAGGCTGTTGAGCCCCAAGGAAAGGCCACAGCACTCCCAGAGCCCTGGCATGGG
Organism: Melospiza georgiana; assembly: GCF_028018845.1. Taxonomy (NCBI): domain Eukaryota; kingdom Metazoa; phylum Chordata; class Aves; order Passeriformes; family Passerellidae; genus Melospiza; species Melospiza georgiana. The sequence goes on from NC_080447.1 coordinate 7,509,405, forward strand.
GCATTGCTTGGGCTGAGAGTGGTTTGTGCTTTCAGCACTGAAAACCTCGTTGTGTGCAGTGGTTGGAGGCTGGAAACGTGGGAACATTGCTTTTGGAAAGCTCATACTGCAAGGGCTGCCCTGTGGATTTTAATGGTGGAGATTGCAAATGTAATGGAACAAACAGAATTGTTTGCATTGCACCATTAACTTCAAGCAGTCTGTTATTTGCACTGGCTGCCTCTGCAGTTGCAGCTCAGGACCCACTTCCTAAACACTCTTGCACCAGAGCTCAGGCTGCTGTGACACAGGGCAGAGTTTGTCAGGGGCTGCAGGTAGGCACAGAACTGCAGGCTAAAAAAGAGCTTTTGTATGAATGAAAAAGCCTGGAAAGGGGGAAGAACAATTTATTCAAATCTTTCTCAACTCATTCTTTGCTCTGATTTTTCCTTTGGGAGGGTGGCACCTGGTTGACTGGGAATTGTCAAAAATAACAGGGATTTCATGTATCTGTTTGTGAGCACACCTGGATGTGTTGGATATTTTGCAGTAGTAATTATGTCTGCACACCTGCTGGTTTCAGTCCCAAATCAGTTTGCCAGACATGCCTAGGGAGATTTATTTCTCCTATACCTGAAAAGGCTCTTTTACCACTGAGGTTTTACTACTCTAAATAAGCCTAAAGAAAAATAGAAGAGGATTTTTTCCTGTCTTTGCTTGAGCTGTTGGTATCTCAAAGTGAACTGTGGGGTTTGTTAGGGGGAGGAGGGTGTTTGGATGATATTTTAATAGCAATTTGTTTTGCTTCAATGTGTGATAGAAATATAAGTGACAGGAGTGGGAACAAGAGAATTGCTGAATTCTGCTGGAATTTTTCCTGTGGGAATCTGTTAATGTTTTTAATTCTCTGGGAGATTTTTCTAAGGTAATCCTTTTGACATTTACATATTTTAAAGTACTCTCATTAAATAAAAGCTTAACTTTTTTATATCAAATGCTGAAGTGATGATACTGAAATACCACTGCATAGAAATTCAAATGGTTTGAGGATTATTCTAATTGCAACCTAAGCAAAGTAAGATTTGTGAGGGATATTAATAGTGAATTGTTCTTTAAAATAATGTAATTTTGAAGGAAATTTAATTGTTCAGACATTTAGCAGATGCATTTTCTTAGACAAAACCCTTTTTGGTACCTCATGTGCAGTGCACTCAGCCATTCACTAATTGAAACTCTCATTTGAGCAGCTGGGTTTCCACTCCCCACTTGTGTAGGAGCCCAAGGGTTTGCAGTGCACTCTGTGAAAAATCCTTCTCATTGTGCCACATCAGTGCAGCTCAGCTCCTGAAGGACCATGCTGTTACCAGTGCAGGGAAGGCTGGAGAAATAAGTGGAACATCTTTTTTAAAACGTCCAAAGAGCCTGATGGTGAGATGTTGCCTACAGGTGATGCTGTATTGCAAGCAAATACTGCCATGAGCAAAATGATTCATGTATTCATGTTTTTTCACTCCTTCCACAGGAGGCAAGAGGATAACAACTCAGGGACAAACATACAGTGTAGCCCAGAAATGCCTTTAAATGAACTTTATTCTGTAGGGTGCATTTTGTTTGTTCAAGCCCTTGAGCCAGAATTTGCTCTCAGACCAGACTAAATACCAAGCAAATTCATTTAATTAAATTTGTTGCAGATATCCCCAGTTAACAAGAACAGATTGGTCTCCCTGAGGCTAGATAGAGTTAACAAGAAAATAAATGTTGTGCTAATTAGAGAACTCATTTTTAGGCACCTGGGGTGAAACTTTAAAAAGTCCTAGAGATGTAGGATTGAAAATTCATTTGGAAATGAATCTTAGGCTTCAGAATCACTTAGGTACTTTTGAAAAATTTCCCCAGAGGCTTTAACCATCTTACAATCATCAAATTTAGCAAGTTTGTAGCTGTCTGCTTAGCACAGCACTGTAGAACTATTATCTGTTTGAATCAGTACACCACAATGTACTTCATTATCCCTGTAAGGAGAGACACTGAGCTACCTGGTGAGTTGAAGGTAGGCTGTGTCATTTTTTTGAGCATGCTTGTATGTCAACAGGAACAGATTGATGCTTTCTTGGAAGTATTAAACTGCCAGTACCCCAAATTTCCATCTCTTTGCAACCTCATGGGACTTTCTGTAGGTACCTAACAACTTTTTATTAAATCTTGTCTTAAGTGACTTGTCCAAGCTCATGGATAAAAAAAGGCAGCAAAGATGAAATTTTATAGTTCAGCACCTGCTGGAAGAAAAATGAGACACTAAATACTGTCACACTGCCATTCATCTGCCAAATCATGATAGGAAGTAATAAGGACTCAATAAACATTAGATTCAATATTAAGCCAAATTTCCAGATTCACATATAGGATTAGCAGAAAAGCAAGGAAAGAACCAGACTCTGAGGAGCAAAAAGTGCCTTCAATAGCTTGCAGCTCAGAAGTATGGTTTCAGTGGGTTGTTTTTTTCCTGTAACTGGTGTGAGGATTTTTCTGAAATATCATCCTTGTAAAGACATGCATTAGTAGTGTCTGTTCCACGCCAGGTAAAACCCTTCCCACAGCCACGCACACACTTGCTGTCTGTCAGCAAAAACCTCTGTGTCAGTAATTAGAAAAATGCTATTAAAAACCTGCCTTGTAATCCCAGGTAGCCTCTGGCTTGCCTCAGTTCTATTTCCTTGCTCAGTGCAGTGAGCCAGAATTGCTCCACTGTGAAGTGGGACCCTCTGACAAGCTCTTAGGTACTCTTTTATTTATCAGGTCCTACAAAGTGTTGTTTTGAGGGCACCAGCACTCAGCTGTAGTGCCCCAAAGAGGTTTCACTTGGTGACAAAGTCCTTGCTCTGACAGGTTTATAACTCAGGTGGAGAGTGTTGCAGATGGGCACTTGGGAGCTGCATCTCACCATGGGGGCCAGTGTGCACATCATGTACATCTGAACGTGTGCTCCAGCCTGCCATGAGTCTGGATCATCCAACAGCTTCATAAAAGCAATGAGTCAGGGCCCTAAAACAGAGGGTATCCACTGAGCTCATTATTTTCATACCTAATTACACAGTGCTATTGAGAGAGAACTGCACATTACATTGAAGAATCCTGTTTCATCACTAGCCCTAAAAGATAATTGCATTTAATTAAAACCTATAGATACCTTGGTGATAACTGATCTATAAACACTCAATGTAGACCTGCAAATGAGGTGCATTAGCAAGTGCATCCCTTAAGCACAGTTTGACAGCTGGTACTGAGGTGAGATGGCAATGAAAAGTTGGGCTGTTTTGCCATGGAACATGTAGCTCTTGCACTCCATTCTGATTCTGTGCAGTTCCTCTGCTGTGAACCAGTAGGCAAACACCTGCTGATCATCCCTTACTGAATTTTGAACACCTTTTGTTTAATCAGGGGTAATATACACATGAGTGGGGAAAAGTGATGGCAGGTGGCACTTGCAGTGGCAGAAGCTGCCTTTTCTTTGTGAGGTTAGGTCAGAAAGGAAGCAGCAGATATACAAGTGCGGCGAGTAATTCCACAGAACGGGGAGGAAACACTTCTTATGGTGAAAATATTTATTGTAATGGACATTGTAATGCATTTTCCAATTGACTGCAAATTATATTTCCAGTTGAATTAGCTGCTGGTTGCCTTGTCTCAGCACAGGTCTGGAGGGTCATTTGCAACAAGAACAGAAAATTTGTCCTCATCCTTCTCCAGTGTTTGTGCACAGCTGCCTGCAAAGCTGTTAATGAAGGGAAGTACCTGGTGAGGGGCCAGAGCAGTGAGTGCCTGTGGGGATCACACAGGCTGTCCCTGTGAGCTCATCAGGAATTGTCCTCTGCCAGGCAAACAGTGCCCAGGCAGAAAGGGACCTGGGGGTACTGGTCAACAACAGACTTAGCATGAGCCAGCAAAGTGCCCTGGTAGCCAAGAAGGCCAATGGGCCTGGCCTGGATCAGGAAAGGTGTGGCCAGCAGGAGCAGGGAGGTCATTCTGCCCCTGTACTCGGCACTGGTGAGGCCACACCTCAAGTGCTGTGTCCAGTTCTGGCCCCTCAGTTTAGGAGAGATGCTGGAGTGCACACAGAGAAGGGCAACAAGGCTGGCGAGGGGCTTGGAACACAAACCCTGTGAGGAATGACTGAGGGAGCTGAGCCTGTTTAGCCTGGAGAAAAGGAGACTCAGAGGTGACCTTATCACTCTCTACAACTTCCTGAAAGGTGCCTGTACTCAGGTGGGGTTGGTCTCTTTCTCCTGGCAGCAGCTGACAGAGCAAGAGGACACAGTCTTCAGCTGAGCCAAGGCAAATGCAGGCTGGATGTTGCAGGGACAATGATTCTGACTACCTGGAGTTCTCTGCACCGGCCTCTGGTCACCCTTCCAGTGTCTCATGCTTGTGGCCACCAGTGGCAGCCTCCTGGTCAAGTACTTCACCCACTTCATCAAAGAGGGATTTTCCTCCCTGATCATCTTCATTTATGATGCTTTCAGGAAAGTGATCAAGCTGGCAGATCATTATCCCATCAACTCCCAGTTCAAGGTGGACTATATTACAAATTACTCTTGTGCCTATAAACCACTAGATCCAGGTAAGGGAGTGTTCATTACCTCTCCAGTCTGTAGGTAGGAGGTGGGTGGCCTTTGCTCTCCTTTTCCCTTGTGCTGCAGCCCAGATAATAGGTAGATTATTCCTTCTTTATTGGTGCCTTCAGATATCCTATTTTAGTCTCAGGTGTTGCAGCAGAGCTCTCATTACGGGTAGAAATGAGCCAACACACAGATTCTTATTTAACAACATGAAAATGGTCCTGGTTTATTCTTTACAGCTTAGCCACCCTGACTCTGACTACAGCAAGTTCCTACTGTTGGCTTCTCTGACAGACTGACTGCTGGCTGTTTCCTGCTGGAATAGGACCACAAGTACTTCCTTGCTGCCTCTTACCACAGGATTTTTACCCAGCTCAACTCTGACTGCAGGTTCCAACAAGAGGCTCTAACTCTGTCAGACCCAGACTGACGTCACAGCAGATCTTTTGCAGCAGCAACTCTCTTCCTTGTTTCATTCTTCCGTGTGTCTCTCTGGATCGTTCCTTCTTCCTCAGGGCTCCTTTACCTCCTCAAGGTGATCTTTCTTCCTCCAAGGCTCTCCCTGACCAGCCAACCCACCCCTTTTATCACACATATCTTTATTAGTCAATAGCTATGACCCATTAATGACAAGACTGTTCTTCTTTGGTAATTAGTACAACTGTGACTTATCAGGGGCAAGGTCACTTGTAATCCCTTCTTCTACACCTACAGTTTGGATATTAGGAAAAATTTTTTTACAGAAAGAGTGATAAACTATTGGAATGGTCTGCCCAAGGAGGTGGTGGAGTCACCATCCCTGCATGTGTTTAAAAAAGACTGGATGTGGCACTGGGTGCCATGGCTTAGTTGAGGTGTGACGGCATGGGCTGGACTCAGTGATCTTGAAGGTCTCTTCCAACATAGTGATTCTGTGCTTCTGTGATCTGAAATTCTTTTCAGTTGATATGTTCACTGCAATGCTTTTCTGAAAAAACACAAAAGTAGTATTTTTGTGGAGAGGAAGGGGAGAGACTTAGCCAGGGGGCTAAAGCAGAGTGATGAATTGCTTGCCCACTCAAATTATGGGTGTCAGGTTTCTTGTATTTATCTCCCTTGAGCACAGGGGGAGCAGCTGACCGATTTGGGATTTACCAGTGCAAGAGGTGCCTGCGCGTGGCCAGCTCAGCACCTTGCTGAGAGGGGAATGCAGCAAAGAGCAGGTTGGACACCTGCTCCGTCAGCTCATCATAGGAGCAAATACTTCACCCTCAGCTGGCTGGCAAATAGAAAGAACATTCAACAAAGAAAATTCAGAGAGGAAAGAGCAGAAGCAAGTGTCCTGCTCAGAATATATTTAAAGGCTGCTTTACCCTCTGTGATATCTGTGTCTGCTTCTCACCCCCAGTTCACTGCTCCGATGGCTCTGCCACCTCCGGATCCACAGTTTGTGCTCAGAGGTACCGGTGCTGCAGTCCACACTCTGCATTTTTCCTGTGGAGGCCCAGAACCTGATATCCCCCTTCTTTTCTCTGGGTAAATACACCAGGATTCCTAGCTCTGCTGAATGTCATATGGTTGTTTCTTTTTTAATTGAAGTGTATTATTTTGACAAAGTGCTTCTGGGGAAAACAGCAGCATTTATGTTTTTGCATGATGGGTGTGTAACTTGTGCATACAGCTTCAGTTTTGGAAACAAAACAAACAAACAAACAAAATGAAAATCATCAGACTCATCACCTCCATGCAGTGCTCACACTAAAAGCATCTCTTCCTACTGCCAGGTCTGAGAATGGGATTATCCATGTCTGGAACCTGAAAACACGCAGAGTGGACACAGCATTGGATGGCCACGGAAGAAAATCTGTCTGCTGTGTGAAGACAATGGGTGGTAAAGACAGGCTTCTCAGGTTAGCAAAGCAGGCAAAAACCTGTGACATTTTTCTTGTCTCTTGTCTGTGATTGAAGGGGAAAAAAGAGGGGCAGGGACACAAAGGATTCTCTTAATTCTGGAGTCAGTTAAAGTTTCTCCAACACATATGGAAATGTACTGAAGTAAAAAAAGACAGAAAAACTCTAGAATAAAAAGTGTGGGGGTTGGAGGGGGAAAGATGCAATTAATTTATTTATGATGTGTGTTATGATATCATAACAACTTGGGACTTGCAGTGTCTTTGCTAAGAACAGGTGAGGTCTTTGGGTCAAGGAAATATACTTGGATTTGAAGTTGATTTGAAGTGGTTCTTGGGGAAGATTGAAAAAAAGAATTTATAAATAGAAGGGAGGTGGAGAAAAGGGAAGGAAGGAAGAAAGAGAAGAATCAGAGATGGAGAGTGGAAGACTGAAAATGAGCAAGAATGCTGAGTTTCATGCTTTTGCTTTGTTGCAAAATACTTTCTGTTCTTGTTTAGCAAAGGAAGGTCAGGAAGATTTGTGTACTTTGGATTAGACAGGTGATCTAGAGTAGATGCCAAAGTGTCTGTATGATTAGGAGGTGTTCTGACATGTTTATCTAGAGAAGACATCTCATAATATACAGTGGGACTCATTAGCATTTATATTTCTTATCTGCTTAAGTACAATTATCAACTCTCCCCCATAAAATCATACTGAATGAGCATTGTTTGTGTAATTACAGAGTTTTTCTGTACCTCTGTTTTTACTGAATAGTTCTAACACTTCACATAGCAGTGCAGTTTTAGGACAGCATTTATCTGTACTTTAATTTTTCTCTTGTAAAGCTAAATCACAACAATTTCTTGCAATATCACACTGTTTGTATCCACAGTGCTATAAATGTTGTGTCAGTTTGTCACTCAGCTGAACAGCACTGATGCTGAAGAAGTCCCAACAGCCTGTAGATTTCCATCTCCTTTGTTTTGGTTTCATGCTTCTTCAGGTGATACTGCTAATTAAAGTAAGACATGGGTAAGGGATTTTTGATGACCAGGTGATAACATGAGGACATATATCCTGTGCTAAGGTAGTTTATGGATTGGAAGCTTCTGCACAGTGCTACTTTGTTCCAGAGTCAGTGGGATCCCAGAAATCTGCAACAATTCCTGCTGTGCCCTTTGTGTGGCCTCCTTGCTCTGCCTGCCTGGGAGCAGCACAGGCCTCTGGGACGGGGCTGTGCTGAGCAGTCCCGGGGCTCCTAACTCGGATGCAGCTGCTGCTCTCTGGCCCTGGGTGTTGCAGCCCTTGGGCAATCCCTGCCAGTCTCTCACCATCCTAGGAGCCCTCTGTGCCCTGCCTGTGGCTGTGGGAAGTCGACCACTGAATAACTGTCACTTTTTATTTACCTCTGATGAGGTCTTGTCTTGCTGTTTGTCTTTCAGCTGTCAACACATGACTCTTCCATTTCATTGCTAGTGTGAATGAGTGTTACATGTGTAAATCTTGGTATACTTTTGTTTCCTTTTAAATTAGATCTAATAAATTATAAAATGTAGGTATTTTTTTACTGTGTATATATTCAACTCATGAGACTTTATAAGTGTATTCTCACATATAAATAGCACAACTCATCCTGATCAAGTCTCTCTGCACAAGGAAACAGAAACTGTGAATGCAGTGTATCTGACTGGCTCCCAAGCCTCCCCCCTTGCAGGGACAGTTGAACCTCTTGGCCAGTTCCACAGCTGGCAGAAGGGTGGTGGTCTCAGGGACACTGAACTCCCCCACATTTCATGAAAAACCCAATTAATGCCCCCACAGAAGCTGTTCAAAGCTTGGTCCTTTACTGGCTGTTGAAGACCCAGTTCAGTTTGCTGGCCTGCAGGCAGCCAGGCTTCCTCAGACTGCAGCTCATGGATAACTTGTTTTACTGTAACAGTCAGGGGCGCGACCAGAGGATCTGCTTGTGGGATTTAGCAGAGGGACGGACTTCAGTGATGGATTCTGTCTTCACGGAGCATGTGGGATTCTGCAGATGCTCTCTGTTACAGGTGGCACAGGGACGCTGGCTAATGGCCATGGCAGCCAGAAGCCTGGAGGAGGTAGGAAGTGTTTCTTTCTCTGTGCTTGAGAAGTTGCTTTTGGTACTGAAATGACATCGTTCAGAAGGGGAAATATCTGTGCCATTGAATTCTCTGCTCAGGAGCAGGCAGCACAATAAACCTTTGGGGGTGTTAATCATTAATTTTACTGCCACAAGGATGACTGAATTATGTAACTCATGCTTTAATAACAAGGATACCACCCCAAGTATTTGCAGCTGCTGCTGATGTTTACATGCAGGAGTTTTGAAAACCCTTCTGGTGCTGCTGAATATTGGGAACAAGAATCCTTCTGGGGAAGTAATGGTCAGCAGGTCTGTGCTCAGATGGAGGAGCTTATATTGCATCTGAAGCTGAATCAGGTTTGGTGAGAAGAGGGGAGGTGCACGTGATTTGTAATGCAATACCTGGTCTTTCACCCCAGGCTAATTCCTTACCTGGAACTGGGAAATAGTTGAATTACTGTTACTGGCCAGAGGTTTGCTCTGTGTGAGACAATTGCAGGGTCCATTTCAGTTCCTGCTGGGTAAGTCCACATCTAATGCCACTATCACAGCACTCACTGACTGACAGCTTTGCTGGCAATGTCCACTTCTGCTTTGTAGAAATTACAGTTTTGTTTTCTACAATGGACTGTTTGAGGACATCACACAAAAATAATACCAAATACTTGACATCAAAATACCAAAATTATGAAAGAAGAAAAAAGTGGCAGAAATATGAAATGGAATATAGTAGCTAAATGCAAATTGCTGATAAGCATAAAAGTTCACTTGCTTTTCTGGACTATAAGTTGTGTATCTTGAAACTGAAATTTGCCTATTTTATACATGAAGTAATAAGTGCCTGTATTGCAAGAAAATGTGATCTTTTTTTTATACAAATTAAGCACATATTTAAGTACTTTGTTGACTCACAGCTAGAATGTTCACCCTTTTACAGAACTAGATATTCCTGCAGACACAGACAGTGCATCAGTAAATACAACCATAATAAGTCCCATACCTTGTTCTGATCAAAGAACTCCCTCCATTTTAAAGCAGTGCTCAATAATACTTAAGTTAAACAAAATTGACAAGTGCATTCTGGTGTCAGCCAGAGAAGTCCCACTAATGAAGAATTAAATAATCAACTGAGCAAATAGAAGACATTTACCCTGGTGTCGCTTACAACTCATCTCTGTTTTATTCTCAATTGTTTGCTTGGGCCCTGCAAGAGGAGAATGATTTGCAATGTCCTGAGGTAGAAGAGTTCCACTCTGTGTGTGAACCTTTGCATTAGAACTGTGTCATGTTTCAATAAATTCACATAAGCTCCCATAATATATAGTGCTTCCAAACAGGCAGCACTGTGTGAGACACAGTACATTTGCAGCTTATGATTAAAATTAAGACTTAATAAGTGTTTATGCTTGGCTGGTGTCCAAAAAAAGACTAATTTTGTCTTGAAGGAGGTTCAGTCCATAAATAATGAGATCTGAACAGGCATTTATTTGTTCATGATTGCATTTAAATCACCAATTATGAGTTACATGCACTTTTCTTGCAAATTTGCCAGAAACATGTTAAAAGCTTTATTAATGTGAAAAAGAGAAAGGGTGTGTTTCCTTGTGGCCAGTTTTAGCCACCCAGGAACACTATTAACCTCAGGCAAAGGCAAATCTTTCTCCTATTAAGCAAAACCAGTATAAACACGGAACTTCAAGTTTTAGGTTACAGTTGTCAAAATATGTGAAATAGTATTTATTTCTAAGGCTCAGTTGCCTTTAACACAGACAGTCTCTGGAACTGTCAATCCAGCTCAGGCAGCAGGTCATGCCTGCCTGCCTTCTGCACAAAGCTTTTCTCATTGTTTGTCTTTGGTCTTTGCAAGCCCAACTGTAGCCCTTGTACCAGTTCATCTGTTTTTAGTCAAGGTAAAGCAAAGAAGGTTTGTTTTTTTCTTTTAACCTGCAGAAGTGAATTTATCACAGCACACTTACCCTTCTTTATTACATAAAAGTTGCAGTTTTGGTCTTGCCTAGGAGACAATGCCCTTTGGAGAGACAGTGATGAAAGAGGCAAGATGAGGGCAGGTCATCTCCATATTTATAGCCTGTTTCCTGCCACAGCTAACTTGGTCATTATGTTGATAGCAAGAAAGCTGACAAGAGAAAAGCATTTTTTGTTAAGAGTGAAGCTCCAAAGAACCAGAATTCCCAGATGATCAGACTTTGGTCTGTTCCCAGGTTTGGTCTGCAGACTCGATGGCTCTTGGCTGTAGTCACTATTCCTCAAATCTGGAAAACAGTTTCCTGCTCTATTGCTCAGTGGCTTTTGAAAGTGTTCTGTTTGTTATGTGCAATACACTCTGTCACAGCCTTAGAGTGCAGCTGGCTTTTGGCAGGCTGGCTGACAGCCTCTAGAATAGGAAGATGTTCTGGCAAGCTTTGAACTAAAGGTGTGGGATCAGAAAGCCATCGCAGCTGCCGTGGCCGTGATGGATGGTTCCCAGAGGAGCCATATTTGTGCAATACCTCATCTCAGATGCTTAAGGAAATTCACACAACTGGGGCTGTCCAACAGCACTGTTGGGCTCTTGCACATTCTGGAAGAGCCTAGAGTGGCTGGTCATGCTGGATTTATCAAATGTTTCAAGTAGTTTAATTTTACCACATAATGCAGACCATTGTTTATTTAATTAGAAGAAAAGATCACCTTGTTGATTAAGTATGAATGTGAGAAACAGCAACGTTCCTGGCAGCAGGTTTTTGGTACCCAGGAGCTTCTGTTTCTCCAGAGTTCCAGGCTGGACAACCAGCCCAGAGCTGAGGCACTGCTGTGTCAATCAAGAGTCTCAAAATCATCCAGTACCAAACTAAAAAGGCAAACTCCCCTCATCTTGCCTGCCATCATCCTGAGGTGGAAATGAGCTACTTCCTTGGCAGAGAAACAACTTGCCCAATGTTCAAAAAAAAGAAAAAAAAAAAAATCAAAACCACACAAACCAGGTCCATGATTCATTTCCATTGGAGCAAGCAACAATGGAAGCTGCTCTGTAGAGAGGGCAGGTGTTTAACAGAGCATTTTCTGACCCTGCTTTGGACAATGCTGTGTTAGGAATACCTGTGTGCAGAGGCTGCTGCAGCTGCCTTAGCTGGTAATTGTGGGGTTACGATTTGTTTGTGCAGTCAGCAGTAAATAAAAAATCCCCTTTGCATGTGCACACTGTCTGTATTTCCATGCAAGCTCTGTGTTACCACAGCAGCACAGAGGAGAGAATGTAAGTGTTCACAGGTGAATGCAGCCAAAAAATTAGCAACAGAGCTGGAAAAAGGTGAAAGAAAGCAGGGGGGGGTGTGTTCAGATAAAGCAGTCTGCAGCATTATCTGCTGTGTGTACAATATCATCCACTGTTTGAAAAGAAGGCTGTAATTAAACAGAAGAGTGGAAGAAGAGGATGTGTTCACTCTAGCAGTTTTGTCTGGTCTTTCCTAAAACAATGCACTTCTTTAGCTAGCTGTAGATTCCCCTTACAGTTCCAACTTAGCATGCATTCCTCCATTTCCTCCAGACAGTTTTTACTGGAAGAGCTTATACTAACCTTAATCACCTTAAAAGACTTGTGTTTTTAACATCAGAATTTTGACCTGGAGCCTGACCAACTCCTCTTGTTTTCCTGATGTCAGGTTCAGATTTTGGAGCTGCCATCCAAGACGTCAGTCTGTACCTTGAAACCAGAGGTGGGTGCCAAGCTGGGCATGCCCATGTGTCTGAAGTTGTGGCAGGTAAGGCAAGAGCGCCTGCTAATTGTGAAATGTTTTCCCTGTGATTCATTTTATATGAAGCACATGAATCTTTCTTCACTTGGATTTTGATTTATAATCAAACCAATCAAGTAATTATACTATTAAAGGGGGGAAAGATTTGTGAACATCCTTAATGTAACTTTCAGAGCTTTCCAAGCTTTAATGGAAGATTTGCAAATGCTCAAGGAAAGCTTTGTATCCTTAGGATAGATACAGTTTTTGCATCAATCAAGAGGAAAATGAGTGACTTACCAAAGCCAGTTGTTTGATATGGTTTCTCACTGCATTAAGACTGATGAGAAATGTTTGGGTTGCTTAAAACCAGTGGTTTTAATGGCAGATTCCATTCACTTCAGTGCCCTCGGGATGAGGAAACACTCTATGAACATTTCTATTCCAGACACACAATAGGAATAAAATATTTATGGTGGTACTGACTACAGACAAAAAGGTAAATAACAGTAGTTAGTGAAAAAAATATACATTTGCAAAACATTTAGCAAATAATGTTTATGGGCTGCCAACAGTGAACAGAAGTAATACAAAAAGGTGGCAGTAGAGCAAGAAAGGAGTTCAGGTGATTGACTTGAAATCTCCAGAGAATTAGTGGCAAAGCTGATTCCCATGTGACTCCCTGACTGCTACAGGTCTGCAGGACCAACTGAGCAAATGCCAGGGGTGTAATTCCTGCAGGCTCATTGGAACATTTGTGTTGGTTTTGGTAGAAAATATTATCAATCAGAGTGAGGCCTCAGTGTCTTCACCCAAGATCCTGAACTGACTGAAATCTAGATAAATTCAGTTACTGACTTCAGACAAAAGCCAAGAGAGGCCACAGTTGAAGTTCCATGCTGTAATTAAAAACTAGGGAAAAAAATAAGAGGAAATTAAATAGACTGATTAGGCTTTTGTTAAACAAAGTTCCTCCTAAAAATACAATCAGCTTTCAGTGCCTGACTAAATGAATGGGTCTTTCTCTCTCCTCGACGTTTTTTAATAAGATGGTGATAACTCTGGAAATGTTCAGTGTTGAAAATTTTTCTTGCCTGTATAAGAAGTCCTCTGTCTTGCCATATTTTCTACATGCATTAATATTGATATTCCTCTAGGAAGCAGAGCAGGTGCAGTCTTAATTTTATATAGTTTTTGATTTTGTTGCCAGTGGGGATAAAGCAGAGGACTGGGAACTGGGAGAGCTAAATTATTCCATTCAAATTCTGACTTTGAGAACTCACCATAACTTCCTAGACTGCACCAGGCAAGTATAGATAATCTCTTAGAGTCTCACAGCTGTATTTGCTCTGTTACAAATATGCACAACTTGGTTTAAAGGCATGAGGAAGAGGACACCCTTAGGGAAATAATTGCATGTGGTGCACCAAAGTGATGCTCTGCATTCTGTTCTGTGGTTGCCCTGGAAGTGGCTCTGTGAGTAACCCTGTAACCATAAACTAGGAGAGCACGAGCTCACCCAGCTGCAGCCCTTCCTGAACAGAGCCCTCCAGGATCTCTGTGCACAGGCCCTGTTGGGCAATGCAGACATACCCAGGAGATGAGCACTCCCAGCCCAGCACTCAGGGGTTGCCTAAGAGACTTTTTGATGTTGCTTATGGCACAGTAAATTAACAAGTTGAAACAGAAGCTGACAAGGAGAGCCCCATAAAGGTCTGAAGGAAGAGTGCTTGGGGTGGTTGGCCAATGAGAGTTTGGGGGCTGCAGCCAGGTACCATCAGATTTTTCTGCAATTCAGTAAACAACAAACCTCCCCAGCAGCAGTGTGAAAGAGAAGCTTTACTACAGAGCAGAAGTCAACTGAGGTTAGGCTTGTAGATTAAGCCTCATTAGCTTCTCCTAAGCAGTCAAAAAGCTTGCAGTTATTTATTTTGTTCTTTTGAGCACTTTCCCCCTTATTTTTCTAGGTTTGTCCTTAAAGATATTAGTTCTTTCACTTTCTTTTGAAGATTCATGTTCTTGAATACACTGTCCCTTTGGTTTCACACCTTCCTGCTATTACTAATTGGGTGGAGTAGGATTTGTAAGAGTAAGGAGAGTCTTCCCTTAAAGTTTTTACACTCCTTGGGGAAGGCATCATATTGCATAATGGTGCAAACAAAATAATTCAACAAGAATAATACATGTCGAAACTGGAAATGCCGAGTTATTACTTTATATAAACTATTGCAATTATTCCTGTTGAGCTGACAGCAGATCACCTTTTCTTCCTTCCTTGACAATTATCCAAATGCAACAACAAAATGTTCTGCTTAGGAAGAGCAATGATTTATAATTTAATTTTTCTATTGAAACAGAACATGAATGGTGAGACTTCTCTCCAGCAGTGTCTGTGATTGGGAATTGAAATAAATAGGCCCTTGTGAAGCACTGCTTGGTGAGCCCAGGCTCAGAGCAAGAGCTCTGCTGATCTTTCAATAACTTTTATTGTTTTAGTTCATGTACCCATTGAAATATTACACTTCATATGGCTAGGAAAGTAAGAAGTAGTAGTGTGGGAGACCTACATTTCATAGGAAACAGGACTTGGGTTTTAAAACACACCAAATGTAGATCTCACTTGCAAATTACTGTTTTTCACATCTAAAGTGCAATCCCCACAGCACAAGAAAAGAAAGGGTTTTGCTTGGCATTCCCGAAATGCTGAGCACTCACCTGACTCTGCCGTGTGCACGAGGGTGAGGAGCTCCTGTGGGAGCCACCATCCCCCTTGGAGCAGGGAGAGGAGCTGGTGTGTTCACTGCCTGGTGACAGCCCAGCTCTGAGGGAGTCTTGTGCTCACAGAAGAGCAGCACAAATAATTGCGGGGGATTTTTATGCTTAAACTGGGGGCTTTCTTTAAACTTAAAAGTACCTATTAAATACTTTGTTTTGATTTGAAGATTTTACCCTTTTTTAAATACAAATAAAATCTGGAATGCTCATTCAGATTTTTTAAAAACATTTTTGCTGTCTGGTATCCAAAACCAGATATTCTTCATCCAAAATACCTGATGAGTTAACATTAATTCACATGTATCTGATGCAATGTATGAATCAAGGTATTCATTGCTCTGATGTTACATTATTTCAGCAAATCAAAATTTTGACAGAAAAATTGTTCATAATTCTGGGCACTGTGAGAAACCTGCCTTATGGGCCTTTCTAGCCAGAGCATGCTCCCTGCCTTTTCAAAGGAAAAAGGATCTCAAAGGAAGGAAGGAGGCTCCTCCAAGATCCCAGGTGTGGACAGACCTGTTCAGGAGGGAGATATAGGGGATTTCCTAAATTTACAAGGATTTCCCTTGGTTTGCTTCTTTTAAGGAGCAATGTTGTTCCCTGCTCATTGAGCTCTATTCTTCAAACACTTTTCTAGGCTGAGTAAGGCCCAGGAAGCACATGAGGCTGGTTCTCAGAAGTTGTGTTACTCGGGCCACCCATCTCTTGTTAGTTTAACTTTCCCCAGAGCACAGAATAACCAGTGGGAGAACAGTCTGCACCATTGTAGAAGCAGTGAGCCTTTGGCCACTACAGGTTTGTATCACTGACAGCCAGTGAGTTTGACCTCATTCAATAATGTGATACTGGTAAAAATTAATTCTTAATGCCCTTTATCTTAACTGAATACTGAGCAAACAAATCCTGTAGGAGCAGACAATGTTTGGAAATATCTGAATATCCTGCTGGATACATTTCTTAGATGTGCCTACATGAGGTGGTAATAATCCCAATGTCTATTCTGATATTTCTTCTCCTATTAAAGAAACAACTGGCATTAACAGATTGTTGTTTTAGTTGCTTTCCATTGGGATTTGCATCTTCACTCTCATACAGGTACTGCTTACAGATCATTAGTCTTTGGGCTGGAGCAATGATGAATATTTTTCTTAAGTGTGACATGTAATCCAGTAATGTTCCCTTCTTTGAGTTATTTCAGAGGCTTAAATAAATTAGGTGTCTGCCCAGGGTGCCCTGCCCTTTGGCCTGTGACATCATTAATCAAAATAGCTTTCAGTTGGTTACAGTGGGACTCGGGCGCCCATTAACCCCTTGGTGACTGACCCAGCAGTTCCTGCTGGGGGTTCAGTGTTTGCCTTCAAGCACTGTGGGGTACTTGGGCAGGCAATCCCTCTGGGCAGCCCTGCACTGGCAGTGTGGAACTGGGATCCCTGGGCATGGCACTTCTTAATGCCCACACAGGCTTCTATTGCTTGGGACTACTCAGCTGCTCTGTGGAACTTTTTCTATGAAGTGCAAACAAAGTTCAGACCTTGAGGTAAAGCTCCTGAAAATTTTAGTCAGGCTCTTTTCAGTTGTTATAGAGGGCAATAATTTGGATTTTCAGAGAGAAATTTTCTCCCCCTATATGTATATATATATATATATATGTATGTGTATGTTAAATATGTATAATATCTATAACATTTAGAATTCGATATGTAGATATAAAACATGTAAGTGCATATTACTTAGTAATGCTTTCTGTAAATGGATGGAATATCAAAATTTTATATTCAGATATGTAAACTTCTTTTCACTTCTACATCAGTCAGCATTTTAATTTATTCTCTTGGTGCTTGGATTAAAACCTACACAGGGATGGTAACTTTCTTAACAGACTGTTTACTTCTCAAACAATTTTATTTTTCCTTAATCAGCCCAGCTGTGGTTCACAACCTGTGCTTCTGGCTGGCTATGAAGATGGATCAGTTGTCCTCTGGAATGTGTCAATGGGAAAAGCATTGAGCCGACTCATTTGCCACCAGGAGCCAGTGATGAGCCTTGACTTTGACTCGGAGAAGGCCAAGGGGATCTCAGGCTCATCTGAAAAGGTGCTTAGCATCTGGAGCCTCAATGAGCAACAGAACCTCCAGGTCAGGATCACTGGCCCTCTAGTGTCATTTATCCCACTTTGCACTAACAGTTTGATAGACTAAAAAAATATTTAGTCATGAAGAGGAGTTGTTGCAGATCTCTAGCTAATTAATCACAGACTGGTTAGGATGTCTGTGCTATGTGACCAGACTTAGCAAAAGATGGTGAGGATTTAAAAAAAAGGAAAAAACCCTCTCTCACATGTTTCTGGTTTTACCAAAGTTGCAACAGTCACACAGGCCCAGCATTACTCAAGCCATTGCCTCTGTATCTTCATTTATCACATTGGTAGTATCCAGCTCTTGGAATGTCCTAAACATTATAAATGAGTTATAAAAATGAGAAACAAAGGATTGCTTTTCCAAAGGTTCTGCTTGAATGGCTATAATGAGCTTTCCACTGTGGGAAAGACAGAAGTATTCCATTAAATACTTCTCAACCAGAAGAGTAGGAGTAGCCCAGCTAGCACCAAGAGGGCATGAGGTTTAGGCACCCAGCTTTGTTTGGCACCTACAGGGCCCAGCCAGAGACACAAAATCAGGCAGTTGGCTGCCCCAGTTCATGTCTGAGCTGTAGCACTGTCAATGGCTGGGTTAGAAGGAGGTTGTGTAATCCCCAGCTCAGGCCATGCTAGGGAATGGCCATAAATACTGCTTTCATCTAGACAACTTTAGCCAGTGTTCCAACAGTGCCAAGGCGTTAAGCACGATCTGGAAGTGTAGGTGTGGAAATAAAGTGCAAAAAGGCTCATGAAAATTAAAACGGCCCATGCACAGTTTCTCCACTGCTGGGTGCTTTGACCTTTTTAAAAGTGGCAGCTGTCCCATGAACAATGGAGAGGGCCTGAATCAGCCGTGTGCCCATGTCATCCTGGAGAAGAATCTCCTGGATGCACCAGTTCAAGGGAGAACAATAATTGCTGTTCTACCTTGCAGCTTTTATGGAGTTTTTTTAAGTAGTACAGCCAGTCGATGCTGTTTTCTGAATGGTGCTAAGGAAGAAAAGCACAGGCTGGGGCATCCTGTGCTAACTCATCACCTGGGGGGCACTAAAGGTGTGGAATCTGTGAGGCATCACCACAGCACCTGCATTTCTGGGGTGACAGTGCAAACACATCCAATCCCAGTGAAGTCTGGAGGACATGGCAGTCACTGAGGAGGCAGCTGAACCTTAATACACAATACAACACAACATGAAAGAGGCACTCTGCACTCTGATTGAGTAGTGAAGGTGTCTGATACACAACTGTCTTGGTTTGGGTTTGCTGTTTTTTGGTCCTGTTTGCCCTGCCCTTGCCCAGCCTCCACCTCTGCACCAGGTGTCCTTAACTCAGACAAGAGGAGGGAAGGGGAGGGAAGGGGAGCAATCCCAGTAAGAAACGTGGTACTGAGACTCATTCTCTAAGGTAAAGGTGACAGAAATCTTACATCATGATAGGCTTCTTAAATTTTCAAATACTCTGGTGGTGGAGAGAAAGCTGTCCTTTCATATTAATTATAGCAAAACTTTTTTCCTAAAATAAAAGAAAATGCTGTTCTTTACAGCACATTTCACTTAGGAGTTAATAGTATACAGGGCTACAGGTACAACTCACAGGAGAAACAGTTGTTCACCTGAAATATTGCAAGTATTGTTTTTCACAAGGTATTCCCATTCCCAGGGGATGTAAGATTAACTAGACCTTCAGCACCTCACACTGAGAGATAGGAGATGCCTCAGAAGAAATTTAAAATCCAAGTATTATAAGCTACAAGCAATGTTCCTGTGCTTCATGGGAGGATGAACGTCCTAAAAAATGCATCTTTCATATGAGCACTAGAGATTGTCAAAGACGTAGATTAAGTTTTTTTCCACTATTGCATTAATAATATAAACCAGATGGGGATTTTTTTTCCCTGACATTCCAGGTACCTGAGGTAATGGTAGATGTTGGAAAGCCACTCAGTGGCACATTATTTTTATTCTAAAAGGTTTTAATAAGTAACTGTGGTGCACAGATATCTGCTGTTGGAGAGGGAATGATGCAATGATGGTACTGAGCTCTGTTTTAAGTGGCAGAGTTCCAGTGTGGCAATGAATAGATGATGAAGGGAACTGCAGAGTTTATTGCTATGAGGAAAGTTTGTATTGTCTCCTACAGGAAAGTTGCTGAATTCATCACTGTCAGCAAATGATAGGATTGGTTATGAGCCTTCTGATTTGGATGAGATAGTGTAATTATGTGATGATGTTTGTGGTAGAATGTAGGAGGTAAACAGCTTCTGCAGGTGAATAAACAAAGCAGGACTAAGAAATCTGATAACCACAGAATCTTCTATATGACAAGAGAAAAAGTCCTGTAAGCTGTACTGTAAGTTTTGTTGGTTTGGTTGCTGAGGCTTTTCCCCCAAATGCTGAAACTTAGTCTGCTGCTATTTTGGTTATTTTCCTAATAAGCAGAGGGCTTAAAGACAGGCTTTGGCTGTAGATGCAAGTGTCCTTGATTGTGACTGGCTGAAAGCAGCTCACCTGTTTTTACCTCTTTGTTTTCTTAATTACAAGCTGGTTTTCTGGTTAGGAAATTGTGTTGGTATTGGACTGGTGTAGTTAGTGACTTAGTGTAGCAGGTCCTGGGATGGCACAAATTCTGGCAGTAGGATTACACCTGACTGCATATACCTTGAGCAAGTTCTCTCCTTTGTTTTTTCTGTCTCACTCTTGTATTTGCACATCATGCACAAATGCCCACTGTTCCCTCATGTTCCATAGCCAACAGGCATCCCCATGACAGGCTTCCTTTTCAAGTTGGAGCTTGCTGAGGACATGCCATTTCTCCAGCTGCCCTGATTGTGCTGTATGGATCTTGCCCACATGATTGACATTAATGATGGGAGCACCACGCCTGGCATTGGTTACAGCCATCAGCCAATAGTCTAATGGGGAGTAAGACCATCCTCCATGTGCCAGGCTGGTGATGTAAGGAATAAATCTTTCCCTTGCCAGGACATTTACACCAACAAAAATTCCACTGAGGCCATGCTGCATTAGGCCTACCCTGGGGAGTTTGGAGCACATGGACTAACAAAAAGCACAGCCACACCAAGAGGCCCCCATACAGCCTGCTATTTCTCATTAGGCTTGAGCAGAACTTGCTGTCCTCTGCTCTGAATTCGCTGCAGACACATTCTTCAGGTCGTCTTTACAAAAGGAATGTACAGAGCATGTTAAAAGCATGTCAGGTTTCATTCAGCCTTTTGTCTTACTGAAATGCACAGCTCTTGCTATTTGAGTAGGTAGCTGGGTACTTCTTATATAGTTGAAAAATAATTGCTTATGGCTTTGTGCCTGTAAGGTTCCAAGATGTGTTCAGCTGCATCTGAAACCAACTCTAACCAACATTTCTGGAGTTTTCCACATCCAGTATAAAGGTTAAAATTATCTGCAATAATATGTCTTTATAACCCTGTACTAGGTATGCATCATGGAATGTTCTTCAAGGAGGAAACCTCCTCAGGTGTGATGTACTTGCCAGTCCCTTCCTGCCTCAGACAAACAGTAAACACCACACAGTGAAATAAACAGGCACAGGACGATATTGAGCTTTGACAGGATAGCTACAGACTCAGGCTTAAGGAGAGTGGCATTAACGTGTTGTTTCCAATGGTAGTTATAAATAACAGCAGTTCAGGGCCAGCTTTTTAAGCCAAAGGTGTTTTCTCCATTTTGACAGAAGTTGAGCTGTTCCAGTACACACACACACTCTCTTGTGTGCATATTTCACAGCTGTTTCAGAGGCAGATTGCTCACTCAGACAAGTTACCTGAGGTGAGAACAGCAAAGGTTACTTTGAGCTTTGTGCCTCAAGAAACTCGTGTCAGTGAAGCAAAACCTTTTCGTTCCAGGGGCTAAGTCCTGTGCAGCCCCAGTGCCTTCTGAAGGAAGCCAAATGCCTCCCAATTGAATTGTGCCCCTCTGTGCCCCAGTAGTCTCCAAACAGTAACAAAAGGCTTCCAAGACTGAAATCAATAACTTGGCCATAATCCTCTCCTTGGATTTGGTGTAAATAGAAGTCTCTTGGGAAGGAGTACTAGAAATACAGATTTCCTGACACTGTAACCCAATTCCTGGAAGCATTCCTTTCTCAAGACTGAGGTAAATGCTACAACAGCTTATTGGGGGTTTTGTGAGGGGCCACAGTAGTAGAAATGAGTAGCAGGTTGC
Source organism: Melospiza georgiana (assembly GCF_028018845.1). Classification (NCBI taxonomy): domain Eukaryota; kingdom Metazoa; phylum Chordata; class Aves; order Passeriformes; family Passerellidae; genus Melospiza; species Melospiza georgiana. Next base: position 7,530,830 of record NC_080447.1, read on the forward strand.
TTAAGCATCAGCTCAGAAGGGTCTCAGCCTGGGAATTCTGCAAAAAGCAGGGAAAATATATGGCCTTAGCTCTGAACATTCAAGAATAGTTGGAAGGGCAAAGCTGTACTCAAAACCTCAATTCAGAGCTTCACTTGTGACAGAATATATATAGCTTTAAATGCAAAATAAACTAAAAGCATACAAGAGTTTGGTTTATTTTATGAAAATTGCTGTGGAAATGGGAGGCTCACGTTAAGGTGTTTTCTGTCTCTGTCTATTGTTGGTCTCACCAAGCACCATCCACCACATGTGAAAAGCTCCACGCTCCCTGTGTGACACTGGTGTGTTGGGTGGCCACAACACCTGCTGAAGTACTGTAAGATTCTTTTCTCTTCTGTTTTGAACAACTTGAGCTCATTTGTAACTTTTTCCCAAAGGTTTACAAAACACACGAACTCATCAACGCTGGCATATCTGATATCACCATCCGGCCAGACAAGAAGATTTTGGCAACAGCAGGGTGGGACCATCGCATCAGGATCTTTGGGTGGAAGAAGCTGAAGCCCTTGGCAGTGCTGGACTATCACACAGCAGCCGCCCACTGCGTGTCCTTCTCCGAGCACAGCAGCCCCCGGGCCAGGCTGCTGGCAGCCGGCTCCAGAGATCAGCGCATCAGTGTCTGGTCCATCTATGCCCAGACGTGACACATCCTGCACTGCCATGCGCTAGGGAAACACGACTGCTGAGGCAACTCCAGCACTGTAATTCAAACGTGCCTGTGGGGAAGTGGTAGAATCTGTCTCCGGGCTGAAGTGAGAGTCCTAGGTTAATTCTTATGCTGCTTGTTTAAGCTATAAATTTTTTCTTCCATAGAAGAAAGTGGATTTTTAAAATTCATAACAAGCAGAACAAGGCCAGTCACAAAGACCAAAGTTGCTTTGGGTTCTGCTACAGGTTTTGCAACACCTTTCCTTTGGCTTGTTGCTGACATAACTTGTGCCAATATCTTTTGTAAAAATGGACTGGAATCCCTCGAACTGCAGTGGGGGCAGAATATGTCTGTTTGTAAGTCATTTATGTATCCAAGAATCTGAATCGGTGTAAAACATCACTCTTCCTTGCAAATTTATACCCATTAAACCACCTCCAGTGGTTTCTCATTGTCAGTTACTTTTTCTTCCCCCAAACTGAAAGGCTATCAGAACACCCTTGATTTGTTCACACTTCTGTCAGTTTCTAACTTAAACCAACAGCCAGGAATGTGACTAGGGATGGCTTTCGGCATTTATGAATTTCATTATGTCTCCTGTCACCTCAAGCCTCACAATTAATCACAAGAAAGAAAGGAAAAAAATCTTCCCCAACATTGCACTGCAAAGCTATGTAAAGCCTTTTACAGAGCCAGTGCTAAATCCTTTCCATAGACTGATGAGCTGAAGGATTTAAACTCGACAATCCAATTAGCGCCCTGCTCCTTGGAGAGTCAGGGCTGAGTTTCAGCGTGGAAAGTCGGGGATTCGGCTGCACAGCTCCCATGAACATTTAGGGGAATCACATGGGTAAATCCTTACCCACACAGTGCAAATGGTTCCATTAACTTGTCATCTCTACAGTCATGGAAACTGAAATTCATTCATGAAAGTTTTGTTGTTTGCTTCACAAAGCAGCATTTGCATTCTTGTAAAGCGTATTAGACACACACCAGTGTGCTGAGAGCCAGGCTACTGCTGGATTCTGTCACAAAGCTGCAGTGACAACTGGGTCCAGGCTGTACACTGTCGATACTTGATTGGAAATAGAGAGGTGGAAATCAAAGAAAAAGTGACCAAAAGTGAACAGCAACATCAAAAGCTTTGAAAATTATTTCAGGAAAAACACACATGCAAATTAAGGTTTGGGTCTGTTATCCAGCTGTGCCTTGCAGACAGAGAATATTGCTGGACTGAAGGCCTTAAGCACCCAGCCTGATGTTCTTTACATTAAAACACAGAACCAGGATACTGTTACCAGGCTTTTCTAAGTAAAATATGGCCTTACACATTTTAGAGTGTGGTGACACTTTAAATAATGCATTTCTTTGATTATTTCTTTACTATTCAGTAGCTGCATGGAGGATCACATTGCAGTTGACAGTTAAAGCCTAATTTTGAGTGATCCCGAGTCAAGGGGAGGTGATGGTGTTCATTACAGCTACCAGACAGAGTTGCACTTCTCCACCATCATCCACCTCCCACACACAAGAGGAGCTGCCCCCACTGCACAAGCAGCTCCAGCCTCAGCCTTGTGGAACGAGATGCAGTCACCCTCCACAAACCTGCTGCTGGAAGAAACCTTCTCTTTTGCTTTTCCCCCTTTCTCAAAGGAGGTCAGAATTGACACAAAGAAACAATGCAATAAACAAATGGAGAATGTGTTGTTGCATGTGGTTTGGGGGCCTGTCCAGGGAGCGTGCACAGAGATTTCCTTTTGCCTGTGCTGTGTGGTACAACACACATGGCCCAGAGGGTGCCAGCATTCCCCCTCCATGGCAGCAAACAGCAGCCTGCACTGCTGGGCACTTCCCACAGAAGTGAGCTGTTGGTTTAATGCTCATCCAGCAGGGAAAGAAATCCAGGGCCCACCCATCTTGGGCAAATGCTTGGTGTAAGAAACAATTTTTGATGCAAATATTCTGGCAATGGCACAGTGGCACCCTCTGGAAAGAAGGATTTATACCCCATGCCTTACTGAGAGCATTATTAGATCAGAGGCTGAAAGTCAGGAGTTATTGAGTATATTGTCTCTGAAAATTGCCATTTACTGTCAACATCTGTATCTAATGTAATTAGGGAGACCAATAATTACTTAAGTTTTAGATTTGCAAGTATCTTTTGGAAGATACTTTAAAGATTACTGGGTGCTTTAAATTACTACGTTTTGCTGAGAGTCAAATATTTATGTTTGTCTGGTTAGGTAGATTTAAAAACAAACTTAGTCATGCAAATACAAATTGAAAATGAGGACATGAACTGCATCTCAGACACACAAGTGAGAATTTCATCAGCTTCAGGAGGAAGGACACAGGCTGCAGGGCTGCTTGCAGGAACAGACCCATCCTTTACTTCCCATTACCAAGGCACTATCCATGTCATGCCTTTTCACAATACAATTAATTCACTAACACTTTATATCACTACTGATTTTATCTAAACACCCAGAAAACAGATTTTTGTTTCACATTATAGTTTCCTTGAAATGAGCAACCAGACTACACTAGTTTGATTTAGAGTTGAGCCTAAATGCCATAGTTTGTGAATTACAGTCTTCTAACAGTTTATTTGCCTAAGGAATTAACCTGGACTTCCCCAAAGAAGAATGGTTTCCAACAGGAAAGACAGTATGTGTCAATATAGGCTGTAAAACATAATTGTCTGATAATAACTATAACTGTAAAATACAGATGTCTGATTGCAGCTAAGAAATTAACTTTTTTTTAATTAAAAAAAAATTACAGTTGTGCCATGAACATGGTTGTCACTCAAGATTTCCACTGACTTGCTAGCAGAAGGTTGTGAGCAAGGAGCCACCTTAAGGTGCTGGAGTTAGCTCTGAAATCTCACCTGCCAGAAAGGAACAGGGCTAGCCTGTACCTGGCCTGGAGGATTCAGGAGTGAAGGTGATGACAGCTGAATTATTACAAAAGGCTTCCTCCTAAGAATCACTGTCTTTGGCACCATGAGAGGCAAGAAAGCAACCAGCATTCATAAAGTAATACAAATAAATCCCAAACACCAGCACTTGTGCAGCAATTACATGGAATATTTATCACCACTTGAATGAATGGGATCTCTGACCCTCTTAAGACTATTTGCAAATGAATCCATTTGTTACAACTCCTTTCTCTTATCAGTACATGAGCCATAAAGCACTGCAGTCCTTATGTAGATGAGCAAGGAAAGATGAGATTGTGTTTGCAGTAATGAGTGAAAAAGGAAGTAAGCTGGGGATGTGTAATGAGACAGGTGTTAAATTTAGTCCTTTAGAATGCAACTGCTACAGCAAGCCAAAAAATTACTCTGCAGCTTGACTTGAACTGTTGCAAAGGTTTGAGTTTAAAAGAGCAGATTTTTATAGTTAAGCCAATACTGGCTTCTGGACTGCTTTTCTTTTTAGCATATTTAAGATGCATCTACAAAGCCAACTTGCAAATTAATAAATCTTTCCTTTAATTCAGTCTGCCAAGAACAAAGATAGAACACTGACTACTGCAGGAGCCATGTTAGTGATGTAAACCAAAGGACTGGGGATTAAATGAGGATTACTGAGTGCTAAATCAATGTGTTTCCTTTTCTGGCTGTGTGTCTGTGGTGTGAAAGTGTGGATCATTACATAAAACATGGCACATGACTGCCTGGATTGATGCCAGGCAATGTTACAGCAGCGTTGAGACACAAAGTTTGATGTTTGAGCACGACCATTGTGCTACCAGGACAGTGACAGCCATGACTAAGGGGAAAGGCAGGGGGGTTCTGCTAATGCACAATATTCTGAAATTCCAGCCTGGGTCCCCTGCTATAGCTTTTCCAAGTAAACTTGGCTGTGTTTGTCTATGTCCTACTCTGCTGGGGCATCCTGGAGGTTTCTTTTATAATGCGAAGGAAGCTATCCAGAATTGAGATCCTACTGGGGGAGAGATGGCAATTCATGTAAGGATCCCACAGTATCAAATTAAATGAAAATATAATCTCTGAGTTGGGAAAGTTTTGCTCACCTGATTAGTGCTCTGAACCACAGCTATACCTCCTATCAGCAGTGCTGTGTACTGCTTTATTCTGACCTCAGAGGAATTTGATTTGCAGTTTGGTTTGTAAGAGGAAAAGAAAGAAGAAGTGAGGGCTTAATCAAAACAAAGGAGCAACTTGTCCCTGTGAGTTAGAAGACTGGAAGAGAGGAAGACTGAAGGTATAGAAGGTATGGAGGGCCTTGGAGCAAACCACCAGCAGTGGCCAGATTGTCCCTGGAAGAGGGACAAGGAAGGCAGCAAGAGTACCTGGTGGAACCATACAGTGATGGGTCTGGCCTCTGAAACTCATACACCAACTTATCTTTGTCTCAGATTTGCTTTTACTTCCCCAGCATCCTTTTTTAAAGGTGTCAGTACACTAGGAAATCCTGTAGACCACCATCTACACCTCTAAATAAGCTGTGTTCAACCAGAGGAGAGTGGATTTATTTCTGTGCTCTGAAGAGTCATAAAACCAGAAGCTGCAGTGCCACAGGGGATGGCAGTGGAAAGGACTGAGGACTTGAAGCAGCCACGTGTACTGCAGGAGAACCACCCTGCAGTATTAAAAATCTCTTCACAGGAGAGTGACATGGCAGTGAAAAATAAATTAATTTTCATAATTATCTATTACAATTTGAAGTTCTAATTATTAAAAAAAAGGGAATAAAAAAGGCTGTTAAATTTACTTGAGATTATTATGGCTGTTTCCTTCTAGCTTTTATTCTCAGTATACATAAACTATGGCAGCAAAAAACCATTGAAATCCTCAGATTTCTGGACAGCAATGGTCTCTCTTTCCAACCAGTGGCAGGATTGATTGAGCCTGATTATGTGCAGATCAGGAAATTTAGTGAGGATGTTCAGTGCTGAGCCATTACCCTCCTCCATAGCTCTGGCATCTCACACATGCAAAAGTGCATTTTCCAAGCCCCCATGGCACTGCTTGCTACAAACATGTTCTGACAGCTAAGAGGGCAGTGGGTGTGCTGGGCCTATGGAATAATTTTTAACATGACAGAGAATGTGGCTGTGGCATTTGTCCTGATGGCAATTTTAAAAATTGCTGCTACTCAGTGATTCGTGGATGCATTGTTTGTGTTCATGGAAAAGCATCTAGGCTGCTCTTAACAAAACACTTCGAGTAAGTATTGTCTGTTCAAAGTTTTTTGCCTCAGATATTTTGATGGCATGCAGACTTGGCATCCTGCTAAATAAAGACATTGAGTCTTTATAGTTTTATCTCTTGAGCCCATCTGGTTTGAAGTAGCTGACAACAAGCAGGAAAGAGAATGGAATGAAAGACTCACTTCATGTTTGCTGAAATAAAAGAAATGTGCAAGGCAGTGCTCAAACAGAACAGCCTGGGAGAAGGGCTGCCTCTTGCCACCCCTCCTCTGCCCTTTCCAGATGATGGCTTTGCCTGCAGCCCCTGCACTCTCATGCTGGTTCTTGCTGCCCAGGTAGGAGCTCCCACCCAGACAAAGGGCAGCTGAGGCAGCCAGGCCAGAGCACCACAAGAAGGGGAACCATTGCCCCCTGCAACGAGGAACAGTGGGAGCACAAAGCAAGTGGAGTGAAACACAAATGTCCATCATCCAAGCTAAAACCAGTGACAAAAGCAATTGTGCTAACACCTCACACCAAGGTGCCTCTGCAAGTTTTACATGTTGTTTATTCCATTTTTCACTTCTTTTTTGCAATTTAAAAGTCTGACTCCCTGGCACTGGTGCAGTCACTCCTGTGAAGGCAGGCACTGAGCACAGCAGGGGCACCTGAGGTGTCCTGCCCACTGCAGGAACACATTCCCTCTCCCTCTCCATCTCCCAGAGACCACCAAGGGCTGTTCACAGCAGTGCAGAACCCAGGCTGGAGTGGATGTCACAGCCACTCCCTCTCAGTGCCCCTCTCAACTGTCCCCTGGCAGCTCCAGTTGCACTGGGAGCAGGAGATGGAAGCTGCTCTACAGCCTGGCAGGATGGCACAACATGGGGCAGAGAGCCTTGAAAATGTGTAGGGCCTCTTCTATCTACACTGCTCCATCTCCTGATAGAATTAGGTCCTAAATGAGACTTTTCTGGCTCTTGTTCTTAATCACTTTGTTACTAGTTCAAATTTATAATTTTAACCTAAATAGAATTGAGTGATTTATTGTAATTATTTTGTATAGGCTGCTCTTAATAAACTTTTTTTTTTTTTTAATCTGGAAAAACATTTAATTTCCCATATGGAAAGAACACATTTATCATACTTTACTTGGATATACTTGGCCAACTATTGCATATATATGCAAAACATATGTGACAAATTCAAGGCTGAATTTCATAAAACAGAAATGCTGTGAAATGTGATATAATAAATATATTACACAGACATATGTGGCCAATTTATAAAACTATGGTATCTTTGGTAAATTTATAATAGGTCATTTCTATTAATGGGAGGAATGAGGGTGTGTTTTCTGGCATATGCAACACCCATAATACTTTGCACAGCCCTCCTGAAGGACAGTGGGCCTTTGGAGAGCAGACTTGTACATGTACATACACTGTGTATGTGGGACATGTCTGTGTTTTTCAAAATTAATGTGTGTCTTCAAAACCAGCTCTACCTTTTTGCATTGATTGTGTGTGCACATACTAGGCAGGAAAAAAAAAAAGTATGAAATACTATTCTTTGAGATTTCCAGGCTTTGATACACTATCTAGATTCCCACCAACAATGGGTGTCCCACTGTAACATTTTATAGGCACATGCTGAGCTCATGATAATGGCAGTAACAGAAATCTTTGGGTACAGTCACTTTCACCTAGTTTTGTCAAACACCTGTGTAAATTACATATCTTAGTAATCAATTGAATTGGAATAATTAAACGAAGAATAAAAGGCTTATGTTCAGAAAGACGTTGCATCCATACACATGTACATCCTCTACACACACAGAGTGGCTTCAATAACACCAGCTTAAAGCGACAGCTGAGCCATTGATGGCTGAGAATCCTCAAATTGCCACTCACAGGAGACCGCCCCTTCTTATTTATGCCAGAGGGTTTCAAAGGTGAAATCTTTCCTTTAACCCCCTAATCTACATTTCCTCTTCTCGCGGATTTCCCAGCTCCGGAGGATGAAGCCCCTCTGGTTTTCCGTGCGTGCCGAATCCACCGCGTGCCATGCCCGGCTCTTCCCTCTGGAGGGAGCCGGCTCTTCAGGCAGGGCCGGCCGGGCTGCGCGCAGCATCTTCCTTCTCTTCCTCCTCCTCCGCCGCGGCCACCGGGCAGCGCTACCTGCGGGGACCGTCCGAGGTGCCCCTCGGGACACCGGGGGTGTCCCTGCTCACACCGGCAGTTCCACACAAACCGCGGGTCAGGCCTCAACGCGCTGCAGAATTTTGTTTCAATCAGGAAACCGAACAGAAGGCAAAGCACAAAACCAACACGTGTAGGTGCACACAAACGCTCTTCTCCCACCTTCCAGCCCAGCCGTGTTCCACAGGCTCTCGGCAGTTTCTGAGCTCTTTGGGCAGTGATGCTGAAAGCTGCTTTGCAGGCACTGCTGTGTGTTCTCTTCCAGCCCTCTCCCGGCAGCAGGGCTCAGCCTCTGCCCCCAGCCCAAACCTGTGGGTGCCCGACTTGTTTCCAGCAGCCACAGGGATCCCTTTACACAGGCAGAACATTATACAACCTGCTTTTCTTATTCCACACAGATCGAGGTACAGCTGCTGTTTGGTGAGGGATCCAGCATCACAGGCTGAAATGCACTCGCTGGAGAGGAGGAGGAGTGCTGGCAGGAAAGGACAGTGCCCAGCTGAGGTGGCCCTGACCCATGTAGCCCCACGGGCCATGGCTCTGTGTGGAGATGCACCAGAAGCCCACAGCTCATGGGAGACCCACACTGTCCCCAGCAGCCTGCTGCACACAGAGCAGCTTTCCATACCTGCTACAACCCTCGGGTTATTCTCCACCCTGCCAGCCACTGTTACCACACTGCAGCAGGAGCCAAAGCAGCTGCTCCCCTGGCCATGGCCAAGGGTACATGTGCCTGATATTGACTGAAGAGATGCCAACAGCCCAGGATGCTGAGAGGCAGCTGCTGGGGACTGCCTGCACAATTCTTGCCTGAGAGTTACAGGGTCTCCCTGAAGAGAAGGGAAGACTGAAGAGAACATCTATGAAATGTGTAAAGAGTGTGCATGAATACTGCAAACACACAGGAGTCTCATCCTGATGCTCCTATCCTACATTGAATTTAATCAATTTCACTAGCAAGGACAGAATAAAATCAACTGCAAAAAGCCATTTCTGAAAGCTGGAGCTATCCCCAGTGTTTGGGTTAAGTGATTAAGCAAAGGCCACCCTTGTTCCACCTGTGTGGAAAAAGGAACTAATCCTGGATTTATCCACTGAGCTGGGTGATGTGGTTTGCAGACCTCAGAAGCAATCACTGAACTCAGCCTGCACCTCTTGAAAATGAGCTAGATGGCTAATTTGTTCTCTAACCCTATTTGGAAAATACAAAGGATGCTTGTAAGCTCCACACTTGGGCCTGTTTCACAGCAGCTTTTACAGACCCTTCATGTGTAAGTGCTTTGTGTGACCTGAGGCACCCACAAGTGGAAGTTTTGCCTGGAAATGTGGCTGCCTTCTGTCCTAGTGTGTGCCACGGCCCTTGGTGACAGCGTGGGCTCAGTGAAGTTTAACCAGACACGAAATCACATCATACAAAGTCATTCCCCAAATCAATCTACAATACACAGACAGTGCATGGCCTATACATGATTTGTCCTAACTAACAGGCTGACAGGTCATATGACATTAAAGTGTTACAAATTTTCTGTGATTTTCAAAACTGGTCAATCTGCAGCATTATGGAGTTTTATTTATTTGAAGTGGATTTTTTCTGGATAGCAAAATGACCCTTTTTGTTTCCCATATCTGTAACACTCCCATCCAGTGAGAGAGACATTGTTATGGAAGGAGGGACACCAGTCAAAGCCCTGAAGAATCCTGATTTAAGGATTAAAACACAACATGAACAGGACTGCTAATGTGCTTCAATGTGAACATGTGTAAGCACCTTGCATGCTGATGGACTAAATGCATGGTTAGAAATACCATTTTCATAGCTCAGACTGTGGGCTTGACACAGCTGCATGTTCTCCTTCCCATTCAGCCTCAGGACCTCTGCAGTGGTTCTTTAGCGCACAACACAGATGGTGATCCTGAGGGCCCTCTACCCACAGCCATAGCTTGAAGCTGTGATTTTCTCTTCTTCTAACAAATATAAAATTGAAATTCCTACAGTCAAGGCAAGGAGCCTTGAGCCATTTTCATTAAAGGCACATTTAGTGCTGGCACCTTGGGTCATTCTGTGTGTGCTTAAAGAGAACAGGTGCTCACCAATCCAAACAGATCTGTTTTCACCTGGGAACCCCAACCTTGCACACTGTTGTATTGTGATAGATTAGCACAACCACGGGCACCTGCAGCAACCAGGGACAGGAGGGAAGGAACAATCACCTATGGAGAGCCACTGTTTGCTCAGACTAAGGACTCTCCTTATTTAAATAACTGCATTTTGTAGGGGAGGCTTAGACCTCAGGGCAGACAAACTGACAAATATACACAAATAATCAAACAAGAAATGAAGGAAAGAAAGAAGAGAAAAAATATTTATAAATGTCACTGTCCAATGTCTTTTCAATTGAAATGAAATAAGATTATCTACATATATCTACAAATATCTACATGTATCTACACTTTGCAGATATGATTCTTTGGTTGTCTTCACTTTTTTTTTCCTACACTGCAACTATTGAGAAAAAAAAGGGTTTGTATAATCTTTGAAGGAAATAATAAATATAACAACTTCATTAAACATTTGACCAAAGCTTTGGCACTAATCAGTTTACAGATAACAAATCATACTGAAACCTCTGAAATAACAGCGGCAAAGCAACAGCAACAGAGCACATCCGAGAGCCATTTCCCACTGACTAATAATAAGCACAAGGCTATTCTACATCAACCTTTCTGAGAACATTATGCTTTAGTCAGACATTAAGAATCTCACAATTCACTGCAAATGTCAAATAAAATACATATTTCTTGCACAAGTTTTTTTTTATGGATCCAGATATATTTTTTTAACAGAAAAAAAATACATAAAATATTCATGGTAGTCTGTATCCCTTCTTAAACCTTTCCAAAAAGGTTTTGGAAGCCCTAAGCCCACTGCCAGAGACAAAATAAACATTGCTATTAACACTGCCACCTGCACAAGGGAAAGAACATGTTTTAAAGAGTTTATAATGAAAATGCACAAACATGGATGAATAGATGACTTTAAAAGAAACAGCCCCCATCTTTTAATGGAGTCATGTGGAAGAATCAGGAAAGTGTTCATAATACTGTATACCAACACAGCTGAGGAGCTGCTCAATACCTTCTCTGAACACAAAGGGACTGCCTTCGGTGAGCATCTGACAAAAACACAAGCCAACTATTCAAAACACATCACTGGAGAACTCTAATGAGCAGGGCCATCTTTTTAGCAGTAAGGAACAACTACTGAATGAAGATACTAAAGGAAAAAGAAAAAGTACTTACCAGCATTAGGAGGGAAGATGCAGCAAGCAGATAATGCAGAATAGATGCTTTAGAACTACTGCGGTTTGGGTCAGCCAAATATAAGGGGCGAACTAGTCAGAAAAAAACCCTGAAGTCCCTTTAAAAGGCACCTCCATGAGAGAGTATTCAAGAGCCCAGGAAAGGATGCAGGAAGGCATAATTGTGTGAGGCTGCCTGGGAAGCAGGTGGGAAACACACAGCCTGAAATCTGCAGATATCCCCCCACCCCCAGCTGGTTTTTAAACCTTTGCAGGTATTGTTGGGAAAACAAGATACAAACACAGCTGCACGTGTCTGTGCTCTTGGCCATAGGCCCTTCTCAACAGCTCCAGAAAATGCTGCTTTGCTTAAGGCATCCCAGTGAACCCCAAAACTTACAAATGGGTCAGGGCCGGAGGAGAAGTGGGCAATTTGTTCTGGCAGTGAGGATTCAAAGCACTCCCTTAAACTAAACTCTGCTTCCCCAGGAATCTCCTCAAAGAACCACCTGAGCCACCTGTGAACCAGCCCCCGGTGTGCCCCGGCTTGGGACAGACTGACACCGACAAGTGCAGGACGACACACGGCCCAGGGCCGGCCCACAGGCCCCGCTCGGTGCTCACGTACAGGCCCGGGGGCACCGCCAACACCAAACCTCCAGCAGAAGGCCCGGCGGGCGAGTGAGAGAGGATAAGTCACTTCACCGCTGCCGCCTCACCGTCCTCCCACCGCATCCCAGCCGCCCGACGGTCCTCGGTGCCCGGCACGAAGGGAGGCGCGGGGGAACAGAGAGATAAGGACATATGGCTTCATTTATCAAAGTGCAGCCGCGGGTCACACCGCGATGGAGCTCCCGGCACCGCCGCCCTCACAGCCCCCACAGGGCGGGGCGGGGCGCGGCTGCCGGCGATTGGGCTGTCTGGCTGTCGATCAGGTCACGCTGGCCAATCAGCTCACTCGTAAGGCGGCGGTGGGGGAAAGGCGGGAAGGGGGAGGGCGGTGTCTCTCGTGCCGCCGGTGCCCCGTTACCGGGGCCCGTAGTCGTAGCCGGCGGGTGCCCCGGCCGGCGAGTACATGTTGGCGGCCGCCGCCGCCGCAGCCGCCGCGTTCATGTGGTGGTGATGATGGTGGTGGTAGCTGTGCCCGCGGATGCTGGGGAGGGGGTAGGGGGCGGGCCGGCTCTTCGCCCCCAGGTAGTGGTCGTAGGCGGCGGCCGCCGCCGGCGGGTACTTGTAGGGATGGTGGTGCAGCGGCTCGGACGCGGCGGGCTCCAGGCGCAGTTCGTGGTGCGGCGGGCTGGGCCGGCCGCCGCCCGCCCCGGCCAGCGGCACCAGCCCGCCGCCTCCGCCCGGCAGCGCCGGGCTGAGCACGCGGGACATGAGCTGCTGGTGCGCGGCCTCGGCCTGGTGCAGCGCCGTCCCGCCGGCCTCCCGCTCGAACTCCCGCCGGCTCTCGGCTGCATCTGCGGGGGCAACAGAGTCAGAGCGGCCGCGCCCGCGGGAGCGCATCCGCACTCACCGGGAAGAGGCCGCGAAGGGAAGAGCGGGGCGTGCGGCAGCGGCATGCGGCAGGAACGGGGCTGGCGGGACGGGACCTTCTGACTGCGATAAATGGAGTTGAGTTGACTGACAAGCTGGTACACGCCTGACATTTTTGCAATTGTGTAACACTAAACAAATACAGACTTCCCTTTATTTTGCAGGCCCGGTGTGCGTTGGAAGAAAGGCCTTCGGTTGTCTTTGCAGTTGTTTGCTCTGGGTAATGGAAAAGCAGTCAATGGGCAGAGGTGCTGTTCGACCTGACTGCAGCTCCTGAATGGAGTGGGTTGGCCCTACACGCACTGCCGAGGCGCATTAAAAGGGCAATGCGAGCAGGAACCTGTGGCCAGCACTGCATCTCTACCTGAAAAGCTGAGTTTGTTGCTAAAAAGTCAAAAATGGGACACTAAAGGCAAGGGGCAGTGTTTTTCAAAGCAGCAAATTTTCTTAAGCACACAACAGCAAATGTTGTCATCCAAGGAAGAATAAGTTAGGCTATAAAGGCAGGTATTTTTCTTTTAAAAATAAGCAATAGCACAAAGCTCATTAGCAATGGGGCTGAGCACCAGCTTGGTGAGCATGCATGCACGGGCTGTGCAGGCCAACAGGGCCTGGGAGATGGGCTGGCCTGGCCACTGAGGGCTCTCACCTTTCTCTGTCCCGTTCTGGTGGGCTGGGGAAGAGACTGGATTCCGGGATCTGGCAAAAGCGCTCATGAGAGGAAGAGGCCCTGGCCTGTGGTTCCTGGGCCTGGAGGAGGAAGGGGAGAAGTGATACAGAGCTGATGGTCCAACAGAATGAACAATTTGAGTGTCATCTCTTTGAGCTGCAGCTGGCAAATGGGGCCCAATATGGTGTCCCCCTCCGTGAAACCCTTGTGCAAATGTAAGCTGGGCAGATACATGTGAAATAGGGTGAGTGGGGTATTGCTATAACCAATAAAAGCATAGCCTTACCAGTCCTCAGGGTCACAGTCTCTGAATCCCTTGGCAAAAGGGTTGCTTGCAATCTTCAACTGCGTGATCTGTAAGAAGAAGTGGGAAAATGTCTCAAAGCAGCACACAGGGCTCCCTGGCCAAACAGTGAGTGTGTCCCTGGGCAGGCTTTGGGACTAAGCAGTGCTTGGTGTAACAGAGGGGATCCAGGTGGCTGGTGGAGCCAGGGTGTTCTCTGCCACAGAGCACAAACATGTGCTTTCCCTCTGCTAGAAAATGCGGGCTAACATGCTACCTAATATGAGTTCAAGGTGAAGGGAGAGGCAGTCTGAGTCGGCTGCAAAATCTGACTAAATGCACTTGTAAGAAAATGCCACATTATATGGGTCGCCACTGGAGCAGTTAAGACAAATCACTGGATAAATCATACTTATGTATTTATTTAATTCGCCAGGGAGAAGGCAGGACATTTTCTATATTTAAGCAAATCCACGGATAAAGTATGTGATTGTGAGTTTCCGGAATGGGTTGAAAAACAAACTTTAAGCCCCTCAGTGACAGTTCCAGCCTTAGAGGTCAAACTGATAGAAAGCAGGAGAGAAAGAGCAGCTGTCCGGAGCCATCAGGCAAATGCCAGCCGGGGAGGGACTCCAGAGCCCCTTAAAGGCACAGCCTTTCTGTGGCCTCGCCGCCTCCACCGGGGCGAGGTGCGGCCCGAGCGCAGCATCCCGGAGAGAGCTCAGGTCAATTAGCTCGGAGCCACTGCAGGGGGTGACACTTGCGCCGGTGCTCAGGGACAGCCCCGGGACACAGCCCCGGCCTGTGCGGCATCGCCGCGGAGCGGGGCCGTTCGGAGCAGCGCTGAAAAGCCCTCGCTATGAAATCGTATTTCCACTCGCTGCTGGGATTCCTGCTCTTTACATTACACTGATGCGATTTGAAGGAGCAATTGGATTAACTGCTGCCCAGAGATCTGCATTCGATTGGGGTGGGGGAGTTGTTTTTCGTTTTGTTTCGTTTTTAACGTATTCTGAGGAGAGACAGACCGCTACGAACTTAAAGCAGTAAAATCGCAGATTTATCCAAACAAATTGTGAGTGACATTTCGCAGCGGGAAGCCTGTAGTTTCCCCACTAGCCCCGCTCTCGGCTTTACATAGGTAATGAGGTCCCCCGGGCGGGGGGAAGCTGGCGATGGGGCTAGAGCCCACGTCGCTTCCTCGGCGTACACCGAAGCAGTTCCGCGCAGCTCCCCGGCTATCGGGTTCCTAGCGCTGCCCGGAATGGGTTTAGCAGATGGGGAGAAGGCGGGAATACTCCCCAGCCATCCCCGCCGCCGCCGGACACCCGCAGCCCGGCCTCCAGCCCCGGAGCCGGACGAAGGGGCCGAGCCAGCACCGGATGCATCCGCACCCGTGGTACCTCTGGGGCGACCCCAACCCCGCTTTCTGCTGCCCCGAGCTCCGCCGCTGCCTCACCCGGTGGTTCTGGTAGGCGGTCACTGCCGTGAAGCGTGTCTCCTCGAAGACGAAAGTTTTGAAGTTCTCCTCCGCGTACTTCTCGCTGTCTTTCCGGGGGTCCACGTAGACCACGTGAAAACGCGGCTGGTATCTGTGCATGGAGTTCAAAATGATCTGAATGATAAAACGAGCAAGGAGACAATAACTGATCCAGACATGGAGAGAGGAGGGCGCAGCCCCGGCCCGGCCGGCTCCACTGCCCGGGACAGCCGCGGGGCTGGGGCAGAGCCCCCGGGGAGGGCGCGGGCAGGGTCACCCCACGGGAATCACAGCGCGGGGAGTTCCCACCCCGTGCAGCCCCGTGTTGGACATTTTTACCCGGGAACACTTACATGCCCGTTGTCATCCAGCAAATTGTTGGTCAGCTTGAGCTTATCGAAGGAAACGATCTGCTTCATCCACTGCGCCCCTTTGGCCGGAGAGTCCGGGTGGTAATGGACTCTCCCGGGGGTGGCGGGGTCGGCTTTGCCAGCCACCAGCCAGGAGGAGCTGTGGAAGGCGTACCTGCGGGAGGGGAAGGCACCCTCAGCCGCGGCCCGGGGGGCTCCCGCCCGCGTCCCTGCAGCACCCGCGCCCCGCAGAACCCGGCCCAGACCGGTCCCCCCGGCCCACCGAGGGGGAAGCGCCGCCTCTCCATCACTCCCGCTTCCCACGAGAGGAACGACCTCTTTTCCGCAGCCAGAATTGCTGCAGAGGGGATATACTATTTTACCAAGTCAGCGATGGAACTGTCGTGAGAGAAATCTGCAGGATGGAGGAAATTTATAGCTACCCGTGTAGATTTGGGAGAGAAGCCACAAAAGTCTCCCCGTTCCTCTAAAAAAAAAGGTGGAAAAAAGCCCTCTATACAGTAATATTCTCGCTTTAAGTGAAGAGTGGAAAGTTGTGTGTAGATTAATAGCAGGTTCAGAATTTAGCAGTCTTGTTTCATTCTTTCAAAGTACATATTCAACAGTAACATTTAAAACAGAGAAACCAATCTTCTATACACGTGTTTACTTTAAAAGCCAGTGTTTGCACAGGGGGAATTAGACACCATTGGACTTGAGCAGAAACATTACTTTTTAAAGATATACTCAATTGGATGTTATATATCCTACTTCCCTTGACAAGCAAACATTTCTAGGACGCCCTGAGAATTTGGATATCTGTCTAAATATTTATATATTGGACCCTGCGATTCCTATGCGGGCTGCCTGCTCGGCGTCTTGATCTGAAGCTAAATACATAATGCGCTTTTCACTGTCCTAAAATTAAAGGGGTCCTAAACCAGACCGCATCACTGCCTTGTAAGTCGACAGTTTCCAAGGCCTTCCTACACTGCCGCTGGAAACAAGGGCAGGGTTTTGTGGCTTGGCTGGCTGGTGCCTTTCCAGAGCACAAAACCCACTCTCTTCACCCAAGCACCCAGGGAGCTCCCCAGCAGGCACGGCACGGCTTCGGGACATGCGCTGAGGGGCTACAGCATTCAAGGAGCACCGAGGGGATTTTTGTTAAGTGGCAAAGGGTGTTTGCCAGTGGAGACGTGTAGCAGTACGACAAGGAGAGCTTTTCTGGGCAGGACAAGGCAGCTCCTGCCCTGTGCCCTGTGGAAACCTGCCCTTCTGCCCATGCTGGTCTGGCCCCGGCCGCCTGTGAGGCTGGTGTGGAGGCTGAGGGGGCCCTGCGGTCCCGGGCAGCCGCTCCTGGCCCCAGACTACGTTGCAAGGGTGTGACAGAGACCCCAGGTCAGTCGCATCCCCTGTCCCCTCCCTGTCTCACACCAACAGGCGTCATGCTCAGGGGCACATCCCTGAACCCCCAGAGGACAGGAGCAGAGGGTGGGCAGTAACCCACCAGCCCCTATGGCTCCAAGAACCGTGAGACAGGCCGGGGATTTGTTACTTGCCGGTAGCGCTTGTCATCCACCGGGACGAAATCCATGAGGAGCATGTAGTCAGCCATAGGGTCCATCCCAAATATCTTCACCTGGAAGGTGGGGAACATGCGCCTGGCACAGAGAGGAGAGAGAAGTGCTACATTGAGGAGCAGCAGGGAGCCCCGAGGGGCCGGCACGGGTCTCTTCCCCTCCAGCTGCTCCAATACCCTCCCAGCTGTGATGATAAGTCCCCTCGCAGAAACCGCTGGCCGGAGGAAGAGGCAGATACACCCAAGCTGCCTGGGGAGATGAGCTGCCCTCGGCAGCATCCCGAAAGGCGATCCAGGGGGTCCTGCCTCTCCCCCTGGCTCCGGGAGCATTCATGTCAGACACACGAAATGCCCCACTGAGGTGGAACGGAGAGGACAGGGGAAACAAGAGCATCCTCGGCCTTTGCTATGGAGAGATCAAGTGAAAATAATTTCTTCCCCGTGGTTTCCCCATCATTTTAGCTGACCTGACTGGAGGCAAATGCAAGGCATTACCCTGTCTGCGGACCCGCACTCAAGCTCAGGAGTCTCAGGCAGCCCGTGGGGATCAAATCTAAAAACTCTGGCAAACGACACGAGCTGATCGAGTTCCCACCTGTGCAGCTTCTGTACCCACCAAACTGCGCCCATTTGAAAGCAGTGGTTACAGCAACAGCCCCGAGGGCCAGCGGGAGACCTCTCCCAGGCCGGAGGGGCAAACGCTCCCTCTCGGCGGGCAAGGGCTGGAGGGCAACGGGGATGTCCCAGAAAGCCCCGTCCCTGATCTGCTTCATTGCAAGAGCCCGGTCGGGCTCCCGCTGCCCGCACCTTTGTGGAACGAAACGGGGAGCGGAAAGGAGCCCAGGGCTCCGGAGCTGGACAGGCCGGGCCCCGCGGCTGCTCCCCGGTTTTTCCCCGCGCAGGCCCCCGGGGACCCAAAGCTAAGGCGAAACGTGGATCCCACGCTCAGGGAGGGCACGATTCCTTCAGGGGGCTGCAGTACAAAAGCGACCGGCGGTGGGCTAAGGGAAGGGGCCGGGACGGTCCACCCGTCCCTCCCTCCTGCATCTGCACACACGGGGACCAGGGCCTCGCCCGCAGCTCCCCGGCGGGACACACCGAAGAAGTGCCCTGGCGTCGGGGCTCGTTATGGCTTCGTTTTGTTTTATAGAATAGTAAACCAAGCGAGCGACTGTAGGCAATATTTCGGGAAGGGTGTTTGCGGCCGTTGAAAAACCAAAGCCCGATCAAACCCGCACACAGAGAGCCCCCCCGGCTCGTTCTCGGGGCACACGGCCGGACCTGTTGTTCTGTGCCCCTTCCCCCCTCCGAGGGGCGATGGGTCAGCGCGCCTCTGGCTCCGCAGCTCTTCCACAGCGGGCCCAGCGCTGCCGGGCTGCATCGACATCGGGCAGCTACATCTCCCTCTCCGTAAGGCTTCAGCTAACTCTGGAGGACGTTTTCAGTCGCTCCTTCTGTTATTATTATTTTTAAACATGTAAAAGCCTCCATTAGCTCCAATTCCGGTGTTTCTTGTTCTAAAACTTAGTTTTAAAACAAACAACCTGAGATGATAAGACCCATCTAGACAAACAGCAGGGCCAGCCCAGAGGTGCTGGAAGAGAATAGGCTTTGCAGCGCCTTCCCCGAACCTTTTCCTGCTGGTTGTACCTCGCTTTCTCCTGTTTTTACTCGCTTGTCTGGAGTTTCGACTGTGTCATAAAGTAAACGAAGAAAAGGGTGGGAGAAAAGCCCTCGATTCGATTCGAATTGGTTAATTTCTGAAGCCTTTAGAAATGGGATATTTGCAATCTTTTCGCTCTTGGAGAGCTAAGAAAGCCAGATCGAAGAACTCCTGTTTGCAGAGAGCCTCCGCCTGGAGCCTGAACGACCTTTTCCGCTAAGGAAAGCAACGCCGAGCCCGGCGCCGGGCTCAGGGGCCGGGGCCGGAGACAGCGGGGCTGTGCGACCCGGCGCCGGGGCAGGCACCGTCTGCGGGAAATTCCGCCCGGTCCCGCAACGCAGCGCCGGCTGCTTCTGCACCGGGCACCACGTGATTGCTTCATTTTAGGAAATTGCTAATATTAAAAAAAACAAAACACCAAACTTAAAACTTAAAAGGCCACTGCGTACATGTAACTATGGGGGGATTTTTGGGTTGTTTTGGTTTTTTTTTTTAAACTTTCGGGACCCTCAAAATCGCTGACGGGAGAGCGGGAGCGCACGGCCGCGGTCACAGCTCTTGCCAGACCGTTCGGAGCGGAGTCCGACCCTCTCCCCCGGCCGGCCATCCCGCCGCAGTCAGCCCCGGGGCGAACTCAGAGCAAGCAACGGGGGATTCCTTAATTTGTTTGTTTTTCTTTTCTCCCCCCCGCCGAATCGCTTTAAACCAAGGGAAGACTCAGAACCCGGACAATTCGCGGCTCTGCCGGAGCCTGGCGGGGAAAGCCTCGTAGCTCTGTCCGAGCCGCCGCGGCCGCGGCGCTTCCCGGGGATCTCCATTAAATGCAGTAACTAACAACTGTAATTGGGACTCCTCTTCCCCCCATATGTTTTGCTCGTTCCTAACGCGATCGCATCAGCCGCTTTCTTTGTTCCCTGCCCAGGAGCGGGGTCCCGGTCCCGGAACCGCGCCGCGGCGGCCGGAGCAGAGCCGAGAGGAGCCGCGTTCGGCCGGGCTCGTTACTCGATAATCGGGAAATGCAACTGCCCTGGAACGCGTTTCAAGGTGCAGAATTAGGGTCTGTTCGCGTCTCCGCCGGAAGGAAAACATCTGCCCGTGCTAAGAATGTATTTAGCAGGTTTTGCACGGTTTGCGTGTTGTTTTTTTCCTTCCCCCGTATCGTTGCTGTCCGCCCCGGGAACACACACCGTCCTCCGGGAACGCGGATCAAAGTCCCGTGTGGGGTCACAGCCGAAGGCGCCCGGAGGAGCACAGCGTCCTTTTAAGCGGGAGTGAAAACCCAGTGCCCTGCCTGCCGTCCTCCGCACGCCTTCGCCGTCCGCCCGCAGCAGCAGCCGCGCGTTCTTCCGCAGCACCGAGGCCTTCGGGCCGCAAGAGCTCGCAGATTTCGCCCCAGGAGAAGCGCAAGGATCAAATGACGGCGACCGCCGGGCCGGGCCGGGCCGGGGCCGCTCCGCGACTCGCCCTTGGGCAGCAGCTTCAATCTCCCCCCAAACTGCGAATTCAACCACTCGCACCGGATTCTCCCGCCCCGACTGGCCTGGGTGCCCGGGTCCGGAGGGAGCGGCTGGAGAGCCGGGGCCGCTCGGGAGCTCCGCACTGACCTGCCTGCCTTGGTGACGATCATCTCGGTGCCCAGCTGGTTGAACTCGTCCCACAACGCCTTCATCTCTAGTTGGACGCTCACGTTGGCCACTTTCGGGTTCTTCTTCACCGGCGCCTTGGCCGCGGCGGCCGCCCCCGCAGAGCAGCCCGAGACTGCGGCCGGCCCCGCAGCGGCTCCACCGGCGCCCTCGGGCTGCTCGGGGCCTGGGGCCGGCGGGTTGGTCCCGGCCGCCGCCGCCGCCGCCCCGCCGAAAGGGTAGCCGTGCTGGGGCTGGGGCGGCGGGTGCGGGTGCTGCTGAGCCGTGCAGGGCTCGTAGTGCGGCGGCTCATGCTGTCCGTACGGGTCCCCCGGGGAGGGGGAGAGGTGGTACCCCCCGGAGGCGTTCAGGCTGCTCAGGCTGTTGGCCGTGAAAGCTGCAACATCGCAAAAATGGGACAGCTGGGTGAGCCAGGGGCTGGAGATAGCTGAAATCATTCCAAAAACAAGCGGTCAGGGCTCCGCTCCGGCTCCCGCTTTCCCCCCAGCTCCGCGCCGCTCCGCGCGGCCCCCGCCTCCGCACCGGCTCCGCGGGGTGCCCTCCGCCTCCTCTCCTGCCCCGCGCCCAGCCCAGCGGGGCGCCTCCCCCTTTCCGCTTTGCTTGGCCCCAGCCCCGCTCCCCCCGGGGCAGGCGGGGAGCTCGCTGCTCCCGCTGCCTGCCTGCCTAGGCTTCTTTTTTTTTTTTTTTCCTTTTTTTTTCTTCTTCTTTTTTTTTTTTTTTTTTTTTCTTTTGCAAACCCGAGAGGTCTGCCAAGAGCCTCGGCGGTGCAAAGCCCGTGCTATCTATCTCTGCAGGCCTCCCTCGCCACACACAACTCGGGACAAAGCAAACTCCCTCCTTTCACCCCCTCTCCAAAAAAAGGAGAGAAAAAAAAATAGAGAGTGGGGAAACTCAGAGAAAGAAATCGGCTCTTATTTCCGTGTAGCTACGCCGCTGCAGGTAACGTCCTTCACTCTGGAGCCGCGGGGCTGCGGCTGACAGAGGAACTCGGACCTGGTTTGGCAATGCCCCATTCCTTCCATCCCTTGACGAGAAAGAGGAAGAGGCCGGCACCAGAGCAAAGCTCCGGGTCCGCGCCGAGGAGCACCGGGACGAACCCGGTTGTGCAGCCCTCGGCCGCCGGCCCGAGAGGGCCCTGCGGCACATGACAGGCCGCCCGGCGGATCCCCTCCGATGCTGAAAGTCTCCTCGAGGTCCCGGGGGTCTCTTGCGTTATTTCTGACGCAGCCCTCCAGGCCGGACAGGGCTGCAGAGCCGGTGGGAGCCGAGCCCCGGCCTGCCGGTGCCTCAGGCACGGCCGGCGCTGTCGGGGGATGCTTTCAGCACCTCCGAGAAGACGCGAGTCCCAGCGGCGGAGCCGTCGAAAGCTGCTACCGGCCCACGGGCAATGCCTTTCTCTAAAGGAGGGCTACAGGGGCCCAGGCGTGCCGGGAGAAACGGCAAAGCCTCCCCCGACCGGCTCGGCGGGCAGGCCGCGTTCTGTGCGCTGCCCCTGGCCCGGCCGCCGGCACGGGCCGAGTGAAAGCCCGCGAGTACGCGGTGCCCGGCGGTCCCGTCCCCGCAGCCCTGCGGGGCCGAGCGCGGCACTCACCTTCCATGTCCCTGGTGACGGTGCTGAAGTGCATCTTCTGAGGGCGGCAGCCGGGGCGGGCGGGCGCGCTGCGGCCGCCGCGGCGCTCCTCCAGCTCTCCTTTCCCTGCTTGCTCGGCGGCGGCGACTGAAATCAGAGAGGCGATACTGAAAGCATTTGCCTTGGGAGACAGAGGGCTGTTTTCGTCCATAGGGGAGACACCAATGCAGGAGCAGCAGGCGCGGCAGCCTCCCACCACGAGCCCCCCCCCTCCCACCCCCTAACTCCCCTCCTTTCTACCGCACCATCCAGGGAGGTGCGAACGAGACCCCCTCCTTCCAGACGGGGGGGGGAGGGGTGGGGAAGGGAAACTTAAAAAAAAAAAATAAATGCAACAGAAAACAACCTAAACCCTCGCCCCCCCGGGAAGGGCGTTGGGGAGCAAGAAACTTCCCCGGGACCCTTCGTAGCTAGCGCCGAGCACCGCAACGGCGGACCGAGCTCTGTCAGCGAGACGGGACCGGGGAGCAACAAATAAATAATGCCACGAATTTCTTTCCCGGGGTGTCCATTTCTCACCATCCCCCGCCTTCCCCAATTCGTTCCCTGCGATTTATTAATTCGTTTTCTGTCTTCCCTTCCCCTCAACCGCCACCTCCTGCTTCTGCCCCCCTCGTCCCCTCCTTTTCTCCTGCACGAAGGGAAAGTGTCTCCCTTATAGGCGCTTTCCCCATTCAGTGGCTGGGAGGCGTCACATGGAAGCCGGGGGTGTTTGCCTGCAGAAGTGGCGGCGACGGCGGCGAAAGCGAAGTGAAACTCCTGCCGAGACGGTGTCAAAGGGCTGGGGAGGCCCTTCCCCGCCTCCCGGGCACGGCGAGCGGCCGCCGGGGAGGGATGGGATGTGCTGCGGGGCGGGCGGAGGGGCCGCCGGTGTCAATCACGGCGCCGGGAGCCGGCCGACGGGAAGGGAAGAGCCGAGCCGAGCCGAGCCGAGCCCGGCGTCACGCTGCGGATGTCCGGCACCGAGAGAAGGGATAGCTCTGTTCCTCCAGCTCGCATGTACTGCGGGGCTGGGGGCGACCCTCGGGGCTCGGTGGCCGCGGGGACCCGCGGTCTGAGCCGCCGCAACAGGCGGGGTCTGGGCACGTCAGGGTGAGCAGCGGGTGCAGGTATTGCCGGCCGCTTCGCTCGGATGGGACCCCCCCCTAGCCCTGGGCCACCAAACTCCCAAAGCGCCCGCCAGCATTCCAGCATTTCCTTCACCAATTAAAAAAAAAAAAAAAAAAGAAAAGCGGAGAAAACGGAAAGCAACGAAGGAGGCGGCAGGCGAGCTCCTGCTTAGCCCAGCTTGACAGCCCGCTTCGTCGGCAGCACCTGCGCGGCCCGTCTGGGCCGGGAGCCGCGCCCGGTTCCCGTCCCTGCCCCGGCGAGGACGAGGCGCTACTCACCGCCCGCTCCCGGCCCCTCGCAGAGCCGCGGCGTTCCCCGGGCCCTTCTTTCGCATCGGCGCGGGGCAAGGCGATGCGCCCGCCCCGCCGGCTCCGGCCCAGCCCGGTTACCAGTACTAGTCTCGGTCCGCGCCCCGGTGCCGGTTCCTCCGGGCGGAGAGCTGCACCGAGGTCCCGGGGAATTGCCCCGACGGGGCGGGCGGAGCTGTGGGGCGCGCCGGTGGCTACCGTCGCGGTGGGGGTTGCATAACCCGAGCGATGCGCGGAGAGCCGGAGTGAGCAAGCGGGTTATATATAGCTGCCCTGTCTGTAGCCTGCGGGGCTTGATTCTTCTGTTGAAATATTATCTTTGGATGTGGTAAAAATATTTGCAGAGAAAAATCTAGACTACTCTTACATATTTGAGCATATGTTCCTGCAGCTAACGGCATAAGGGCAGAGCGTGAC